>NC_091757.1:16028288-16628288 GCF_043380555.1 Nothobranchius furzeri | reverse complement strand
CTGACTGAGGGCCTCCAGGAGAGAAGCCCAAGCAAGACGCGCCCCGAGGAGCGTCTTGCCACATGTCAACACTGGGTCTGACAGAGGGCCTCCAGGAGAGAGGCCCAAGCAAGACGCGCCCCGAGGAGTGTCTTGCCACATGTCACCACTGGGTCTGACTGAGCGCCTCCAGGAGAGAGGCCCAAGCAAGACGCGCCCCGAGGAACGTCAGGCCACATTTCACTACTCAGTCTGACTGAGCGCCTCCAGGAGAGAGGCCCAAGCAAGACGCGCCCCGAGGAGAGTCTTGCCACATGTCAACACTGGGTCTGACATAGCGCCTCCAGGAGAGAGGCCCAAGCAAGAAGTGCCCCGAGGAGCGTCTTGCCACATGTCAACAATGGGTCTGACTGAGGGCCTCCAGGAGAGAAGCCCAAGCAAGACGCGCCCCGAGGAGCGTCTTGCCACATGTCAACACTGGGTCTGACTGAGCGCCTCCAGGAGAGAGGCCCAAGCAAGACGTGCCCCGAGGAGCGTCTTGCCACATGTCACTACTCGGTCTGACTGAGCGCCTCCAGGAGATAGGTCCAAGCAACACGCGCCCCGAGGAGCGTCTTGCCACATGTCAACACTGGGTCTGACTGAGTGCCTCCATGAGAGAAGCCCCAGCAAGACGCGCCCCGAGGAGCGTCTTGCCACATGTCACTACTAGGTCTGACTGAGCGCCTCCAGGAGAGAGGCCCAAGCAAGACGTGCCCCGAAGAGCGTCTTTCCACGTGTCACCACTGGGTCTGACTGAGCGCCTCCAGGAGAGAGGCCCAAGCAAGACGCGCCCCGACGAGCGTCTTGCCACATGTCAACACTGGGTCTGACTGAGCGCCTCCAGGAGAGAGGCCCAAGCAAGACGCGCCCCGAGGAGCGTCTTGCCAAATGTCAACAATGGGTCTGACTGAGGGCCTCCAGGAGAGAGGCCCAAGCAAGATGCGCCCGGAGGAGCGTCTTTCCACATGTCAACACTGGGTCTGTCTGAGCGCCTCCAGGAGAGAAGCCCAAGCAAGACGCGCCCCGAGGAGAATCTTGCCACATGTCAACAATGGGTCTGACTGAGGGCCTCCAGGAGAGAAGCCCAAGCAAGACTGCGCCCCGAGGAGCGTCTTGACACATGTCAACCCTGGGTCTGACAGAGGGCCTCCAGGAGAAAGGCCCAAGCAAGACGCGCCCCGAGGAGTGTCTTGCCACATGTCACCACTGGGTCTGACTGAGCGCCTCCAGGAGAGAGGCCCAAGCAAGACGCGCCCCGAGGAACGTCAGGCCACATGTCACTACTCAGTCTGACTGAGCGCCTCCAGGAGAGAGGCCCAAGCAAGACGCGCCCCGAGGAGCGTCTTGCCACATGTCAGCACTGGGTCTGACTGAGCGCCTCCAGGAGAGAGGCCCCAGCAAGACGCGCCCCGAGGAGCGTCTTGCCTTATGTCAGCACTCGGTCTGACTGAGCGCCTCCAGGAGAGAGGCCCAAGCAAGACGCGCCCCGAGGAGCGTCTTGCCACATGTCAACAATGGGTCTGACTGAGGGCCTCCAGGAGAGAGGCCCAAGCAAGATGCGCCCGGAGGAGCGTCTTGCCACATGTCAACACTGGGTCTGACAGAGGGCCTCCAGGAGAGAGGCCCAAGCAAGACGCGCCCTGTGGAGCGTCTTGCCACATGTCACCTCTGGTTCTGACTGAGCGCCTCCAGGAGAGAGGCCCAAGCAAGACGCGCCCCGAGGAGCGTCTTGTCAAATGTCAACAATGGGTCTTTCTGAGCGCCTCCAGGAGAGAAGCCCAAGCAAGATGCGCCCGGAGGAGTGTCTTGCCACATGTCAACACTGGGTCTGACAGAGGGCCTCCAGGAGAGAGGCCCAAGCAAGAAGCGCCCCGAGGAGCGTCTTGACACATGTCAACACTGGGTCTGACAGAGGGGCTCCAGGAGAGAGGCCCAAGCAAGACGCGCCCCGAGGAGCGTCTTGACACATGTCAACACTGGGTCGGACTGAGGGCCTCCATGAGAGAAGCCCAAGCAAGACGCGCCCCGAGGAGAGTCTTGCCACATGTCAACACTCGGTCTGACAGAGGGCATTCAGGAGAGAGGCCCAAGCAATGCGCGCCCCGAGGAGCGTCTTGCCACATGTCACCACTGGGTCTGAATGAGCGCCTCCAGGAGAGAGGCCCAACAAAGACGCGCCCCGAGGAGTGTCTTGCCACATGCCAACACTGGGTCTGACTGAGCGCCTCCAGGAGAGAGGCCCAAGCAAGACGCGCCCCGAGGAGCGTCTTGCCACATGTCAACAATGGGTCTGACTGAGGGCCTCCAGGAGAGAGGCCCAAGCAAGATGCGCCCGGAGGAGTGTCTTGCCACATGTCAACACTGGGTCTGACAGAGGGCCTCCAGGAGAGAGGCCCAAGCAAGAAGCGCCCCGAGGAGCGTCTTGACACATGTCAACACTGGGTCTGACAGAGGGGCTCCAGGAGAGAGGCCCAAGCAAGACGCGCCCCGAGGAGCGTCTTGACACATGTCAACACTGGGTCGGACTGAGGGCCTCCATGAGAGAAGCCCAAGCAAGACGCGCCCCGAGGAGAGTCTTGCCACATGTCAACACTCGGTCTGACAGAGGGCATTCAGGAGAGAGGCCCAAGCAATGCGCGCCCCGAGGAGCGTCTTGCCACATGTCACCACTGGGTCTGAATGAGCGCCTCCAGGAGAGAGGCCCAACAAAGACGCGCCCCGAGGAGTGTCTTGCCACATGCCAACACTGGGTCTGACTGAGCATCTCCAGGAGAGACGCCCAAGCAAGACGCGCCCCAAGGAGCGTCTTGCCACGTGTCAACACTGGGTCTGACTGAGCGCCTCCAGGAGAGAGGCCCAAGCAAGACGCGCCCCGAGGAGCGTCTTTCCACGTGTCACCACTGGGTCTGACTGAGCGCCTCCAGGAGAGAGGCCCAAGCAAGACGCGCCCCGAGGAGAGTCTTGCCACATGTCAACACTGGCTCTGACTGAGCGCCTCCAGGAGAGAGGCCCAAGCAAGACGCTCTCCGAGGAGCGTCTTGCCACATGTCAACAATGGGTCTGACTGAGGGCCTCCAGGAGAGAGGCCCAAGCAAGATGCGCCCGGAGGAGCGTCTTTCCACATGTCAACACTGGGTCTGACAGAGGGCCTCCAGGAGAGAGGCCCAAGCAAGACGCGCCCCGAGGAGCGTCTTTCCACATGACACCTCTGGTTCTGACTGAGCGCCTCCAGGAGAGAGGCCCAAGCAAGACGCGCCCCGAGGAGCATCTTGTCACATGTCAACACTGGGTCTGTCTGAGCGCCTCCAGGAGAGAAGCCCAAGCAAGACGCGCCCCGAGGAGCGTCTTGCACATGTCAACAATGGGTCTGACTGAGGGCCTCCAGGAGAGAAGCCCAAGCAAGACTGCGCCCCGAGGAGCGTCTTGACACATGTCAACACTAGGTCTGACAGAGGGCCTCCAGGAGAGAGGCCCAAGCAAGACGCGCCCCGAGGAGTGTCTTGCCACATGTCACCACATGGTCTGACTGAGCGCCTCCAGGAGAGAGGCCCAAGCAAGACGCGCCCCGACGAGCGTCTTGCCACATGTCAACACTGGGTCTGACTGAGCGCCTCCAGGAGAGAGGCCCAAGCAAGACGCGCCCCGAGGAGCGTCTTGCCAAATGTCAACAATGGGTCTGACTGAGGGCCTCCAGGAGAGAGGCCCAAGCAAGATGCGCCCGGAGGAGCGTCTTTCCACATGTCAACACTGGGTCTGTCTGAGCGCCTCCAGGAGAGAAGCCCAAGCAAGACGCGCCCCGAGGAGCGTCTTGCCACATGTCAACAATGGGTCTGACTGAGGGCCTCCAGGAGAGAAGCCCAAGCAAGACTGCGCCCCGAGGAGCGTCTTGACACATGTCAACCCTGGGTCTGACAGAGGGCCTCCAGGAGAGAGGCCCAAGCAAGACGCGCCCCGAGGAGTGTCTTGCCACATGTCACCACTGGGTCTGACTGAGAGCCTCCAGGAGAGAGGCCCAAGCAAGACGCGCCCCGAGGAACGTCAGGCCACATGTCACTACTCAGTCTGACTGAGCGCCTCCAGGAGAGAGGCCCAAGCAAGGCGCGCCCCGAGGAGCGTCTTGCCAAATGTCAGCACTGGGTCTGACTGAGCGCCTCCAGGAGAGAGGCCCCAGCAAGACGCGCCCCGAGGAGCGTCTTGCCTTATGTCAGCACTCGGTCTGACTGAGCGCCTCCAGGAGAGAGGCCCAAGCAAGACGCGCCCCGAGGAGCGTCTTGCCACATGTCAACAATGGGTCTGACTGAGGGCCTCCAGGAGAGAGGCCCAAGCAAGATGCGCCCGGAGGAGCGTCTTGCCACATGTCAACACTGGGTCTGACAGAGGGCCTCCAGGAGAGAGGCCCAAGCAAGACGCGCCCTGTGGAGCGTCTTGCCACATGTCACCTCTGGTTCTGACTGAGCGCCTCCAGGAGAGAGGCCCAAGCAAGACGCGCCCCGAGGAGCGTCTTGTCACATGTCAACAATGGGTCTTTCTGAGCGCCTCCAGGAGAGAAGCCCAAGCAAGACGCGCCCCGAGGAGCGTCTTGCCACATGTCAACAATGGGTCTGACTGAGGGCCTCCAGGAGAGAAGCCCAAGCAACACGCGGCCTGAGGAGCGTCTTGCCACATGTCAGCACTCGGTCTGACTGAGCGCCTCCAGGAGAGAGGCCCAAGCAAGACGCGCCCCGAGGAGCGTCTTGCCACATGTCAACAATGGGTCTGACTGAGGGCCTCCAGGAGAGAGGCCCAAGCAAGATGCGCCCGGAGGAGTGTCTTGCCACATGTCAACACTGGGTCTGACAGAGGGCCTCCAGGAGAGAGGCCCAAGCAAGAAGCGCCCCGAGGAGCGTCTTGACACATGTCAACACTGGGTCTGACAGAGGGCCTCCAGGAGAGAGGCCCAAGCAAGACGCGCCCCGAGGAGCGTCTTGACACATGTCAACACTGGGTCGGACTGAGGGCCTCCATGAGAGAAGCCCAAGCAAGACGCGCCCCGAGGAGAGTCTTGCCACATGTCAACACTCGGTCTGACAGAGGGCATTCAGGAGAGAGGCCCAAGCAATGCGCGCCCCGAGGAGCGTCTTGCCACATGTCACCACTGGGTCTGAATGAGCGCCTCCAGGAGAGAGGCCCAACAAAGACGCGCCCCGAGGAGTGTCTTGCCACATGCCAACACTGGGTCTGACTGAGCATCTCCAGGAGAGACGCCCAAGCAAGACGCGCCCCAAGGAGCGTCTTGCCACGTGTCAACACTGGGTCTGACTGAGCGCCTCCAGGAGAGAGGCCCAAGCAAGACGCGCCCCGAGGAGCGTCTTTCCACGTGTCACCACTGGGTCTGACTGAGCGCCTCCAGGAGAGAGGCCCAAGCAAGACGCGCCCCGAGGAGAGTCTTGCCACATGTCAACACTGGCTCTGACTGAGCGCCTCCAGGAGAGAGGCCCAAGCAAGATGCGCCCGGAGGAGCGTCTTTCCACATGTCAACACTGGGTCTGACAGAGGGCCTCCAGGAGAGAGGCCCAAGCAAGACGCGCCCCGAGGAGCGTCTTTCCACATGACACCTCTGGTTCTGACTGAGCGCCTCCAGGAGAGAGGCCCAAGCAAGACGCGCCCCGAGGAGCATCTTGTCACATGTCAACACTGGGTCTGTCTGAGCGCCTCCAGGAGAGAAGCCCAAGCAAGACGCGCCCCGAGGAGCGTCTTGCACATGTCAACAATGGGTCTGACTGAGGGCCTCCAGGAGAGAAGCCCAAGCAAGACTGCGCCCCGAGGAGCGTCTTGACACATGTCAACACTGGGTCTGACAGAGGGCCTCCAGGAGAGAGGCCCAAGCAAGACGCGCCCCGAGGAGTGTCTTGCCACATGTCACCACTGGGTCTGACTGAGCGCCTCCAGGAGAGAGGCCCAAGCAAGACGCGCCCCGAGGAGCGTCTTGCCACATGTCAGCACTGGGTCTGACTGAGCGCCTCCAGGAGAGAGGCCCCAGCTAGACGCGCCCCGAGGAGCGTCTTGCCTTATGTCAGCACTCGGTCTGACTGAGGGCCTCCAGGAGAGAGGCCCAAGCAAGATGCGCCCGGAGGAGCATCTTGCCACATGTCAACACTGGGTCTGACAGAGGGACTCCAGGAGAGAGGCCCAAGCAAGACGCGCCCTGTGGAGCGTCTTGCCACATGTCACCTCTGGTTCTGACTGAGCGCCTCCAGGAGAGAGGCCCAAGCAAGACGCGCCCCGAGGAGCGTCTTGTCACGTGTCAACACTGGGTCTTTCTGAGCGCCTCCAGGAGAGAAGCCCAAGCAAGACGCGCCCCGAGGAGCGTCTTGCCACATGTCAGCACTCGGTCTGACTGAGCGCCTCCAGGAGAGAGGCCCAAGCAAGACGCGCCCCGAGGAGCGTCTTGCCACAATTCAACAATGGGTCTGACTGAGGGCCTCCAGGAGAGAAGCCCAAGCAACACGCGGCCCGAGGAGCGTCTTGCCACATGTCAGCACTCGGTCTGACTGAGCGCCTCCAGGAGAGAGGCCCAAGCAAGACGCGCCCCGAGGAGCGTCTTGCCACATGTCAACAATGGGTCTGACTGAGGGCCTCCAGGAGAGAGGCCCAAGCAAGATGCGCCCGGAGGAGCGTCTTGCCACATGTCAACACTGGGTCTGACAGAGGGCGTCCAGGAGAGAGGCCCAAGCAAGACGCGCCCCGAGGAGCGTCTTGTCACATGTCAACACTGGGTCTTTCTGAGCGCCTCCAGGAGAGAAGCCCAAGCAAGACGCGCCCCGAGGAGCGTCTTGCCACATGTCAGCACTCGGTCTGACTGAGCGCCTCCAGGAGAGAGGCCCAAGCAAGACGCGCCCCGAGGAGCGTGTTGCCACATGTCAACAATGGGTCTGAAAGAGGGCATCCAGGAGAGAAGCCCAAGCAACACGCGGCCCGAGGAGCGTCTTGACACATGTCAACAATGGGTCTTACTGAGGGCCTCCAGGAGAGAAGCCCAAGCAAGACGCGTCCCGAGGAGCTTCTTTCCACATGTCAGCACTCGGTCTGACTGAGCGCCTCCAGGAGAGAGGCCAAAGCAAGACGCGCCCCGAGGAGCGTCTTGACACATGTCAACACTGGGTCTGACAGAGGGCCTCCATGAGAGAGGCCCAAGCAAGACGCGCCCCGAGGAGTGTCTTGCCACATGTCAACACTGGGTCTGACAGACGGCCTCCATGAGAGAGGCCCAAGCAAGACGCGCCCCAAGGAGTGTCTTGCCACATGTCACCACTTGGTCTGACTGAGCGCCTCCAGGAGAGAGGCCCAAGCAACACGCGCCCCGAGGAGCGTCAGGCCACATGTCACCACTTGGTCTGACTGAGCGCCTCCAGGAGAGAGGCCCAAGTAAGACGTGCCCCGAGGAGCGTCTTGCCACGTGTCAACACTGGGTCTGATTGAGGGCCTTCTGGAGAGAGGCCCAAGCAAGACGCGCCCCTAGGAGTGTCTTGCCAAATGTCAACACTGGGTCTGACTGAGCGCCTCAGGGAGAGAGGTCCAAGCAAGACGCGCCCCGAGGAGCGTCTTGCCACATGTCACTACTCGGTCTGACTGAGCGCCTCAGTGAGAGAGGTCCAAGCAAGACTCGCCCCGAGGAGCGTCTTGCCACATGTCAACACTGGGTCTGACTGAGTGCCTCGATGAGAGAAGCCCCAGCAAGACGCGCCCCGATGAGCGTCTTGCCACATGTCACTACTCGGTCTGTTTGAGCGCCTCCAGGAGAGAGACCCAAGCAAGACGTGCCCCGAGGAGCGTCTTGCCACATGTCAACAATGGGTCTGACTGAGGGCCTCCAGGAGAGAAGCCCAAGCAAGACGCGCCCCGAGGAGCGTGTTGCCACATGTCAACACTGGGTCTGACTGAGCGCCTCCAGGAGAGAGGCCCAAGCAAGACACGCCCCGAGGAGCGTCTTGACACATGTCAACACTGGGTCTGACTGAGGGCCTCCATGAGAGAAGCCCAAGCAAGACGCGCCCCGAGGAGAGTCTTGCCACATGTCAACACTCGGTCTGACAGAGGGCCTCCAGGAGAGAGGCCCAAGCAAGACGCGCCCCGAGGAGTGTCTTGCCACATGTCACCACTGGGTCTGACTGAGCGCCTCCAGGAGAGAGGCCCAAGCAAGACGCGCCCCGAGGAGCGTCTTGTCTCATGTCAACACTGGGTCTTTCTGAGCGCCTCCAGGAGAGAAGCCCAAGCAAGACGCGCCCCGAGGAGCGTCTTTCCACATGTCAGCACTCGGTCTGACTGAGCGCCTCCAGGAGAGAGGCCCAAGCAAGACGCGCCCCGAGGAGCGTCTTGCCACATGTCAACAATGGGTCTGACTGAGGGCCTCCAGGAGAGAAGCCCAAGCAACACGCGGCCCGAGGAGCGTCTTGCCACATGTCAACACTGGGTCTGACTGAGGGCCTCCATGAGAGGAGCCCAAGCAAGACGCGCCCCGAGGAGAGTCTTGCCACATGTCAACACTCGGTCTGACAGAGGGCCTCCAGGAGAGAGGCCCAAGCAAGACGCGCCCCGAGGAGTGTCTTGCCACAGGTAACCACTGGTTCTGACTGAGCGCCTCCAGGAGAGAGGCCCAAGCAAGACGGGCCCAAGGAGCGTCTTGTCTCATGTCAACACTGGGTCTTTCTGAGCGCCTCCAGGAGAGAAGCCCAAGCAAGACGCGCCCCGAGGATCGTCTTTCCACATGTCAGCACTCGGTCTGACTGAGCGCCTCCAGGAGAGAGGCCCAAGCAAGACGCGCCCCGAGGAGCGTCTTGCCACATGTCAACAATGGGTCTGACTGAGGGCCTCCAGGAGAGAAGCCCAAGAAACACGCGGCCCGAGGAGCGTCTTGCCACATGTCAGCACTCGGTCTGACTCAGCGCCTCCAGGAGAGAGGCCAAAGCAAGACGCGCCCCGAGGAGCGTCTTGCCACATGTCAACAATGGGTCTGACTGAGGGCCTCCAGGAGAGATGCCCAAGCAAGACGCGCCCCGAGGAGCGCCTTGCCACATGTCAACACTGGGTCTGACAGAGGGCCTCCATGAGAGAGGCCCAAGCAAGACGCGCCCCGAGGAGTGTCTTGCCACATGTCACCACTTGGTCTGACTGAGCGCCTCCAGGAGAGAGGCCCAAGTAAGACGCGCCCTGAGGAGCGTCTTGCCACGTGTCAACACTGGGTCTTATTGAGGGCCTTCTGGAGAGAGGCCCAAGCAAGACGCGCCCCTAGGAGTGTCTTGCCAAATGTCAACACTGGGTCAGACTGAGCGCCTCAGGGAGAGAGGTCCAAGCACGACGCGCCCCGAGGAGCGTCTTGCCACATGTCACTACTCGGTCTGACTGAGCGCCTCAGTGAGAGAGGTCCAAGCAAGACTCGCCCCGAGGAGCGTCTTGCCACATGTCAACACTGGGTCTGACTGAGTGCCTCCAGGAGAGAAGCCCAAGCAACACGCGGCCTGAGGAGCGTCTTGCCACATGTCAGCACTCGGTCTGACTGAGCGCCTCCAGGAGAGAGGCCCAAGCAAGACGCGCCCCGAGGAGCGTCTTGCCACATGTCAACAATGGGTCTGACTGAGGGCCTCCAGGAGAGAGGCCCAAGCAAGATGCGCCCGGAGGAGCGTCTTGCCACATGTCAACACTGGGTCGGACAGAGGGCCTCCAGGAGAGAGGCCCAAGCAAGAAGCGCCCCGAGGAGCGTCTTGACACATGTCAACACTGGGTCTGACAGAGGGCCTCCAGGAGAGAGGCCCAAGCAAGACGCGCCCCGAGGAGCATCTTGACACATGTCAACACTGGGTCGGACTGAGGGCCTCCATGAGAGAAGCCCAAGCAAGACGCGCCCCGAGGAGAGTCTTGCCACATGTCAACACTAGGTCTGACAGAGGGCATTCAGGAGAGAGGCCCAAGCAATACGCGCCCCGAGGACCGTCTTGCCACATGTCACCACTGGGTCTGAATGAGCGCCTCCAGGAGAGAGGCCCAACAAAGACGCGCCCCGAGGAGTGTCTTGCCACATGCCAACACTGGGTCTGACTGAGCATCTCAAGGAGAGAGGCCCAAGCAAGACGCGCCCCAAGGAGCGTCTTGCCATGTGTCAACACTGGGTCTGACTGAGCGCCTCCAGGAGAGAGGCCCAAGCAAGACGCGCCCCGAGGAGCGTCTTGCCACATGTCAACACTGGCTCTGACTGAGCGCCTCCAGGAGAGAGGCCCAAGCAAGACGCGCCCCGAGGAGCGTCTTGCCACATGTCAACAATGGGTCTGACTGAGGGCCTCCAGGAGAGAGGCCCAAGCAAGATGCGCCCGGAGGAGCGTCTTTCCACATGTCAACACTGGGTCTGACAGAGGGCCTCCAGGAGAGAGGCCCAAGCAAGACGCGCCCCGAGGAGCGTCTTTCCACATGACACCTCTGGTTCTGACTGAGCGCCTCCAGGAGAGAGGCCCAAGCAAGACGCGCCCCGAGGAGCATCTTGTCACATGTCAACACTGGGTCTGTCTGAGCGCCTCCAGGAGAGAAGCCCAAGCAAGACGCGCCCCGAGGAGCGTCTTGCACATGTCAACAATGGGTCTGACTGAGGGCCTCCAGGAGAGAAGCCCAAGCAAGACTGCGCCCCGAGGAGCGTCTTGACACATGTCAACACTGGGTCTGACAGAGGGCCTCCAGGAGAGAGGCCCAAGCAAGACGCGCCCCGAGGAGTGTCTTGCCACATGTCACCTCTGGTTCTGACTGAGCGCCTCCAGGAGAGAGGCCCAAGCAAGACGCGCCCCGAGGAGCGTCTTGTCACATGTCAACACTGGGTCTTTCTGAGCGCCTCCAGGAGAGAAGCCCAAGCAACACGCGGCCCGAGGAGCGTCTTGCCACATGTCAACACTGGGTCTGACTGAGGGCCTCCATGAGAGGAGCCCAAGCAAGACGCGCCCCGAGGAGAGTCTTGCCACATGTCAACACTCGGTCTGACAGAGGGCCTCCAGGAGAGAGGCCCAAGCAAGACGCGCCCCGAGGAGTGTCTTTCCACATGTCAGCACTCGGTCTGACTGAGCGCCTCCAGGAGAGAGGCCCAAGCAAGACGCGCCCCGAGGAGCGTCTTGCCACATGTCAACAATGGGTCTGACCGAGGGCCTCCAGGAGAGAAGCCCAAGAAACACGCGGCCCGAGGAGCGTCTTGCCACATGTCAGCACTCGGTCTGACTCAGCGCCTCCAGGAGAGAGGCCAAAGCAAGACGCGCCCCGAGGAGCGTCTTGCCACATGTCAACAATGGGTCTGACTGAGGGCCTCCAGGAGAGAAGCCCAAGCAAGACGCGCCCCGAGGAGCGTCTTGCCACATGTCAACACTGGGTCTGACAGAGGGCCTCCATGAGAGAGGCCCAAGCAAGACGCGCCCCGAGGAGTGTCTTGCCACATGTCACCACTTGGTCTGACTGAGCGCCTCCAGGAGAGAGGCCCAAGTAAGACGCGCCCTGAGGAGCGTCTTGCCACGTGTCAACACTGGGTCTTATTGAGGGCCTTCTGGAGAGAGGCCCAAGCAAGACGCGCCCCTAGGAGTGTCTTGCCAAATGTCAACACTGGGTCAGACTGAGCGCCTCAGGGAGAGAGGTCCAAGCACGACGCGCCCCGAGGAGCGTCTTGCCACATGTCACTACTCGGTCTGACTGAGCGCCTCAGTGAGAGAGGTCCAAGCAAGACTCGCCCCGAGGAGCGTCTTGCCACATGTCAAGACTGGGTCTGACTGAGTGCCTCCAGGAGAGAAGCCCAAGCAACACGCGGCCTGAGGAGCGTCTTGCCACATGTCAGCACTCGGTCTGACTGAGCGCCTCCAGGAGAGAGGCCCAAGCAAGACGCGCCCCGAGGAGCGTCTTGCCACATGTCAACAATGGGTCTGACTGAGGGCCTCCAGGAGAGAGGCCCAAGCAAGATGCGCCCGGAGGAGCGTCTTGCCACATGTCAACACTGGGTCGGACAGAGGGCCTCCAGGAGAGAGGCCCAAGCAAGAAGCGCCCCGAGGAGCGTCTTGACACATGTCAACACTGGGTGTGACAGAGGGCCTCCAGGAGAGAGGCCCAAGCAAGACGCGCCCCGAGGAGCGTCTTGACACATGTCAACACTGGGTCGGACTGAGGGCCTCCATGAGAGAAGCCCAAGCAAGACGCGCCCCGAGGAGAGTCTTGCCACATGTCAACACTCGGTCTGACAGAGGGCATTCAGGAGAGAGGCCCAAGCAATACGCGCCCCGAGGAGCGTCTTGCCACATGTCACCACTGGGTCTGAATGAGCGCCTCCAGGAGAGAGGCCCAACAAAGACGCGCCCCGAGGAGTGTCTTGCCACATGCCAACACTGGGTCTGACTGAGCATCTCAAGGAGAGAGGCCCAAGCAAGACGCGCCCCAAGGAGCGTCTTGCCACGTGTCAACACTGGGTCTGACTGAGCGCCTCCAGGAGAGAGGCCCAAGCAAGACGCGCCCCGAGGAGCGTCTTTCCACGTGTCACCACTGGGTCTGACTGAGCGCCTCCAGGAGAGAGGCCCAAGCAAGACGCGCCCCGAGGAGAGTCTTGCCACATATCAACACTGGCTCTGACTGAGCGCCTCCAGGAGAGAGGCCCAAGCAAGACGCGCCCCGAGGAGCGTCTTGCCACATGTCAACAATGGGTCTGACTGAGGGCCTCCAGGAGAGAGGCCCAAGCAAGATGCGCCCGGAGGAGCGTCTTTCCACATGTCAACACTGGGTCTGACAGAGGGCCTCCAGGAGAGAGGCCCAAGCAAGACGCGCCCCGAGGAGCGTCTTTCCACATGACACCTCTGGTTCTGACTGAGCGCCTCCAGGAGAGAGGCCCAAGCAAGACGCGCCCCGAGGAGCATCTTGTCACATGTCAACACTGGGTCTGTCTGAGCGCCTCCAGGAGAGAAGCCCAAGCAAGACGCGCCCCGAGGAGCGTCTTGCACATGTCAACAATGGGTCTGACTGAGGGCCTCCAGGAGAGAAGCCCAAGCAAGACTGCGCCCCGAGGAGCGTCTTGACACATGTCAACACTGGGTCTGACAGAGGGCCTCCAGGAGAGAGGCCCAAGCAAGACACGCCCCGAGGAGTGTCTTGCCACATGTCACCTCTGGTTCTGACTGAGCGCCTCCAGGAGAGAGGCCCAAGCAAGACGCGCCCCGAGGAGCGTCTTGTCACATGTCAACACTGGGTCTTTCTGAGCGCCTCCAGGAGAGAAGCCCAAGCAACACGCGGCCCGAGGAGCGTCTTGCCACATGTCAACACTGGGTCTGACTGAGGGCCTCCATGAGAGGAGCCCAAGCAAGACGCGCCCCGAGGAGAGTCTTGCCACATGTCAACACTCGGTCTGACAGAGGGCCTCCAGGAGAGAGGCCCAAGCAAGACGCGCCCCGAGGAGTGTCTTGCCACAGGTCACCACTGGTTCTGACTGAGCGCCTCCAGGAGAGAGGCCCAAGCAAGACGGGCCCGAGGAGCATCTTGTCTCATGTCAACACTGGGTCTTTCTGAGCGCCTCCAGGAGAGAAGCCCAAGCAAGACGCGCCCCGAGGAGCGTCTTTCCACATGTCAGCACACGGTCTGACTGAGCGCCTCCAGGAGAGAGGCCCAAGCAAGACGCGTCCCGAGGAGCGTCTTGCCACATGTCAACAATGGGTCTGACTGAGGGCCTCCAGGAGAGAAGCCCAAGAAACACGCGGCCCGAGGAGCGTCTTGCCACATGTCAGCACTCGGTCTGACTCAGCGCCTCCAGGAGAGAGGCCAAAGCAAGACGCGCCCCGAGGAGCGTCTTGCCACATGTCAACAATGGGTCTGACTGAGGGCCTCCAGGAGAGAAGCCCAAGCAAGACGCGCCCCGAGGAGCGTCTTGCCACATGTCAACACTGGGTCTGACAGAGGGCCTCCATGAGAGAGGCCCAAGCAAGACGCGCCCCGAGGAGTGTCTTGCCACATGTCACCACTTGGTCTGACTGAGCGCCTCCAGGAGAGAGGCCCAAGTAAGACGCGCCCTGAGGAGCGTCTTGCCACGTGTCAACACTGGGTCTTATTGAGGGCCTTCTGGAGAGAGGCCCAAGCAAGACGCGCCCCTAGGAGTGTCTTGCCAAATGTCAACACTGGGTCAGACTGAGCGCCTCAGGGAGAGAGGTCCAAGCACGACGTGCCCCGAGGAGCGTCTTGCCACATGTCACTACTCGGTCTGACTGAGCGCCTCAGTGAGAGAGGTCCAAGCAAGACTCGCCCCGAGGAGCGTCTTGCCACATGTCAACACTGGGTCTGACTGAGTGCCTCCAGGAGAGAAGCCCAAGCAACACGCGGCCTGAGGAGCGTCTTGCCACATGTCAGCACTCGGTCTGACTGAGCGCCTCCAGGAGAGAGGCCCAAGCAAGACGCGCCCCGAGGAGCGTCTTGCCACATGTCAACAATGGGTCTGACTGAGGGCCTCCAGGAGAGAGGCCCAAGCAAGATGCGCCCGGAGGAGCGTCTTGCCACATGTCAACACTGGGTCGGACAGAGGGCCTCCAGGAGAGAGGCCCAAGCAAGAAGCGCCCCGAGGAGCGTCTTGACACATGTCAACACTGGGTCTGACAGAGGGCCTCCAGGAGAGAGGCCCAAGCAAGACGCTCCCCGAGGAGCGTCTTGACACATGTCAACACTGGGTCGGACTGAGGGCCTCCATGAGAGAAGCCCAAGCAAGACGCGCCCCGAGGAGAGTCTTGCCACATGTCAACACTCGGTCTGACAGAGGGCATTCAGGAGAGAGGCCCAAGCAATACGCGCCCCGAGGAGCGTCTTGCCACATGTCACCACTGGGTCTGAATGAGCGCCTCCAGGAGAGAGGCCCAACAAAGACGCGCCCCGAGGAGTGTCTTGCCACATGCCAACACTGGGTCTGACTGAGCATCTCAAGGAGAGAGGCCCAAGCAAGACGCGCCCCAAGGAGCGTCTTGCCACGTGTCAACACTGGGTCTGACTGAGCGCCTCCAGGAGAGAGGCCCAAGCAAGACGCGCCCCGAGGAGCGTCTTTCCACGTGTCACCACTGGGTCTGACTGAGCGCCTCCAGGAGAGAGGCCCAAGCAAGACGCGCCCCGAGGAGAGTCTTGCCACATGTCAACACTGGCTCTGACTGAGCGCCTCCAGGAGAGAGGCCCAAGCAAGACGCGCCCCGAGGAGCGTCTTGCCACATGTCAACAATGGGTCTGACTGAGGGCCTCCAGGAGAGAGGCCCAAGCAAGATGCGCCCGGAGGAGCGTCTTTCCACATGTCAACACTGGGTCTGACAGAGGGCCTCCAGGAGAGAGGCCCAAGCAAGACGCGCCCCGAGGAGCGTCTTTCCACATGACACCTCTGGTTCTGACTGAGCGCCTCCAGGAGAGAGGCCCAAGCAAGACGCGCCCCGAGGAGCATCTTGTCACATGTCAACACTGGGTCTGTCTGAGCGCCTCCAGGAGAGAAGCCCAAGCAAGACGCGCCCCGAGGAGCGTCTTGCACATGTCAACAATGGGTCTGACTGAGGGCCTCCAGGAGAGAAGCCCAAGCAAGACTGCGCCCCGAGGAGCGTCTAGACACATGTCAACACTGGGTCTGACAGAGGGCCTCCAGGATAGAGGCCCAAGCAAGACGCGCCCCGAGGAGTGTCTTGCCACATGTCACCTCTGGTTCTGACTGAGCGCCTCCAGGAGAGAGGCCCAAGCAAGACGCGCCCCGAGGAGCGTCTTGTCAAATGTCAACACTGGGTCTTTCTGAGCGCCTCCAGGAGAGAAGCCCAAGCAAGACGCGCCCCGAGGAGCGTCTTGCCACATGTCAGCACTCGGTCTGACTGAGCGCCTCCAGGAGAGAGGCCCAAGCAAGACGCGCCCCGAGGAGCGTCTTGCCACATGTCAACAATGGGTCTGACTGAGGGCCTCCAGGAGAGAAGCCCAAGCAACACGCGGCCCGAGGAGCGTCTTGCCACATGTCAGCACTCGGTCTGACTGAGCGCCTCCAGGAGAGAGGCCCAAGCAAGACGCGCCCCGAGGAGCGTCTTGCCACATGTCAACAATGGGTCTGACTGAGGGCCTCCAGGAGAGAGGCCCAAGCAAGATGCGCCCGGAGGAGCGTCTTGCCACATGTCAACACTGGGTCTGACAGAGGGCGTCCAGGAGAGAGGCCCAAGCAAGACGCGCCCCGAGGAGCGTCTTGCCACATGTCAACTCTGGTTCTGACTGAGCGCCTCCAGGAGAGAGGCCCAAGCAAGACGCGCCCCGAGGAGCGTCTTGTCACATGTCAACACTGGGTCTTTCTGAGCGCCTCCAGGAGAGAAGCCCAAGCAAGACGCGCCCCGAGGAGCGTCTTGCCACATGTCAGCACTCGGTCTGACTGAGCGCCTCCAGGAGAGAGGCCCAAGCAAGACGCGCCCCGAGGAGCGTGTTGCCACATGTCAACAATGGGTCTGACTGAGGGCCTCCAGGAGAGAAGCCCAAGCAACACGCGGCCCGAGGAGCGTCTTGCCACATGTCAGCACTCGGTCTGACTGAGCGCCTCCAGGAGAGAGGCCCAAGCAATACGCGCCCCGAGGAATGTCAGGCCACATGTCACTACTCAGTCTGACTGAGCGCCTCCAGGAGAGAGGCCCAAGCAAGACGCGGCCCGAGGAGCGTCTTGACACATGTCAACAATGGGTCTTACTGATGGCCTCCAGGAGAGAAGCCCAAGCAAGACGCGTCCCGAGGAGCTTCTTTCCACATGTCAGCACTCGGTCTGACTGAGCGCCTCCAGGAGAGAGGCCAAAGCAAGACGCGCCCCGAGGAGCGTCTTGACACATGTCAACACTGGGTCTGACAGAGGGCCTCCATGAGAGAGGCCCAAGCAAGACGCGCCCCGAGGAGTGTCTTGCCACATGTCAACACTGGGTCTGACAGAGGGCCTCCATGAGAGAGGCCCAAGCAAGACGCGCCCCAAGG
Organism: Nothobranchius furzeri; assembly: GCF_043380555.1. NCBI lineage: Eukaryota > Metazoa > Chordata > Actinopteri > Cyprinodontiformes > Nothobranchiidae > Nothobranchius > Nothobranchius furzeri. The sequence goes on along the minus strand of NC_091757.1, from coordinate 16,611,299 downwards.
AGTGTCTTGCCACATGTCACCACTAGGTCTGACTGAGCGCCTCCAGGAGAGAGGCCCAAGCAACACGCGCCCCGAGGAGCGTCAGGCCACATGTCACTACTCAGTCTGACTGAGCGCCTCCAGGAGAGAGGCCCAAGTAAGACGTGCCCCGAGGAGCGTCTTGCCACGTGTCAACACTGGGTCTGATTGAGGGCCTTCTGGAGAGAGGCCCAAGCAAGACGCGCCCCTAGGAGTGTCTTGCCAAATGTCAACACTGGGTCTGACTGAGCGCCTCAGGGAGAGAGGTCCAAGCAAGACGCGCCCCGAGGAGCGTCTTGCCACATGTCACTACTCGGTCTGACTGAGCGCCTCAGTGAGAGAGGCCCAAGCAAGACTCGCCCCGAGGAGCGTCTTGCCACATGTCAACACTGGGTCTGACTGAGTGCCTCGATGAGAGAAGCCCCAGCAAGACGCGCCCCGATGAGCGTCTTGCCACATGTCACTACTCGGTCTGTTTGAGCGCCTCCAGGAGAGAGACCCAAGCAAGACGTGCCCCGAGGAGCGTCTTGCCACATGTCAACAATGGGTCTGACTGAGGGCCTCCAGGAGAGAAGCCCAAGCAAGACGCGCGCCGAGGAGCGTGTTGCCACATGTCAACACTGGGTCTGACTGAGCGCCTCCAGGAGAGAGGCCCAAGCAAGACACGCCCCGAGGAGCGTCTTGACACATGTCAACACTGGGTCTGACTGAGGGCCTCCATGAGAGAAGCCCAAGCAAGACGCGCCCCGAGGAGAGTCTTGCCACATGTCAACACTCGGTCTGACAGAGGGCCTCCAGGAGAGAGGCCCAAGCAAGACGCGCCCCGAGGAGTGTCTTGCCACAGGTCACCAATGGGTCTGACTGAGCGCCTCCAGGAGAGAGGCCCAAGCAAGACGCGCCCCGAGGAGAGTCTTGTCTCATGTCAACACTGGGTCTTTCTGAGCGCCTCCAGGAGAGAAGCCCAAGCAAGACGCGCCCCGAGGAGCGTCTTTCCACATGTCAGCACTCGGTCTGACTGAGCGCCTCCAGGAGAGAGGCCCAAGCAAGACGCGCCCCGAGGAGCGTCTTGCCACATGTCAACAATGGGTCTGACTGAGGGCCTCCAGGAGAGAAGCCCAAGCAACACGCGGCCCGAGGAGCGTCTTGCCACATGTCAACACTGGGTCTGACTGAGGGCCTCCATGAGAGAAGCCCAAGCAAGACGCGCCCCGAGGAGAGTCTTGCCACATGTCAACACTCGGTCTGACAGAGGGCCTCCAGGAGAGAGGCCCAAGCAAGACGCGCCCCGAGGAGTGTCTTGCCACAGGTCACCACTGGGTCTGACTGAGCGCCTCCAGGAGAGAGGCCCAAGCAAGACGCGCCCCGAGGAGCGTCTTGTCTCATGTCAACACTGGGTCTTTCTGAGCGCCTCCAGGAGAGAAGCCCAAGCAAGACGCGCCCCGAGGAGCGTCTTTCCACATGTCAGCACTCGGTCTGACTGAGCGCCTCCAGGAGAGAGGCCCAAGCAAGACGCGCCCCGAGGAGCGTCTTGCCACATGTCAACAATGGGTCTGACTGAGGGCCTCCAGGAGAGAAGCCCAAGAAACACGCGGCCCGAGGAGCGTCTTGCCACATGTCAGCACTCGGTCTGACTGAGCGCCTCCAGGAGAGAGGCCAAAGCAAGACGCGCCCCGAGGAGCGTCTTGCCACATGTCAACAATGGGTCTGACTGAGGGCCTCCAGGAGAGAAGCCCAAGCAAGACGCGCCCCGAGGAGCGTCTTGCCACATGTCAACACTGGGTCTGACAGAGGGCCTCCATGAGAGAGGCCCAAGCAAGACGCGCCCCGAGGAGTGTCTTGCCACATGTCACCACTTGGTCTGACTGAGCGCCTCCAGGAGAGAGGCCCAAGTAAGACGCGCCCTGAGGAGCGTCTTGCCACGTGTCAACACTGGGTCTTATTGAGGGCCTTCTGGAGAGAGGCCCAAGCAAGACGCGCCCCTAGGAGTGTCTTGCCAAATGTCAACACTGGGTCAGACTGAGCGCCTCAGGGAGAGAGGTCCAAGCACGACGCGCCCCGAGGAGCGTCTTGCCACATGTCACTACTCGGTCTGACTGAGCGCCTCAGTGAGAGAGGTCCAAGCAAGACTCGCCCCGAGGAGCGTCTTGCCACATGTCAACACTGGGTCTGACTGAGTGCCTCCAGGAGAGAAGCCCAAGCAACACGCGGCCTGAGGAGCGTCTTGCCACATGTCAGCACTCGGTCTGACTGAGCGCCTCCAGGAGAGAGGCCCAAGCAAGACGCGCCCCGAGGAGCGTCTTGACACATGTCAACAATGGGTCTGACTGAGGGCCTCCAGGAGAGAGGCCCAAGCAAGATGCGCCCGGAGGAGCGTCTTGCCACATGTCAACACTGGGTCTGACAGAGGGCCTCCAGGAGAGAGGCCCAAGCAAGAAGCGCCCCGAGGAGCGTCTTGACACATGTCAACACTGGGTCTGACAGAGGGCCTCCAGGAGAGAGGCCCAAGCAAGACGCGCCCCGAGGAGCGTCTTGACACATGTCAACACTGGGTCGGACTGAGGGCCTCCATGAGAGAAGCCCAAGCAAGACGCGCCCCGAGGAGAGTCTTGCCACATGTCAACACTCGGTCTGACAGAGGGCATTCAGGAGAGAGGCCCAAGCAATACGCGCCCCGAGGAGCGTCTTGCCACATGTCACCACTGGGTCTGAATGAGCGCCTCCAGGAGAGAGGCCCAACAAAGACGCGCCCCGAGGAGTGTCTTGCCACATGCCAACACTGGGTCTGACTGAGAATCTCCAGGAGAGAGGTCCAAGCAAGACTCGCCCCGAGGAGCGTCTTGCCACATGTCAACACTGGGTCTGACTGAGTGCCTCGATGAGAGAAGCCCCAGCAAGACGCGCCCCGATGAGCGTCTTGCCACATGTCACTACTCGGTCTGTTTGAGCGCCTCCAGGAGAGAGACCCAAGCAAGACGTGCCCCGAGGAGCGTCTTGCCACATGTCAACAATGGGTCTGACTGAGGGCCTCCAGGAGAGAAGCCCAAGCAAGACGCGCGCCGAGGAGCGTGTTGCCACATGTCAACACTGGGTCTGACTGAGCGCCTCCAGGAGAGAGGCCCAAGCAAGACACGCCCCGAGGAGCGTCTTGACACATGTCAACACTGGGTCTGACTGAGGGCCTCCATGAGAGAAGCCCAAGCAAGACGCGCCCCGAGGAGAGTCTTGCCACATGTCAACACTCGGTCTGACAGAGGGCCTCCAGGAGAGAGGCCCAAGCAAGACGCGCCCCGAGGAGTGTCTTGCCACAGGTCACCAATGGGTCTGACTGAGCGCCTCCAGGAGAGAGGCCCAAGCAAGACGCGCCCCGAGGAGAGTCTTGTCTCATGTCAACACTGGGTCTTTCTGAGCGCCTCCAGGAGAGAAGCCCAAGCAAGACGCGCCCCGAGGAGCGTCTTTCCACATGTCAGCACTCGGTCTGACTGAGCGCCTCCAGGAGAGAGGCCCAAGCAAGAAGCGCCCCGAGGAGCGTCTTGCCACATGTCAACAATGGGTCTGACTGAGGGCCTCCAGGAGAGAAGCCCAAGCAACACGCGGCCCGAGGAGCGTCTTGCCACATGTCAACACTGGGTCTGACTGAGGGCCTCCATGAGAGAAGCCCAAGCAAGACGCGCCCCGAGGAGAGTCTTGCCACATGTCAACACTCGGTCTGACAGAGGGCCTCCAGGAGAGAGGCCCAAGCAAGACGCGCCCCGAGGAGTGTCTTGCCACAGGTCACCACTGGGTCTGACTGAGCGCCTCCAGGAGAGAGGCCCAAGCAAGACGCGCCCCGAGGAGCGTCTTGTCTCATGTCAACACTGGGTCTTTCTGAGCGCCTCCAGGAGAGAAGCCCAAGCAAGACGCGCCCCGAGGAGCGTCTTTCCACATGTCAGCACTCGGTCTGACTGAGCGCCTCCAGGAGAGAGGCCCAAGCAAGACGCGCCCCGAGGAGCGTCTTGCCACATGTCAACAATGGGTCTGACTGAGGGCCTCCAGGAGAGAAGCCCAAGAAACACGCGGCCCGAGGAGCGTCTTGCCACATGTCAGCACTCGGTCTGACTGAGCGCCTCCAGGAGAGAGGCCAAAGCAAGACGCGCCCCGAGGAGCGTCTTGCCACATGTCAACAATGGGTCTGACTGAGGGCCTCCAGGAGAGAAGCCCAAGCAAGACGCGCCCCGAGGAGCGTCTTGCCACATGTCAACACTGGGTCTGACAGAGGGCCTCCATGAGAGAGGCCCAAGCAAGACGCGCCCCGAGGAGTGTCTTGCCACATGTCACCACTTGGTCTGACTGAGCGCCTCCAGGAGAGAGGCCCAAGTAAGACGCGCCCTGAGGAGCGTCTTGCCACGTGTCAACACTGGGTCTTATTGAGGGCCTTCTGGAGAGAGGCCCAAGCAAGACGCGCCCCTAGGAGTGTCTTGCCAAATGTCAACACTGGGTCAGACTGAGCGCCTCAGGGAGAGAGGTCCAAGCACGACGCGCCCCGAGGAGCGTCTTGCCACATGTCACTACTCGGTCTGACTGAGCGCCTCAGTGAGAGAGGTCCAAGCAAGACTCGCCCCGAGGAGCGTCTTGCCACATGTCAACACTGGGTCTGACTGAGTGCCTCCAGGAGAGAAGCCCAAGCAACACGCCGCCTGAGGAGCGTCTTGCCACATGTCAGCACTCGGTCTGACTGAGCGCCTCCAGGAGAGAGGCCCAAGCAAGACGCGCCCCGAGGAGCGTCTTGACACATGTCAACAATGGGTCTGACTGAGGGCCTCCAGGAGAGAGGCCCAAGCAAGATGCGCCCGGAGGAGCGTCTTGCCACATGTCAACACTGGGTCTGACAGAGGGCCTCCAGGAGAGAGGCCCAAGCAAGAAGCGCCCCGAGGAGCGTCTTGACACATGTCAACACTGGGTCTGACAGAGGGCCTCCAGGAGAGAGGCCCAAGCAAGACGCGCCCCGAGGAGCGTCTTGACACATGTCAACACTGGGTCGGACTGAGGGCCTCCATGAGAGAAGCCCAAGCAATACGCGCCCCGAGGAGCGTCTTGCCACATGTCACCACTGGGTCTGAATGAGCGCCTCCAGGAGAGAGGCCCAACAAAGACGCGCCCCGAGGAGTGTCTTGCCACATGCCAACACTGGGTCTGACTGAGAATCTCCAGGAGAGAGGCCCAAGCAAGACGCGCCCCAAGGAGCGTCTTGCCACGTGTCAACACTGGGTCTGACTGAGCGCCTCCAGGAGAGAGGCCCAAGCAAGACGCGCCCCGAGGAGCGTCTTTCCACGTGTCACCACTGGGTCTGACTGAGCGCCTCCAGGAGAGAGGCCCAAGCAAGACGCGCCCCGAGGAGAGTCTTGCCACATGTCAACACTGGCTCTGACTGAGCGCCTCCAGGAGAGAGGCCCAAGCAAGACGCGCCCCGAGGAGCGTCTTGCCACATGTCAACAATGGGTCTGACTGAGGGCCTCCAGGAGAGAGGCCCAAGCAAGATGCGCCCGGAGGAGCGTCTTTCCACATGTCAACACTGGGTCTGACAGAGGGCCTCCAGGAGAGAGGCCCAAGCAAGACGCGCCCCGAGGAGCGTCTTTCCACATGACACCTCTGGTTCTGACTGAGCGCCTCCAGGAGAGAGGCCCAAGCAAGACGCGCCCCGAGGAGCATCTTGTCACATGTCAACACTGGGTCTGTCTGAGCGCCTCCAGGAGAGAAGCCCAAGCAAGACGCGCCCCGAGGAGCGTCTTGCACATGTCAACAATGGGTCTGACTGAGGGCCTCCAGGAGAGAAGCCCAAGCAAGACTGCGCCCCGAGGAGCGTCTTGACACATGTCAACACTGGGTCTGACAGAGGGCCTCCAGGAGAGAGGCCCAAGCAAGACGCGCCCCGAGGAGTGTCTTGCCACATGTCACCTCTGGTTCTGACTGAGCGCCTCCAGGAGAGAGGCCCAAGCAAGACGCGCCCCGAGGAGCGTCTTGTCACATGTCAACACTGGGTCTTTCTGAGCGCCTCCAGGAGAGAAGCCCAAGCAAGACGCGCCCCGAGGAGCGTCTTGCCACATGTCAGCACTCGGTCTGACTGAGCGCCTCCAGGAGAGAGGCCCAAGCAAGACGCGCCCCGAGGAGCGTCTTGCCACATGTCAACAATGGGTCTGACTGAGGGCCTCCGGGAGAGAAGCCCAAGCAACACGCGGCCCGAGGAGCGTCTTGCCACATGTCAGCACTCGGTCTGACTGAGCGCCTCCAGGAGAGAGGCCCAAGCAAGACGCGCCCCGAGGAGCGTCTTGCCACATGTCAACAATGGGTCTGACTGAGGGCCTCCAGGAGAGAGGCCCAAGCAAGATGCGCCCGGAGGAGCGTCTTGCCACATGTCAACACTGGGTCTGACAGAGGGCGTCCAGGAGAGAGGCCCAAGCAAGACGCGCCCCGAGGAGCGTCTTGCCACATGTCACCTCTGGTTCTGACTGAGCGCCTCCAGGAGAGAGGCCCAAGCAAGACGCGCCCCGAGGAGCGTCTTGTCACATGTCAACACTGGGTCTTTCTGAGCGCCTCCAGGAGAGAAGCCCAAGCAAGACGCGCCCCGAGGAGCGTCTTGCCACATGTCAGCACTCGGTCTGACTGAGCGCCTCCAGGAGAGAGGCCCAAGCAAGACGCGCCCCGAGGAGCGTGTTGCCACATGTCAACAATGGGTCTGACTGAGGGCCTCCAGGAGAGAAGCCCAAGCAACACGCGGCCCGAGGAGCGTCTTGCCACATGTCAGCACTCGGTCTGACTGAGCGCCTCCAGGAGAGAGGCCCAAGCAATACGCGCCCCGAGGAATGTCAGGCCACATGTCACTACTCAGTCTGACTGAGCGCCTCCAGGAGAGAGGCCCAAGCAAGACGCGGCCCGAGGAGCGTCTTGACACATGTCAACAATGGGTCTTACTGATGGCCTCCAGGAGAGAAGCCCAAGCAAGACGCGTCCCGAGGAGCTTCTTTCCACATGTCAGCACTCGGTCTGACTGAGCGCCTCCAGGAGAGAGGCCAAAGCAAGACGCGCCCCGAGGAGCGTCTTGACACATGTCAACACTGGGTCTGACAGAGGGCCTCCATGAGAGAGGCCCAAGCAAGACGCGCCCCGAGGAGTGTCTTGCCACATGTCAACACTGGGTCTGACAGAGGGCCTCCATGAGAGAGGCCCAAGCAAGACGCGCCCCAAGGAGTGTCTTGCCACATGTCACCACTAGGTCTGACTGAGCGCCTCCAGGAGAGAGGCCCAAGCAACACGCGCCCCGAGGAGCGTCAGGCCACATGTCACTACTCAGTCTGACTGAGCGCCTCCAGGAGAGAGGCCCAAGTAAGACGTGCCCCGAGGAGCATCTTGCCACGTGTCAACACTGGGTCTGATTGAGGGCCTTCTGGAGAGAGGCCCAAGCAAGACGCGCCCCTAGGAGTGTCTTGCCAAATGTCAACACTGGGTCTGACTGAGCGCCTCAGGGAGAGAGGTCCAAGCAAGACGCGCCCCGAGGAGCGTCTTGCCACATGTCACTACTCGGTCTGACTGAGCGCCTCAGTGAGAGAGGTCCAAGCAAGACTCGCCCCGAGGAGCGTCTTGCCACATGTCAACACTGGGTCTGACTGAGTGCCTCGATGAGAGAAGCCCCAGCAAGACGCGCCCCGATGAGCGTCTTGCCACATGTCACTACTCGGTCTGTTTGAGCGCCTCCAGGAGAGAGACCCAAGCAAGACGTGCCCCGAGGAGCGTCTTGCCACATGTCAACAATGGGTCTGACTGAGGGCCTCCAGGAGAGAAGCCCAAGCAACACGCGGCCCGAGGAGCGTCTTGCCACATGTCAGCACTCGGTCTGACTGAGCGCCTCCAGGAGAGAGGCCCAAGCAATACGCGCCCCGAGGAATGTCAGGCCACATGTCACTACTCAGTCTGACTGAGCGCCTCCAGGAGAGAGGCCCAAGCAAGACGCGGCCCGAGGAGCGTCTTGACACATGTCAACAATGGGTCTTACTGATGGCCTCCAGGAGAGAAGCCCAAGCAAGACGCGTCCCGAAGAGCTTCTTTCCACATGTCAGCACTCGGTCTGAATGAGCGCCTCCAGGAGAGAGGCCAAAGCAAGACGCGCCCCGAGGAGCGTCTTGACACATGTCAACACTGGGTCTGACAGAGGGCCTCCATGAGAGAGGCCCAAGCAAGACGCGCCCCGAGGAGTGTCTTGCCACATGTCAACACTGGGTCTGACAGAGGGCCTCCATGAGAGAGGCCCAAGCAAGACGCGCCCCAAGGAGTGTCTTGCCACATGTCACCACTAGGTCTGACTGAGCGCCTCCAGGAGAGAGGCCCAAGCAACACGCGCCCCGAGGAGCGTCAGGCCACATGTCACTACTCAGTCTGACTGAGCGCCTCCAGGAGAGAGGCCCAAGTAAGACGTGCCCCGAGGAGCGTCTTGCCACGTGTCAACACTGGGTCTGATTGAGGGCCTTCTGGAGAGAGGCCCAAGCAAGACGCGCCCCTAGGAGTGTCTTGCCAAATGTCAACACTGGGTCTGACTGAGCGCCTCAGGGAGAGAGGTCCAAGCAAGACGCGCCCCGAGGAGCGTCTTGCCACATGTCACTACTCGGTCTGACTGAGCGCCTCAGTGAGAGAGGTCCAAGCAAGACTCGCCCCGAGGAGCGTCTTGCCACATGTCAACACTGGGTCTGACTGAGTGCCTCGATGAGAGAAGCCCCAGCAAGACGCGCCCCGATGAGCGTCTTGCCACATGTCACTACTCGGTCTGTTTGAGCGCCTCCAGGAGAGAGACCCAAGCAAGACGTGCCCCGAGGAGCGTCTTGCCACATGTCAACAATGGGTCTGACTGAGGGCCTCCAGGAGAGAAGCCCAAGCAACACGCGGCCCGAGGAGCGTCTTGCCACATGTCAGCACTCGGTCTGACTGAGCGCCTCCAGGAGAGAGGCCCAAGCAATACGCGCCCCGAGGAATGTCAGGCCACATGTCACTACTCAGTCTGACTGAGCGCCTCCAGGAGAGAGGCCCAAGCAAGACGCGGCCCGAGGAGCGTCTTGACACATGTCAACAATGGGTCTTACTGATGGCCTCCAGGAGAGAAGCCCAAGCAAGACGCGTCCCGAGGAGCTTCTTTCCACATGTCAGCACTCGGTCTGACTGAGCGCCTCCAGGAGAGAGGCCAAAGCAAGACGCGCCCCGAGGAGCGTCTTGACACATGTCAACACTGGGTCTGACAGAGGGCCTCCATGAGAGAGGCCCAAGCAAGACGCGCCCCGAGGAGTGTCTTGCCACATGTCAACACTGGGTCTGACAGAGGGCCTCCATGAGAGAGGCCCAAGCAAGACGCGCCCCAAGGAGTGTCTTGCCACATGTCACCACTAGGTCTGACTGAGCGCCTCCAGGAGAGAGGCCCAAGCAACACGCGCCCCGAGGAGCGTCAGGCCACATGTCACTACTCAGTCTGACTGAGCGCCTCCAGGAGAGAGGCCCAAGTAAGACGTGCCCCGAGGAGCGTCTTGCCACGTGTCAACACTGGGTCTGATTGAGGGCCTCAGGGAGAGAGGTCCAAGCAAGACGCGCCCCGAGGAGCGTCTTGCCACATGTCACTACTCGGTCTGACTGAGCGCCTCAGTGAGAGAGGTCCAAGCAAGACTCGCCCCGAGGAGCGTCTTGCCACATGTCAACACTGGGTCTGACTGAGTGCCTCGATGAGAGAAGCCCCAGCAAGACGCGCCCCGATGAGCGTCTTGCCACATGTCACTACTCGGTCTGTTTGAGCGCCTCCAGGAGAGAGACCCAAGCAAGACGTGCCCCGAGGAGCGTCTTGCCACATGTCAACAATGGGTCTGACTGAGGGCCTCCAGGAGAGAAGCCCAAGCAAGACGCGCCCCGAGGAGCGTGTTGCCACATGTCAACACTGGGTCTGACAGAGGGCCTCCATGAGAGAGGCCCAAGCAAGACGCGCCCCGAGGAGCGTCTTGACACATGTCAACACTGGGTCTGACTGAGGGCCTCCATGAGAGAAGCCCAAGCAAGACGCGCCCCGAGGAGAGTCTTGCCACATGTCAACACTCGGTCTGACAGAGGGCCTCCAGGAGAGAGGCCCAAGCAAGACGAGCCCCGAGGAGTGTCTTGCCACAGGTCACCACTGGGTCTGACTGAGCGCCTCCAGGAGAGAGGCCCAAGCAAGACGCGCCCCGAGGAGCGTCTTGTCTCATGTCAACACTGGGTCTTTCTGAGCGCCTCCAGGAGAGAAGCCCAAGCAAGACGCGCCCCGAGGAGCGTCTTTCCACATGTCAGCACTCGGTCTGACTGAGCGCCTCCAGGAGAGAGGCCCAAGCAAGACGCGCCCCGAGGAGCGTCTTGCCACATATCAACAATGGGTCTGACAGAGGGCCTCCAGGAGAGAGGCCCAAGCAAGACGCGCCCCGAGGAGTGTCTTGCCACAGGTCACCACTGGGTCTGACTGAGCGCCTCCAGGAGAGAGGCCCAAGCAAGACGCGCCCCGAGGAGCGTCTTGTCTCATGTCAACACTGGGTCTTTCTGAGCGCCTCCAGGAGAGAAGCCCAAGCAAGACGCGCCCCGAGGAGCGTCTTTCCACATGTCAGCACTCGGTCTGACTGAGCGCCTCCAGGAGAGAGGCCCAAGCAAGACGCGCCCCGAGGAGCGTCTTGTCTCATGTCAACACTGGGTCTTTCTGAGCGCCTCCAGGAGAGAAGCCCAAGCAAGACGCGCCCCGAGGAGCGTCTTGCCACATGTCAACAATGGGTCTGACTGAGGGCCTCCAGGAGAGAAGCCCAAGAAACACGCGGCCCGAGGAGCGTCTTGCCACATGTCAGCACTCGGTCTGACTGAGCGCCTCCAGGAGAGAGGCCAAAGCAAGACGCGCCCCGAGGAGCGTCTTGCCACATGTCAACAATGGGTCTGACTGAGGGCCTCCAGGAGAGAAGCCCAAGCAAGACGCGCCCCGAGGAGCGTCTTGCCACATGTCAACACTGGGTCTGACAGAGGGCCTCCATGAGAGAGGCCCAAGCAAGACGCGCCCCGAGGAGTGTCTTGCCACATGTCACCACTTGGTCTGACTGAGCGCCTCCAGGAGAGAGGCCCAAGTAAGACGCGCCCTGAGGAGCGTCTTGCCACGTGTCAACACTGGGTCTTATTGAGGGCCTTCTGGAGAGAGGCCCAAGCAAGACGCGCCCCTAGGAGTGTCTTGCCAAATGTCAACACTGGGTCAGACTGAGCGCCTCAGGGAGAGAGGTCCAAGCACGACGCGCCCCGAGGAGCGTCTTGCCACATGTCACTACTCGGTCTGACTGAGCGCCTCAGTGAGAGAGGTCCAAGCAAGACTCGCCCCGAGGAGCGTCTTGCCACATGTCAACACTGGGTCTGACTGAGTGCCTCCAGGAGAGAAGCCCAAGCAACACGCGGCCTGAGGAGCGTCTTGCCACATGTCAGCACTCGGTCTGACTGAGCGCCTCCAGGAGAGAGGCCCAAGCAAGACGCGCCCCGAGGAGCGTCTTGCCACATGTCAACAATGGGTCTGACTGAGGGCCTCCAGGAGAGAGGCCCAAGCAAGATGCGCCCGGAGGAGCGTCTTGCCACATGTCAACACTGGGTCTGACAGAGGGCCTCCAGGAGAGAGGCCCAAGCAAGAAGCGTCCCGAGGAGCGTCTTGACACATGTCAACACTGGGTCTGACAGAGGGCCTCCAGGAGAGAGGCCCAAGCAAGACGCGCCCCGAGGAGCGTCTTGACACATGTCAACACTGGGTCGGACTGAGGGCCTCCATGAGAGAAGCCCAAGCAAGACGCGCCCCGAGGAGAGTCTTGCCACATGTCAACACTCGGTCTGACAGAGGGCATTCAGGAGAGAGGCCCAAGCAATACGCGCCCCGAGGAGCGTCTTGCCACATGTCACCACTGGGTCTGAATGAGCGCCTCCAGGAGAGAGGCCCAACAAAGACGCGCCCCGAGGAGTGTCTTGCCACATGCCAACACTGGGTCTGACTGAGAATCTCCAGGAGAGAGGCCCAAGCAAGACGCGCCCCGAGGAGCGTCTTTCCACGTGTCACCACTGGGTCTGACTGAGCGCCTCCAGGAGAGAGGCCCAAGCAAGACGCGCCCCGAGGAGCGTCTTGCCACATGTCAACAATGGGTCTGACTGAGGGCCTCCAGGAGAGAGGCCCAAGCAAGATGCGCCCGGAGGAGCGTCTTGCCACATGTCAACACTGGGTCTGACAGAGGGCGTCCAGGAGAGAGGCCCAAGCAAGACGCGCCCCGAGGAGCGTCTTGCCACATGTCACCTCTGGTTCTGACTGAGCGCCTCCAGGAGAGAGGCCCAAGCAAGACGCGCCCCGAGGAGCGTCTTGTCACATGTCAACACTGGGTCTTTCTGAGCGCCTCCAGGAGAGAAGCCCAAGCAAGACGCGCCCCGAGGAGCGTCTTGCCACATGTCAGCACTCGGTCTGACTGAGCGCCTCCAGGAGAGAGGCCCAAGCAAGACGCGCCCCGAGGAGCGTGTTGCCACATGTCAACAATGGGTCTGACTGAGGGCCTCCAGGAGAGAAGCCCAAGCAACACGCGGCCCGAGGAGCGTCTTGCCACATGTCAGCACTCGGTCTGACTGAGCGCCTCCAGGAGAGAGGCCCAAGCAATACGCGCCCCGAGGAATGTCAGGCCACATGTCACTACTCAGTCTGACTGAGCGCCTCCAGGAGAGAGGCCCAAGCAAGACGCGGCCCGAGGAGCGTCTTGAAACATGTCAACAATGGGTCTTACTGATGGCCTCCAGGAGAGAAGCCCAAGCAAGACGCGTCCCGAGGAGCTTCTTTCCACATGTCAGCACTCGGTCTGACTGAGCGCCTCCAGGAGAGAGGCCAAAGCAAGACGCGCCCCGAGGAGCGTCTTGACACATGTCAACACTGGGTCTGACAGAGGGCCTCCATGAGAGAGGCCCAAGCAAGACGCGCCCCGAGGAGTGTCTTGCCACATGTCAACACTGGGTCTGACAGAGGGCCTCCATGAGAGAGGCCCAAGCAAGACGCGCCCCAAGGAGTGTCTTGCCACATGTCACCACTAGGTCTGACTGAGCGCCTCCAGGAGAGAGGCCCAAGCAACACGCGCCCCGAGGAGCGTCAGGCCACATGTCACTACTCAGTCTGACTGAGCGCCTCCAGGAGAGAGGCCCAAGTAAGACGCGCCCCGAGGAGCGTCTTGCCACGTGTCAACACTGGGTCTGATTGAGGGCCTTCTGGAGAGAGGCCCAAGCAAGACGCGCCCCTAGGAGTGTCTTGCCAAATGTCAACACTGGGTCTGACTGAGCGCCTCAGGGAGAGAGGTCCAAGCAAGACGCGCCCCGAGGAGCGTCTTGCCACATGTCACTACTCGGTCTGACTGAGCGCCTCAGTGAGAGAGGTCCAAGCAAGACTCGCCCCGAGGAGCGTCTTGCCACATGTCAACACTGGGTCTGACTGAGTGCCTCGATGAGAGAAGCCCCAGCAAGACGCGCCCCGAGGAGCGTCTTGCCACATGTCACTACTCGGTCTGTTTGAGCGCCTCCAGGAGAGAGACCCAAGCAACACGTGCCCCGAGGAGCGTCTTGCCACATGTCAACAATGGGTCTGACTGAGGGCCTCCAGGAGAGAAGCCCAAGCAAGACGCGGCCCGAGGAGCGTGTTGCCACATGTCAACACTGGGTCTGACTGAGCGCCTCCAGGAGAGAGGCCCAAGCAAGACACGCCTCGATGAGAGAAGCCCCAGCAAGACGCGCCCCGAGGAGCGTCTTGCCACATGTCACTACTCGGTCTGTTTGAGCGCCTCCAGGAGAGAGACCCAAGCAACACGTGCCCCGAGGAGCGTCTTGCCACATGTCAACAATGGGTCTGACTGAGGGCCTCCAGGAGAGAAGCCCAAGCAAGACGCGGCCCGAGGAGCGTGTTGCCACATGTCAACACTGGGTCTGACTGAGCGCCTCCAGGAGAGAGGCCCAAGCAAGACGCGCCCCGAGGAGTGTCTTGCCACATGTCACCACTTGGTCTGACTGAGCGCCTCCAGGAGAGAGGCCCAAGCAACACGTGCCCCGAGGAGCGTCAGGCCACATGTCTCTACTCAGTCTGACTGAGCGCCTCCAGGAGAGAGGTCCAAGTAAGACGCGCCCTGAGGAGCGTCTTGCCACGTGTCAACACTGGGTCTTATTGAGGGCCTTCTGGAGAGAGGCCCAAGCAAGACGCGCCCCTAGGAGTGTCTTGCCAAATGTCAACACTGGGTCAGACTGAGCGCCTCCGGGAGAGAGGTCCAAGCAAGACGCGCCCCTAGGAGCGTCTTGACACATGTCAACACTGGGTCTGACTGAGGGCCTCCATGAGAGAAGCCCAAGCAAGACGCGCCCCGAGGAGAGTCTTGCCACATGTCAACACTCGGTCTGACAGAGGGCCTCCAGGAGAGAGGCCCAAGCAAGACGCGCCCCGAGGAGTGTCTTGCCACAGGTCACCACTGGGTCTGACTGAGCGCCTCCAGGAGAGAGGCCCAAGCAAGACGCGCCCCGAGGAGCGTCTTGTCTCATGTCAACACTGGGTCTTTCTGAGCGCCTCCAGGAGAGAAGCCCAAGCAAGACGCGCCCCGAGGAGCGTCTTTCCACATGTCAGCACACGGTCTGACTGAGCGCCTCCAGGAGAGAGGCCCAAGCAAGACGCGCCCCGAGGAGCGTCTTGCCACATGTCAACAATGGGTCTGACTGAGTGCCTCCAGGAGAGAAGCCCAAGCAACACGCAGCCCGAGGAGCGTCTTGCCACATGTCAACACTGGGTCTGACTGAGGGCATCCATGAGAGAAGCCCAAGCAAGACGCGCCCCGAGGAGTGTCTTGCCACAGGTCACCACTGGGTCTGACTGAGCGCCTCCAGGAGAGAGGCCCAAGCAAGATGCGCCCCGAGGAGCGTCTTGTCTCATGTCAACACTGGGTCTTTCTGAGCGCCTCCAGGAGAGAAGCCCAAGCAAGACGCGCCCCGAGGAGCGTCTTTCCACATGTCAGCACTCGGTCTGACTGAGCGCCTCCAGGAGAGAGGCCCAAGCAAGACGCGCCCCGAGGAGCGTCTTGCCACATGTCAACAATGGGTCTGACTGAGGGCCTCCAGGAGAGAAGCCCAAGCAACACGCGGCCCGAGGAGCGTCTTGCCACATGTCAGCACTCGGTCTGACTGAGCGCCTCCAGGAGAGAGGCCAAAGCAAGACGCGCCCCGAGGAGCGTCTTGCCACATGTCAACAATGGGTCTGACTGAGGGCCTCCAGGAGAGAAGCCCAAGCAAGACGCGCCCCGAGGAGTGTCTTGCCACATGTCACCACTTGGTCTGACTGAGCGCCTCCAGGAGAGAGGCCCAAGCAACACGTGCCCCGAGGAGCGTCAGGCCACATGTCTCTACTCAGTCTGACTGAGCGCCTCCAGGAGAGAGGTCCAAGTAAGACGCGCCCTGAGGAGCGTCTTGCCACGTGTCAACACTGGGTCTTATTGAGGGCCTTCTGGAGAGAGGCCCAAGCAAGACGCGCCCCTAGGAGTGTCTTGCCAAATGTCAACACTGGGTCAGACTGAGCGCCTCCGGGAGAGAGGTCCAAGCAAGACGCGCCCCGAGGAGCGTCTTGCCACATGTCACTACTCGGTCTGACTGAGCGCCTCAGTGAGAGAGGTCCAAGCAAGACTCGCCCCGAGGAGCGTCTTGCCACATGTCAACACTGGGTCTGACTGAGTGCCTCGATGAGAGAAGCCCCAGCAAGACGTGCCCCGAGGAGCATCTTGCCACATGTCACTGCTCGGTCTGTTTGAGCGCCTCCAGGAGAGAGACCCAAGCAAGACGTGCCCCGAGGAGCGTCTTGCCACATGTCAACAATGGGTCTGACTGAGGGCCTCCAGGAGAGAAGCCCAAGCAAGACGCACCCCGAGGAGCGTGTTGCCACATGTCAACACTGGGTCTGACTGAGCGCCTCCAGGAGAGAGGCCCAAGCAAGACACGCCCCGAGGAGCGTCTTGACACATGTCAACACTGGGTCTGACTGAGGGCCTCCATGAGAGAAGTCCAAGCAAGACGCGCCCCGAGGAGAGTCTTGCCACATGTCAACACTCGGTCTGACAGAGGGCCTCCAGGAGAGAGGCCCAAGCAAGACGCGCCCCGAGGAGTGTCTTGCCACAGGTCACCACTGGGTCTGACTGAGCGCCTCCAGGAGAGAGGCCCAAGCAAGTCGCGCCCCGAGGAGCATCTTGTCTCATGTCAACACTGGGTCTTTCTGAGCGCCTCCAGGAGAGAAGCCCAAGCAAGACGCGCCCCGAGGAGCGTCTTTCCACATGTCAGCACTCGGTCTGACTGAGCGCCTCCAGGAGAGAGGCCCAAGCAAGACGCGCCCCGAGGAGCGTCTTGCCACATGTCAACAATGGGTCTGACTGAGGGCCTCCAGGAGAGAAGCCCAAGCAACACGCGGCCCGAGGAGCGTCTTGCCACATGTCAGCACTCGGTCTGACTGAGCGCCTCCAGGAGAGAGGCCAAAGCAAGACGCGCCCCGAGGAGTGTCTTGCCACATGTCACCACTTGGTCTGACTGAGCGCCTCCAGGAGAGAGGCCCAAGCAACACGCGCCCCGAGGAGCGTCAGGCCACATGTCACTACTCAGTCTGACTGAGCGCCTCCAGGAGAGAGGCCCAAGCAAGACGCGCCCCGAGGAGCGTCTTGCCACATGTCAACAATGGGTCTTGCTGAGGGCCTCCAGGAGAGAAGCCCAAGCAAGACGCGCCCCGAGGAGCTTCTTGCCACATGTCAGCACTCGGTCTGCCTGAGCGCCTCCAGGAGAGAGGCCAAAGCACGACGCGCCCCGAGGAGCGTCTTGACACATGTCAACACTGGGTCTGACAGAGGGCCTCCATGAGAGAGGCCCAAGCAAGACGCGCCCCGAGGAGCGTCTTGCCACGTGTCACCACTGGGTCTGACTGAGCGCCTCCAGGAGAGAGGCCCAAGCAAGACGCCCCCCGAGGAGCGTCAGCCCACATGTCACTACTCAGTTTGACTGAGCACCTCCAGGAGAGAGGCCCAAGCAAGATGCGCCCCGAGGAGCTTCTTTCCACGTGTCACCACTGGGTCTGACTGAGCGCCTCCAGGAGAGAGGCCCAAGCAAGACGCGCCCCGACGAGCGTCTTGCCACGTGTCAACACTGGGTCTGACTGAGCGCCTCCAGGAGTGAGGCCCAAGCAAGATGCGCCCCGAGGAGCTTCTTTCCACGTGTCACCACTGGGTCTGACTGAGCGCCTCCAGGAGAGAGGCCCAAGCAAGACGCGCCCCGAGGAGCGTCTTGCCACGTGTCACCACTGGGACTGATTGAGCGCCTCCAGGAGAGAGGCCCCAGCAAGACCGGTCAGGCCTGCAGTGTACACATCAGAGACATGATGTTCTTTCACAGAACTGAGGTTGTTCATTACTAAATGACTTTTACAGGAATATTGTTATTATACTATTCAACAGGTTGATCATAATAATGTGTATTAAACCCACAACCTAGCACTGAGGACAGAGGGACTTCATTTAAATTAGTACTTAATGGAAATGATACATAATGATACATAAGAACCATGTCATACATTCAGCCTAGGAATAGTAGCATTGTGCACTATTAAAAATATACACATCAATTGCTCGAATCCCATTGTTGCAAAGTAAAACTCTAATAAAACTCTAGTCTGACATCAACAGAGAAGACTTAGAGTATGTACTACAAATACAGCATTAGGATTTCGAGTGGACCGTGCACCTTGTGAACCATCAGAGGCTTATGACGCAACATATCTTCCAGTTGCTATTAGACAAGTTATAATTCTCGACCATTTTTCGGAACTGGTTTCTTGGGTCCGTGAGTAAATGCCAAATGAGATGATAGTCCTTAAGTAAGTTCCTGGCGATCCCACGTCACGCTCTTGCCCATCAGCCGGTGAACGCTGAGACGGAACTCGATGAGAGCGATGTATTTTTTAAGTGCTCCGAATGTACTTCTAACAAGCGTGCGATTCACTTCGTGAGTAAACCGCAGCTGCAGCTGATTCAAACAGTCGAGCCAACTTTCTACATCACAATATTCGTTTTGTAGTTAGTCGAGTTACCTTTTGTGTGGCGCATGCACGGGTCGTTAGCGTCCAGCTCCCAGCTTAGAGAGTCCTGTATTGACACAGACGTCAATACATCTCGATGTCATGCAACACACAAAGTCTGTCGCATACAGGTGGGTTAACACATGTACGATACCTTTTGTGTGGCGCATGCACGGGTCGTTAGCGTCCAGCTCCCGGCTTATAGAGAGTCCTGTATTGACACAGACGTCAATACATCTCGATGTCATGCAACACACAAAGTCTGTCGCATACAGGTGGGTTAACACACATGTACGATGTGTGCAATGGCGCGCCCGTTTACAATGGGACACGACGATGATCATTGTTAACCAAACTCTTGTTTCTCACGACAGGTGGTAGCGTTGTCTCCTGCACCTGGTCTTCTTGCACAGAGGGTGTTGTAATGTGCTCATCATAGTCGCGATCGTTGTCACTCGAATCCGTTGTTCTCACGAAAGGTGGTAGCGTTGTCTCCTGCATGTTGTCTTCGCGTGCGGCAAGCGTTGTGCTGTGCTCGTTATAATGGTTGTCTTCGTACAAAGGGGGTGTTGAATACTCCTTCGCGAGTAGTCTAGGAGGTGGTGTGATGGGACGCATCTCAGAGGCGTTATGTGAGCGTACCACCATGGCCTGAGCAACTGCGACTACTGAGAGTACACCCAGTACAGACAGCGAGATCATTTTTTTTCTTGGGTGTTGTACGTGTGGGTACAGCCGCTTTAATGGCAGTGAGAGTAAGTGGTCAAATGTATTTATAGGTCACTAGCAGAAACTAAGGCACGTGGTCAGAGTGTAATCGTAACCACCGTAGCTCTTGTCATAATTTAATATACATAGAAATCAGAAACGGGCATGTCAGGATAGACATCGCGAGTGATAATGCGGCCAGTATCTGTGTGTGCTTGAGAGCACCTTGTTGTTCTACTGTGGTGCCCACGCCGCCGGGTCTGTAAATGTCATCGACCTTCTTTATATACGCATACGCTAAAGACCGTATATTCTCTATGGATTCGAACACGTCCTTTTTTTCGCGTAACGCTTGAACTGTCTCGAGCGTGATGTTGTGAGTGTACGCCAGTGTTTCGCGTGCACCGAGGTCCGAAAGGGCGTGCGCTACAACTATTAACTTTGGTTTGGGAGTGTGGCGAAACGCTCGCTCCGCTGTAATGGGCGGATGCAATGTTATCACCTGGTACGTTTCGTTAGTCGGGTCGTAACACACCGGTCCGTCACACGGACCGTCACATTGTATGGGGCACAGTAAGGACAACACGCCGCCGACCGTGACTTCGCACTCGACCGCGGTGGTGTTATCGATTTGCAAAGGATCACATACGCCTCTCCAGTCGCAATGAGGCACATTGTAGTCGACGCGACCGTCGGTCACCATAGCTTTCGTCAGCCAACACACTCGATTGCCCTTCGAAACATCGGCGATCAACGTGAGCGTAGAGGTCGCCGTCGCTTTACTGTACACCAGGATATCCGTGTGTGAGTGCACGCTCGACGTCGATTGACAACCGGTCATGTCAGACCTGATCAGACCTTCCGAACACATGACCATTAGTTGTTGTGCGGCCGAGAGTATCGCGATCATACCGTTGAGATGTGTAGAAAGCACGTACACGCCAGCCTTCCACGTTTCCAAAGTTTCCAGCAGTGTAGAGGGACTTGTCTTAGCGCGCACGGCTGTGCTGAATTTGCGTTGGGTAGACACAACGGCTTCGACCTCGCTTAGGATCTGTGGGCTCATGTACTCGTGGTAGGCCAAGACGTGTATAGTCGAGCGCGGTGACGCCCCGAACACTTGACCCGGTTTTGTTGTGGCGATATGCGTGTCCAGTAACGCGGCAAAGTCCGCGTGTCTAGTGTGTATTGATTTTACAGCTCGCTCATACCCCAACAGTACGGTCCGTAGAAGTTTGTTCACTTGTTTCCATGCGCTCGTGGAACACAGGACATCGCAACCTCTGTGATACTCAAGTAAAGCGTGACACACCAGCTGCTTGCACGTTGGAAATACAATCGGTAGTAACTTCTTACTCCACTCTATGTTGAACTCGTATAGTATGTATATGGGCGGTTGCGGCGGTTTGCGCATTTTCTATGTACCCTTCGCTAATATGACTCTGTGGTCTGTCTCCTGAGATGGTGCGGTTGGAACTTGCGAGAGTGCACTATCGACGGTCGGCGTTTCCATTTCGTCAACTGTGCCATTTTCAGCCGCTGGCAAACGGCCGTCGACGGTCGATGCGAGACACCAACATAACGTTAGACCGCGACCCTCATGCCAGTTTTCTGTAGTACTGGTTGTAGTTTCTGGTGCACACTCGAAACGCCATTACGATCACAACTACGTTGATTAATAAATCCAGTGTTGTAGGGACTGCAGCCAGCGCCGTCGCGCAACTCGTGTCGGTGTTATCTCTCGATACTTTCATTCATATCCGAGCGCATGCAGAATCTACGGATCTGGTGAAGTTGCTTGTCACTAGCTTGCGCACGTTTGATATGGCACTTTGCGCGAGACTCACACAACCTGCAGTGGCGACCGTCGCGTCAGTGCAAAGTTTTTCCGATATATCGCTCGCAACATCGTTTGTCATTTGCTGTACACTGCGCACACTGGCAGCGAGGTCGCGGAGAGGGTCTTCGTTACGAGTTGTGTAATATCCGCTTACTTGCCGATTCAATTCTGGTGGCGCTGACCCAAACGAGAACGCTTTTAAGGCGCATGTCGTGGTAACTCTGGTAGCGCCGTGGTTGACGAGGACGATCATCTTTAGCAATAGTTCATCTCGAAGCGCAACGATGGTGAGGGCGACGGGTTGGCCGGTTCCGCCTTCAGGCCACTCGGTTGCCGCTAGATTGCCCAATGCCACACACGCAGACAAACCCTGTACACACTCAATGACCCGTGTGCGATCGTTGATTTCTGCTAGTACGTTTGCTAGTTCTACGTGCTTCCACGGATCGG
This sequence comes from Nothobranchius furzeri, assembly GCF_043380555.1. Lineage (NCBI taxonomy): Eukaryota > Metazoa > Chordata > Actinopteri > Cyprinodontiformes > Nothobranchiidae > Nothobranchius > Nothobranchius furzeri. The sequence goes on along the minus strand of NC_091757.1, from coordinate 16,590,150 downwards.
GCGTGGGCACGCGCTTGTTTTAGAGATGTTTTACCGCTGCCTCTACCCTGCACGACCGCTCGTGGCCGCACTAGCTATATTTATCTTTATTTGTTTCACACACACACACACACACACACACACACACACACACACACACACACACACACACACACACACACACACACAGGCCCTTGCGTGCAAACCCCGGTCAGGCCTGCAAGGTACACATGGTGGTACGCTCACATAACGCCTCTGAGATACGTCCCATCACACCACCTCCTAGACTACTCGCGAAGGAGTATTCAACACCCCCTTTGTACAAAGACAACCATTATAACGAGCACAGCACAACGCTTGCCGCACGCGATGACAACATGCAGGAGAAAACGCTACCACCTGTCGTGAGAACAACGGATTCGAGTGACAACGATCGCGACGATCGATGACGAGCACATTTCAGCACCCTCTGTGCACGAAGACCAGGTGCAGGAGACAACGCTACCACCTGTCGTGAGAAACAAGAGTTTGGTTAACAATGATCATCGTCGTGTCCCATTGTAAACGGGCGCGCCATCGCACACATCGTACATGTGTGTAAACCCACCTGTATGCGACAGACTTTGTGTGTTGCATGACATCGAGATGTATTGACGTCTGTGTCAATACAGGACTCTACAAGCTGGGAGCTGGACGCTAACGACCCATGCATGCGCCACACAAAAGGTAACTCGACTAACTACAAAACGCATATTGTGATGTAGAAAGTTGGCTCGACTGTTTGAATCAGCTGCAGCTGCGGTTTACTCACGAAGTGAATCGCACGCTTGTTAGAAGTACATTCAGAGCACTTAAAAAATACATCGCTCTCATCAAGTTCCGTCTCAGCGTTCACCGGCTGATGGGCAAGAGCGTGACATGGGATCGCCAGGAACTTACTTAAGGACTATCATCTCATTTGGCATTTACTCACGGACCCAAGAAACCAGTTCCGAAAAATGGTCGAGAATTATAACTTGTCTAATAGCAACTGGAAGATATGTTGTGTCATAAGCCTCTGATGGTTCACAAGGTGCACGGTCCACTCGAAATCCTAATGCTGTATTTGTAGTAAATACACTAAGTCTTCTCTGTTGATTTCAGACTAGAGTTTTATTAGAGTTTTACTTTGCAACAATGGGATTCGAGCAATTGATGTGTATATTTTTAATAGTGCACAATGCTACTATTCCTAGGCTGAATGTATGACATGGCTCTTATGTATCATTATGTATCGTTTCCATTAAGTACTAATTTAAATAAAGTCCCTCTGTCCTCAGTGCTAGGTTGTGGGTTTAATACACATTATTATGATCAACCTGTTGAATAGTATAATAACAATATTCCTGTAAAAGTCATTTAGTAATGAACAACCTCAGTTCTGTGAAAGAACATCATGTCTCTGATGTGTACACTGCAGGCCTGACCGGGTTTGCACGCAAGGGCCTGTGTGTGTGTGTGTGTGTGTGTGTGTGTGTGTGTGTGTGTGTGTGTGTGTGTGTGTGTGTGTGTGTGTGTGTGTGTGTGTGTGTGTGTGTGTGTGTGTGTGTGTGTGTGTGTGTGTGAAACAAATAAAGATAAATATAGCTAGTGCGGCCACGAGCGGTCGTGCAGGGTAGAGGCTGTGCAAAAACGCCTCTAAAAACAAGCGCGTGCCCACGCCCGATCCGTGGAAGCACGTAGAACTAGCAAACGTACTAGCAGAAATCAACGATCGCACACGGGTCATTGAGTGTGTACAGGGTTCGTCTGCGTGTGTGGCATTGGGCAATCTAGCGGCAACCGAGTGGCCTGAAGGCGGAACCGGCCAACCCGTCGCCCTCACCATCGTTGCGCTTCGAGATGAACTATTGCTAAAGATGATCGTCCTCATCAACCACGGCGCTACCAGAGTAGCTCGTAACGAAGACCCTCTCCGCGACCTCGCGGCCAGTGTGCGCAGTGTACAGCAAATGACAAACGATGTTGCGAGCGATATATCGGAAAAACTTTGCACTGACGCGACGGTCGCCACTGCAGGTTGTGTGAGTCTCGCGCAAAGTGCCCTATCAAACGTGCGCAAGCTAGTGACAAGCAACTTCACCAGATCTGTAGATTCTGCATACGCTCGGATACGAATGAAAGTATCGAGAGATAACACCGACACGAGTTGCGCGACGGCGCTGGCTGCAGTCGCTACAACACTGGATTTATTAATCAACGTAATTGTGATCTTAATGGCGTATCGAGTGTGCACCAGAAACTACAACCAGTACTACCGAAAACTGGCATGAGGGTCACGGTCTAACGTTATGTTGGTGTCTCGCATCGACCGTCGACGGCCGTTTGCCAGCGGCTGAAAATGGCACAGTTGACGAAATGGAAACGCCGACCGTTGATAGTGCACTCTCGCAAGTTCCAATCGCACCATGTAAGGAGACAGACCACAGAGTCATATTAGCGGAGGGTAGATAGAAAATGCGCAAATCGCTGCAACCGCCCATATACATACTATACGAGTTCAACATAGAGTAGAGTAAGAAGTTACTACCGATTGTATTTCCAACGTGCAAGCAGCTGGTGTGTGACTCTTTACTTGAGTATCACAGAGGTTGCGATGTCCTGTGTTCCACGAGCGCATGGAAACAAGTGAACGAACTTCTACGGACCGTACTGTTGGGGTATGAGCGAGCTGTAAAATCAATAAACGCTAGACACGCGGACTTTGCCGCGTTACTGGACACGCATATCGCCACAACAAAACCGGGTCAAGTGTTCGGGGCGTCACCGCGCTCGACTATACACGTCTTGGCCTACCACGAGTACATGAGCCCACAGATCCTAAGCGAGGTCGAAGCCGTTGTGTCTACCCAACGCAAATTCAGCACAGCCGTGCGCGCTAAGACAAGTCCCTCTAGACTGCTGGAAACTTTGGAAACGTGGAAGGCTGGCGTGTACGCGCTTTCTACACATCTCAACGGTATGATCGCGATACTCTCGGCCGCACAACAACTAATGGTCATGTGTTCGGAAGGTCTGATCAGGTCTGACATGACCGGTTGTCAATCGACGTCGAGCGTGCACTCACACACGGATATCCTGGCGGACAGTAAAGCGACGGCGACCTCTACGCTCACGTTGATCGCCGATGTTTCGAAGGGCAATCGAGTGTGTTGGCTGACGAAAGCTATGGTGACCGACGGTCGCGTCGACTACAATGTGCCTCATTGCGAATGGAGAGGCGTATGTGATCCTTTGCAAATCGACAACACCACCGCGGTCAAGTGCGAAGTCACGGTCGGCGGCGTGTTGTCCTTACTGTGCCCCATACAATGTGACGGTCCGTGTGACGGACCGGTGTGTTACGACCCGACTAACGAAACGTACCAGGTGATAACATTGCATCCGCCCATTACAGCCACACTCCCAAACCACGGTTAATAGTTGTAGCGCACGCCCTTTCGGACCTCGGTGCACGCGAAACACTGGCGTACACTCACAACATCACGCTCGAGACAGCTCAAGCGTTACGCGAAACAAAGGACGTGTTAAAATCCATAGAGAATATACAGTCTTTAGCGTATGCGTATATAAAGAAGGTCGATGACATTTACAGACCCGGCGGAGTGGGCACCACAGTAGAACAACAAGGTGCTCTCAAGCGCACACAGATACTGGCCGCATTATCACTCGTGATGTCTATCCTGACATGCCCGTTTCTGATTTCTATGTATATTAAATTATGACAAGAGCTACGGTGGTTACGATTACACTCTGACCACGTGCCTTAGTTTCTGCTAGTGACCTATGAATACATTTGCCCACTTGCTCTCACTGCCATTAAAGCGGCTGTACCCACATGTACAACACCCAAGAAAAAAAATGATCTCGCTGTCTGTACTGGGTGTACTCTCAGTAGTCGCAGTTGCTCAGGCCATGGTGGTACGCTCACATAACGCCTCTGAGATACGTCCCATCACACCACCTCCTAGACTACTCGCGAAGGAGTATTCAACACCCCCTTTGTACGAAGACAACCATTATAACGAGCACAGCACAACGCTTGCCGCACGCGAAGACAACATGCAGGAGACAACGCTACCACCTGTCGTGAGAACAACGGATTCGAGTGACAACGATCGCGACTATGACGAGCACATTACAACACCCTCTGTGCACGAAGACCAGGTGCAGGCGTCAACGCTACCACCTGTCGTGAGAAACAAGAGTTTGGTTAACAATGATCATCGTCGTGTCCCATTGTAAACGGTCGCGCCATCGCACACGTTGTACGTGTGTGTTAACCCACCTGTATGCGACAGACTTTGTGTGTTGCATGACATCGAGATGTATTGACGTCTGTGTCAATACATGACTCTCTATAAGCTGGGAGCTGGATGCTAACGACCCGTGCATGCGCCACACAAAAGGTATCGTACATGTGTTAACCCACCTGTATGCGACAGACTTTGTGTGTTGCATGACATCGAGATGTATTGACGTCTGTGTCAATACAGGACTCTCTAAGCTGGGAGCTGGACGCTAACAACCCGTGCATGCGCCACACCAAAGGTAACTCGACTAACTACAAAACGCATATTGTGATGTAGAAAGTTGGCTCGACTGTTTGAATCAGCTGCAGCTGCGGTTTACTCACGAAGTGAATCGCACGCTTGTTAGAAGTACATTCGGAGCACTTAAAAAATACATCGCTCTCATCGAGTTCCGTCTCAGCGTTCACCGGCTGATGGGCAAGAGCGTGACATGGGATCGCCAGGAACTTACTTAAGGACTATCATCTCATTTGGCATTTACTCACGGACCCAAGAAACCAGTTCCGAAAAATGGTCGAGAATTATAACTTGTCTAATAGCAACTGGAAGATATGTTGCGTCATAAGCCTCTGATGGTTCACAAGGTGCACGGTCCACTCGAAATCCTAATGCTGTATTTGTAGTACATACACTAAGTCTTCTCTGTTGATGTCAGACTAGAGTTTTATTAGAGTTTTACTTTGCAACAATGGGATTCGAGCAATTGATGTGTATATTTTTAATAGTGCACAATGCTACTATTCCTAGGCTGAATGTATGACATGGCTCTTGTGTATCATTATATATCGTTTCCATTAAGTACTAATTTAAATAAAGTCCCTCTGTCCTCAGTGCTAGGTTGTGGGTTTAATACACATTATTATGATCAACCTGTTGAATAGTATAATAACAATATTCCTGTAAAAGTCATTTAGTAATGAACAACCTCAGTTCCGTGAAAGAACATCATGTCTCTGATGTGTACACTGCAGGCCTGACCGGGGTTTGCACGCAAGGGCCTGTGTGTGTGTGTGTGTGTGTGTGTGTGTGTGTGTGTGTGTGTGTGTGTGTGTGTGTGTGTGTGTGTGTGTGAGTGTGTGTGTGTGTGTGTGTGTGTGTGTGTGTGTGTGTGTGTGTGTGTGTGTGTGTGTGTGAAACAAATAAAGATAAATATAGCTAGTGCGGCCACGAGCGGTCGTGCAGGGTAGAGGCTGCGCGAAAACGCCTCTAAAACAAGCGCGTGCCCACGCCCGATCCGTGGAAGCACGTAGAACTAGCAAACGTACTAGCAGAAATCAACGATCGCACACGGGTCATTGAGTGTGTACAGGGTTCGTCTGCGTGTGTGGCATTGGGCAATCTAGCGGCAACCGAGTGGCCTGAAGGCGGAACCGGCCAACCCGTCGCCCTCACAATCGTTGTGCTTCGAGATGAACTATTGCTAAAGATGATCGTCCTCATCAACCACGGCGCTACCAGAGTAGCTCGTAACGAAGACCCTCTCCGCGACCTCGCGGCCAGTTTGCGCAGTGTACAGCAAATGACAAACGATGTTGCGAGCGATATATCGGAAAAACTTTGCACTGACGCGACGGTCGCCACTGCAGGTTGTGTGAGTCTCGCGCAAAGTGCCATATCAAACGTGCGCAAGTTAGTGACAAGCAACTTCACCAGATCCGTAGATTCTGCATACGCTCGGATACTAATGAAAGTATCGAGAGATAACACCGACACGAGTTGCGCGACGGCGCTGGCTGCAGTCGCTACAACACTGGATTTATTAATCAACGTAATTGTGATCTTAATGGCGTATCGAGTGTGCACCAGAAACTTGCTCTCACTGCCATTAAAGCGGCTGTACCCACACGTACAACACCCAAGAAAAAAATGATCTCGCTGTCTGTACTGGGTGTACTCTCAGTAGTCGCAGTTGCTCAGGCCATGGTGGTACGCTCACATAACGCCTCTGAGATACGTCCCATCACACCACCTCCTAGACTACTCGCGAAGGAGTATTCAACACCCCCTTTGTATGAAGACAACTATTGTAACGAGCACAGCACAACGCTTGCCGCACGCAAATACAACATGCAGGAGACAACGCTACCACCTGTCGTGAGAACAACGGATTCGAGATACAACGATCGCGACTATGACGAGCACATTACAACACCCTCTGTGCACGAAGACCAGGTGCAGGAGACAACGCTACCACCTGTCGTGAGAAACAAGAGTTTGATTAACAATGATCATCGTCGTGTCCCATTGTAAACGGGCGCGCCATCGCACACATCGTACATGTGTGTTAACCCACCTGTATGCGACAGACTTTGTGTGTTGCATGACATTGAGATGTATTGACGTCTGTGTCAATACAGGACTCTCTATAAGCCGGGAGCTGGACGCTAACGACCCGTGCATGCGCCACACAAAAGGTATCGTACATGTGTTAACCCACCTGTATGCGACAGACTTTGTGTGTTGCATGACATCGAGATGTATTAACGTCTGTGTCAATACAGGACTCTCTAAAATGGGAGCTGGACGCTAACGACCCGTGCATGCGCCACACAAAAGATAACTCGACTAACTACAAAACGAATATTGTGATGTAGAAAGTTGGCTCGACTGTTTGAATCAGCTGCAGCTGCGGTTTACTCACGAAGTGAATCGCACGCTTGTTAGAAGTACATTCGGAGCACTTAAAAATACATCGCTCTCATCGAGTTCCGTCTCAGCGTTCACCGGCTGATGGGCAAGAGCGTGACATGGGATCGCCAGGAACTTACTTAAGGACTATCATCTCATTTGGCATTTACTCACGGACCCAAGAAACCAGTTCCGAAAAATGGTCGAGAATTATAACTTGTCTAATAGCAACTGGAAGATATGTTGCGTCATAAGCCTCTGATGTTTTGCACAAGGTGCACGGTCCCTATCGAAATCCTAATGCTGTATTTGTAGTGCATACACTAAGTCTTCTCTGTTGATGTCAGACTAGAGTTTTATTAGAGTTTTACTTTGCAACAATGGGATTCGAGCAATTGATGTGTATATTTTTAATAGTGCACAATGCTACTATTCCTAGGCTGAATGTATGACATGGCTCTTATGTATGTCAGACTTGATCAGACCTTCCGAACACATGACCATTAGTTGTTGTGCGGCCGAGAGTATCGCGATCATACCGTTGAGATGTGTAGAAAGCACGTACACGCCAGCCTTCCACGTTTCCAAAGTTTCCAGCAGTCTAGAGGGACTTGTCTTAGCTCGCACGGCTGTGCTGAATTTGCGTTGGGTAGACACAACGGCTTCGACCTCGCTTAGGATCTTGTGGGCTCATGTACTCGTGGTAGGCCAAGACGTGTAAAGTCGAGCGCGGTGACGCCCCGAACACTTGACCCGGTTTTGTTGTGGCGATATGCGTGTCCAGTAACGCGGCAACGTCCGCGTGTCTAGCGTGTATTGATTTTACAGCTCGCTCATACCCCAACAGTACGGTCCGTAGAAGTTCGTTCACTTGTTTCCATGCGCTCGTGGAACACAGGACAACGCAACCTCTGTGATACTCAAGTAAAGCGTCAAACACCAGCTGCTTGCACGTTGGAAATACAATCGGTAGTAACTTCTTACTCCACTCTATGTTGAACTCGTATAGTATGTATATGGGCGGTTGCGGCGGTTTGCGCATTTTCTATCTACCCGCCGCTAATATGACTCTGTGGTCTGTCTCCTGAGATGGTGCGGTTGGAACTTGCGAGAGTGCACTATCGACGGTCGGCGTTTCCATTTCGTCAACTGTGCCATTTTCAGCCGCTGGCAAACGGCCGTCGACGGTCGATGCGAGACACCAACATAACGTTAAACCGCGACCCTCATGCCAGTTTTCTGTAGTACTGGTTGTAGTTTCTGGTGCACACTCGAAACGCCATTACGATCACAATTACGTTGATTAATAAATCCAGTGTTGTAGCAACTGCAGCCAGCGCCGTCGCGCAACTCGTGTCGGTGTTATCTCTCGATACTTTCATTCGTATCCGAGCGTATGCAGAATCTACGGATCTGGTGAAGTTGCTTGTCACTAGCTTGCGCACGTTTGATATGGCACTTTGCGCGAAACTCACACAACCTGCAGTGGCGACCGTCGTGTCAGTGCAAAGTTTTTCCGATATATCGCTCGCAACATCGTTTGTGTCAGGTTCGTTGGCAGATCTGAAGCGTGACTGAGAGTTCTGTTGCCCAGACACGGAGAGATGGAGATAGCCGGCGTGGTTATCTCCTGAAGGTGTAGTTTGAGGGTTTAGAGGGCTGGTAAGCCTGGAGACTCGATACAAAGTCTGGTGAGAAACGATGACTGAGCAATGAATGAAACGCCGGCACTTCCTTAAGTAGTGTCGGTGTGATGACGTCAGTCGCCACGTTAGTGGCAGGAATGAATGGAATGCAGTCAGCTGGAGGAGTTCGTGACAGGACCCCCCCCTCTAGGGACGGTACCCGAAGTCCCAGGACGGCGGGCCCAGAAGTCTGTTAGCAGGGCAGGATCGACAAACGAGCTCGTAGGCTCCCAAGAGCGTTCCTCAGGCCCGTACCCCTCCCAGTCCACGAGGTACTGCCAACCTCGTCCCCGGCGGCGGGCGTCCAGTATCCTGCGGACCGTGTAGGTGCGATCCGCCTCAACACCGCGGGGCGGAGGCACCCGGACCGGTGGAGGGTGGAGAGGAGAGGAGATCACCGGCTTAAGCTGGGAGACGTGAAAGACCGGGTGGATCCGGAGAGTAGCCGGGAGGCGTAGACGGCAGGTGACCGGATTGATGACCTTGAGGACAGGGAACGGACCCAGGAAGCGAGGAGTGAGCTTCCGGGAGCCAGCCGGCATCCTCAGGTTAGCGGAGGAGAGCCACACCTGGTCGCCAGACCGGAAGACGGGGCCAGGCCGGTGGCGGCGGCGATGCTGACGGGCATACTCCGTGATGGCCCGGGTGATGGCCGCACGGGCCCGGATCCAGGCGAGCCGACAGCGGCGGACCAGCGTCTGGGCAGCAGGGACCTCCACCTCCGGCACCTGATGATCAAACAGAGGAGGCTGATAACCGTAACAGGTCTCGAAGGGAGACAGACTCGTGGCAGAGGAGGTCTGGAGGTTGTGTGACAGCTCCGCCCACAGGAGGAAGCGGGGCCAGGTGGTCGGCTGGGACGAAGCGAAGCAGCGCAGGTAGCGTCCAAGCTGCTGGTTAGCTCTCTCTGTCTGACCGTTTGTCTGCGGGTGGTATCCAGAGGACAGACTGGTGGAAGCACCGATCAGGCGACAGAACGCCTTCCAGAAGCGTGAGGCGAACTGGGGTCCTCGGTCGGAAACCACGTCCTGAGGGAAACCATGGAGCCGCACCACCTGTTCCAGGAGCAGTTCGGCCGTTCTCTTGGCAGTGGGGAGGCCGGCCAGGGCCACTAAGTGCACGGCCTTGGAGAAACGGTCCGTGATAGTCATTATAGTGTCCAGGTGGTCGACCACCGGCAGTCCCGTGACAAAGTCCAGCCCGATGTGTGACCACGGCCGTTTGGGCACAGGGAGAGGCTGCAACTCTCCAGCGCCGGGTCGGTTGGAGGACTTGGAGCGAGCACACACATCACATGCAGCTGTAAACTCGCGGACGTCCTTCCTCATGGACGGCCACCAGAGAGCCCGACGGAGGAACTGGAGGGTACGGGCTTGTCCTTGATGTCCCGCGAGCCGCGAACAATGCCCCCACGTGAGCGCCTCTTGCCGGCAGGAGGCGGGAATGTAGAGACGGTTCGGTGGGGTCTCCGGCGGCGCTGGATCGCCAGGAAGTGCCGCCTGTATGGACTGCTCCAACGGCCATTGGAGGGAGGCCAGGAAGCGTTGAGTCGGCAGAATGGTCCGAGGCTCCGGGGGGGCGGCATCTGGTGCGAAACGCCGAGAGAGAGCGTCCGCCTTGAGGTTCTTGGAGCCGGGCCGGTAGGCGATATGGAAGTGGTACGGCTCGAAAAAGAGGGCCCACCGAGCCTGACGTGGGTTGAGCTGGCGGGCAGTCTGTAGATGAATGAGATTCTGGTGGTCGGTCCAGATCAGAAAGGGATCGGTGGTCCCCAGGAGCCACTGCCTCCATTCCTCCAGCGCCCATTTTATTGCCAGCAGCTCTCTGTCGCTGACCCCGTAGTTCTGCTGTGTGGGGGAAAACTTCCGGGAGAAGTAGGCACATGGGTGGAGCTTAGAGTCTGGACCCCGTTGCGAGAGAACGGCCCCCGCTCCCACATCTGAGGCGTCCACCTCCACGACGAAGGGCCGGGTCTGGTCCGGGTGGAGGAGGATGGGTTCCTTAGTGAAACGTCCGACCAGCTCATGGAAAGCACGGACAGCCTCTGGAGTAAGGCGAAAAGGGCGAGGCTGATTGGTGGTTTTGGTGAGTGAGGTCAGTGGCGCTGCGAGGGAACTGAAGTTGCGTATAAACCTCCGGGAAAAGTTCGAGAAACCCAGGAAGCTTTGCAGCTGCTTCAGGGTCGTGGGTAGAGGCCACTGAGGTACGGCCTGAACCTTCTGGGGGTCCATCTTCAGGCCCTGGGAGGAGATGGTAAAACCCAGGAAGGAGGTGGACTCCTGGTGAAACGCACACTTCTCCAGTTTGCAGTAAAGTCCATGGTCCAGGAGGCGGGACAGAACAGCTCGAACATGACGGATGTGCTCTTCGGCCGTGCGGGAGTAGATGAGGATGTCATCTAGATAAACAAAGACCCAGCGACCCAACATGTCTCTCAGCACATCTGTGATGAACCGCTGGAAGACGGCGGGGCTGTTGCAGAGTCCAAAAGGCATCACCAAATATTCATAGTGGCCAGTGGGCGTGATAAAAGCGGTCTTCCACTCCTCACCTTCCTTAATACGGATGAGGTTATAGGCGCTGCGCAGGTCCAGTTTAGTAAACACTGCGGCTTGTGTGATGGCGTCCAGAGCGGTGCCCATGAGAGGGAGAGGGTGACGGTCCCGGATCGTTATTTTATTTAACCCTCGATAGTCTATGCAGGGCCGGAGATCCCCCTCCTTCTTTTTAACAAAGAAAAACCCCGCGGCCCCGGGGGAAGTTGAGGGACGGATGAATCCCTTCTGCAGGGCATCAGTTATATAATTGTCCATAGCCCGGGTTTCCGCCGGAGAGAGGGAGAACAAGCGACCCCGAGGGGGGGTGGTGCCGGGTTGGAGCCTGATCTCCAGGTCGTAGGGTCGGTGAGGAGGTAACCTGGTAGTGGGTTCTTTAGCGAAGACCTGAGCGAGGTCGTGGTATTGAGGAGGGATGAGCGTCAGGTCTACGTTGTGGGAGGGGCTGCTCCAGTCCGAGGTGCAGGGGAGTCCCGGTGGTTATGGCAACCCGTGCCCCAGGCCAGGACTTTACTGGTGGACCAGGAGATGTGAGGCTCATGGCGGCAGAACCAGGAATGACCCAGGATGAGAGGCGTAGCCGGAGCCTGGATGACCAGGAAGTGGAGGGTCTCCCGGTGTTGGTCAATAGTCATGTGGAGACCCTGGGTTCGGTGGGTGAGAGGGTACGGCATGATGGGCCGGCCGTCCACAGAGGTCACGGGAATGGGTCGGTCGAGGGCGGTGAGGGGTATATTGAGCCGAGTAACCAGTCCGTGGTCGATAAAACACTCCGCAGCCCCAGTGTCTAAAAGTGCCTCCAGTCTGGTCGGGCCTTGGTCCAGGTGGAGGGAGACCGGGAGAGTGGTTCGGTGTGGAGCCGGAAAAGTGGAGACTCCGGGCGGGACAGCTCCTACTCCGACCCGGAGGGACCTTTTCCCGGTCGTTTTGGGCACGTGCCACGGTGGTGACCCAAATCCCCACAGTAAGCACATCTTCCCTCCTGGTAGCGCCGTGCCCGTTCCTCAGGGGGAAGATGTCCCAGCTGCATCGGCTCCTCCGTCGGTTGGTGAGCCGGCCGGTGGGGTGACGTCCTGGTGTGTACGGGGACTGACATGGTGCTCGGCCGGTTCAGGATGCAGCGGTCCAGTTGGAGAGCCAGATCCACTGCCAGGTCCAGGGAGGTTGGGACCTCGTGCCCGATCATGCCCTCCCGGATTCTCGGTGACAGTCCCTCCAGGTAAACTGCCTTTAGGGCGGCGTCATCCCACCTCAACCGAGCTGCTGTCGTCCGGAAGCGAGAGGTGTACTGAGCCGCCGTCTGGGAGCCCTGGCGAAGCTGAAGCAGCCGCGTCTCGTCCGAGACCTCGCTGCTGGGGTGCACAAAAGTCTTTTTCATCGCCTTTACAAAAGTCTCATAGTCATTGCAGGCAGGAGATTTCTGATTGTAAAGAGCCGCCGCCCATTCACCGGCTCGACCTGTCAGCAGTGAGGTCAGCAGGGCGACGCGAGAGCAGGATGTGGGGTAACGTGCCGGCTGGCACTCGAAAGTCATGGCCAGGGTCGCCAACATGCCCTCCGGGGATCCCCTGGTTCCGTCCCACTTCTCTGGAAGGCTGAGGCGTGGTTCCATCCTGTCAGGAACAGCTGCGGTCTGACGTTGCAGAGCGGTGGTCAGCTGGAGTACTAGCTCGGTGAGTGACTCAATCTTGGTGGCTTGGCGATCAGCTATGGCACGGAGCTGGTTCATGTCTGCCGCATGCTGATCCAAGATTGCGCGCTGTTGAGCCACTTCGGCACGCAGACGCGCGAACTCCGCTGGGTCAACTTGGGGCTCAGTCATCCTGTCAGGTTCGTTGGCAGATCTGAAGCGTGACTGAGAGTTCTGTTGCCCAGACGCGGAGAGATGGAGATAGCCGGCGTGGTTATCTCCTGAAGGTGTAGTTTGAGGGTTTAGAGGGCTGGTAAGCCTGGAGACTCGATACAAAGTCTGGTGAGAAACGATGACTGAGCAATGAATGAAACGCCGGCACTTCCTTAAGTAGTGTCGGCATGATGACGTCAGTCGCCACGTTAGTGGCAGGAATGAATGGAATGCAGTCAGCTGGAGGAGTTCGTGACAGTTTGTCATTTGCTGTACACTGCGCACACTGGCCGCGAGGTCGCGGAGAGGGTCTTCGTTACGAGCTACTCTGGTAGCGCCGTGGTTGATGAGGATGATCATCTTTAGCAATAGTTCATCTCGAAGCGCAACGATGGTGAGGGCGACGGGTTGGCCGGTTCCGCCTTCAGGCCACTCGGTTGCCGCTAGAATGCCCAATGCCACACACGCAGACGAACCCTGTACACACTCAATGACCCGTGTGCGATCGTTGATTTCTTCTAGTACGTTTGCTAGTTCTACGTGCTTCAACGGATCGGGCGTGGGCACGCGCTTGTTTTAGAGGCGTTTTCGCGCAGCCTCTACCCTGCACGACCGCTCGTGGCCGCATAAGCTATATTTATCTTTATTTGTTTCACACACACACACACACACACACACACACACACACACACACACACACACACACACACACACACACACACACACACACACACACACACACACACACACACACACACACACACACACACACACACACACACACACACACACACACACAGAGGCCCTTGCGTGCAAACCCCGGTCAGGCCTGCAGTGTACACATCAGAGACATGATGTTCTTTCACAGAACTGAGGTTGTTCATTACTAAATGACTTTTACAGGAATATTGTTATTATACTATTCAACAGGTTGATCATAATAATGTGTATTAAACCCACAACCTAGCACTGAGGACAGAGGGACTTTATTTAAATTAGTACTTAATGGAAACGATACATAATGGTACATAAGAGCCATGTCATACATTCAGCCTAGGAATACTAGCATTGTGCACTATTAAAAATATACACATCAATTGCTCGAATCCCATTGTTGCAAAGTAAAACTCTAATAAAACTCTAGTCTGACATCAACAGAGAAGACTTAGTGTATGTACTACAAATACAGCATTAGGATTTCGAGTGGACCGTGCACCTTGTGAACCATCAGAGGCTTATGACGCAACATATCTTCCAGTTGCTATTAGACAAGTTATCACAATTACGTTGATTAATAAATCCAGTGTTGTAGCGACTGCAGCCAGCGCCGTCGCGCAACTCGTGTCGATGTTATCTCTCGATACTTTCATTCGTATCCAAGCGTATGCAGAATCTACGGATCTGGTGAAGTTGCTTGTCATTAGCTTGCGCACGTTTGATATGGCACTTTGCGCGAGACTCACACAACCTGCAGTGGCGACCGTCGCGTCAGTGCAAAGTTTTTCCGATATATCGCTCGCATCATCGTTTGTCATTTGCTGTACACTGCGCACACTGGCCGCGAGGTCGCGGAGAGGGTCTTCGTTACGAGTTGTGTAATATCCGCTGACTTGCCGATTCAATTCTGGTGGCGCTGACCCAAACGAGAACGCTTTTAAGGCGCATGTCGTGGTAACTCTGGTAGCGCCGTGGTTGACGAGGACGATCATCTTTAGCAATAGTTCATCTTGAAGCGCAACGATGGTGAGGGCGACGGGTTGGCCGGTTCTGCCTTCAGGCCACTCGGTTGCCGCTAGATTGCCCAATGCCACACACGCAGACAAACCCTGTACACACTCAATGACCCGTGTGCGATCGTTGATTTCTGCTAGTACGTTTGCTAGTTCTACGTGCTTCCACGGATCGGGCGTGGGAACGCGCTTGTTTTAGAGGCGTTTTCGCGCAGCCTCTACCCTGCACGACCGCTCGTGGCCGCACTAGCTATATTTATCTTTATTTGTTTCACACACACACACACACACACACACACACACACACACACACACACACACACACACGCACGCACGCACGCACGCACACACACACACACACACACACACACACACACACACACACACACACACACACACGCACACACACACACACACACACACACACACACACACACACACACACACAGGCCCTTGCGTGCAAACCCCGGTCAGGCCTGCAGTGTACACATCAGAGACATGATGTTCTTTCACAGAACTGAGGTTGTTCATTACTAAATGACTTTTACAGGAATATTGTTATTATACTATTCAACAGGTTGATCATAGTAATGTGTATTAAACCCACAACCTAGCACTGAGGACAGAGGGACTTTATTTAAATTAGTACTTAATGGAAACGATACATAATGATACATAAGAGCCATGTCATACATTCAGCCTAGGAATAGTAGCATTGTGCACTAT
This sequence comes from Nothobranchius furzeri, assembly GCF_043380555.1. Taxonomy (NCBI): domain Eukaryota; kingdom Metazoa; phylum Chordata; class Actinopteri; order Cyprinodontiformes; family Nothobranchiidae; genus Nothobranchius; species Nothobranchius furzeri. The sequence continues at coordinate 16,574,652 of NC_091757.1, read as the reverse complement.
TAAAAATATACACATCAATTGCTCGAATCCCATTGTTGCAAAGTAAAACTCTAATAAAACTCTAGTCTGACATCAACAGAGAAGACTTAGTGTATGCACTACAAATACAGCATTAGGATTTCGAGTGGACCGTGCACCTTGTGCAAACCATCAGAGGCTTATGACGCAACATATCTTCCAGTTGCTATTAGACAAGTTATAATTCTTGACCATTTTTCGGAACTGGTTTCTTGGGTCCGTGAGTAAATGCCAAATGAGATGATAGTCCTTAAGTAAGTTCCTGGCGATCCCATGTCACGCTCTTGCCCATCAGCCGGTGAACGCTGAGACGGAACTCGATGAGAGCGATGTATTTTTAAGTGCTCCGAATGTACTTCTAACAAGCGTGCGATTCACTTCATGAGTAAACCGCAGCTGCAGCTGATTCAAACAGTCGAGCCAACTTTCTACATCACAATATTCGTTTTGTAGTTAGTCGAGTTACCTTTTGTGTGGCGCATGCACGGGTCGTTAGCGTCCAGCTCCCAGCTTAGAGAGTCCTGTATTGACACAGACGTCAATACATCTCGATGTCATGCAACACACAAAGTCTGTCGCATACAGGTGGGTTAACACATGTACGATACCTTTCATGTGGCGCATGCACGGGTCGTTAGCGTCCAGCTCCCGGCTTATAGAGAGTCCTGTATTGACACAGACGTCAATACATCTCGATGTCATGCAACACACAAAGTCTGTCGCATACAGGTGGGTTAACACACATGTACGATGTGTGCGATGGCGCGCCCGTTTACAATGGGACACGACGATGATCATTGTTAATCAAACTCTTGTTTCTCACGACAGGTGGTAGCGTTGTCTCCTGCACCTGGTCTTCGTGCACAGAGGGTGTTGTAATGTGCTCGTCATAGTCGCGATCGTTGTCACTCGAATCCGTTGTTCTCACGACAGGTGGTAGCGTTGTCTCCTGCATGTTGTCTTTGCGTGCGGCAAGCGTTGTGCTGTGCTCGTTATAATGGTTGTTTTCGTACAAAGGGGGTGTTGAATACTCCTTCGCGAGTAGTCTAGGAGGTGGTGTGATGGGCCGTATCTCAGAGGCGTTATGTGAGCGTACCACCATGGCCTGAGCAACTGCGACTACTGAGAGTACACCCAGTACAGACAGCGAGATCATTTTTTTTCTTGGGTGTTGTACGTGTGGGTACAGCCGCTTTAATGGCAGTGAGAGCAAGTGGTCAAATGTATTTATAGGTCACTAGCAGAAACTAAGGCATGTGGTCAGAGTGTAATCGTAACCACCGTAGCTCTTGTCATAATTTAATATACATAGAAATCAGAAACGGGCATGTCAGGATAGACATCGCGAGTGATAATGCGGCCAGTATCTGTGTGCGCTTGAGAGCACCTTGTTGTTCTACTGTGGTGCCCACGCCGCCGGGTCTGTAAATGTCATCGACCTTCTTTATATATGCATACGCTAAAGACCGTATATTCTCTATGGATTTGAACACGTCCTTTGTTTTGCGTAACACTTGAGCTGTCTCGAGCGTGATGTTGTGAGTGTACGCCAGTGTTTCGCGTGCACCGAGGTCCGAAAGGGCGTGCGCTACAACTATTAACCTTGGTTTGGGAGTGTGGCGAAACGCTCGCTCCGCTGTAATGGGCAGATGCAATGTTATCACCTGGTACGTTTCGTTAGTCGGGTCGTAACACACCGGTCCGTGACACGGACCGTCACATTGTATGGGGCACAGTTAGGACAACACGCCGCCGACCGTGACTTCGCACTCGACCGCGGTGGTGTTGTCGATTTGCAAAGGATCACATACGCCTCTCCAGTCGCAATGAGGCACATTGTAGTCGACGCGACCGTCGGTCACCATAGCTTTCGTCAGCCAACACACTCGATTGCCCTTCGAAACATCGGCGATCAACGTGAGCGTAGAGGTCGCTGTCGCTTTACTGTACGCCAGGATATCCGTGTGTGAGTGCACGCTCGACGTCGATTGACAACCGGTCATGTCAGACCTGATCAGACCTTCCGAACACATGACCATTAGTTGTTGTGCGGCCGAGAGTATCGCGATCATACCGTTGAGATGTGTAGAAAGCACGTACACGCCAGCCTTCCACGTTTCCAAAGTTTCCAGCAGTCTAGAGGGACTTGTCTTAGCGCGCACGGCTGTGCTGAATTTGCGTTGGGTAGACACAACGGCTTCGACCTCGCTTAGGATCTTGTGGGCTCATGTACTCGTGGTAGGCCAAGACGTGTATAGTCGAGCGCGGTGACGCCCCGAACACTTGACCCGGTTTTGTTGTGGCGATATGCGTGTCCAGTAACGCGGCAAAGTCCGCGTGTCTAGCGTGTATTGATTTTACAGCTCGCTCATACCCCAACAGTACGGTCCGTAGAAGTTCGTTCACTTGTTTCCATGCTCTCGTGGAACACAGGACATCGCAACCTCTGCGATACTCAAGTAAAGCGTCACACACCAGCTGCTTGCACGTTGGAAATACAATCGGTAGTAACTTCTTACTCCACTCTATGTTGAACTCGTATAGTATGTATATGGGCGGTTGCGGCGGTTTGCGCATTTTCTATCTACCCGCCGCTAATATGACTCTGTGGTCTGTCTCCTGAGATGGTGCGGTTGGAACTTGCGAGAGTGCACTATCGACGGTCGGCGTTTCCATTTCGTCAACTGTGCCATTTTCAGCCGCTGGCAAACGGCCGTCGACGGTCGATGCGAGACACCAACATAACGTTAGACCGCGACCCTCATGCCAGTTTTCTGTAGTACTGGTTGTAGTTTCTGGTGCACACTCGAAACGCCATTACGATCATAATTACGTTGATTAATAAATCCAGTGTTGTAGCGACTGCAGCCAGCGCTGTCGCGCAACTCGTGTCGGTGTTATCTCTCGATACTTTCATTCGTATCCGAGCGTATGCAGAATCTACGGATCTGGTGAAGTTGCTTGTCACTAGCTTGCGCACGTTTGATATGGCACTTTGCGCGAGACTCACACAACCTGCAGTGGCGACCGTCGCGTCAGTGCAAAGTTTTTCCGATATATCGCTCGCAACATCGTTTGTCATTTGCTGTACACTGCGCACACTGGCCGCGAGGTCGCGGAGAGGGTCTTCGTTACGAGCTACTCTGGTAGCGCCGTGGTTGATGAGGATGATCATCTTTAGCAATAGTTCATCTCGAAGCGCAACGATGGTGAGGGCGACGGGTTGGCCGGTTCCGCCTTCAGGCCACTCGGTTGCCGCTAGAATGCCCAATGCCACACACGCAGACGAACCCTGTACACACTCAATGACCCGTGTGCGATCGTTGATTTCTGCTAGTACGTTTGCTAGTTCTACGTGCTTCCATGGATCGGGCGTGGGCACGCGCTTGTTTTAGAGGCGTTTTCGCGCAGCCTCTACCCTGCACGACCGCTCGTGGCCGCATAAGCTATATTTATCTTTATTTGTTTCACACACACACACACACACACACACACACACACACACACACACACACACACACACACACACACACACACACACACACACACACACACACACACACACACACACACACACACACAGGCCCTTGCGTGCAAACCCCGGTCAGGCCTGCAGTGTACACATCAGAGACATGATGTTCTTTCACAGAACTGAGGTTGTTCATTACTAAATGACTTTTACAGGAATATTGTTATTATACTATTCAACAGGTTGATCATAATAATGTGTATTAAACCCACAACCTAGCACTGAGGACAGAGGGACTTTATTTAAATTAGTACTTAATGGAAACGATACATAATGGTACATAAGAGCCATGTCATACATTCAGCCTAGGAATACTAGCATTGTGCACTATTAAAAATATACACATCAATTGCGCGAATCCCATTGTTGCAAAGTAAAACTCTAATAAAACTCTAGTCTGACATCAACAGAGAAGACTTAGTGTATGTACTACAAATACAGCATTAGGATTTCGAGTGGACCGTGCACCTTGTGAACCATCAGAGGCTTATGACGCAACATATCTTCCAGTTGCTATTAGACAAGTTATCACAATTACGTTGATTAATAAATCCAGTGTTGTAGCGACTGCAGACAGCGCCGTCGCGCAACTCGTGTCGGTGTTATCTCTCGATACTTTCATTCGTATCCAAGCGTATGCAGAATCTACGGATCTGGTGAAGTTGCTTGTCACTAGCTTGCGCACGTTTGATATGGCACTTTGCGCGAGACTCACACAACCTGCAGTGGCGACCGTCGCGTCAGTGCAAAGTTTTTCCGATATATCGCTCGCAACATCGTTTGTCATTTGCTGTACACTGCGCACACTGGCCGCGAGGTCGCGGAGAGGGTCTTCGTTACGAGTTGTGTAATATCCGCTGACTTGCCGATTCAATTCTGGTGGCGCTGACCCAAACGAGAACGCTTTTAAGGCGCATGTCGTGGTAACTCTGGTAGCGCCGTGGTTGACGAGGATGATCATCTTTAGCAATAGTTCATCTCGAAGCGCAACGATGGTGAGGGCGACGGGTTGGCCGGTTCTGCCTTCAGGCCACTCGGTTGCCGCTAGATTGCCCAATGCCACACACGCAGACAAACCCTGTACACACTCAATGACCCGTGTGCGATCGTGGATTTCTGCTAGTACGTTTGCTAGTTCTACGTGCTTCCACAGATCGGGCGTGGGCACGCGCTTGTTTTAGAGGCGTTTTCGCGCAGCCTCTACCCTGCACGACCGCTCGTGGCCGCACTAGCTATATTTATCTTTATTTGTTTCACACACACACACACACACACACACACACACACACACACACACACACACACACACACACACACACACACACACACACACACACACACACACACACACACACACACACACAGGCCCTTGCGTGCAAACCCCGGTCAGGCCTGCAGTGTACACATCAGAGACATGATGTTCTTTCACAGAACTGAGGTTGTTCATTACTAAATGACTTTTACAGGAATATTGTTATTATACTATTCAACAGGTTGATCATAATAATGTGTATTAAACCCACAACCTAGCACTGAGGACAGAGGGACTTTATTTAAATTAGTACTTAATGAAAACGATACATAATGATACATAAGAGCCATGTCATACATTCAGCCTAGGAATAGTAGCATTGTGCACTATTAAAAATATACACATCAATTGCTCGAATCCCATTGTTGCAAAGTAAAACTCTAATAAAACTCTAGTCTGACATTAACAGAGAAGACTTAGTGTATGCACTACAAATACAGCATTAGGATTTCGAGTGGACCGTGCACCTTGTGCAAACCATCAGAGGCTTATGACGCAACATATCTTCCAGTTGCTATTAGACAAGTTATAATTCTCGACCATTTTTCGGAACTGGTTTCTTGGGTCCGCGAGTAAATGCCAAATGAGATGATAGTCCTTAAGTAAGTTCCTGGCGATCCCATGTCACGCTCTTGCCCATCAGCCGGTGAACGCTGAGACGGAACTCGATGAGAGCGATGTATTTTTAAGTGCTCCGAATGTACTTCTAACAAGCGTGCGATTCACTTCGTGAGTAAACCGCAGCTGCAGCTGATTCAAACAGTCGAGCCAACTTTCTACATCACAATATTCGTTTTGTAGTTAGTCGAGTTACCTTTTGTGTGGCGCATGCACGGGTCGTTAGCGTCCAGCTCCCAGCTTAGAGAGTCCTGTATTGACACAGACGTCAATACATCTCGATGTCATGCAACACACAAAGTCTGTCGCATACAGGTGGGTTAACACATGTACGATACCTTTCGTGTGGCGCATGCACGGGTCGTTAGCGTCCAGCTCCCGGCTTATAGAGAGTCCTGTATTGACACAGACGTCAATACATCTCGATGTCATGCAACACACAAAGTCTGTCGCATACAGGTGGGTTAACACACATGTACGATGTGTGCGATGGCGCGCCCGTTTACAATGGGACACAACGATGATCATTGTTAATCAAACTCTTGTTTCTCACGACAGGTGGTAGCGTTGTCTCCTGCACCTGGTCTTCGTGCACAGAGGGTGTTGTAATGTGCTCGTCATAGTCGCGATCGTTGTCACTCGAATCCGTTGTTCTCACGACAGGTGGTAGCGTTGTCTCCTGCATGTTGTCTTTGCGTGCGGCAAGAGTTGTGCTGTGCTAGTTATAATGGTTGTCTTCGTACAAAGGGGGTGTTGAATACTCCTTCGCGAGTAGTCTAGGAGGTGGTGTGATGGGACGTATCTCAGAGGCGTTATGTGAGCGTACCACCATGGCCTGAGCAACTGCGACGACTGAGAGTACACCCAGTACAGACAGCGAGATCATTTTTTTACTTGGGTGTTGTACGTGTGGGTACAGCCGCTTTAATGGCAGTGAGAGCAAGTGGTCAAATGTATTTATAGGTCACTAGCAGAAACTAAGGCACGTGGTCAGAGTGTAATCGTAACCACCGTAGCTCTTGTCATAATTTAATATACATAGAAATCAGAAACGGGCATGTCAGGATAGACATCGCGAGTGATAATGCGGCCAGTATCTGTGTGCGCTTGAGAGCACCTTGTTGTTCTACTGTGGTGCCCACGCCGTTGGGTCTGTAAATGTCATCGACCTTCTTTATATACACATACGCTAAAGACCGTATATTCTCTATGGATTTGAACACGTCCTTTGTTTTGCGTAACACTTGAGCTGTCTCGAGCGTGATGTTGTGAGTGTACGCCAGTGTTTCGCGTGCACCGAGGTCCGAAAGGGCGTGCGCTACAACTATTAACCTTGGTTTGGGAGTGTGGCGAAACGCTCGCTCCGCTGTAATGGGCAGATGCAATGTTATCACCTGGTACGTTTCGTTAGTCGGGTCGTAACACACCGGTCCGTGACACGGACCGTCACATTGTATGGGGCACAGTAAGGACAACACGCCGCCGACCGTGACTTCGCACTCGACCGCGGTGGTGTTGTCGATTTGCAAAGGATCACATACGCCTCTCCAGTCACAATGAGGCACATTGTAGTCGACGCGACCGTCGGTCACCATAGCTTTCGTCAGCCAACACACTCGATTGCCCTTCGAAACATCGGCGATCAACGTGAGCGTAGAGGTCGCTGTCGCTTTACTGTACGCCAGGATATCCGTGTGTGAGTGCACGCTCGACGTCGATTGACAACCGGTCATGTCAGACCTGATCAGACCTTCCGAACACATGACCATTAGTTGTTGTGCGGCCGAGAGTATCGCGATCATACCGTTGAGATGTGTAGAAAGCGCGTACACGCCAGCCTTCCACGTTTCCAAAGTTTCCAGCAGTCTAGAGGGACTTCTCTTAGCGCGCACGGCTGTGCTGAATTTGCGTTGGGTAGACACAACGGCTTCGACCTCGCTTAGGATCTTGTGGGCTCATGTACTCGTGGTAGGCCAAGACGTGCATAGTCGAGCGTGGTGACGCCCCGAACACTTGACCCGGTTTTGTTGTGGCGATATGCGTGTCCAGTAACGCGGCAAAGTCCGCGTGTCTAGCGTGTATTGATTTTACATCTCGCTCATACCCCAACAGTACGGTCCGTAGAAGTTCATTCACTTGTTTCCATGCGCTCGTTGAACACAGGACATCGCAACCTCTGTGATACTCAAGTAAAGCGTCACACACCAGCTGCTTGCACTTTGGAAATACAATCGGTAGTAACTTCTTACTCCACTCTATGTTGAACTCGTATAGTATGTATATGGGCGGTTGCGGCGGTTTGCGCATTTTCTATCTACCCGCCGCTAATATGACTCTGTGGTCTGTCTCCTGAGATGGTGCGGTTGGAACTTGCGAGAGTGCAGTATCGACGGTCGGCGTTTCCATTTCGTCAACTGTGCCATTTTCAGCCGCTGGCAAACGGCCGTCGATGGTCGATGCGAGACACCAACATAACGTTAGACCGCGACCCTCATGCCAGTTTTCAGTAGTACTGGTTGTAGTTTCTGGTGCACACTCGAAACGCCATTACGATCACAATTACGTTGATTAATAAATCCAGTGTTGTAGCGACTGCAGCCAGCGCCGTCGCGCAACTCGTGTCGGTGTTATCTCTCAATACTTTCATTCGTATCCGAGCGTATGCAGAATCTACGTATCTGGTGAAGATTCTTGTCACTAGCTTGCACACGTTTGATATGGCACTTTGCGCGAGACTCACACAACCTGCAGTGGCGACCGTCGCGTCAGTGCAAAGTTTTTCCGATATATCGCTCGCAACATCGTTTGTCATTTGCTGTACACTGCGCACACTGGCCGCGAGGTCGCGGAGAGGGTCTTCGTTACGAGCTACTCTGGTAGCGCCGTGGTTGATGAGGATGATCATCTTAAGCAATAGTTCATCTCGAAGCGCAACGATGGTGAGGGCGACGGGTTGGCCGGTTCCGCCTTCAGGCCAATTGGTTGCCGCTAGAATGCCCAATGCCACACACGCAGACGAACCCTGTCCACACTCAATGACCCGTGTGCAATCGTTGATTTCTGCTAGTACGTTTGCTAGTTCTACGTGCTTCCACGGATCGGGCGTGGGCACGCGCTTGTTTTAGAGGCGTTTTCGCGCAGCCTCTACCCTGCACGACCGCTCGTGGCCGCATTAGCTATATTTATCTTTATTTGTTTCATACACACACACACACACACACACACACACACACACACACACACACACACACACACACACACACACACACACACACACACAGGCCCTTGCGTGCAAACCCCGGTCAGGCCTGCAGTGTACACATCAGAGACATGATGTTCTTTCACAGAACTGAGGTTGTTCATTACTAAATGACTTTTACAGGAATATTGTTATTATACTATTCAACAGGTTGATCATAATAATGTGTATTAAACCCACAACCTAGCACTGAGGACAGAGGGACTTTATTTAAATTAGTACTTAATGGAAACGATACATAATGGTACATAAGAGCCATGTCATACATTCAGCCTAGGAATACTAGGATTGTGCACTATTAAAAATATACACATCAATTGCTCGAATTCCATTGTTGCAAAGTAAAACTCTAATAAAACTCTAGTCTGACATCAACAGAGAAGACTTAGTGTATGTACTACAAATACAGCATTAGGATTTCGAGTGGACCGTGCACCTTGTGAACCATCAGAGGCTTATGACGCAACATATCTTCCAGTTGCTATTAGACAAGTTATCACAACTACGTTGATTAATAAATCCAGTGTTGTAGCGACTGCAGCCAGCGCCGTCGCGCAACTCGTGTCGGTGTTATCTCTCGATACTTTCATTCGTATCCAAGCGTATGCAGAATCTACGGATCTGGAGAAGTTGCTTGTCACTAGCTTGCGCACGTTTGATATGGCACTTTGCGCGAGACTCACACAACCTGCAGTGGCGACCATCGCGTCAGTGCAAAGTTTTTCCGATATATCGCTCGCAACATCGTTTGTCATTTGCTGTACACTGCGCACACTGGCCGCGAGGTCGCGTAGAGGGTCTTCGTTACGAGTTGTGTAATATCCGCTGACTTGCCGATTCAATTCTGGTGGCGCTGACCCAAACGAGAACGCTTTTAAGGCGCATGTCGTGGTAACTCTGGTAGCGCCGTGGTTGACGAGGACGATCATCTTTAGCAATAGTTCATCTCGAAGCGCAACGATGGTGAGGGCGACGGGTTGGCCAGTTCCGCCTTCAGGCCACTCGGGTGCCGCTAGATTGCCCAATGCCACACACGCAGACGAACCCTGTACACACTCAATGACCCGTGTGCGATCGTTGATTTCTGCTAGTACGTTTGCTAGTTCAACGTGCTTCCACGGATCGGGCGTGGGCACGCGCTTGTTTTACACACACACACACACACACACAGGCCCTTGCGTGCAAACCCCGGTCAGGCCTGCAAGGTACACATGGTGGTACGCTCACATAACGCCTCTGAGATACGTCCCATCACACCACCTCCTAGACTACTCGCGAAGGAGTATTCAACACCCCCTTTGTACAAAGACAACCGTTATAACGAGTACAGCACAACGCTTGCCGCACACGAAGACAACATGCAGGAGACAACGCTACCACCTGTCGTGAGAACAACGGATTCGAGTGACAACGATCGCGACTATGATGAGCACATTACAACACCCTCTGTGCACGAAGACCAGGTGCAGGAGACAACGCTACCACCTGTCGTGAGAAACAAGAGTTTGGTTAACAATGATCATCGTCGTGTCCCATTGTAAACGGGCGCGCCATCGCACACATCGTACATGTGTGTTAACCCACCTGTATGCGACAGACTTTGTGTGTTGCATGACATCGAGATGTATTGACGTCTGTGTCAATACAGGACTCTCTATAAGCCGGGAGCTGGACGCTAACGACCCGTGCATGCGCCACACAAAAGGTATCGTACATGTGTTAACCCACCTGTATGCGACAGACTTTGTGTGTTGAATGACATCGAGATGTATTGACGTCTGTGTCAATACAGGACTCTATAAGCTGGGAGCTGGACTCTAACGACCCGTGCTTGTGCCACACAAACGGTAACTCGACTAACTACAAAACGCATATTGTGATGTAGAAAGTTGGCTGGACTGTTTGAATCAGCTGCAGCTGCGGTTTACTCACGAAGTGAATCGCACGCTTGTTAGAAGTACATTCGGAGCACTTAAAAAATACATCGCTCTCATCGAGTTCCGTCTCAGTGTTGACCGACTGATGGGCAAGAGCATGACATGGGATCGCCAGGAACTTACTTAAGGACTATCATCTCATTTGGCATTTACTCACGGACCCAAGAAACCAGTTCCGAAAAATGGTCGAGAATTATAACTTGTCTAATAGCAACTGGAAGATTTGTTGCGTCATAAGCCTCTGATGGTTCACCAGGTGCACGGTCCACTCGAAATCCTAATGCTGTATTTGTAGTACATACACTAAGTCTTCTCTGTTGATGTCAGACTAGAGTTTTATTAGAGTTTTACTTTGCAACAATGGGATTCGAGCAATTGATGTGTATATTTTTAATAGTGCACAATGCTACTATTCCTAGGCTGAATGTATGACATGGCTCTTATGTATCATTATGTATCGTTTCCATTAAGTACTAATTTAAATAAAGTCCCTCTGTCCTCAGTGCTAGGTTGTGGGTTTAATACACATTATTATGATCAACCTGTTGAATAGTACAAGCCCCATACAATTTGACGGTCCGTGTGACGGACCGGTGTGTTACGACCCGACTAACGAAACGTACTAGGTGATAACATTGCATCTGCCCATTACAGCGGAGCGAGCGTTTCGCCACACTCCCAAACCAAGGTTAATAGTTGTAGCGCACGCCCTTTCAGACCTAGGTGCACGCGAAACACTGGTGTACACTCACAACATCACGCTCGAGACAGCTCAAGCGTTATGCGAAACAAAGGACATGTTCAAATCCATAGAGAATATACGGTCTTTAGCGTATGCGTATATAAAGAAGGTCGATGACATTTACAGACCCGGCGGCGTGGGCACCACAGTAGAACAACAAGGTGCTCTCAAGCGCACACAGATACTGGCCGCATTATCACTCGCGATGTCTATCCTGACATACCCGTTTCTGATTTCTATGTATATTAAATTATGACAAGAGCTACTTTAGTTGGTTACGATTACACTCTGACCACATGCCTTAGTTTCTGCTAGTGACCTATAAATACATTTGCCCACCTGCTCTCACTGCCATTAAAGCGGCTGTACCCACACGTACAACACCCAAGAAAAAAAAATGATCTCGCTGTCTGTACTGGGTGTACTCTCAGTAGTCGCAGTTGCTCAGGCCATGGTGGTACGCTCACATAACGCCTCTGAGATACGTTCCATCACACCACCTCCTAGACTACTCGCGAAGGAGTATTCAACACCCCCTTTGTACGAAGACAACCATTATAACGAGCACAGCACAACGCTTGCCGCACGCAAAGACAACATGCAGGAGACAACGCTACCACCTGTCGTGAGAACAACGGATTCGAGTGACAACGATCGCGACTATGACGAGCACATTACAACACCCTCTGTGCACGAAGACCAGGTGCAGGAGACAACGCTACCACCTGTCGTGAGAAACAAGAGTTTGGTTAACAATGATCGTCGTGTCCCATTGTAAACGGGCGCGCCATCGCACACATCGTACATGTGTGTTAACCCACCTGTATGCGACAGACTTTGTTTGTTGCATGACATTGAGATGTATTGACGTCTGTGTCAATACAGGACTCTCTAAGCTGGGAGCTGGATGCTAACGACCCGTGCATGCGCCACACAAAAGGTATCGTACATGTGTTAACCCACCTGTATGCGACAGACTTTGTGTGTTGCATGACATCGAGATGTATTGACGTCTGTGTCAATACAGGACTCTCTAAGCTGGGAGCTGGACGCTAACGACCCGTGCATGTGCCACACAAAAGGTAACTCGACTAACTACAAAACGAATATTGTGATGTAGAAAGTTGGCTCGACTGTTTGAATCAGCTGCAGCTGCGGTTTACTCACGAAGTGAATCGCACGCTTGTTAGAAGTACATTCGGAGCACTTAAAAAATACATCGCTCTCATCGAGTTCCGTCTCAGCGTTCACCGGCTGATGGGCAAGAGCGTGACATGGGATCGCCAGGAACTTACTTAAGGACTATCATCTCATTTGGCATTTACTCACGGACCCAAGAAACCAGTTCCGAAAAATGGTCGAGAATTATAACTTGTCTAATAGCAACTGGAAGATATGTTGCGTCATAAGCCTCTGATGGTTCACAAGGTGCACGGTCCACTCGAAATCCTAATGCTGTATTTGTAGTGCATACACTAAGTCTTCTCTGTTGATGTCAGACTAGAGTTTTATTAGAGTTTTACTTTGCAACAATGGGATTCGAGCAATTTATGTGTATATTTTTAATAGTGCACAATGCTACTATTCCTAGGCTGAATGTATGACATGGCTCTTATGTATCATTATGTATCGTTTCCATTAAGTACTAATTTAAATAAAGTCCCTCTGTCCTCAGTGCTAGGTTGTGGGTTTAATACACATTATTATGATCAACCTGTTGAATAGTATAATAACAATATTCCTGTAAAAGTCATTTAGTAATGAACAACCTCAGTTCTGTGAAAGAACATCATGTCTCTGATGTGTACACTGCAGGCCTGACCGGTCTTGCTGGGGCCTCTCTCCTGGAGGCGCTCAATCAGACCCAGAGGTGACACGTGGCAAGACGCTCCTCGGGGCGCGTCATGCTTGGGCCTCTCTCCTGGAGGCGCTCAGTCAGACCCAGTGGTGACACGTGGCAAGAAGCTCCTCGGGGCGCATCTTGCTTGGGCCTCTCTCCTGGAGGCGCTCAGTTAGACCGAGTGTTGACATGTGGCAAGACACTCCTCGGGGCACGTCTAGCTTGGGCCTCTCTCATGGAGGCCCTCTTTCAGACCCAGTGTTGACATGTGTCAAGACGCTCCTCGGGGCGCGTCTTGCTTTGAACTCTCCTGGAGGCGCTCAGTCAGACCGAGTGCTGACATGTGGCAAGAAGCTCCTCGGGGCGCGTCTTGCTTGGGCTTCTCTCCTGGAGGCCCTCAGTAAGACCCATTGTTGACATGTGGCAAGACGCTCCTCGTGGCGCGTCTTGCTTGGGCCTCTCTCCAGAATGCCCTCAATCAGACCCAGTGTTGACACGTGGCAAGACGCTCCTCGGGGCGCATCTTGCTTGGGCCTCTCTCCTGGAGGCGCTCAGTCAGACTGAGTAGTGAAGTGTGGCCTGACGCTCCTCGGGGCGCGTCTTGCTTGGGCCTCTCTCCTGGAGGCGCTCAGTCAGACCCAGTGGTGACATGTGGCAAGACACTCCTCGGGGCGCGTCTTGCTTGGGCCTCTCTCCTGGAGGCCCTCTGTCAGACCCAGTGTTGACATGTGTCAAGACGCTCCACGCGGCGCGTCTTGCTTGTGCTTCTCTCCTGGAGGCCCTCAGTCAGACCCATTGTTGACATGTGGCAAGACGCTCCTCGGGGCGCGTCTTGCTTGGGCCTCTCTCCTGGAGGCGCTCAGTCAGAACCAGAGGTGACATGTGGCAAGACGCTCCTCGGGCTGCGTCTTGCTTGGGCCTCTCTCCTGGAGGCGCTCAGTCAGACCCAGTGGTGACATGTGGCAAGACACTCCTCGGGGCGCGTCTTGCTTGGGCCTCTCTCCTGGAGGCCCTCTGTCAGACCCAGTGTTGACATGTGTCAAGACGCTCCACGCGGCGCGTCTTGCTTGTGCTTCTCTCCTGGAGGCCCTCAGTCAGACCCATTGTTGACATGTGGCAAGACGCTCCTCGGGGCGCGTCTTGCTTGGGCCTCTCTCCTGGAGGCGCTCAGTCAGAACCAGAGGTGACATGTGGCAAGACGCTCCTCGGGCTGCGTCTTGCTTGGGCCTCTCTCCTGGAGGCCCTCAGTAAGACCCATTGTTGACATGTGGCAAGACGCTCCTCGGGGCGCGTCTTGCTTGGGCCTCTCTCCAGAAGGCCCTCAATCAGACCCAGTGTTGACATGTGGCAAGACGCTCCTCGGGGCGCGTCTTGCTTGGGCTTCTCTCCTGGAGGCCCTTAGTCAGACCCATTGTTGACACATGGCAAGACGCTCCTCGGGGCGCGTCTTGCTTGGGCCTCTCTCCTGGAGGCGCTCAGTCAGACTGAGTAGTGACATGTGGCCTGACGCTCCTCGGGGCGCGTGTTGCTTGGGACTCTCTCCTGGAGGCGCTCAGTCAGACCCATTGTTGACATGTTGCAAGACGCTCCTTTGGGCGCGTCTTGCTTGGGCCTCTCTGCTGGAGGGGCTCAGAAAGACCCAGTGTTGACATGTGGAAAGACGCTCCTCGGGGCGCGTCTTGCTTGGGCTTCTCTCCTGGAGGGGCTCAGAAAGACCCAGTGTTGACATGTGACAAGAAGCTCCTCGGGGCGCGTCTTTCTTGGGTCTCTCTCCTGGATGCCCTCTGTCAGACCCAGTGTTGGCATGTGGCAAGACGCTCCTCAGGGCGCGTCTTGGTTAGGCCTCTCTCATGGAGGCCCTCAGTCAGACCCAGTGTTGACATGTGTCAAGACGCTCCTCGGGGCGTGTCTTGCTTGGGCCTCTCTCCTGGAGGCGCTCAGTCAGACCCAGTGGTGACATGTGGCAAGACACTCCTCGGGGCGCGTCTTGCTTGGGCCTCTCTCCTGGAGGCCCTCTGTCAGACCCAGTGTTGGCATGTGGCAAGACGCTCCTCAGGGCGCGTCTTGGTTGGGCCTCTCTCATGGAGGCCCTCAGTCAGACCCAGTGTTAACATGTGTCAAGACGCTCCTCGGGGCGTGTCTTGCTTGGGCCTCTCTCCTGGAGGCGCTCAGTCAGACTGAGTAGTGACATGTGGCCTGACGCTCCTCGGGGCGCGTCTTGCTTGGGCCTCTCTCCTGGAGGCCCTCAGTCAGACCCATTGTTGACACGTGGCAATTGGGCCACACTCCTGGAGGCGCTCAGTCAGACTGAGTAGTGACATGTGGCCTGACTCTCCTCGGGGCGCGTGTTGCTTGGGCCTCTCTCCTGGAGGCGCTCAGTCAGACCCATTGTTGACATGTTGCAAGACACTCCTTTGGGCGCGTCTTGCTTGGGCCTCTCTCCTGGAGGCACTCAGTCAGACCGAGTGCTGACATGTGGAAAGACGCTCCTCGGGGCGCGTCTTGCTTGGGCTTCTCTCCTGGAGGGGCTCAGAAAGACCCAGGGTTGACATGTGACAAGACGCTCCTCGGGGCGCGTCTTGCTTGGGCCTCTCTCCTGGAGGCGCTCAGTCAGACCCAGTGGTGACATGTGGCAAGACACTCCTCGGGGCGCGTCTTGCTTGGGCCTCTCTCCTGGAGGCCCTCTGTCAGACCCAGTGTTGGCATGTGGCAAGACGCTCCTTAGGGCGCGTCTTGGTTGGGCCTCTCTCCTGGAGGCGCTCAGTCAGACCCAGTGGTGACATGTGGCAAGACGCTCCTCGGGGCGCGTATTGCTTGGGCCTCTCTCCTGGATGCCCTCTGTCAGACCCATTGTTGACATGTGGCAAGACTCTCCTCGGGGCGCGTCTTGCTTGGGCTTCTCTCATGGAGGCCCTCAGTCAGACCCAGTGTTGACATGTGTCAAGACGCTCCTCGGGGCGTGTCTTGCTCGGGCCTCTCTCCTGGAGGCGCTCAGTCAGACCCAGTGTTGACATGTGGCAAGACGCTCCTCGGGGCGCGTCTTGCTTGGGCTTCTCTCCTGGAGGCCCTCAGTCAGACCCATTGTTGACATGTGGCAAGACACTCCTCGGGGCACGTCTTGCTTGGGCCTCTCTCCTGGAGGCGCTCAAACAGACCGAGTAGTGACATGTGGCAAGACGCTCCTCGGGGCGTGTCTTGCTGGGGCTTCTCTCATGGAGGCACTCAGTCAGACCCAGTGTTGACATGTGGCAAGACGCTCCTCGGGGCGCTTCTTGCTTGGACCTCTCTCCCTGAGGCGCTCAGTCAGACCGAGTAGTGACAAGTGGCAAGACGCTCCTCGGGGCGCGTCTTGCTTGGACCTCTCTCCCTGAGGCGCTCAGTCAGACCCAGTGTTGACATTTGGCAAGACACTCCTCGGGGCGCGTCTTGCTTGGGCCTCTCTCATGGAGGCCCTCTGTCAGACCCAGTGTTGACATGTGTCAAGACGCTCCTCGGGGGGCGTCTTGCTTTGGCCTCTCTCCTGGAGGCGCTCAGTCAGACCGAGTGCTGACATGTGGCAAGAAGCTCCTCGGGGCGCGTCTCTCTTAGGCTTCTCTCCTGGAGGCCCTCAGTAAGAACCATTGTTGACATGTGGCAAGACGCTCCTCGGGGCGCGTCTTGCTTGGGCCTCTCTCCAGAAGGCCCTCAATCAGACCCAGTGTTGACACGTGGCAAGACGCTCCTCGGGGTGCGTCTTGCTTGGGCCTCTCTCCTGGAGGCGCTCAGTCAGACTGAGTAGTGACATGTGGCCTGACGCTCCTCGGGGCGCGTGTTGCTTGGGCCTCTCTCCTGGAGGCGCTCAGTCAGACCAAGTGGTGACATGTGGCAAGACACTCCTCGGGGTGCGTCTTGCTTGGGCCTCTCTCCTGGAGGCCCTCTGTCAGACCCAGTGTTGACATGTGGCAAGACACTCCTCGGGGCGCGTCTTGCTTGGGCCTCTCTCATGGAGGCCCTCTGTCAGACCCAGTGTTGACATGTGTCAAGACGCTCCTCGGGAAGCGTCTTGCTTTGGACTCTCTCCTGGAGGCGCTCAGTCAGACCGAGTGCTGACATGTGGAAAGACGCTCCTCGGGGCGCGTCTTGCTTGGGCTTATCTCCTGGAGGGGCTCAGAAAGACCCATTGTTGACATGTGGCAAGACGCTCCTCGGGGCGCGTCTTGCTTGGGCCTCTCTCCTGGAGGCGCTCAGTCAGAACCAGAGGTGACATGTGGCAAGACGCTCCTCGGGGCGCGTCTTGCTTGGGCCTCTCTCCTGGAGGCCCTCTGTCAGACCCAGTGTTGACATGTGGCAAGACGCTCCTCCGGGCGCATCTTGCTTGGGCCTCTCTCCTGGAGGCCCTCAGTAAGACCCATTGTTGACACGTGGCAAGACGCTCCTAGGGGTGCGTCTTGCTTGGGCCTCTCTCCTGGAGGCGCTCAGTCAGACTGAGTAGTGACATGTGGCCTGACGCTCCTCGGGGCGCGTGTTGCTTGGGCCTCTCTCCTGGAGGCGCTCAGTCAGACCCATTGTTGACATGTTGCAAGACGCTCCTTTGGGCGCGTCTTGCTTAGTTCTCTCTCCTGGAGGCGCTCAGTCAGACCGAGTGCTGACATGTGGAAAGACGCTCCTCGGGGCGCGTCTTAATTGGGCTTCTCTCCTGGAGGGGCTCAGAAAGACCCAGTGTTGACATGTGACAAGACGCTCCTCGGTGCGTGTCTTGCTTGGGCCTCTCTCCTGGAGGCGCTCAGTCAGACCCAGTGGTGACATGTGGCAAGACACTCCTCGGGGCGCGTCTTGCTTGGGCCTCTCTCCTGGAGGCCCTCTGTCAGACCCAGTTTTGGCATGTGGCAAGACGCTCCTCAGGGCGCGGCTTGGTTGGGCCTCTCTCCTGGAGGCACTCAGTCAGACCCAGTGGTTACATGTGGCAAGACGCTCCTCGGGGAGCGTATTGCCTGGGCCTCTCTCCTGGATGCCCTCTGTCAGACCGAGTGTTGACATGTGGCAAGACTCTCCTCGGGGCGCGTCTTGCTCGGGCTTCTCTCATGGAGGCCCTCAGTCAGACCCAGTGTTGACATGTGTCAAGACGCTCCTCGGGGCGTGTCTTGCTTGGGCCTCTCTCCTGGAGGCGCTCAGTCAGACTGAGTAGTGACATGTGGCCTGACGCTCCTCGGGGCGCGTCTTGCTTGGGCCTCTCTCCTGGAGGCCCTCAGTCAGACCCATTGTTGACACGTGGCAATTGGGCCTCTCTCCTGGAGGCGCTCAGTCAGACTGAGTAGTGACATGTGGCCTGACGCTCCTCGGGGCGCGTGTTGCTTGGGCCTCTCTCCTGGAGGCGCTCAGTCAGACCCATTGTTGACATGTTGCAAGACGCTCCTTTGGGCGCGTCTTGCTTGGGCCTCTCTCCTGGAGGCGCTCAGTCAGACCGAGTGCTGACATGTGGAAAGACGCTCCTCGGGGCGCGTCTTGCTTGGGCTTCTCTCCTGGAGGGGCTAAGAAAGACCCAGTGTTGACATGTGACAAGACGCTCCTCGGGGCGCGTCTTGCTTGGGCCTCTCTCCTGGAGGCACTCAGTCAGACCCAGTGTTGACATGTGGCAAGACTCTCCTCTGGGCGCGTCTTGCTTGGGCTTCTCTCATGGAGGCCCTCAGTCAGACCCAGTGTTGACATGTGTCAAGACGCTCCTCGGGGCGTGTCTTGCTTGGGCCTCTCTCCTGGAGGCGCTCAGTCAGACCCAGTGTTGACATGTGGCAAGACGCTCCTCGGGGCGGGTCTTGCTTGGGCTTCTCTCCTGGAGGCCCTCAGTCAGACCCATTGTTGACATGTGGCAAGACACTCCTCGGGGCACGTCTTGCTTGGGCCTCTCTCCTGGAGGCGCTCAAACAGACCGAGTAGTGACATGTGGCAAGACTCTCCTCGGGGCGTGTCTTGCTGGGACTTCTCTCATGGAGGAACTCAGTCAGATCCAGTGTTGACATGTGGCAAGACGCTCCTCGGGGCGCGTCTTGCTTGGACCTCTCTCCCTGAGGCGCTCAGTCAGACCGAGTAGTGACATGTGGCAAGACGCTCCTCGGGGCGCGTCTTGCTTGGACCTCTCTCCCTGAGGCGCTCAGTCAGACCCAGTGTTGACATTTGGCAAGACACTCCTCGGGGCGCGTCTTGCTTGGGCCTCTCTCCTGGAGGCGCTCAGTCAGACCAAGTGGTGACATGTGGCAAGACACTCCTCGGGGTGCGTCTTGCTTGGGCCTCTCTCCTGGAGGCCCTCTGTCAGACCCAGTGTTGACATGTGGCAAGACACTCCTCGGGGCGCGTCTTGCTTGGGCCTCTCTCATGGAGGCCCTCTGTCAGACCCAGTGTTGACATGTGTCAAGACGCTCCTCGGGGCGCGTCTTGCTTTGGCCTCTCTCCTGGAGGCGCTCAGTCAGACCGAGTGCTGACATGTGGCAAGAAGCTCCTCGGGGCGCGTCTTGCTTGGGCTTCTCTCCTGGAGGCCCTCAGTAAGACCCATTGTTGACATGTGGCAAGACGCTCCTCTGGGCGCGTCTTGCTTGGGCCTCTCTCCTGGAGGCGCTCAGTCAGACTGAGTAGTGACATGTGGCCTGACGCTCCTCGGGGCGCGTGTTGCTTGGGCCTCTCTCCAGAAGGCCCTCAATCAGACCCAGTGTTGACACGTGGCAAGACGCTCCTCGGGGCGCGTCTTGCTTGGGCCTCTCTCCTGGAGGCGCTCAGTCAGACTGAGTAGTGACATGTGGCCTGACGCTCCTCGGGGCGCGTGTTGCTTGGGCCTCTCTCCTGGAGGCGCTCAGTCAGACCCATTGTTGACATGTTGCAAGACGCTCCTTTGGGCGCGTCTTGCTTGGGCCTCTCTCCTGGAGGCGCTCAGTCAGACCGAGTGCTGACATGTGGAAAGACGCTCCTCGGGGCGCGTCTTGCTTGGGCCTCTCTCCTGGAGGCGCTCAGTCAGACCCAGTGGTGACATGTGGCAAGACACTCCTCGGGGCGCGTCTTGCTTGGGCCTCTCTCCTGGAGGCCCCCTGTCAGACCCAGTGTTGGCATGTGGCAAGACGCTCCTCAGGGAACGTCTTGGTTGGGCCTCTCTCCTGGAGGCGCTCAGTCAGACCCAGTGGTGACATGTGGCAAGACGCTCCTCGGGGCGCGTCTTGCTTGGGCTTCTCTCATGGAGGCCCTCAGTCAGACCCAGTGTTGACATGTGTCAAGACACTCCTCGGGGCGTGTCTTGCTTGGGCCTCTCTCCTGGAGGCGCTCAGTCAGACCCATTGTTGACATGTGGCAAGACACTCCTCGGGGCACGTCTTGCTTGGGCCTCTCTCCTGGAGGCGCTCAAACAGACCGAGCAGTGACATGTGGCAAGACGCTCCTCGGGGCGTGTCTTGCTGGGGCTTCTCTCATGGAGGCACTCAGTCAGACCCAGTGTTGACATGTGGCAAGACGCTCTTCGGGACGCGTCTTGCTTGGACCTCTCTCCATGAGGCGCTCAGTCAGACCCAGTGTTGACATTTGGCAAGACACTCCTCGAGCGCGTCTTGCTTGGGCCTTTCTCATGGAGGCCCTCTGTCAGACCCAGTGTTGACATGTGTCAAGACGCTCCTCGGGGGCCGTCTTGCTTTGGCCTCTCTCCTGGAGGCGCTCAGTCAGACCGAGTGCTGACATGTGGCAAGAAGCTCCTCAGGGCGCGTCTTGCTTGGGCTTCTCTCCTGGAGGCCCTCAGTAAGAACCATTGTTGACATGTGGCAAGACGCTCCTCGGGGCGCGTCTTGCTTGGGCCTCTCTCCAGAAGGCCCTCAATTAGACCCAGTGTTGACACGTGGCAAGACGCTCCTCGGGGCGCGTCTTGCTTGGGCCTCTCTCCTGGAGGCGCTCAGTCAGACTGAGTAGTGACATGTGGCCTGACGCTCCTCAGGGCGCGTGTTGCTTGGGCCTCTCTCCTGGAGGCGCTCAGTCAGACCAAGTGGTGACATGTGGCAAGACACTCCTCGGGGCGCGTCTTGCTTGGGCCTCTCTCCTGGAGGCCCTCTGTCAGACCCAGTGTTGACATGTGGCAAGACACTCCTCGGGGCGCGTCTTGCTTGGGCCTCTCTCATGGAGGCTCTCTGTCAGACCCAGTGTTGACATGTGTCAAGACGCTCCTCGGGGCGCGTCTTGCTTGGGCCTCTCTCCTGGAGGCGCTCAGTCAGACTGAGTAGTGACATGTGGCCTGACGCTCCTCGGGGCGCGTGTTGCTTGGGCCTCTCTCCTGGAGGCGCTCAGTCAGACCAAGTGGTGACATGTGGCAAGACGCTCCTCGGGGCGCGTCTTGCTTGGGCCTCTCTCCAGAAGGCCCTCAATCAGACCCAGTGTTGACATGTGGCAAGACGCTCCTCGGGGCGCGTCTTGCTTGGGCCTCTCTCCTGGAGGCGCTCAGTCAGAATGAGTAGTGACATGTGGCCTGACGCTCCTCGGGGCGCGTGTTGCTTGGGCCTCTCTCCTGGAGGCGCTCAGTCAAACCAAGTGGTGACATGTGGCAAGACACTTCTCGGGGCGCGTCTTGCTTGGGCCTCTCTCCTGGAGGCCCGCTGTCAGACCCAGTGTTGACATGTGTCAAGACGCTCCTCGGGGCGCGTCTTGCTTTGGCCTCTCTCCTGGAGGCGCTCAGTCAGACCGAGTGCTGACATGTGGCAAGACGCTCCTCGGGCCGCGTGTTGCTTGGGCTTCTCTCCTGGAGGCCCTCAGTCAGACCCATTGTTGACATGTGGCAAGACGCTCCTCGGGGCGCGTCTTGCTTGGGCCTCTCTCCTGGAGGCGCTCAGTCAGACCGAGTGCTGACATAAGGCAAGACGCTCCTCGGGGCGCGTCTTGCTGGGGCCTGTCTCCTGGAGGCGCTCAGTAGGACCCAGTGCTTACCAGTGGCAAGACGCTCCTCGGGGCGCGTCTTGCTTGGGCCTCTCTCCTGGAGGCGCTTAGTCAGACTGAGTAGTGACATGTGGCCTGACGCTCCTCAGGGCGTGTCTTGCTTGGGCCTCTCTCCTGGAGGCGCTCAGTCAGACCCAGTGGTGACATGTGGCAAGACACTCCTCGGGGCGCGTCTTGCTTGGGCCTCTCTCCTGGAGGCCCTCTGTCAGACCCAGTGTTGACATGTGTCAAGACGCTCCTCGGGGCGCGTCTTGCTTGGGCTTCTCTCCTGGAGGCCCTCAGTCAGACCCATTGTTGACATGTGGCAAGACGCTCCTCGGGGCGCGTCTTGCTTGGGCTTCTCTCCTGGAGGCGCTCAGACAGACCCAGTGTTGACATGTGACAAGACGCTCCTCGGGGCGCGTCTTGCTTGGGCCTCTCTCCTGGAGGCGCTCAGTCAGAACCAGAGGTGACATGTGGCAAGACGCTCCTCGGGGCGCGTCTTGCTTGGGCCTCTCTCCTGGAGGCCCTCTGTCAGACCCAGTGTTTACATGTGGCAAGACGCTCCTCCGGGCGCATCTTGCTTGGGCCTCTCTCCTGGAGGCCCTCAGTCAGACCCATTGTTGACATGTGGCAAGACGCTCCTCGGGGCGCGTCTTGCTTGGGCCTCTCTCCTGGAGGCGCTCAGTCAGACCGAGTGCTGACATAAGGCAAGACGCTCCTCGGGGCGCGTCTTGCTGGGGCCTCTCTCCTGGAGGCGCTCAGTCAGACCCAGTGCTGACATGTGGCAAGATGCTCCTCGGGGCGAGTCTTGCTTGGGCCTCTCTCCTGGAGGCGCTCAGTCAGACCCAGTGTTGACATGTGGCAAGACACTCATCGGGGCGCGTCTTGCTTGGGCCTCTCTCCTGGAGGCGCTCATTCAGACCCAGTGGTGACATGTGGCAAGACGCTCCTCGGGGCACGTATTGCTTGGGCCTCTCTCCTGAATGCCCTCTGTCAGACCGAGTGTTGACATGTGGCAAGACGCTCCTCGGGGCGCGTCTTGCTTGGGATTCTCTCCTGGAGGCCCTCAGTCAGACCCATTGTTGACATGTGGCAAGACACTCCTCGGGGCACGTCTTGCTTGGGCCTCTCTCCTGGAGGCGCTCAAACAGACCGAGCAGTGACATGTGGCAAGACGCTCCTCGGGGCGTGTCTTGCTGGGGCTTCTCTCATGGAGGCACTCAGTCAGACCCAGTGTTGACATGTGGCAAGACGCTCCTCGGGGCGCGTCTTGCTTGGACCTCTCTCCATGAGGCGCTCAGTCAGACCCAGTGTTGACATTTGGCAAGACACTCCTCGAGCGCGTCTTGCTTGGGCCTTTCTCATGGAGGCCCTCTGTCAGACCCAGTGTTGACATGTGTCAAGACGCTCCTCGGGGGCCGTCTTGCTTTGGCCTCTCTCCTGGAGGCCCTCAGTAAGAACCATTGTTGACATGTGGCAAGACGCTCCTCGGGGCGCGTCTTGCTTGGGCCTCTCTCCAGAAGGCCCTCAATCAGACCCAGTGTTGACACGTGGCAAGACGCTCCTCGGGGCGCGTCTTGCTTGGGCCTCTCTCCTGGAGGCGCTCAGTCAGACTGAGTAGTGACATGTGGCCTGACGCTCCTCAGGACGCGTGTTGCTTGGGCCTCTCTCCTGGAGGCGCTCAGTCAGACCAAGTGGTGACATGTGGCAAGACACTCCCCGGGGCGCGTCTTGCTTGGGCCTCTCTCCTGGAGGCCCTCTGTCAGACCCAGTGTTGACATGTGGCAAGACTCTCCTCGGGGCGCGTCTTGCTTGGGCCTCTCTCATGGAGGCCCTCTGTCAGACCCAGTGTTGACATGTGTCAAGACGCTCCTCGGGGCGCGTCTTGCTTGGGCCTCTCTCCTGGAGGCGCTCAGTCAGACTGAGTAGTGACATGTGGCCTGACGCTCCTCGGGGCGCGTGTTGCTTGGGCCTCTCTCCTGGAGGCGCTCAGTCAGACCAAGTGGTGACATGTGGCAAGACGCTCCTCGGGGCGCGTCTTGCTTGGGCCTCTCTCCAGAAGGCCCTCAATCAGACCCAGTGTTGACATGTGGCAAGACGCTCCTCGGGCCGCGTGTTGCTTGGGCTTCTCTCCTGGAGGCCCTCAGTCAGACCCATTGTTGACATGTGGCAAGACGCTCCTCGGGGCGCGTCTTGCTTGGGCCTCTCTCCTGGAGGCGCTCAGTCAGACTGAGTAGTGACATGTGGCCTGACGCTCCTCGGGGCGCGTGTTGCTTGGGCCTCTCTCCTGGAGGCGCTCAGTCAGACCAAGTGGTGACATGTGGCAAGACGCTCCTCGGGGCGCGTCTTGCTTGGGCCTCTCTCCAGAAGGCCCTCAATCAGACCCAGTGTTGACATGTGGCAAGACGCTCCTCGGGCCGCGTGTTGCTTGGGCTTCTCTCCTGGAGGCCCTCAGTCAGACCCATTGTTGACATGTGGCAAGACGCTCCTCGGGGCGCGTCTTGCTTGGGCCTCTCTCCTGGAGGCGCTCAGTCAGACCGAGTGCTGACATGTGGCAAGACGCTCCTCGGGGCGCGTCTTGCTTGGGCTTCTCTCCTGGAGGCGCTCAGAAAGACCGAGTGTTGACATGTGACAAGACGCTCCTCGGGGCACGTCTTGCTTGGGCCTCTCTCCTGGAGGCGCTCAGTCTGAACCAGAGGTGACATGTGGCAAGACGCTCCTCGGGGCGCGTCTTGCTTGGACCTCTCTCCTGGAGGCCCTCTGTCAGACCCAGTGTTGACATGTGGCAAGACGCTCGTCCGAGCGCATCTTGCTTGGGCCTCTCTCCTGGAGGCCCTCAGTCAGACCCATTGTTGACATGTGGCAAGACGCTCCTCGGGGCGCGTCTTGCTTGGGCCTCTCTCCTGGAGGCGCTCAGTCAGACCGAGTGCTGACATAAGGCAAGACGCTCCTCGGGGCGCGTCTTGCTGGGGCCTCTCTCCTGGAGGCGCTCAGTAGGACCCAGTGCTTACATGTGGCAAGACGCTCCTCGGGGCGCGTCTTGCTTGGGCCTCTCTCCTGGAGGCGCTTAGTCAGACTGAGTAGTGACATGTGGCCTGACGCTCCTCGGGGCGCGTCTTGCTTGGGCCTCTCTCCTGGAGGCGCTCAGTCAGACCCAGTGGTGACATGTGGCAAGACACTCCTCGGGGCGCGTCTTGCTTGGGCCTCTCTCCTGGAGGCCCTCTGTCAGACCCAGTGTTGACATGTGTCAAGACGCTCCTCGGGGCGCGTCTTGCTTGGGCTTCTCTCCTGGAGGCCCTCAGTCAGACCCATTGTTGACATGTGTCAAGACGCTCCTCGGGGCGCGTGTTGCTTGGGCCTCTCTCCTGGAGGCGCTCAGTCAGACCAAGTGGTGACATGTGGCAAGACACTCCTCGGGGCGCGTCTTGCTTGGGCCTCTCTCATGGAGGCCCTCTGTCAGACCCAGTGTTGACATGTGTCAAGACGCTCCTCGGGGCGCGTCTTGCTTGGGCCTCTCTCCTGGAGGCGCTCAGTCAGACTGAGTAGTGACATGTGGCCTGACGCTCCTCGGGGCGCGTGTTGCTTGGGCCTCTCTCCTGGAGGCGCTCAGTCAGACCAAGTGGTGACATGTGGCAAGACGCTCCTCGGGGCGCGTCTTGCTTGGGCCTCTCTCCAGAAGGCCCTCAATCAGACCCAGTGTTGACATGTGGCAAGACGCTCCTCGGGGCGCGTCTTGCTTGGGCCTCTCTCCTGGAGGCGCTCAGTCAGAATGAGTAGTGACATGTGGCCTGACGCTCCTCGGGGCGCGTGTTGCTTGGGCCTCTCTCCTGGAGGCGCTCAGTCAAACCAAGTGGTGACATGTGGCAAGACACTTCTCGGGGCGCGTCTTGCTTGGGCCTCTCTCCTGGAGGCCCGCTGTCAGACCCAGTGTTGACATGTGTCAAGACACTCCTCGGGGCGCGTCTTGCTTTGGCCTCTCTCCTGGAGGCGCTCAGTCAGACCGAGTGCTGACATGTGGCAAGACGCTCCTCGGGCCGCGTGTTGCTTGGGCTTCTCTCCTGGAGGCCCTCAGTCAGACCCATTGTTGACATGTGGCAAGACGCTCCTCGGGGCGCGTCTTGCTTGGGCCTCTCTCCTGGAGGCGCTCAGTCAGACCGAGTGCTGACATAAGGCAAGACGCTCCTCGGGGCGCGTCTTGCTGGGGCCTGTCTCCTGGAGGCGCTCAGTAGGACCCAGTGCTTACATGTGGCAAGACGCTCCTCGGGGCGCGTCTTGCTTGGGCCTCTCTCCTGGAGGCGCTTAGTCAGACTGAGTAGTGACATGTGGCCTGACGCTCCTCAGGGCGTGTCTTGCTTGGGCCTCTCTCCTGGAGGCGCTCAGTCAGACCCAGTGGTGACATGTGGCAAGACACTCCTCGGGGCGCATCTTGCTTGGGCCTCTCTCCTGGAGGCCCTCTGTCAGACCCAGTGTTGACATGTGTCAAGACGCTCCTCGGGGCGCGTCTTGCTTGGGCTTCTCTCCTGGAGGCCCTCAGTCAGACCCATTGTTGACATGTGGCAAGACGCTCCTCGGGGCGCGTCTTGCTTGGGCTTCTCTCCTGGAGGCGCTCAGACAGACCCAGTGTTGACATGTGACAAGACGCTCCTCGGGGCGTGTCTTGCTTGGGCCTCTCTCCTGGAGGCGCTCAGTCAGAACCAGAGGTGACATGTGGCAAGACGCTCCTCGGGGCGCGTCTTGCTTGGGTCTCGCTCCTGGAGGCCCTCTGTCAGACCCAGTGTTTACATGTGGCAAGACGCTCCTCCGGGCCCATCTTGCTTGGGCCTCTCTCCTGGAGGCCCTCAGTCAGACCCATTGTTGACATGTGGCAAGACGCTCCTCGGGGTGCGTCTTGCTTGGGCCTCTCTCCTGGAGGCGCTCAGTCAGACCGAGTGCTGACATAAGGCAAGACGCTCCTCGGGGCGCGTCTTGCTGGGGCCTCTCTCCTGGAGGCGCTCAGTCAGACCCAGTGCTGACATGTGGCAAGACGCTCCTCGGGGCGAGTCTTGCTTGGGCCTCTCTCCTGGAGGCGCTCAGTCAGACCCAGTGTTGACATGTGGCAAGACACTCATCAGGGCGCGTCTTGCTTGGGATTCTCTCCTGGAGGCCCTCAGTCAGACCCATTGTTGACATGTGGCAAGACACTCCTCGGGGCACGTCTTGCTTGGGCCTCTCTCCTGGAGGCGCTCAAACAGACCGAGCAGTGACATGTGGCAAGACGCTCCTCGGGGCGTGTCTTGCTGGGGCTTCTCTCATGGAGGCACTCAGTCAGACCCAGTGTTGACATGTGGCAAGACGCTCCTCGGGGCGCGTCTTGCTTGGACCTCTCTCCATGAGGCGCTCAGTCAGACCCAGTGTTGACATTTGGCAAGACACTCCTCGAGCGCGTCTTGCTTGGGCCTTTCTCATGGAGGCCCTCTGTCAGACCCAGTGTTGACATGAGTCAAGACGCTCCTCGGGGGCCGTCTTTCTTTGGCCTCTCTCCTGGAGGCGCTCAGTCAGACCGAGTGCTGACATGTGGCAAGAAGCTCCTCAGGGCGCGTCTTGCTTGGGCTTCTCTCCTGGAGGCCCTCAGTAAGAACCATTGTTGACATGTGGCAAGACGCTCCTCGGGGCGCGTCTTGCTTGGGCCTCTCTCCAGAAGGCCCTCAATCAGACCCAGTGTTGACACGTGGCAAGACGCTCCTCGGGGCGCGTCTTGCTTGGGCCTCTCTCCTGGAGGCGCTCAGTCAGACTGAGTAGTGACATGTGGCCTGACGCTCCTCAGGACGCGTGTTGCTTGGGCCTCTCTCCTGGAGGCGCTCAGTCAGACCAAGTGGTGACATGTGGCAAGACACTCCTCGGGGCGCGTCTTGCTTGGGCCTCTCTCCTGGAGGCCCTCTGTCAGACCCAGTGTTGACATGTGGCAAGACTCTCCTCGGGGCGCGTCTTGCTTGGGCCTCTCTCATGGAGGCCCTCTGTCAGACCCAGTGTTGACATGTGTCAAGACGCTCCTCGGGGCGCGTCTTGCTTGGGCCTCTCTCCTGGAGGCGCTCAGTCAGACTGAGTAGTGACATGTGGCCTGACGCTCCTCGGGGCGCGTGTTGCTTGGGCCTCTCTCCTGGAGGCGCTCAGTCAGACCAAGTGGTGACATGTGGCAAGACGCTCCTCGGGGCGCGTCTTGCTTGGGCCTCTCTCCAGAAGGCCCTCAATCAGACCCAGTGTTGACTTGTGGCAAGACGCTCCTCGGGGCGCGTCTTGCTTGGGCCTCTCTCCTGGAGGCGCTCAGTCAGAATGAGTAGTGACATGTGGCCTGACGCTCCTCGGGGCGCGTGTTGCTTGGGCCTCTCTCCTGGAGGCGCTCAGTCAGACCAAGTGGTGACATGTGGCAAGACACTTCTCGGGGCCCGTCTTGCTTGGGCCTCTCTCCTGGAGGCCCGCTGTCAGACCCAGTGTTGACATGTGTCAAGACGCTCCTCGGGGCGCGTCTTGCTTTGGCCTCTCTCCTGGAGGCGCTCAGTCAGACCGAGTGCTGACATGTGGCAAGACGCTCCTCGGGCCGCGTGTTGCTTGGGCTTCTCTCCTGGAGGCCCTCAGTCAGACCCATTGTTGACATGTGGCAAGACGCTCCTCGGGGCGCGTCTTGCTTGGGCCTCTCTCCTGGAGGCGCTCAGTCAGACCGAGTGCTGACATGTGGCAAGACGCTCCTCGGGGCGCGTCTTGCTTGGGCTTCTCTCCTGGAGGCGCTCAGAAAGACCGAGTGTTGACATGTGACAAGACGCTCCTCGGGGCACGTCTTGCTTGGGCCTCTCTCCTGGAGGCGCTCAGTCAGAACCAGAGGTGACATGTGGCAAGACGCTCCTCGGGGCGCGTCTTGCTTGGACCTCTCTCCTGGAGGCCCTCTGTCAGACCCAGTGTTGACATGTGGCAAGACGCTCCTCCGAGCGCATCTTGCTTGGGCCTCTCTCCTGGAGGCCCTCAGTCAGACCCATTGTTGACATGTGGCAAGACGCTCCTCGGGGCGCGTCTTGCTTGGGCCTCTCTCCTGGAGGCGCTCAGTCAGACCGAGTGCTGACATAAGGCAAGACGCTCCTCGGGGCGCGTCTTGCTGGGGCCTCTCTCCTGGAGGCGCTCAGTAGGACCCAGTGCTTACATGTGGCAAGACGCTCCTCGGGGCGCGTCTTGCTTGGGCCTCTCTCCTGGAGGCGCTTAGTCAGACTGAGTAGTGACATGTGGCCTGACGCTCCTCGGGGCGCTTCTTGCTTGGGCCTCTCTCCTGGAGGCGCTCAGTCAGACCCAGTGGTGACATGTGGCAAGACACTCCTCGGGGCGCGTCTTGCTTGGGCCTCTCTCCTGGAGGCCCTCTGTCAGACCCAGTGTTGACATGTGTCAAGACGCTCCTCGGGGCGCGTCTTGCTTGGGCTTCTCTCCTGGAGGCCCTCAGTCAGACCCATTGTTGACATGTGGCAAGACGCTCCTCGGGGCGCGTCTTGCTTGGGCTTCTCTCCTGGAGGCGCTCAGACAGACCCAGTGTTGACATGTGACAAGACGCTCCTCTGGGCGCGTCTTGCTTGGGCCTCTCTCCTGGAGGCGCTCAGTCAGAACCAGAGGTGACATGTGGCAAGACGCTCCTCGGGGCGCGTCTTGCTTGGGCCTCTCTCCTGGAGGCCCTGTGTCAGACCCAGTGTTTACATGTGGCAAGACGCTCCTCCGGGCGCATCTTGCTTGTGCCTCTCTCCTGGAGGCCCTCAGTCAGACCCATTGTTGACATGTGGCAAGACGCTCCTCGGGGCGCGTCTTGCTTGGGCCTCTCTCCTGGAGGCGCTCAGTCAGACCGAGTGCTGACATGTGGCAAGACGCTCCTCGGGGCGCGTCTTGCTTGGGCTTCTCTCCTGGAGGCGCTCAGAAAGACCGAGTGTTGACATGTGACAAGACGCTCCTCGGGGCACGTCTTGCTTGGGCCTCTCTCCTGGAGGCGCTCAGTCAGAACCAGAGGTGACATGTGGCAAGACGCTCCTCGGGGCGCGTCTTGCTTGGACCTCTCTCCTGGAGGCCCTCTGTCAGACCCAGTGTTGACATGTGGCAAGACGCTCCTCCGAGCGCATCTTGCTTGGGCCTCTCTCCTGGAGGCCCTCAGTCAGACCCATTGTTGACATGTGGCAAGACGCTCCTCGGGGCGCGTCTTGCTTGGGCCTCTCTCCTGGAGGCGCTCAGTCAGACCGAGTGCTGACATAAGGCAAGACGCTCCTCGGGGCGTGTCTTGCTGGGGCCTCTCTCCTGGAGGCGCTCAGTAGGACCCAGTGCTTACATGTGGCAAGACGCTCCTCGGGGCGCGTCTTGCTTGGGCCTCTCTCCTGGAGGCGCTTAGTCAGACTGAGTAGTGACATGTGGCCTGACGCTCCTCGGGGCGCGTCTTGCTTGGGCCTCTCTCCTGGAGGCGCTCAGTCAGACCCAGTGGTGACATGTGGCAAGACACTCCTCGGGGCGCGTCTTGCTTGGGCCTCTCTCCTGGAGGCCCTCTGTCAGACCCAGTGTTGACATGTGTCAAGACGCTCCTCGGGGCGCGTCTTGCTTGGGCTTCTCTCCTGGAGGCCCTCAGTCAGACCCATTGTTGAAATGTGGCAAGACGCTCCTCGGGGCGCGTCTTGCTTGGGCTTCTCTCCTGGAGGCGCTCAGACAGACCCAGTGTTGACATGTGACAAGACGCTCCTCGGGGCGCGTCTTGCTTGCGCCTCTCTCCTGGAGGCGCTCAGTCAGAACCAGAGGTGACATGTGGCAAGACGCTCCTCGGGGCGCGTCTTGCTTGGGCCTCTCTCCTGGAGGCCCTCTGTCAGACGCAGTGTTTACATGTGGCAAGACGCTCCTCCGGGCGCATCTTGCTTGGGCCTCTCTCCTGGAGGCCCTCAGTCAGACCCATTGTTGACATGTGGCAAGACGCTCCTCGGGGCGCGTCTTGCTTGGGCCTCTCTCCTGGAGGCGCTCAGTCAGACCGAGTGCTGACATAAGGCAAGACGCTCCTCGGGGCGCGTCTTGCTGGGGCCTCTCTCCTGGAGGCGCTCAGTCAGACCCAGTGCTGACATGTGGCAAGACGCTCCTCGGGATGAGTCTTGCTTGGACCTCTCTCCTGGAGGCGCTCAGTCAGACCCAGTGTTGACATGTGGCAAGACACTCATCGGGGCGCGTCTTGCTTGGGCCTCTCTCCTGGAGGCGCTCATTCAGACCCAGTGGTGACATGTGGCAAGACGCTCCTCGGGGCGCGTATTGCTTGGGCCTCTCTCCTGAATGCCCTCTGTCAGACCGAGTGTTGACATGTGGCAAGACGCTCCTCGGGGCGCGTCTTGCTTGGGATTCTCTCC
Source organism: Nothobranchius furzeri (assembly GCF_043380555.1). NCBI lineage: Eukaryota > Metazoa > Chordata > Actinopteri > Cyprinodontiformes > Nothobranchiidae > Nothobranchius > Nothobranchius furzeri. The sequence goes on along the minus strand of NC_091757.1, from coordinate 16,543,119 downwards.
TGGAGGCCCTCAGTCAAACCCATTGTTGACATGTGGCAAGACACTCCTCGGGGCACGTCTTGCTTGGGCCTCTCTCCTGGAGGCGCTCAAACAGACCGAGCAGTGACATGTGGCAAGACGCTCCTCGGGGCGTGTCTTGCTGGGGCTTCTCTCATGGAGGCACTCAGTCAGACCCAGTGTTGACATGTGGCAAGACGCTCCTCGGGGCGCGTCTTGCTTGGGCCTCTCTCCTGGAGGCGCTCAGTCAGACCGAGTGCTGACATGTGGCAAGACGCTCCTCGGGGCGCGTCTTGCTTGGGCTTCTCTCCTGGAGGCGCTCAGAAAGACCGAGTGTTGACATGTGACAAGACGCTCCTCGGGACACGTCTTGCTTGGGCCTCTCTCCTGGAGACGCTCAGTCAGAACCAGATGTGACATGTGGCAAGACGCTCCTCGGGGCGCGTCTTGCTTGGACCTCTCTCCTGGAGGCCCTCTGTCAGACCCAGTGTTGACATGTGGCAAGACGCTCCTCCAAGCGCATCTTGCTTGGGCCTCTCTCCTGGAGGCCCTCAGTCAGACCCATTGTTGACATGTGGCAAGACGCTCCTCGGGGCGCGTCTTGCTTGGGCCTCTCTCCTGGAGGCGCTTAGTCAGACTGAGTAGTGACATGTGGCCTGACGCTCCTCGGGGCGCGTCTTGCTTGGGCCTCTCTCCTGGAGGCGCTCAGTCAGACCCAGTGGTGACATGTGGCAAGACACTCCTCGGGGCGCGTCTTGCTTGGGCCTCTCTCCTGGAGGCCCTCTGTCAGACCCAGTGTTGACATGTGTCAAGACGCTCCTCGGGGCTCGTCTTGCTTGGGCTTCTCTCCTGGAGGCCCTCAGTCAGACCCATTGTTGAAATGTGGCAAGATGCTCCTCGGGGCGCGTCTTGCTTGGGCTTCTCTCCTGGAGGCGCTCAGACAGACCCAGTGTTGACATGTGACAAGACGCTCCTCGGGGCGCGTCTTGCTTGGGCCTCTCTCCTGGAGGCGCTCAGTCAGAACCAGAGGTGACATGTGGCAAGACACTCCTCGGGGCGCGTCTTGCTTGGGCCTCTCTCCTGGAGGCCCTCTGTCAGACGCAGTGTTTACATGTGGCAAGACGCTCCTCCGGGCGCATCTTGCTTGGGCCTCTCTCCTGGAGGCGCTCAGTCAGACCGAGTGCTGACATAAGGCAAGACGCTCCTCGGGGCGCGTCTTGCTGGGGCCTCTCTCCTGGAGGCGCTCAGTCAGACCCAGTGCTGACATGTGGTAGGACGCTCCTCGGGGCGAGTCTTGCTTGGACCTCTCTCCTGGAGGCGCTCAGTCAGACCCAGTGTTGACATGTGGCAAGACACTCATCGGGGCGCGTCTTGCTTGGGCCTCTCTCCTGGAGGCGCTCATTCAGACCCAGTGGTGACATGTGGCAAGACGCTCCTCGGGGCGCGTATTGCTTGGGCCTCTCTCCTGAATGCCCTCTGTCAGACCGAGTGTTGACATGTGGCAAGACGCTCCTCGGGGCGCGTCTTGCTTGGGATTCTCTCCTGGAGGCCCTCAGTCAGACCCATTGTTGACATGTGGCAAGACACTCCTCGGGGCACGTCTTGCTTGGGCCTCTCTCCTGGAGGCGCTCAAACAGACCGAGCAGTGACATGTGGCAAGACGCTCCTCGGGACGTGTCTTGCTGGGGCTTCTCTCATGGAGGCACTCAGTCAGACCCAGTGTTGACATGTGGCAAGACGCTCCTCGGGGCGTGTCTTGCTTGGACCTCTCTCCATGAGGCGCTCAGTCAGACCCAGTGTTGACATTTGGCAAGACACTCCTCGAGCGCGTCTTGCTTGGGCCTTTCTCATGGAGGCCCTCTGTCAGACCCAGTGTTGACATGTGTCAAGACGCTCCTCGGGGGCCGTCTTGCTTTGGCCTCTCTCCTGGAGGCGCTCAGTCAGACCGAGTGCTGACATGTGGCAAGAAGCTCCTCAGGGCGCGTCTTGCTTGGGCTTCTCTCCTGGAGGCCCTCAGTAAGAACCATTGTTGACATGTGGCAAGACGCTCCTCGGGGCGCGTCTTGCTTGGGCCTCTCTCCAGAAGGCCCTCAATCAGACCCAGTGTTGACACGTGGCAAGACGCTCCTCGGGGCGCGTCTTGCTTGGGCCTCTCTCCTGGAGGCGCTCAGTCAGACTGAGTAGTGACATGTGGCCTGACGCTCCTCAAGGCGCGTGTTGCTTGGGCCTCTCTCCTGGAGGCGCTCAGGCAGACCAAGTGGTGACATGTGGCAAGACACTCCTCGGGGCGCGTCTTGCTTGGGTCTCTCTCCTGGAGGCCCTCTGTCAGACCCAGTGTTGACATGTGGCAAGACACTCCTCGGGGCGCGTCTTGCTTGGGCCTCTCTCATGGAGGCCCTCTGTCAGACCCAGTGTTGACATGTGTCAAGACGCTCCTCGGGGCGCGTCTTGCTTGGGCCTCTCTCCTGGAGGCGCTCAGTCAGACTGAGTAGTGACATGTGGCCTGACGCTCCTCGGGGTGCGTGTTGCTTGGGCCTCGCTCCTGGAGGCGCTCAGTCAGACCATGTGCTGACATGTGACAAGGAGCGTCTTGCCACATGTCAACAATGGGTCTGACTGAGGGCCTCCAGGAGAGAAGCCCAAGCAAGAAGCGCCCCGAGGAGCGTCTTGCCACATGTCAACACTGGGTCTAATTGAGCGCCTCCAGGAGAGAGGCCCAAGCAATATGCGCCCCGAGGAGCGTCTTGCCACACGTCACCACTGGGTCTGAATGAGCGCCTCCAGGAGAGAGGCCCAATCAAGACGCGCCCCGAGGTGTGTCTTGCCACATGCCAACACTGGGTCTGACTGAGCACCTCCAGGAGAGAGGCCCAAGCAAGACGCGCCCCGAGGAGCGTCTTGCCACGTGTCAACACTGGGTCTGACTGAGCGCCTCCAGGAGAAGGCCCAAGCAAGACCCGCCCCGAGGAGCGTCTTGCCACATGTCACTACTCGGTCTAACTGAGCGCCTCCAGGAGAGAGGTCCAAGCAAGACACGCCCCGAGGAGCGTCTTGCCACATGTCACTACTCGGTCTGACTGAGCGCTTCCAGGAGGGAGGTCCAAGCAAGACGTGCCCCGAGGAGCGTCTTGCCACATGTCACTACTCGGTCTGACTGAGCGCCTCCAGGAGAGAGGCCCAAACAAGACGTGCCCCGAGGAGCGTCTTGCCACATGTCAACAATGGGTCTGACTGAGGGCCTCCAGGAGAGAAGCCCAAGCAAGACGCGCCCCGAGGAGCGTCTTGCCACATGTCAACATTGGGTCTGACTGAGGGCCCCCAGGAGAGAGGCCCAAATAAGACGTGCCCCGAGGAGCGTCTTGCCACATGTCAACACTGGGTCTGACTGAGGGCCTCCAGGAGAGAAGCCCAAGCCAGATGCGCCCCGAGGAGCGTCTTGCCACATGTCAGCACTCGGTCTGACTGAGCACCTCCAGGAGAGAGGCCCAAGCAAGACGCGCCCCGAGGAGCGTCTTGCCACATGTCAACACTGGGTCTGACTGAGCACCTCCAGGAGAGAGGCCCAAGCAAGACGCGCCCCGAGGAGCGTCTTGCCACATGTGAACACTGGGTCTGACTGAGCGCCTCCAGGAGAGAGGCCCAAGCAAGACGCGCCCGGAGGAGCGTCTTGCCACATGTCAGCACTCGGTCTGACTGAGCGCCTCCAGGAGAGAGGCCCAAGCAAGACGCGCCCCGAGGAGCGTCTTGACACATGTCTCCTCTGGGTCTGACTGAGCGCCTCCAGGAGAGAGGCCCAAGCAAGACGTGCCCCGAGGAGCATCTTGCCACATGTCACCTCTGGGTCTGACTGAGCGCCTCCAGGAGAGAGGCGCAAGCAAGAAACGCCCGAGGAGCGTCTTGACACATGTCAACACTGGGTCTGACTGAGCGCCTCCAGGAGAGAGGCCCCAGCAAGACGCGCCCCGAGGAGCGTCTTGCCACATGGCAGCACTCGGTCTGACTGAGCGCCTCCAGGAGAGAGGCCCAAGCAAGAAGCGCCCCTAGGAGCGTCTTGCCACATGTCAACAATGGGTCTGACTGAGGGCCTCCAGGAGAGAAGCCCAAGCAAGAAGCGCCCCGAGGAGCGTCTTGCCACATGTCAACACTGGGTCTAATTGAGCGCCTCCAGGAGAGAGGCCCAAGCAAGATGCGCCCCGAGGAGCGTCTTGCCACATGTCACTACTCGGTCTGACTGAGCGCCTCCAGGAGAGAGGTCCAAGCAACACGTGCCCCGAGGAGCGTCTTGCCACATGTCAACACTGGGTCTGACTGAGTGCCTCCAGGAGAGAAGCCCAAGCAAGAAGCGCCCCGAGGAGCGTCTTGCCACATTTCAACACTGGGTCTGACTGAGCGCCTCCAGGAGAGAGGCCCAAGCAAGACACGCCCCGAGGAGCGTCTTGACACATGTCAACACTGGGTCTGACTGAGGGCCTCCATGAGAGAAGCCCAAGCAAGACGCGCCCCGAGGAGAGTCTTGCCACATGTCAACACTGGGTCTGACAGAGGGCATCCAGGAGAGAGGCCCAAGCAATACGCGCCCCGAGGACCGTCTTGCCACATGTCAACAATGGGTCTGACTGAGGGCCTCGAGGAGAGAAGCCAAAGCAAGACGCGCCCCGAGGAGCTTCTTTCCACATGTCAACAATGGGTCTTACTGAGGGCCTCCATGAGAGAAGGCCAAGCAAGACGCGCCCCGAGGAGTGTCTTGCCACATGTCAACACTGTGTCTGACTGAGCGCCTCCAGGAGAGAGGCCCAAGCAAGACGCGCCCCGAGGAGCGTCTTGCCACGTGTCAACACTGGGTCTGACTTAGCGCCTCCAGGAGAGAGGCCCAAGCAAGATGCGCCCCGAGGAGCGTCTTGCCACGTGTCACCACTGCGTCTGACTGAGCTCCTCCAGGAGAGAGGCCCAAGCAAGACGCGCCCAGAGGAGCGTCTTGCCACGTGTCACCAGTGGGTCTGATTGAGCACCTCCAGGAGAGAGGCCCAAGCAAGACGCGCCCCGAGGAGCGTCTTGCCTTATGTCAGCACTCGGTCTGACTGAGCGCCTCCAGGAGAGAGGACCAAGCAAGATGCGCCCCAAGGAGCGTCTTGCCACATGTCACTACTCGGTCTGACTGAGCACCTCCAGGAGAGAGGCCCAAGCAAGACGTGCCCCGAGGAGCGTCTTGCCACATGTCAACAATGGGTCTGACTGAGGGCCTCCAGGAGAGAAGCCCAAGCAAGAAGCGCCCCGAGGAGCGTCTTGCCACATGTCAACACTGGGTCTGACTGAGCGCCTCCAGGAGAGAGGCCCAAGCAAGACACGCCCCGAGGAGCGTCTTGACACATGTCAACACTGGGTCGGACTGAGGGCCTCCATGAGAGAAGCCCAAGCAAGACGCGCCCCGAGGAGAGTCTTGCCACACGTCAACACTCAGTCTTACATAGGGCATTCAGGAGAGAGGCCCAAGCAATACGCGCCCCGAGGAGCGTCTTGCCACACGTCACCACTGGGTCTGAATGAGCGCCTCCAGGAGAGAGGCCCAACCAAGACGCGCCCCGAGGTGTGTCTTGCCACATGCCAACACTGGGTCTGACTGAGCGCCTCCAGGAGAGAGGCCCAAGCAAGACGCGCCCCGAGGAGCGTCTTGCCACATGTCACCTCTGGTTCTGACTGAGCGCCTCCAGGAGAGAGGCCCAAGCAAGACGCGCCCCGAGGAGCGTCTTGTCACATGTCAACACTGGGTCTGTCTGAGCTCCTCCAGGAGAGAAGCCCAAGCAAGACGCGCCCCGAGGAGCTTCTTGCCACATGTCAACAATGGGTCTGACTGAGGGCCTCCAGGAGAGAAGCCCAAGCAAGACGCGCCCCGAGGAGCGTCTTGACACATGTCAACACTGGGTCTGACAGAGGGCCTCCACGAGAGAGGCCCAAGCAAGACGCGCCCCGAGGAGTGTCTTGCCACATGTCAACACTGGGTCTGACTGAGCGCCTCCAGGAGAGAGGCCCAAGCAAGACGTGCCCCGAGGAGCGTCAGGCCACATGTCACTACTCAGTCTGACTGAGCGCCTCCAGGAGAGAGGCCCAAGCAAGACGCGCCCCGAGGATCGTCTTGCCACATGTCAGCACTGGGTCTGACTGAGCACCTCCAGGAGAGAGGCCCCAGCAAGACGCGCCCCGAGGAGCGTCTTGCCTTATGTCAGCACTCGGTCTGACTGAGCGCCTCCAGGAGAGAGGCACAAGCAAGACGCGCCCCGAGGAGCGTCTTGCCACATGTCAACAATGGGTCTGACTGAGGGCCTCCAGGAGAGAGGCCCAAGCAAGATGCGCCCGGAGGAGCGTCTTGCCACATGTCAACACTGGGTCTGACAGAGGGCCTCCAGGAGAGAGGCCCAAGCAAGACGCGCCCCGAGGACTGTCTTGCCACATGTCACCACTTGGTCTGACTGAGCGCCTCCAGGAGAGAGGCCCAAGCAACACGCGCCCCGAGGAGCGTCAGGCCACATGCCACTACTCAGTCTGACTGAGCGCCTCCAGCAGAGAGGCCCAAGTAAGACGCGCCCCGAGGAGCGTCTTGCCACGTGTCAACACTGGGTCTGATTGAGGGCCTTCTGGAGTGAGGCCCAAGCAAGACGCGCCCCGAGGAGCGTCTTGCCACATGTCACTACTCGGTCTGACTGAGCGCCTCCAGGAGAGAGGCCCAAGCAAGACGTGCCCCGAGGAGCATCTTGCCACATGTCAACAATGTGTCTGACTGAGGGCCTCCAGGAGAGAAGCCCAAGCAAGACGCGGCCCGAGGAGCGTCTTGCCACATGTCAACACTGGGTCTGACTGAGGGCCTCCAGGAGAGAGGCCCAAATAAGACGCGCCCCGAGGAGTGTCTTGCCACATGTCAACACTGGGTCTGACTGAGGGCCTCCAGGAGAGAAGCCCAAGCAAGATGCGCCCCGAGGAGCATCTTGCCACATGTCAGCACTCGGTCTGACTGAGCGCCTCCAGGAGAGAGGCCCAAGCAAGACGCGCCCCGAGGAGCGTCTTGCCACATGTCAACACTGGGTCTGACTGAGCGCCTCCAGTAGAGAAGCCCTAGCAAGACGTGCCCCGAGGAGCGTCTTGCCACATGTGAAAACTGGGTCTGACTGAGCGCCTCCAGGAGAGAGGCCCAATGAAGACGTGCCCCGACGAGCATCTTGCCACATGTCAACACTGGGTCTGACTGAGTGCCTCCATGAGAGAAGCCCCAGCAAGACGCGCCCCGAGGAGCGTCTTGCCACATGTCAACACTGGGTCTGACTGAGCGCCTCCAGGAGAGAGGCCCGAGGAGCGTCTTGCCACATGTCACCTCTGGGTCTTACTGTGCGCCTCCAGGAGAGAGGCGCAAGCAAGAAACGCCCGAGGAGCGTCTTGACACATGTCAACGCTCGGTTTGACTGAGCGCCTCCAGGAGAGAGGCCCCAGCAAGACGCGCCCCGAGGAGCGTCTTGCCACATGTCAACAATGGGTCTGACTGAGGGCCTCCAGGAGAGAAGCCCAAGCAAGACGCGCCCCGAGGAGCGTCTTGCCACATGTCAACACTGGGTCTAATTGAGCGCCTCCAGGAGAGAGGTCCAAGCAACACGCGCCCCGAGGAGCGTCTTGCCACATGTCAACACTGGGTCTGACTGAGTGCCTCCATGAGAGAAGCCCCAGCAAGACGCGCCCCGAGGAGCGTCTTCCCACATGTCACTACTCGGTCTGACTGAGCGCCTCCAGGAGAGAGGCCCAAGCAAGACGTGCCCCGAGGAGGTCTTGCCACATGTCAACAATGGGTCTGACTGAGGGCCTCCAGGAGAGAAGCCCAAGCAAGAAGCGCCCCGAGGAGCGTCTTGCCACATGTCAACACTGGGTCTGACTGAGCGCCTCCAGGAGAGAGGCCCAAGAAAGACACGCCCCGAGGAGCGTCTTGACACATGTCAACACTGGGTCTGACTGAGGGCCTCCATGAGAGAAGCCCAAGCAAGACGCGCCCCGAGGAGAGTCTTGCCACATGTCAACACTGGGTCTGACAGAGGGCATCCAGGAGAGAGGCCCAAGCAATACACGCCCCGAGGAGCGTCTTGCCACATGTCAACAATGGGTCTGACTGAGGGCCTCCAGGAGAGAAGCCAAAGCAAGACGCGCCCCGAGGAGCTTCTTTCCACATGTCAACAATGGGTCTTACTGAGGGCCTCCATGAGAGAAGCCCAAGCAAGACGCGCCCCGAGGAGTGTCTTGCCACATGTCAACACTGTGTCTGACTGAGCGCCTCCAGGAGAGAGGCCCAAGCAAGACACGCCCCGAGGAGCGTCTTGCCACATGTCAACAATGGGTCTGACTGAGGGCCTCCAGGAGAGAGGCCCAAGCAAGACGCGCCCAGAGGAGCATCTTGCCACTTGTCAACACTGGGTCTGATTGAGGGCCTTCTGGAGTGAGGCCCAAGCAAGACGCGCCCCGAGGAGCGTCTTGCCACATGTCACTACTCGGTCTGACTGAGCGCCTCCAGGAGAGAGGCCCAAGCAAGACCTGCCCCGAGGAGCGTCTTGCCACATGTCAACAATGTGTCTGACTGAGGGCCTCCAGGAGAGAAGCCCAAGCAAGACGCGCCCCGAGGAGCGTCTTGCCACATGTCAACACTGGGTCTGACTGAGGGCCTCCAGGAGAGAGGCCCAAATAAGACGCGCCCCGAGGAGCGTCTTGCCACATGTCAACACTGGGTCTGACTGAGGGCCTCCAGGAGAGAAGCCCAAGCAAGATGCGCCCCGAGGAGCATCTTGCCACATGTCAGCACTCGGTCTGACTGAGCGCCTCCAGGAGAGAGGCCCAAGCAAGACGCGCCCCGAGGAGCGTCTTGCCACATGTCAACACTGGGTCTGACTGAGCGCCTCCAGGAGAGAAGCCCTAGCAAGACGTGCCCCGAGGAGCGTCTTGCCACATGTGAAAACTGGGTCTGACTGAGCGCCTCCAGGAGAGAGGCCCAAGCAAGACGTGCCCCGACGAGCATCTTGCCACATGTCAACACTGGGTCTGACTGAGTGCCTCCATGAGAGAAGCCCCAGCAAGACGCGCCCCGAGGAGCGTCTTGCCACATGTCAACACTGGGTCTGACTGAGCGCCTCCAGGAGAGAGGCCCGAGGAGCGTCTTGCCACATGTCACCTCTGGGTCTTACTGTGCGCCTCCAGGAGAGAGGCGCAAGCAAGAAACGCCCGAGGAGCGTCTTGACACATGTCAACACTCGGTTTGACTGAGCGCCTCCAGGAGAGAGGCCCCAGCAAGACGCGCCCCGAGGAGCGTCTTGCCACATGTCAGCACTCGGTCTGACTGAGCGCCTCCAGGAGAGAGGCCCAAGCAAGAAGCGCCCCGAGGAGCTTCTTGCCACATGTCAACAATGGGTCTGACTGAGGGCCTCCAGGTGAGAAGCCCAAGCAAGACGCGCCCCGAGGAGCGTCTTGCCACATGTCAACACTGGGTCTAATTGAGCGCCTCCAGGAGAGAGGTCCAAGCAACACGCGCCCCGAGGAGCGTCTTGCCACATGTCAACACTGGGTCTGACTGAGTGCCTCCATGAGAGAAGCCCCAGCAAGACGCGCCCCGAGGAGCATCTTGCCACATGTCACCTCTGGGTCTGACTGAGCGCCTCCAGGAGAGAGGCGCAAGCAAGAAACGCCCGAGGAGCGTCTTGACACATGTCAACACTGGGTCTGACTGAGCGCCTCCAGGAGAGAGGCCCCAGCAAGACGCGCCCCGAGGAGCGTCTTGCCACATGTCAGCACTCGGTCTGACTGAGCGCCTCCAGTAGAGAGGCCCAAGCAAGAAGCGCCCCGAGGAGCGTCTTGCCACATGTCAACAATGGGTCTGACTTAGGGCCTCCAGGAGAGAAGCCCAAGCAAGAAGCGCCCCGAGGAGCGTCTTGCCACATGTCAACACTGGGTCTAATTGAGCGCCTCCAGGAGAGAGGCCCAAGCAAGACGCGCCCCGAGGAGCGTCTTGCCACATGTCACTACTCGGTCCGACTGAGCGCCTCCAGGAGAGAGGTCCAAGCAACACGCGCCCCGAGGAGCGTCTTGCCACATTTAAACACTGGATCTGACTGAGCGCTTCCAGGAGAGAGGCCCAAGCAAGAAGCGCCCCGAGGAGCTTCTTGCCACATGTCAACAATGGGTCTGACTGAGGGCCTCCAGGTGAGAAGCCCAAGCAAGACGCGCCCCGAGGAGCGTCTTGCCACATGTCAACACTGGGTCTAATTGAGCGCCTCCAGGAGAGAGGTCCAAGCAACACGCGCCCCGAGGAGCGTCTTGCCACATGTCAACACTGGGTCTGACTGAGTGCCTCCATGAGAGAAGCCCCAGCAAGACGCTCCCCGAGGAGCATCTTGCCACATGTCACCTCTGGGTCTGACTGAGCGCCTCCAGGAGAGAGGCGCAAGCAAGAAACGCCCGAGGAGCGTCTTGACACATGTCAACACTGGGTCTGACTGAGCGCCTCCAGGAGAGAGGCCCCAGCAAGACGCGCCCCGAGGAGCGTCTTGCCACATGTCAGCACTCGGTCTGACTGAGCGCCTCCAGGAGAGAGGCCCAAGCAAGAAGCGCCCCGAGGAGCGTCTTGCCACATGTCAACAATGGGTCTGACTGAGGGCCTCCAGGAGAGAAGCCCAAGCAAGAAGCGCCCCGAGGAGTGTCTTGCCACATGTCAACACTGGGTCTAATTGAGCGCCTCCAGGAGAGAGGCCCAAGCAAGACGCGCCCCGAGGAGCGTCTTGCCACATGTCACTACTCGGTCTGACTGAGCGCCTCCAGGAGAGAGGTCCAAGCAACACGCGCCCCGAGGAGCGTCTTGCCACATGTCAACACTGGGTCTGACTGAGTGCCTCCAGGAGAGAAGCCCAAGCAAGAAGCGCCCCGAGGAGCGTCTTGCCACATTTAAACACTGGGTCTGACTGAGCGCTTCCAGGAGAGAGGCCCAAGCAAGACACGCCCCGAGGAGCGTCTTGACACATGTCAACACTGGGTCTGACTGAGGGCCTCCATGAGAGAAGCCCAAGCAAGACGCGCCCCGAGGAGAGTCTTGCCACATGTCAACACTGGGTCTGACAGTGGGCATCCAGGAGAGAGGCCCAAGCAAGATGCGCCCCGAGGAGCGTCTTGCCACGTGTCACCACTGGGTCTGACTGAGCTCCTCCAGGAGAGAGGCCCAAGCAAGACGCGCCCAGAGGAGCGTCTTGCCACGTGTCACCTCTGGGTCTGATTAAGCACCTCCAGGAGAGAGGCCCCAGCAAGACGCGCCCCGAGGAGCGTCTTGCCTTATGTCAGCACTCGGTCTGACTGAGCACCTCCAGGAGAGAGGCCCAAGCAAGACGCGCCCCGAGGAGCGTCTTGCCACATGTCACTACTCGGTCTGACTGAGCGCCTCCAGGAGAGAGGCCCAAGCAAGACGTGCCCCGAGGAGCGTCTTGCCACATGTCAACAATGGGTCTGACTGAGGGCCTCCAGGAGAGAAGCCCAAGCAAGAAGCGCCCCGAGGAGCGTCTTGCCACATGTCAACACTGGGTCTGACTGAGCGCCTCCAGGAGAGAGGCCCAAGCAAGACACGCCCCGAGGAGCGTCTTGACACATGTCAACACTGGGTCGGACTGAGGGCCTCCATGAGAGAAGGCCAAGCAAGACGCGCCCCGAGGAGAGTCTTGCCACACGTCAACACTCGGTCTTACAGAGGGCATTCAGGAGAGAGGCCCAAGCAATATGGGCCCCGAGGAGCGTCTTGACACACGTCATCACTGGGTCTGAATGAGCGCCTCCAGGAGAGAGGCCCAATCAAGACGCGCCCCGAGGTGTGTCTTGCCACATGCCAACACTGGGTCTGACTGAGCGCCTCCAGGAGAGAGGCCAAAGCAAGACGCGCCCCGAGGAGCGTCTTGCCACGTGTCAACACTGGGTCTGACTGAGCGCCTCCAGGAGAGAGGCCCAAGCAAGACCCGCACCGAGGAGCGTCTTGCCACATGTCACTACTCGGTCTAACTGAGCGCCTCCAGGAGAGAGGTCCAAGCAAGACACGCCCCGAGGAGCGTCTTGCCACATGTCACTACTCGGTCTGACTGAGCGCTTCCAGGAGGGAGGTCCAAGCAAGACGTGCCCCGAGGAGCGTCTTGCCACATGTCACTACTCGGTCTGACTGAGCGCCTCCAGGAGAGAGGCCCAAGCAAGACGTGCCCCGAGGAGCGTCTTGCCACATGTCAACAATGGGTCTGACTGAGGGCCTCCAGGAGAGAAGCCCAAGCAAGACGCGCCCCGAGGAGCGTCTTGCCACATGTCAACATTGGGTCTGACTGAGGGCCCCCAGGAGAGAGGCCCAAATAAGACGTGCCCCGAGGAGCGTCTTGCCACATGTCAACACTGGGTCTGACTGAGGGCCTCCAGGAGAGAAGCCCAAGCCAGATGCGCCCCGAGGAGCGTCTTGCCACATGTCAGCACTCGGTCTGACTGAGCGCCTCCAGGAGAGAGGCCCAAGCAAGACGCGCCCCGAGGAGCGTCTTGCCACATGTCAACACTGCGTCTGACTGAGCACCTCCAGGAGAGAGGCCCAAGCAAGACGCGCCCCGAGGAGCGTCTTGCCACATGTGAACACTGGGTCTGACTGAGCGCCTCCAGGAGAGAGGCCCAAGCAAGACGCGCCCGGAGGAGCGTCTTGCCACATGTCAGCACTCGGTCTGACTGAGCGCCTCCAGGAGAGAGGCCCAAGCAAGACGCGCCCCGAGGAGCGTCTTGACACATGTCTCCTCTGGGTCTGACTGAGCGCCTCCAGGAGAAAGGCCCAAGCAAGACGTGCCCCGAGGAGCATCTTGCCACATGTCACCTCTGGGTCTGACTGAGCGCCTCCAGGAGAGAGGCGCAAGCAAGAAACGCCCGAGGAGCGTCTTGACACATGTCAACACTGGGTCTGACTGAGCGCCTCCAGGAGAGAGGCCCCAGCAAGACGCGCCCCGAGGAGCGTCTTGCCACATGTCAGCACTCGGTCTGACTGAGCGCCTCCAGGAGAGAGGCCCAAGCAAGAAGCGCCCCGAGGAGCGTCTTGCCACATGTCAACAATGGGTCTGACTGAGGGCCTCCAGGAGAGAAGCCCAAGCAAGAAGCGCCCCGAGGAGCGTCTTGCCACATGTCAACACTGGGTCTAATTGAGCGCCTCCAGGAGAGAGGCCCAAGCAAGATGCGCCCCGAGGAGCGTCTTGCCACATGTCACTACTCGGTCTGACTGAGCGCCTCCAGGAGAGAGGTCCAAGCAACACGCGCCCCGAGGAGCGTCTTGCCACTTGTCAACACTGGGTCTGACTGAGTGCCTCCAGGAGAGAAGCCCAAGCAAGAAGCGCCCCGAGGAGCGTCTTGCCACATTTCAACACTGGGTCTGACTGAGCGCCTCCAGGAGAGAGGCCCAAGCAAGACACGCCCCGAGGAGTGTCTTGACACATGTCAACACTGGGTCTGACTGAGGGCCTCCATGAGAGAAGCCCAAGCAAGACGCGCCCCGAGGAGAGTCTTGCCACATGTCAACACTGGGTCTGACAGAGGGCATCCAGGAGAGAGGCCCAAGCAATACGCGCCCCGAGGACCGTCTTGCCACATGTCAACAATGGGTCTGACTGAGGGCCTCCAGGAGAGAAGCCAAAGCAAGACGCGCCCCGAGGAGCTTCTTTCCACATGTCAACAATGGGTCTTACTGAGGGCCTCCATGAGAGAAGGCCAAGCAAGACGCGCCCCGAGGAGTGTCTTGCCACATGTCAACACTGTGTCTGACTGAGCGCCTCCAGGAGAGAGGCCCAAGCAAGACGCGCCCCGAGGAGCGTCTTGCCACGTGTCAACACTGGGTCTGACTTAGCGCCTCCAGGAGAGAGGCCCAAGCAAGATGCGCCCCGAGGAGCGTCTTGCCATGTGTCACCACTGCGTCTGACTGAGCTCCTCCAGGAGAGAGGCCCAAGCAAGACGCGCCCCGAGGAGCGTCTTGTCACATGTCAACACTGGGTCTGTCTGAGCTCCTCCAGGAGAGAAGCCCAAGCAAGACGCGCCCCGAGGAGCGTCTTGCCACATGTCAACAATGGGTCTGACTGAGGGCCTCCAGGAGAGAAGCCCAAGCAAGACGCGCCCCGAGGAGCGTCTTGACACATGTCAACACTGGGTCTGACAGAGGGCCTCCAGGAGAGAGGCCCAAGCAAGACGCGCCCCGAGGATTGTCTTGCCACATGTCAACACTTGGTCTGACTGAGCGCCTCCAGGAGAGAGGCCCAAGCAAGACGTGCCCCGAGGAGCGTCAGGCCACATGTCACTACTCAGTCTGACTAAGCGCCTCCAGGAGAGAGGCCCAAGCAAGACGCGCCCCGAGGAGCGTCTTGCCACATGTCAGCACTGGGTCTGACTGAGCACCTCCAGGAGAGAGGCCCCAGCAAGACGCGCCCCGAGGAGCGTCTTGCCTTATGTCAGCACTCAGTCTGACTGAGCGCCTCCAGGAGAGAGACACAAGCAAGACGCACCCCGAGGAGCGTCTTGCCACATGTCAACAATGGGTCTGACTGAGGGCCTCCAGGAGAGAGGCCCAAGCAAGATGCGCCCGGAGGAGCGTCTTGCCACATGTCAACATTGGGTCTGACAGAGGGCCTCCAGGAGAGAGGCCCAAGCAAGACGCGCCCCGAGGACTATCTTGCCACATGTCACCACTTGGTCTGACTGAGCGCCTCCAGGAGAGAGGCCCAAGCAACACGCGCCCCGAGGAGCGTCAGGCCACATGCCACTACTCAGTCTGACTGAGCGCCTCCAGCAGAGAGGCCCAAGTAAGACGCGCCCCGAGGAGCGTCTTGCCACGTGTCAACACTGGGTCTGATTGAGGGCCTTCTGGAGTGAGGCCCAAGCAAGACGCGCCCCGAGGAGCGTCTTGCCACATGTCACTACTCGGTCTGACTGAGCACCTCCAGGAGAGAGGCCCAAGCAAGACGTGCCCGAGGAGCATCTTGCCAAATGTCAACAATGTGTCTGACTGAGGGCCTCCAGGAGAGAAGCCCAAGCAAGACGCGCCCCGAGGAGCGTCTTGCCACATGTCAACACTGGGTCTGACTGAGGGCCTCCAGGAGAGAGGCCCAAATAAGACGCGCCCCGAGGAGCGTCTTGCCACATGTCAACACTGGGTCTGACTGAGGGCCTCCAGGAGAGAAGCCCAAGCAAGATGCGCCCCGAGGAGCATCTTGCCACATGACAGCACTCGGTCTGACTGAGCGCCTCCAGGAGAGAGGCCCAAGCAAGACGCGCCCCGAGGAGCGTCTTGCCACGTGTCAACACTGGGTCTGACTGAGCGCCTCCAGGAGAGAAGCCCTAGCAAGACGTGCCCCGAGGAGCGTCTTGCCACATGTGAAAACTGGGTCTGACTGAGCGCCTCCAGGAGAGAGGCCCAAGCAAGACGTGCCCCGACGAGCATCTTGCCACATGTCAACACTGGGTCTGACTGAGGGCCTCCATGAGAGAAGCCCCAGCAAGACGCGCCCCGAGGAGCGTCTTGCCACATGTCAACACTGGGTCTGACTGAGCGCCTCCAGGAGAGAGGCCCAAGCAAGAAACGCCCAGAGGAGCGTCTTGCCACGTGTCACCTCTGGGTCTGATTGAGCACCTCCAGGAGAGAGGCCCCAGCAAGACGCGCCCCGAGGAGCGTCTTGCCTTATGTCAGCACTCGGTCTGACTGAGCACCTCCAGGAGGGAGGCCCAAGCAAGACGCGCCCCGAGGAGCGTCTTGCCACATGTCACTACTCGGTCTGACTGAGCGCCTCCAGGAGAGAGGCCCAAGCAAGACGTGCCCCGAGGAGCGTCTTGCCACATGTCAACAATGGGTCTGACTGAGGGCCTCCAGGAGAGAAGCCCAAGCAAGAAGCGCCCCGAGGAGCGTCTTGCCACATGTCAACACTGGGTCTGACTGAGCGCCTCCAGGAGAGAGGCCCAAGCAAGACACGCCCCGAGGAGCGTCTTGACACATGTCAACACTGGGTCGGACTGAGGGCCTCCATGAGAGAAGGCCAAGCAAGACGCGCCCCGAGGAGAGTCTTGCCACACGTCAACACTCGGTCTTACAGAGGGCATTCAGGAGAGAGGCCCAAGCAATATGCGCCCCGAGGAGCGTCTTGCCACACGTCACCACTGGGTCTGAATGAGCGCCTCCAGGAGAGAGGCCCAATCAAGACGCGCCCCGAGGTGTGTCTTGCCACATGCCAACACTGGGTCTGACTGAGCGCCTCCAGGAGAGAGGCCCAAGCAAGACGCGCCCCGAGGAGCGTCTTGCCACGTGTCAACACTGGGTCTGACTGAGCGCCTCCAGGAGAGAGGCCCAAGCAAGACCCGCCCCGAGGAGCGTCTTGCCACATGTCACTACTCGGTCTAACTGAGCACCTCCAGGAGAGAGGTCCAAGCAAGACACGCCCCGAGGAGCGTCTTGCCACATGTCACTACTCGGTCTGACTGAGCGCTTCCAGGAGGGAGGTCCAAGCAAGACGTTCCCCGAGGAGCGTCTTGCCACATGTCACTACTCGGTCTGACTGAGCGCCTCCAGGAGAGAGGCCCAAGCAAGACGTGCCCCGAGGAGCGTCTTGCCACATGTCAACAATGGGTCTGACTGAGGGCCTCCAGGAGAGAAGCCCAAGCAAGACGCGCCCCGAGCAGCGTCTTGCCACATGTCAACATTGGGTCTGACTGAGGGCCCCCAGGAGAGAGGCCCAAATAAGACGTGCCCCGAGGAGCGTCTTGCCACATGTCAACACTGGGTCTGACTGAGGGCCTCCAGGAGAGAAGCCCAAGCCAGATGCGCCCCGAGGAGCGTCTTGCCACATGTCAGCACTCGGTCTGACTGAGCGCCTCCAGGAGAGAGGCCCAAGCAAGACGCGCCCCGAGGAGCGTCTTGCCACATGTCAACACTGGGTCTGACTGAGCACCTCCAGGAGAGAGGCCCAAGCAAGACGCGCCCCGAGGAGCGTCTTGCCACATGTGAACACTGGGTCTGACTGAGCGCCTCCAGGAGAGAGGCCCAAGCAAGACGCGCCCGGAGGAGCGTCTTGCCACATGTCAGCACTCGGTCTGACTGAGCGCCTCCAGGAGAGAGGCCCAAGCAAGACGCGCCCCGAGGAGCGTCTTGACACATGTCTCCTCTGGGTCTGACTGAGCGCCTCCAGGAGAGAGGCCCAAGCAAGACGTGCCCCGAGGAGCATCTTGCCACATGTCACCTCTGGGTCTGACTGAGCGCCTCCAGGAGAGAGGCGCAAGCAAGAAACGCCCGAGGAGCGTCTTGACACATGTCAACACTGGGTCTGACTGAGCGCCTCCAGGAGAGAGGCCCCAGCAAGACGCGCCCCGAGGAGCGTCTTGCCACATGTCAGCACTCGGTCTGACTGAGCGCCTCCAGGAGAGAGGCCCAAGCAAGAAGCGCCCCGAGGAGCGTCTTGCCACATGTCAACAATGGGTCTGACTGAGGGCCTCCAGGAGAGAAGCCCAAGCAAGAAGCGCCCCGAGGAGCGTCTTGCCACATGTCAACACTGGGTCTAATTGAGCACCTCCAGGAGAGAGGCCCAAGCAAGATGCGCCCCGAGGAGCCTCTTGCCACATGTCACTACTCGGTCTGACTGAGCGCCTCCAGGAGAGAGGTCCAAGCAACACGCGCCCCGAGGAGCGTCTTGCCACTTGTCAACACTGGGTCTGACTGAGTGCCTCCAGGAGAGAAGCCCAAGCAAGAAGCGCCCCGAGGAGCGTCTTGCCACATTTCAACACTGGGTCTGACTGAGCGCCTCCAGGAGAGAGGCCCAAGCAAGACACGCCCCGAGGAGCGTCTTTACACATGTCAACACTGGGTCTGACTGAGGGCCTCCATGAGAGAAGCCCAAGCAAGACGCGCCCCGAGGAGAGTCTTGCCACATGTCAACACTGGGTCTGACAGAGGGCATCCAGGAGAGAGGCCCAAGCAATACGCGCCCCGAGGACCGTCTTGCCACATGTCAACAATGGGTCTGACTGAGGGCCTCCAGGAGAGAAGCCAAAGCAAGACGCGCCCCGAGGAGCTTCTTTCCACATGTCAACAATGGGTCTTACTGAGGGCCTCCATGAGAGAAGGCCAAGCAAGACGCGCCCCGAGGAGTGTCTTGCCACATGTCAACACTGTGTCTGACTGAGCGCCTCCAGGAGAGAGGCCCAAGCAAGACGCGCCCCGAGGAGCGTCTTGCCACATGTCACTACTCGGTCTGACTGAGCGCCTCCAGGAGAGAGGTCCAAGCAACACGCGCCCCGAGGAGCGTCTTGCCACATGTCAACACTGGGTCTGACTGAGTGCCTCCAGGAGAGAAGCCCAAGCAAGAAGCGCCCCGAGGAGCGTCTTGCCACATTTCAACACTGGGTCTGACTGAGCGCCTCCAGGAGAGAGGCCCAAGCAAGACACGCCCCGAGGAGCGTCTTGACACATGTCAACACTGGGTCTGACTGAGGGCCTCCATGAGAGAAGCCCAAGCAAGACGCGCCCCGAGGAGAGTCTTGCCACATGTCAACACTGGGTCTGACAGAGGGCATCCAGGAGAGAGGCCCAAGCAATACGCGCCCCGAGGACCGTCTTGCCACATGTCAACAATGGGTCTGACTGAGGGCCTCCAGGAGAGAAGCCAAAGCAAGACGCGCCCCGAGGAGCTTCTTTCCACATGTCAACAATGGGTCTTACTGAGGGCCTCCATGAGAGAAGGCCAAGCAAGACGCGCCCCGAGGAGTGTCTTGCCACATGTAAACACTGTGTCTGACTGAGCGCCTCCAGGAGAGAGGTCCAAGCAACACGCGCCCCGAGGAGCGTCTTGCCACGTGTCAACACTGGGTCTGACTGAGTGCCTCCAGGAGAGAAGCCCAAGCAAGAAGCGCCCCGAGGAGCGTCTTGCCACATTTCAACACTGGGTCTGACTGAGCGCCTCCAGGAGAGAGGCCCAAGCAAGACACGCCCCGAGGAGCGTCTTGACACATGTCAACACTGGGTCTGACTGAGGGCCTCCATGAGAGAAGCCCAAGCAAGAAGCGCCCCGAGGAGCGTCTTGCCACATTTCAACACTGGGTCTGACTGAGCGCCTCCAGGAGAGAGGCCCAAGCAAGACACGCCCCGAGGAGTGTCTTGACACATGTCAACACTGGGTCTGACTGAGGGCCTCCATGAGAGAAGCCCAAGCAAGACGCGCCCCGAGGAGAGTCTTGCCACATGTCAACAATGGGTCTGACTGAGGGCCTCCAGGAGAGAAGCCAAAGCAAGACGCGCCCCGAGGAGCTTCTTTCCACATGTCAACAATGGGTCTTACTGAGGGCCTCCATGAGAGAAGGCCAAGCAAGACGCGCCCCGAGGAGTGTCTTGCCACATGTCAACACTGTGTCTGACTGAGCGCCTCCAGGAGAGAGGCCCAAGCAAGACGCGCCCCGAGGAGCGTCTTGCCACGTGTCAACACTGGGTCTGACTTAGCGCCTCCAGGAGAGAGGCCCAAGCAAGATGCGCCCCGAGGAGCGTCTTGCCATGTGTCACCACTGCGTCTGACTGAGCTCCTCCAGGAGAGAGGCCCAAGCAAGACGCGCCCCGAGGAGCGTCTTGTCACATGTCAACACTGGGTCTGTCTGAGCTCCTCCAGGAGAGAAGCCCAAGCAAGACGCGCCCCGAGGAGCGTCTTGCCACATGTCAACAATGGGTCTGACTGAGGGCCTCCAGGAGAGAAGCCCAAGCAAGACGCGCCCCGAGGAGCGTCTTGACACATGTCAACACTGGGTCTGACAGAGGGCCTCCAGGAGAGAGGCCCAAGCAAGACGCGCCCCGAGGATTGTCTTGCCACATGTCAACACTTGGTCTGACTGAGCGCCTCCAGGAGAGAGGCCCAAGCAAGACGTGCCCCGAGGAGCGTCAGGCCACATGTCACTACTCAGTCTGACTAAGCGCCTCCAGGAGAGAGGCCCAAGCAAGACGCGCCCCGAGGAGCGTCTTGCCACATGTCAGCACTGGGTCTGACTGAGCACCTCCAGGAGAGAGGCCCCAGCAAGACGCGCCCCGAGGAGCGTCTTGCCTTATGTCAGCACTCAGTCTGACTGAGCGCCTCCAGGAGAGAGACACAAGCAAGACGCACCCCGAGGAGCGTCTTGCCACATGTCAACAATGGGTCTGACTGAGGGCCTCCAGGAGAGAGGCCCAAGCAAGATGCGCCCGGAGGAGCGTCTTGCCACATGTCAACATTGGGTCTGACAGAGGGCCTCCAGGAGAGAGGCCCAAGCAAGACGCGCCCCGAGGACTATCTTGCCACATGTCACCACTTGGTCTGACTGAGCGCCTCCAGGAGAGAGGCCCAAGCAACACGCGCCCCGAGGAGCGTCAGGCCACATGCCACTACTCAGTCTGACTGAGCGCCTCCAGCAGAGAGGCCCAAGTAAGACGCGCCCCGAGGAGCGTCTTGCCACGTGTCAACACTGGGTCTGATTGAGGGCCTTCTGGAGTGAGGCCCAAGCAAGACGCGCCCCGAGGAGCGTCTTGCCACATGTCACTACTCGGTCTGACTGAGCACCTCCAGGAGAGAGGCCCAAGCAAGACGTGCCCCGAGGAGCATCTTGCCAAATGTCAACAATGTGTCTGACTGAGGGCCTCCAGGAGAGAAGCCCAAGCAAGACGCGCCCCGAGGAGCGTCTTGCCACATGTCAACACTGGGTCTGACTGAGGGCCTCCAGGAGAGAGGCCCAAATAAGACGCGCCCCGAGGAGCGTCTTGCCACATGTCAACACTGGGTCTGACTGAGGGCCTCCAGGAGAGAAGCCCAAGCAAGATGCGCCCCGAGGAGCATCTTGCCACATGACAGCACTCGGTCTGACTGAGCGCCTCCAGGAGAGAGGCCCAAGCAAGACGCGCCCCGAGGAGCGTCTTGCCACGTGTCAACACTGGGTCTGACTGAGCGCCTCCAGGAGAGAAGCCCTAGCAAGACGTGCCCCGAGGAGCGTCTTGCCACATGTGAAAACTGGGTCTGACTGAGCGCCTCCAGGAGAGAGGCCCAAGCAAGACGTGCCCCGACGAGCATCTTGCCACATGTCAACACTGGGTCTGACTGAGGGCCTCCATGAGAGAAGCCCCAGCAAGACGCGCCCCGAGGAGCGTCTTGCCACATGTCAACACTGGGTCTGACTGAGCGCCTCCAGGAGAGAGGCCCAAGCAAGAAACGCCCAGAGGAGCGTCTTGCCACGTGTCACCTCTGGGTCTGATTGAGCACCTCCAGGAGAGAGGCCCCAGCAAGACGCGCCCCGAGGAGCGTCTTGCCTTATGTCAGCACTCGGTCTGACTGAGCACCTCCAGGAGGGAGGCCCAAGCAAGACGCGCCCCGAGGAGCGTCTTGCCACATGTCACTACTCGGTCTGACTGAGCGCCTCCAGGAGAGAGGCCCAAGCAAGACGTGCCCCGAGGAGCGTCTTGCCACATGTCAACAATGGGTCTGACTGAGGGCCTCCAGGAGAGAAGCCCAAGCAAGAAGCGCCCCGAGGAGCGTCTTGCCACATGTCAACACTGGGTCTGACTGAGCGCCTCCAGGAGAGAGGCCCAAGCAAGACACGCCCCGAGGAGCGTCTTGACACATGTCAACACTGGGTCGGACTGAGGGCCTCCATGAGAGAAGGCCAAGCAAGACGCGCCCCGAGGAGAGTCTTGCCACACGTCAACACTCGGTCTTACAGAGGGCATTCAGGAGAGAGGCCCAAGCAATATGCGCCCCGAGGAGCGTCTTGCCACACGTCACCACTGGGTCTGAATGAGCGCCTCCAGGAGAGAGGCCCAATCAAGACGCGCCCCGAGGTGTGTCTTGCCACATGCCAACACTGGGTCTGACTGAGCGCCTCCAGGAGAGAGGCCCAAGCAAGACGCGCCCCGAGGAGCGTCTTGC
The DNA here is from genome assembly GCF_043380555.1 of Nothobranchius furzeri. Classification (NCBI taxonomy): domain Eukaryota; kingdom Metazoa; phylum Chordata; class Actinopteri; order Cyprinodontiformes; family Nothobranchiidae; genus Nothobranchius; species Nothobranchius furzeri. Next base: position 16,521,166 of record NC_091757.1, on the reverse strand, counting down.
CACGTGTCAACACTGGGTCTGACTGAGCGCCTCCAGGAGAGAGGCCCAAGCAAGACCCGCCCCGAGGAGCGTCTTGCCACATGTCACTACTCGGTCTAACTGAGCACCTCCAGGAGAGAGGTCCAAGCAAGACACGCCCCGAGGAGCGTCTTGCCACATGTCACTACTCGGTCTGACTGAGCGCTTCCAGGAGGGAGGTCCAAGCAAGACGTTCCCCGAGGAGCGTCTTGCCACATGTCACTACTCGGTCTGACTGAGCGCCTCCAGGAGAGAGGCCCAAGCAAGACGTGCCCCGAGGAGCGTCTTGCCACATGTCAACAATGGGTCTGACTGAGGGCCTCCAGGAGAGAAGCCCAAGCAAGACGCGCCCCGAGCAGCGTCTTGCCACATGTCAACATTGGGTCTGACTGAGGGCCCCCAGGAGAGAGGCCCAAATAAGACGTGCCCCGAGGAGCGTCTTGCCACATGTCAACACTGGGTCTGACTGAGGGCCTCCAGGAGAGAAGCCCAAGCCAGATGCGCCCCGAGGAGCGTCTTGCCACATGTCAGCACTCGGTCTGACTGAGCGCCTCCAGGAGAGAGGCCCAAGCAAGACGCGCCCCGAGGAGCGTCTTGCCACATGTCAACACTGGGTCTGACTGAGCACCTCCAGGAGAGAGGCCCAAGCAAGACGCGCCCCGAGGAGCGTCTTGCCACATGTGAACACTGGGTCTGACTGAGCGCCTCCAGGAGAGAGGCCCAAGCAAGACGCGCCCGGAGGAGCGTCTTGCCACATGTCAGCACTCGGTCTGACTGAGCGCCTCCAGGAGAGAGGCCCAAGCAAGACGCGCCCCGAGGAGCGTCTTGACACATGTCTCCTCTGGGTCTGACTGAGCGCCTCCAGGAGAGAGGCCCAAGCAAGACGTGCCCCGAGGAGCATCTTGCCACATGTCACCTCTGGGTCTGACTGAGCGCCTCCAGGAGAGAGGCGCAAGCAAGAAACGCCCGAGGAGCGTCTTGACACATGTCAACACTGGGTCTGACTGAGCGCCTCCAGGAGAGAGGCCCCAGCAAGACGCGCCCCGAGGAGCGTCTTGCCACATGTCAGCACTCGGTCTGACTGAGCGCCTCCAGGAGAGAGGCCCAAGCAAGAAGCGCCCCGAGGAGCGTCTTGCCACATGTCAACAATGGGTCTGACTGAGGGCCTCCAGGAGAGAAGCCCAAGCAAGAAGCGCCCCGAGGAGCGTCTTGCCACATGTCAACACTGGGTCTAATTGAGCACCTCCAGGAGAGAGGCCCAAGCAAGATGCGCCCCGAGGAGCGTCTTGCCACATGTCACTACTCGGTCTGACTGAGCGCCTCCAGGAGAGAGGTCCAAGCAACACGCGCCCCGAGGAGCGTCTTGCCACTTGTCAACACTGGGTCTGACTGAGTGCCTCCAGGAGAGAAGCCCAAGCAAGAAGCGCCCCGAGGAGCGTCTTGCCACATTTCAACACTGGGTCTGACTGAGCGCCTCCAGGAGAGAGGCCCAAGCAAGACACGCCCCGAGGAGCGTCTTTACACATGTCAACACTGGGTCTGACTGAGGGCCTCCATGAGAGAAGCCCAAGCAAGACGCGCCCCGAGGAGAGTCTTGCCACATGTCAACACTGGGTCTGACAGAGGGCATCCAGGAGAGAGGCCCAAGCAATACGCGCCCCGAGGACCGTCTTGCCACATGTCAACAATGGGTCTGACTGAGGGCCTCCAGGAGAGAAGCCAAAGCAAGACGCGCCCCGAGGAGCTTCTTTCCACATGTCAACAATGGGTCTTACTGAGGGCCTCCATGAGAGAAGGCCAAGCAAGACGCGCCCCGAGGAGTGTCTTGCCACATGTCAACACTGTGTCTGACTGAGCGCCTCCAGGAGAGAGGCCCAAGCAAGACGCGCCCCGAGGAGCGTCTTGCCACATGTCACTACTCGGTCTGACTGAGCGCCTCCAGGAGAGAGGTCCAAGCAACACGCGCCCCGAGGAGCGTCTTGCCACATGTCAACACTGGGTCTGACTGAGTGCCTCCAGGAGAGAAGCCCAAGCAAGAAGCGCCCCGAGGAGCGTCTTGCCACATTTCAACACTGGGTCTGACTGAGCGCCTCCAGGAGAGAGGCCCAAGCAAGACACGCCCCGAGGAGCGTCTTGACACATGTCAACACTGGGTCTGACTGAGGGCCTCCATGAGAGAAGCCCAAGCAAGACGCGCCCCGAGGAGAGTCTTGCCACATGTCAACACTGGGTCTGACAGAGGGCATCCAGGAGAGAGGCCCAAGCAATACGCGCCCCGAGGACCGTCTTGCCACATGTCAACAATGGGTCTGACTGAGGGCCTCCAGGAGAGAAGCCAAAGCAAGACGCGCCCCGAGGAGCTTCTTTCCACATGTCAACAATGGGTCTTACTGAGGGCCTCCATGAGAGAAGGCCAAGCAAGACGCGCCCCGAGGAGTGTCTTGCCACATGTAAACACTGTGTCTGACTGAGCGCCTCCAGGAGAGAGGCCCAAGCAAGACGCGCCCCGAGGAGAGTCTTGCCACGTGTCAACACTGGGTCTGACTTAGCGCCTCCAGGAGAGAGGCCCAAGCAAGATGCGCCCCGAGGAGCGTCTTGCCACGTGTCACCACTGCGTCTGACTGAGCTCCTCCAGGAGAGAGGCCCAAGCAAGACGCGCCCAGAGGAGCGTCTTGCCACGTGTCACCACTGGGTCTGATTGAGCACCTCCAGGAGAGAGGCCCAAGCAAGACGCGCCCCGAGGAGCGTCTTGCCTTATGTCAGCACTCGGTCTGACTGAGCGCCTCCAGGAGAGAGGACCAAGCAAGATGCGCCCCAAGGAGAGTCTTGCCACATGTCACTACTCGGTCTGACTGAGCGCCTCCAGGAGAGAGGCCCAAGCAAGACGTGCCCCGAGGAGCGTCTTGCCACATGTCAACAATGGGTCTGACTGAGGGCCTCCAGGAGAGAAGCCCAAGCAAGAAGCGCCCCGAGGAGCGTCTTGCCACATGTCAACACTGGGTCTGACTGAGCGCCTCCAGGAGAGAGGCCCAAGCAAGACACGCCCCGAGGAGCGTCTTGACACATGTCAACACTCAGTCTTACAGAGGGCATTCAGGAGAGAGGCCCAAGCAATACGCGCCCCGAGGAGCGTCTTGCCACACGTCACCACTGGGTCTGAATGAGCGCCTCCAGGAGAGAGGCCCAACCAAGACGCGCCCAGAGGTGTGTCTTGCCACATGCCAACACTGGGTCTGACTGAGCGCCTCCAGGAGAGAGGCCCAAGCAAGACGCGCCCCGAGGAGCGTCTTGCCACATGTCACCTCTGGTTCTGACTGAGCGCCTCCAGGAGAGAGGCCCAAGCAAGACGCGCCCCGAGGAGCGTCTTGCCACATGTCAACAATGGGTCTGACTGAGGGCCTCCAGGAGAGAAGCCCAAGCAAGACGCGCCCCGAGGAGCGTCTTGACACATGTCAACACTGGGTCTGACAGAGGGCCTCCACGAGAGAGGCCCAAGCAAGACGCGCCCCGAGGAGTGTCTTGCCACATGTCAACACTGGGTCTGACTGAGCGCCTCCAGGAGAGAGGCCCAAGCAAGACGTGCCCCGAGGAGCGTCAGGCCACATGTCACTACTCAGTCTGACTGAGCGCCTCCAGGAGAGAGGCCCAAGCAAGACGCGCCCCGAGGAGCGTCTTGCCACATGTCAGCACTGGGTCTGACTGAGCACCTCCAGGAGAGAGGCCCCAGCAAGACGCGCCCCGAGGAGCGTCTTGCCTTATGTCAGCACTCAGTCTGACTGAGCGCCTCCAGGAGAGAGGCACAAGCAAGACGCACCCCGAGGAGCGTCTTGCCACATGTCAACAATGGGTCTGACTGAGGGCCTCCAGGAGAGAGGCCCAAGCAAGATGCGCCCGGAGGAGCGTCTTGCCACATGTCAACACTGGGTCTGACAGAGGGCATCCAGGAGAGAGGCCCAAGCAAGACGCGCCCCGAGGACTGTCTTGCCACATGTCACCACTTGGTTTGACTGAGCGCCTCCAGGAGAGAGGCCCAAGCAACACGCGCCCCGAGGAGCGTCAGGCCACATGCCACTACTCAGTCTGACTGAGCGCCTCCAGCAGAGAGGCCCAAGTAAGACGCGCCCCGAGGAGCGTCTTGCCACGTGTCAACACTGGGTCTGATTGAGGGCCTTCTGGAGTGAGGCCCAAGCAAGACGCGCCCCGAGGAGCGTCTTGCCACATGTCACTACTCGGTCTGACTGAGCGCCTCCAGGAGAGAGGCCCAAGCAAGACGTGCCCCGAGGAGCATCTTGCCACATGTCAACAATGTGTCTGACTGAGGGCCTCCAGGAGAGAAGCCCAAGCAAGACGCGCCCCGAGGAGCGTCTTGCCACATGTCAACACTGGGTCTGACTGAGGGCCTCCAGGAGAGAGGCCCAAATAAGACGCGCCCCGAGGAGCGTCTTGCCACATGTCAACACTGGGTCTGACTGAAGGCCTCCAGGAGAGAAGCCCAAGCAAGATGCGCCCCGAGGAGCATCTTGCCACATGTCAGCACTCGGTCTGACTGAGCTCCTCCAGGAGAGAGGCCCAAGCAAGACGCGCCCCGAGGAGCGTCTTGCCACATGTCAACACTGGGTCTGACTGAGCGCCTCCAGGAGAGAAGCCCTAGCAAGACGTGCCCCGAGGAGCGTCTTGCCACATGTGAAAACTGGGTCTGACTGAGCGCCTCCAGGAGAGAGGCCCAAGCAAGACGTGCCCCGACGAGCATCTTGCCACATGTCAACACTGGGTCTGACTGAGTGCCTCCATGAGAGAAGCCCCAGCAAGACGCGCCCCGAGGAGCGTCTTGCCACATGTCAACACTGGGTCTGACTGAGCGCCTCCAGGAGAGAGGCCCGAGGAGCGTCTTGCCACATGTCACCTCTGGGTCTTACTGTGCGCCTCCAGGAGAGAGGCGCAAGCAAGAAACGCCCGAGGAGCGTCTTGACATATGTCAACGCTCGGTTTGACTGAGCGCCTCCAGGAGAGAGGCCCCAGCAAGACGCGCCCCGAGGAGCGTCTTGCCACATGTCAGCACTCGGTCTGACTGAGCGCCTCCAGGAGAGAGGCCCAAGCAAGAAGCGCCCCGAGGAGCTTCTTGCCACATGTCAACAATGGGTCTGACTGAGGGCCTCCAGGAGAGAAGCCCAAGCAAGACGCGCCCCGAGGAGCGTCTTGCCACATGTCAACACTGGGTCTAATTGAGCGCCTCCAGGAGAGAGGTCCAAGCAACACGCGCCCCGAGGAGCGTCTTGCCACATGTCAACACTGGGTCTGACTGAGTGCCTCCATGAGAGAAGCCCCAGCAAGACGCGCCCCGAGGAGCGTCTTCCCACATGTCACTACTCGGTCTGACTGAGCGCCTCCAGGAGAGAGGCCCAAGCAAGACGTGCCCCGAGGAGGGTCTTGCCACATGTCAACAATGGGTCTGACTGAGGGCCTCCAGGAGAGAAGCCCAAGCAAGAAGCGCCCCGAGGAGCGTCTTGCCACATGTCAACACTGGGTCTGACTGAGCGCCTCCAGGAGAGAGGCCCAAGCAAGACACGCCCCGAGGAGCGTCTTGACACATGTCAACACTGGGTCTTACTGAGGGCCTCCATGAGAGAAGCCCAAGCAAGACGCGCCCCGAGGAGAGTCTTGCCACATGTCAACACTGGGTCTGACAGAGGGCATCCAGGAGAGAGGCCCAAGCAATACGCGCCCCGAGGAGCGTCTTGCCACATGTCAACAATGGGTCTGACTGAGGGCCTCCAGGAGAGAAGCCAAAGCAAGACGCGCCCCGAGGAGCTTCTTTCCACATGTCAACAATGGGTCTTACTGAGGGCCTCCATGAGAGAAGCCCAAGCAAGACGCGCCCCGAGGAGTGTCTTGCCACATGTCAACACTGTGTCTGACTGAGCGCCTCCAGGAGAGAGGCCCAAGCAAGACGCGCCCCGAGGAGCGTCTTGCCACATGTCAACAATGGGTCTGACTGAGGGCCTCCAGGAGAGAGGCCCAAGCAAGACGCGCCCAGAGGAGCATCTTGCCACGTGTCAACACTGGGTCTGATTGAGGGCCTTCTGGAGTGAGGCCCAACCAAGACGCACCCCGAGGAGCGTCTTGCCACATGTCACTACTCGGTCTGACTGAGCGCCTCCAGGAGAGAGGCCCAAGCAAGACGTGCCCCGAGGAGCGTCTTGCCACATGTCAACAATGTGTCTGACTGAGGGCCTCCAGGAGAGAAGCCCAAGCAAGACGCGCCCCGAGGAGCGTCTTGCCACATGTCAACACTGGGTCTGACTGAGGGCCTCCAGGAGAGAGGCCCAAATAAGACGCGCCCCCGAGAAGCGTCTTGCCACATGTCAACACTGGGTCTGACTGAGGGCCTCCAGGAGAGAAGCCCAAGCAAGATGCGCCCCGAGGAGCATCTTGCCACATGTCAGCACTCGGTCTGACTGAGCGCCTCCAGGAGAGAGGCCCAAGCAAGACGCGCCCCGAGGAGCGTCTTGCCACATGTCAACACTGGGTCTGACTGAGCGCCTCCAGGAGAGAAGCCCTAGCAAGACGTGCCCCGAGGAGCGTCTTGCCACATGTGAAAACTGGGTCTGACTGAGCGCCTCCAGGAGAGAGGCCCAAGCAAGACGTGCCCCGACGAGCATCTTGCCACATGTCAACACGGGGTCTGACTGAGTGCCTCCATGAGAGAAGCCCCAGCAAGACGCGCCCCGAGGAGCGTCTTGCCACATGTCAACACTGGGTCTGACTGAGCGCCTCCAGGAGAGAGGCCCGAGGAGCGTCTTGCCACATGTCACCTTTTGGTCTTACTGTGCGCCTCCAGGAGAGAGGCGCAAGCAAGAAACGCCCGAGGAGCGTCTTGACACATGTCAACACTCGGTTTGACTGAGCGCCTCCAGGAGAGAGGCCCCAGCAAGACGCGCCCCGAGGAGCGTCTTGCCACATGTCAGCACTCGGTCTGACTGAGCGCCTCCAGGAGAGAGGCCCAAGCAAGAACCGCCCCGAGGAGCTTCTTGCCACATGTCAACAATGGGTCTGACTGAGGGCCTCCAGGTGAGAAGCCCAAGCAAGACGCGCCCCGAGGAGCGTCTTGCCACATGTCAACACTGGGTCTAATTGAGCGCCTCCAGGAGAGAGGTCCAAGCAACACGCGCCCCGAGGAGCGTCTTGCCACATGTCAACACTGGGTCTGACTGAGTGCCTCCATGAGAGAAGCCCCAGCAAGACGCGCCCCGAGGAGCGTCTTCCCACATGTCACTACTCGGTCTGACTGAGCGCCTCCAGGAGAGAGGCCCAAGCAAGACGTGCCCCGAGGAGGGTCTTGCCACATGTCAACAATGGGTCTGACTGAGGGCCTCCAGGAGAGAAGCCCAAGCAAGAAGCGCCCCGAGGAGCGTCTTGCCACATGTCAACACTGGGTCTGACTGAGCGCCTCCAGGAGAGAGGCCCAAGCAAGACACGCCCCGAGGAGCGTCTTGACACATGTCAACACTGGGTCTGAGTGAGGGCCTCCATGAGAGAAGCCCAAGCAAGACGCGCCCCGAGGAGAGTCTTGCCACATGTCAACACTGGGTCTGACAGAGGGCATCCAGGAGAGAGGCCCAAGCAATACGCGCCCCGAGGAGCGTCTTGCCACATGTCAACAATGGGTCTGACTGAGGGCCTCCAGGAGAGAAGCCAAAGCAAGACGCGCCCCGAGGAGCTTCTTTCCACATGTCAACAATGGGTCTTACTGAGGGCCTCCATGAGAGAAGCCCAAGCAAGACGCGCCCCGAGGAGTGTCTTGCCACATGTCAACACTGTGTCTGACTGAGCGCCTTCAGGAGAGAGGCCCAAGCAAGACGCGCCCCGAGGAGCGTCTTGCCACGTGTCAACACTGGGTCTGACTTAGCGCCTCCAGGAGAGAGGCCCAAGCAAGATGCGCCCCGAGGAGCGTCTTGCCACGTGTCACCACTGGGTCTGACTGAGCACCTCCAGGAGAGAGGCCCAAGCAAGACGCGCCCAGAGGAGCATCTTGCCACGTGTCACCACTGGGTCTGATTGAGCACCTCCAGGAGAGAGGCCCCAGCAAGACGCGCCCCGAGGAGCGTCTTGCCTTATGTCAGCACTCGGTCTGACTGAGCGCCTCCAGGAGAGAGGCCCAAGCAAGACGCGCCCCGAGGAGCGTCTTGCCACATGTCACTACTCGGTCTAACTGAGCGCCTCCAGGAGAGAGGTCCAAGCAAGACGCGCCCCGAGGAGCGTCTTGCCAAATGTCACTACTCGGTCTGACTGAGCGCCTCCAGGAGGGAGGTCCAAGCAAGACGCGCCCCGAGGAGCATCTTGCCACATGTGAACACTGGGTCTGACTGAGCGCCTCCAGGAGAGAGGCCCAAGCAAGACGCGCCCGGAGGAGCGTCTTGCCACATGTCAGCACTCGGTCTGACTGAGCGCCTCCAGGAGAGAGGCCCAAGCAAGACTTGCCCCGAGGAGCATCTTGCCACATGTCACCTCTGGGTCTGACTGAGCGCCTCCAGGAGAGAGGCGCAAGCAAGAAACGCCCGAGGAGCGTCTTGACACATGTCAACACTGGTTCTGACTGAGCGCCTCCAGGAGAGAGGCCCCAGCAAGACGCGCCCCGAGGAGCGTCTTGCCACATGTCAGCACTCGGTCTGACTGAGCGCCTCCAGGAGAGAGGCCCAAGCAAGAAGCGCCCCGAGGAGCGTCTTGCCACATGTCAACAATGGGTCTGACTGAGAGCCTCCAGGAGAGAAGCCCAAGCAAGAAGCGCCCCGAGGAGCGTCTTGCCACATGTCAACACTGGGTCTAATTGAGCGCCTCCAGGAGAGAGGCCCAAGCAACACGCGCCCCGAGGAGCGTCTTGCCACATGTCACTACTCGGTCTGACTGAGCGCCTCCAGGAGAGAGGTCCAAGCAACACGCGCCCCGAGGAGCGTCTTGCCACATGTCAACACTGGGTCTGACGGAGTGCCTCCAGGAGAGAAGCCCAAGCAAGAAGCGCCCCGAGGAGCGTCTTGCCACATTTCAACACTGGGTCTGACTGAGCGCCTCCAGGAGAGAGGCCCAAGCAAGACACGCCCCGAGGAGCGTCTTGACACATGTCAACACTGGGTCTGACTGACGGCATCCAGGAGAGAGGCCCAAGCAATACGCGCCCCGAGGGCCGTCTTGCCACATGTCAACAATGGGTCTGACTGAGGGCCTCCAGGAGCGAAGCCCAAGCAAGACGCGCCCCGAGGAGCGTCTTGCCACATGTCACCTCTGGTTCTGACTGAGCGCCTCCAGGAGAGAGGCCCAAGCAAGACGCGCCCCGAGGAGCGTCTTGCCACATGTCAACAATGGGTCTGACTGAGGGCCTCCAGGAGAGAAGCCCAAGCAAGACGCGCCCCGAGGAGCGTCTTGACACATGTCAACACTGGGTCTGACAGAGGGCCTCCACGAGAGAGGCCCAAGCAAGACGCGCCCCGAGGAGTGTCTTGCCACATGTCAACACTGGGTCTGACTGAGCGCCTCCAGGAGAGAGGCCCAAGCAAGACGTGCCCCGAGGAGCGTCAGGCCACATGTCACTACTCAGTCTAACTGAACGCCTCCAGGAGAGAGGCCCAAGCAAGACACGCCCCGAGGAGCGTCTTGCCACATGTCAGCACTGGGTCTGACTGAGCACCTCCAGGAGAGAGGCCCCAGCAAGACGCGCCCCGAGGAGCGTCTTGCCTTATGTCAGCACTCGGTCTGACTGAGCGCCTCCAGGAGAGAGGCCCAAGCAAGACGCGCCCCGAGGAGCGTCTTGCCACATGTCAACAATGGGTCTGACTGAGGGCCTCCAGGAGAGAGGCCCAAGCAAGATGCGCCCGGAGGAGCGTCTTGCCACATGTCAACACTGGGTCTGACAGAGGGCCTCCAGGAGAGAGGCCCAAGCAAGACGCGCCCCGAGGACTGTCTTGCCACATGTCACCACTTGGTCTGACTGAGCGCCTCCAGGAGAGAGGCCCAAGCAACACGCGCCCCGAGGAGCGTCAGGCCACATGCCACTACTCAGTCTGACTGAGCGCCTCCAGCAGAGAGGCCCAAGTAAGACGCGCCCCGAGGAGCGTCTTGCCACGTGTCAACACTGGGTCATATTGAGGGCCTTCTGGAGTGAGGACCAAGCAAGACGCGCCCCGAGGAGCGTCTTGCCACATGTCACTACTCGGTCTGACTGAGCGCCTCCAGGAGAGAGGCCCAAGCAAGACGTGCCCCGAGGAGCGTCTTGCCACATGTCAACAATGTGTCTGACTGAGGGCCTCCAGGAGAGAAGCCCAAGCAAGACGCGCCCCGAGGAGCGTCTTGCCACATGTCAACACTGGGTCTGACTGAGGGCCTCCAGGAGAGAGGCCCAAATAAGACGCGCCCCGAGGAGCGTCTTGCCACATGTCAACACTGGGTCTGACTGAGGGCCTCCAGGAGAGAAGCCCAAGCAAGATGCGCCCCGAGGAGCATCTTGCCACATGTCAGCACTCGGTCTGACTGAGCGCCTCCAGGAGAGAGGCCCAAGCAAGACGCGACCCGAGGAGCGTCTTGCCACATGTCCACACTGGGTCTGACTGAGCGCCTCCAGGAGAGAAGCCCTAGCAAGACGTGCCCCGAGGAGCGTCTTGCCACATGTGAAAACTGGGTCTGACTGAGCGCCTCCAGGAGAGAGGCCCAAGCAAGACGTGCCCCGACGAGCATCTTGCCACATGTCAACACTGGGTCTGACTGAGTGCCTCCATGAGAGAAGCCCCAGCAAGACGCGCCCCGAGGAGCGTCTTGCCACATGTCAACACTGGGTCTGACTGTGCGCCTCCAGGAGAGAGGCCCGAGGAGCGTCTTGCCACATGTCACCTCTGGGTCTTACTGTGCGCCTCCAGGAGAGAGGCGCAAGCAAGAAACGCCCGAGGAGCGTCTTGACACATGTCAACACTCGGTTTGACTGAGCGCCTCCAGGAGAGAGGCCCCAGCAAGACGCGCCCCGAGGAGCGTCTTGCCACATGTCAGCACTCGGTCTGACTGAGCGCCTCCAGGAGAGAGGCCCAAGCAAGAAGCGCCCCGAGGAGCTTCTTGCCACATGTCAACAATGGGTCTGACTGAGGGCCTCCAGGAGAGAAGCCCAAGCAAGACGCGCCCCGAGGAGCGTCTTGCCACATGTCAACACTGGGTCTAATTGAGCGCCTCCAGGAGAGAGGTCCAAGCAACACCCGCCCCGAGGAGCGTCTTGCCACATGTCAACACTGGGTCTGACTGAGCGCCTCCAGGAGAGAGGCCCAAGCAAGACACGCCCCGAGGAGCGTCTTGACACATGTCAACACTGGGTCTGACTGAGGGCCTCCATGAGAGAAGCCCAAGCAAGACGTGCCCCGAGGAGAGTCTTGCCACATGTCAACACTGGGTCTGACAGAGGGCATGCAGGAGAGAGCCCCAAGCAATACGCGCCCCGAGGAGCGTCTTGCCACATGTCAACAATGGGTCTGACTGAGGGCCTCCAGGAGAGAAGCCAAAGCAAGACGCGCCCCGAGGAGCTTCTTTCCACATGTCAACAATGGGTCTTACTGAGGGCCTCCATGAGAGAAGCCCAAGCAAGACGCGCCCCGAGGAGTGTCTTGCCACATGTCAACACTGTGTCTGACTGAGCGCCTCCAGGAGAGAGGCCCAAGCAAGATGCACCCCGAGGAGCGTCTTGCCACGTGTCACCACTGGGTCTGACTGAGCTCCTCCAGGAGAGAGGCCCAAGCAAGACGCGCCCCGAGGAGCGTCTTGCCACGTGTCAACACTGGGTCTGACTTAGCGCCTCCAGGAGAGAGGCCCAAGCAAGATGCGCCCCGAGGAGCGTCTTGCCACGTGTCACCACTGGGTCTGACTGAGCTCCTCCAGGAGAGAGGCCCAAGCAAGACATGCCCAGAGGAGCATCTTGCCACGTGTCACCACTGGGTCTGATTGAGCACCTCCAGGAGAGAGGCCCCAGCAAGACGCGCCCCGAGGAGCGTCTTGCCTTATGTCAGCACTCGGTCTGACTGAGCGCCTCCAGGAGAGAGGCCCAAGCAAGACGCACCCCGAGGAGCGTCTTGCCACATGTCACTACTCGGTCTAACTGAGCGCCTCCAGGAGAGAGGTCCAAGCAAGACGCGCCCCGAGGAGCGTCTTGCCAAATGTCACTACTCGGTCTGACTGAGCGCCTCCAGGAGGGAGGTCCAAGCAAGACGCGACCCGAGGAGCATCTTGCCACATGTGAACACTGGGTCTGACTGAGCGCCTCCAGGAGAGAGGCCCAAGCAAGACGCGCCCGGAGGAGCGTCTTGCCACATGTCAGCACTCGGTCTGACTGAGCGCCTCCAGGAGAGAGGCCCAAGCAAGATGCGCCCCGAGGAGCGTCTTGACACATGTCTCCTCTGGGTCTGACTGAGCGCCTCCAGGAGAGAGGCCCAAGCAAGACATGCCCTGAGGAGCATCTTGCCACATGTCACCTCTGGGTCTGACTGAGCGCCTCCAGGAGAGAGGCGCAAGCAAGAAACGCCCGAGGAGCGTCTTGACACATGTCAACACTGGGTCTGACTGAGCGCCTCCAGGAGAGAGGCCCCAGCAAGACGCGCCCCGAGGAGCGTCTTGCCACATGTCAGCACTCGGTCTGACTGAGCGCCTCCAGGAGAGAGGCCCAAGCAAGAAGCGCCCCGAGGAGCGTCTTGCCACATGTCAACAATGGGTCTGACTGAGTGCCTCCAGGAGAGAAGCCCAAGCAAGAAGCGCCCCGAGGAGCGTCTTGCCACATGTCAACACTGGGTCTAATTGAGCGCCTCAAGGAGAGAGGCCCAAGCAAGACGCGCCCCGAGGAGCGTCTTGCCACATGTCAACACTGGGTCTGACTGAGTGCCTCCAGGAGAGAAGCCCAAGCAAGAAGCGCCCCGAGGAGCATCTTGCCACATTTCAACACTGGGTCTTTCTGAGCGCCTCCAGGAGAGAGGCCCAAGCAAGACACGCCCCGAGGAGCGTCTTGACACATGTCAACACTGGGTCTGACTGAGGGCCTCCATGAGAGAAGCCCAAGCAAGACGCGCCCCGAGGAGAGTCTTGCCACATGTCAACACTGGGTCTGACAGAGGGCATCCAGGAGAGAGGCCCAAGCAATACGCGCCCCGAGGACCGTCTTGCCACATGTCAACAATGGGTCCGACTGAGGGCCTCCAGGAGAGAAGCCAAAGCAAGACGCGCCCCGAGGAGCTTCTTTCCACATGTCAACAATGGGTCTTACTGAGGGCCTCCATGAGAGAAGGCCAAGCAAGACGCGCCCCGAGGAGTGTCTTGCCACATGTCAACACTGTGTCTGACTGAGCGCCTCCAGGAGAGAGGCCCAAGCAAGACGCGCCCCGAGGAGCGTCTTGCCACGTGTCAACACTGGGTCTGACTTAGCGCCTCCAGGAGAGAGGCCCAAGCAAAGATGCGCCCCGAGGAGCGTCTTGCCACGTGTCACCACTGGGTCTGACTGAGCTCCTCCAGGAGAGAGGCCCAAGCAAGACGCGCCCAGAGGAGCGTCTTGCCACGTGTCACCACTGGGTCTGATTGAGCACCTCCAGGAGAGAGGCCCCAGCAAGACGCGCCCCGAGGAGCGTCTTGCCTTATGTCAGCGCTCGGTCTGACTGAGCGCCTCCAGGAGAGAGGCCCAAGCAAGACGCGCCCAGAGGAGCGTCTTGCCACATGTCAACACTGGGTCTGACTGAGCGCCTCCAGGAGAGAGGCCCAAGCAAGACGCGCCCAGAGGAGCGTCTTGCCACATGTCAACACTGGGTCTGACTGAGCGCCTCCAGGAGAGAGGCCCAAGCAAGACGCGCCCAGAGGAGCGTCTTGCCACATTTCAACACTGGGTCTGACTGAGCGCCTCCAGGAGAGAGGCCCAAGCAAGACGCGCCCCGAGGAGCGTCTTGCCACATGTCACTACTCGGTCTGACTGAGCGCCTCCAGGAGAGAGGCCCAAGCAAGACGTGCCCCGAGGAGCGTCTTGCCACATGTCAACAATGGGTCTGACTGAGGGCCTCCAGGAGAGAAGCCCAAGCAAGACGCGCCCAGATGAGCGTCTTGCCACATGTCAACACTGGGTCTGACTGAGCGCCTCCAGGAGAGAGGCCCAAGCAAGACACGCCCCGAGGAGCGTCTTGACACATGTCAACACTGGGTCGGACTGAGGGCCTCCATGAGAGAAGCCCAAGCAAGACGGGCCCCGAGGAGAGTCTTGCCACACGTCAACACTCGGTCTTACAGAGGGCATTCAGGAGAGAGGCCCAAGCAATACGCGCCCCGAGGAGCGTCTTGCCTCACGTCACCACTGGGTCTGAATGAGCGCCTCCAGGAGAGAGGCCCAACCAAGACGCGCCCCGAGGTGTGTCTTGCCACGTGCCAACACGGGGTCTTACTGAGCGCCTCCAGGAGAGAGGCCCAAGCAAGACGCGCCCCGAGGAGCGTCTTGCCACGTGTCAACACTGGGTCTGACTGAGCGCCTCCAGGAGAGTGGCCCAAGCAAGACGCGCCCCGAGGAGCGTCTTTCCACGTGTCACCACTGGGTCTGACTGAGCGCCTCCAGGAGAGAGGCCCAAGCAAGACGCGCCCCGAGGAGCGTCTTGCCACATGTCAACACTGGGTCTGACTGAGCGCCTCCAGGAGAGAGGCCCAAGCAAGACGCGCCCAGAGGAGCGTCTTGCCACATGTCAACACTGGGTCTGACTGAGCGCCTCCAGGAGAGAGGCCCAAGCAAGACGCGCCCCGAGGAGCGTCTTGCCACATGTCACTACTCGGTCTGACTGAGCGCCTCCAGGAGAGAGGCCCAAGCAAGACGTGCCCCGAGGAGCGTCTTGCCACATGTCAACAATGGGTCTGACTGAGGGCCTCCAGGAGAGAAGCCCAAGCAAGACGCGCCCAGATGAGCGTCTTGCCACATGTCAACACTGGGTCTGACTGAGCGCCTCCAGGAGAGAGGCCCAAGCAAGACACGCCCCGAGGAGCGTCTTGACATATGTCAACACTGGGTCGGACTGAGGGCCTCCATGAGAGAAGCCCAAGCAAGACGGGCCCCGAGGAGAGTCTTGCCACACGTCAACACTCGGTCTTACAGAGGGCATTCAGGAGAGAGGCCCAAGCAATACGCGCCCCGAGGAGCGTCTTGCCTCACGTCACCACTGGGTCTGAATGAGCGCCTCCAGGAGAGAGGCCCAACCAAGACGCGCCCCGAGGTGTGTCTTGCCACGTGCCAACACGGGGTCTTACTGAGCGCCTCCAGGAGAGAGGCCCAAGCAAGACGCGCCCCGAGGAGCGTCTTGCCACGTGTCAACACTGGGTCTGACTGAGCGCCTCCAGGAGAGTGGCCCAAGCAAGACGCGCCCCGAGGAGCGTCTTTCCACGTGTCACCACTGGGTCTGACTGAGCGCCTCCAGGAGAGAGGCCCAAGCAAGACGCGCCCCGAGGAGCGTCTTGCCACATGTCAACACTGGGTCTGACTGAGCGCCTCCAGGAGAGAGGCCCAAGCAAGACGCGCCCCGAGGAGCGTCTTGCCACATGTCAACACTGGGTCTGACTGAGCGCCTCCAGGAGAGAGGCCCAAGCAAGACGCGCCCCGAGGAGCGTCTTGCCACATGTCAGCAATGGGTCTGACTGAGGGCCTCCAGGAGAGAAACCCAAGCAAGACGCGCCCCGAGGAGCGTCTTGCCACATGTCACCTCTGGTTCTGAATGAGCACCTCCAGGAGAGAGGCCCAAGCAAGACGCGCCCCGAGGAGCGTCTTGTCACATGTCAACACTGGATCTGTCTGAGCTCCTCCAGGAGAGAAGCCCAAGCAAGACGGGCCCCGAGGAGCATCTTGCCACATGTCAACAATGGGTCTGACTGAGGGCCTCCAGGAGAGAAGCCCAAGCAAGACGCGCCCCAGGGAGCGTCTTGACACATGTCAACACTGGGTCTGACAGAGGGCCTCCACGAGAGAGGCCCAAGCAAGACGTGCCCCGAGGAGCGTCAGGCCACATGTCACTACTCAGTCTGACTTTGCGCCTCCAGGAGAGAGGCCCAAGCAAGACGCGCCCCGAGGAGCGTCTTGCCACATGTCAGCACTGGGTCTGACTGAGCACCTCCAGGAGAGAGGCCCCAGCAAGACGCGCCCCGAGGAGCGTCTTGCCTTATGTCAGCACTCGGTCTGACTGAGCGCCTCCAGGAGAGAGGCCCAAGCAAGATGCGCCCGGAGGAGCGTCTTGCCACATGTCAACACTGGGTCTGACAGAGGGCCTCCAGGAGAGAGGCCCAAGCAAGACGCGCCCCGAGGAGCGTCTTGCCACATGTCACCTCTGGTTCTGACTGAGCGCCTCCAGGAGAGAGGCCCAAGCAAGACGCGCCCCGAGGAGCGTCTTGTCACATGTCAACACTGGGTCTTTCTGAGCGCCTCCAGGAGAGAAGCCCAAGCAAGACGCGCCCCGAGGAGCGTCTTGCCACATGTCAGCACTCGGTCTGACTGAGCGCCTCCAGGAGAGAGGCCCAAGCAAGACGCGCCCCGAGGAGCGTCTTGCCACATGTCAACAATGGGTCTGACTAAGGGCCTCCAGGAGAGAGGCCCAAGCAAGACGCGCCCCGAGGAGTGTCTTGCCACATGTCACCAGTGGGTCTGACTGAGCGCCTCCAGGAGAGAGGCCCAAGCAAGACGCGCCCCAAGGAGCGTCTTGTCACATGTCAACACTGGGTCTTTCTGAGCGCCTCCAGGAGAGAAGCCCAAGCAAGACGTGCCCCGAGGAACGTCTTTCCACATGTCACCACTTGGTCTGACTGAGCGCCTCCAGGAGAGAGGCCCAAGCAACACGCACCCCGAGGAGCGTCAGGCCACATGCCACTACTCAGTCTGACTGAGCGCCTCCAGGAGAGAGGCCCAAGTAAGATGCGCCCCGAGGAGCGTCTTGCCACGTGTCAACACTGGGTCTGATTGAGGGCCTTCTGGAGTGAGGCCCAAGCAAGACGCGCCCCGAGGAGCGTCCTACCACATGTCACTACTCGGTCTGACTGAGCGCCTCCAGGAGAGAGGCCCAAGCAAGACGTGCCCCGAGGAGCGTCTTGCCACATGTCAACAATGGGTCTGACTGAGGGCCTCCAGGAGAGAAGCCCAAGCAAGACGCGCCCCGAGGAGCGTCTTGCCACATGTCAACACTGGGTCTGACTGAGGGCCTCCAGGAGAGAGGCCCAAATAAGACGCGCCCCGAGGAGCGTCTTGCCACATGTCAACACTGGGTCTGACTGAGGGCCTCCAGGAGAGAAGCCCAAGCAAGATGCGCCCTGAGGAGCATCTTGCCACATGTCAGCACTCGGTCTGACTGAGCGCCTCCAGGAGAGAGGCCCAAGCAAGACGCGCCCCGAGGAGCGTCTTGCCACATGTCAACACTGGGTCTGACTGAGCGCCTCCAGGAGAGAAGCCCAAGCAAGACGCGCCCGGAGGAGCATCTTGCAACATGTCAGCACTCGGTCTGACTGAGCGCCTCCAGGAGAGAGGCCCAAGCAAGACGCGCCCCGAGGAGGGTCTTGACACATGTCTCCTCTGGGTCTGACTGAGCGCCTCCAGGAGAGAGGCCCAAGCAAGACGAGCCCCGACGAGCATCTTGCCACATGTCAACACTGGGTCTGACTGAGTGCCTCCATGAGAGAAGCCCCAGCAAGACGCGCCCCGAGGAGCGTCTTGCCACATGTCAACACTGGGTCTGACTGAGCACCTCCAGGAGAGAGGCCCAAGCAAGACGCGCCCCGAGGAGCGTCTTGCCACATGTCAACACTGGGTCTGACTGAGCGCCTCCAGGAGAGAGGCCCGAGGAGCGTCTTGCCACATGACACCTCTGGGTCTTACTGAGCGCCTCCAGGAGAGAGGCGCAAGCAAGAAACGCCCGAGGAGCGTCTTGACACATGTCAACACTGGGTTTGACTGAGCGCCTCCAGGAGAGAGGCCCCAGCAAGACGCGCCCCGAGGAGCGTCTTGCCACATGTCAGCACTCGGTCTGACTGAGCGCCTCCAGGAGAGAGGCCCAAGCAAGTAGCGCCCCGAGGAACTTCTTGCCACATGTCAACAATGGGTCTGACTGAGGGCCTCCAGGAAAGAAGCCCAAGCAAGACGCGCCCTGAGGAGCGTCTTGCCACATGTCAACACTGGGTCTAATTGAGCGCCTCCAGGAGAGAGGTCCAAGCAACACGCGTCCCGAGGAGCGTCTTGCCACATGTCAACACTGGGTCTGACTGAGTGCCTCCATGAGAGAAGCCCCAGCAAGACGCGCCCCGAGGAGCGTCTTCCCACATGTCACTACTCGGTCTGACTGAGCGCCTCCAGGAGAGAGGCCCAAGCAAGACCCGCCCCGAGGAGCGTCTTGCCACATGTCAACAATGGGTCTGACTGAGGGCCTCCAGGAGAGAAGCCCTAGCAAGAAGCGCCCCGAGGAGCGTCTTGCCACATGTCAACACTGGGTCTGACTGAGCGCCTCCAGGAGAGAGGCCCAAGCAAGACACGCCCCGAGGAGCGTCTTGACACATGTCAACACTGGGTCTGACTGAGGGCCTCCATAAGAGAAGCCCAAGCAAGACGCGCCCCGAGGAGCGTCTTAACACATGTCAACAATAGGTCTGACTGAGGGCCTCCAGGAGAGAAGCCAAAGCAAGACGCGCCCCGAGGAGCTTCTTTCCACATGTCAACAATGGGTCTTACTGAGGGCCTCCATGAGAGAAGCCCAAGCAAGATGCGCCCCGAGGAGTGTCTTGCCACATGTAAACACTGTGTCTGACTGAGCGCCTCCAGGAGAGAGGCCCAAGCAAGACGCGCCCCGCGGAGCGTCTTGCCACGTGTCAACACTGAGTCTGACTTAGCGCCTCCAGGAGAGAGGCCCAAGCAAGATGCGCCCCGAGGAGCGTCTTGCCACGTGTCACCACTGGGTCTGACTGAGCTCCTCCAGGAGAGAGGCCCAAGCAAGACGCGCCCAGAGGAGCATCTTGCCACGTGTCACCACTGGGTCTTATTGAGCACCTCCAGGAGAGAGGCCCTAGCAAGACGCGCCCCGAGGAGCGTCTTGCCTTATGTCAGCACTCGGTCTGACTGAGCGCCTCCAGGAGAGAGGCCCAAGCAAGACGCGCCCCGAGGAGCGTCTTGCCACATGTCACTACTCGGTCTAACTGAGCGCCTCCAGGAGAGAGGTCCAAGCAAGACGCGCCCCGAGGAGCGTCTTGCCAAATGTCACTACTCGGTCTGACTGAGCGCCTCCAGGAGGGAGGTCCAAGCAAGACGCGCCCCGAGGAGCGTCTTGCCACATGTCACTACTCGGTCTGACTGAGAGCCTCCAGGAGAGAGGCCCAAGCAAGACGTGACCCGAGGAGCGTCTTGCCACATGTAAACAATAGGTCTGACTGAGGGCCTCCAGGAGAGAAGCCCAAGCAAGAAGCGCCCCGAGGAGCATCTTGCCACATGTCAACACTGGGTCTGACTGAGCGCCTCCAGGAGAGAGGCCCAAGCAAGACACGCCCCGAGGAGCGTCTAGCCACACGTCAACACTGGGTCTGACTGAGCGCCTCCAGGAGAGAGGCCCAAGCAAGACGCGCCCCGAGGAGCGTCTTGCCACATGTCAGCAATGGGTCTGACTGAGGGCCTCCAGGAGAGAGGCCCAAGCAAGACGCGCCCCGAGGAGCGTCTTGCCACATGTTACCTCTGGTTCTGAATGAGCACCTCCAGGAGAGAGGCCCAAGCAAGACGCGCCCCGAGGAGCGTCTTGTCACATGTCAACACTGGATCTCTCTGAGCTCCTCCAGGAGAGAAGCCCAAGCCAGACGCGCCCCGAGGAGCGTCTTGCCACATGTCAACACTGGGCCTGACTGAGCGCCTCCAGGAGAGAGGCCCAAGCAAGACACGCCCCGAGGAGCGTCTTGACACATGTGGCAAGATGCTCCTCGGGGCGCTTCTTGCTTGGGCTTCTCTCCTGGAGGCCCTCAGTCAGACCCATTGTTGACATGTGGCAAGACGCTCCTCGGGTCACGTCTTGCTTGGGCCTCTCTCCTGGAGGCTCTCAGTCAGACCGAGTAGTGACATGTGGCAAGACGCTCCTCGGGGCGCGTCTTGCTTGGACCTCCCTCCTGGAGGCGCTCAGTCAGACCGAGTAGTGACATTTGGCAAGACGCTCCTCGGGGCGCGTCTTGCTTGGACCTCTCTCCTGGAGGCGCTCAGTTAGACCGAGTAGTGACATGTGGCAAGACGCTCCTCGGGGCGCGTCTTGCTTGGGCCTCTCTCCTGGAGGCGCTCAGTCAGACCGAGTGCTGACATAAGGCAAGACGCTCCTCGGGGCGCGTCTTGCTAGGGCCTCTCTCCTGGAGGTGCTCAATAAGACCCAGTGGTGACACGTGGCAAGATGCTCCTCTGGGCGCGTCTTGCTTGGGCCTCTCTCCTGGAGGAGCTCAGTCAGACCCAGTGGTGACACGTGGCAAGACGCTCCTCGGGGCGCATCTTGCTTGGGCCTCTCTCCTGGAGGCGCTAAGTCAGACTCAGTGTTGACACGTGGCAAGACGCTCCGCGGGGCGCGTCTTGCTTGGGCCTCTCTCCTGGAGGCGCTCAGTCAGACACAGTGTTGACATGTGGCAAGACACTCCTCGGGGCGCATCTTGCTTGGGCTTCTCTCATGGAGGCCCTCAGTAAGACCCATTGTTGACATGTGGAAAGAAGCTCCTCGGGGCGCGTCTTGCTTTGGCTTCTCTCCTGGAGGCCCTCAGTCAGACCTATTGTTGACATGTGGCAAGACGCTCCTCGGGGCGCGTCTTGCTTGGGCTTCTCTCATGGAGGCCCTCAGTCAGACCCAGTGTTGACATGTGTCAAGACGCTCCTCGGGGCGTGTCTTGCTTGGGCCTCTCTCCTGGAGGCGCTCAGTCAGACCCAGTGTTGACATGTGGCAAGACGCTCCTCGGGGCGCTTCTTGCTTGGGCTTCTCTCCTGGAGTCCCTCAGTCAGACCCATTGTTGACATGTGGCAAGACGCTCCCCGGGGCGGGTCTTGCTTGGGCCTCTCTCCTGGAGGCGCTCAGTCAGACCGAGTAGTGACATGTGGGAAGACGCTCCTCGGGGCGCGTCTTGCTGGGGCTTCTCTCATGGAGGCACTCAGTCAGACCCAGTGTTGACATGTGGCAAGACGCTCCTCGGGGCGCGTGTTGCTTGGACCTCTCTCCTGGAGGCGCTCAATTAGACCCAGTGTTGACATGTGGCAAGACGCTCCTCAGGGCGCGTCTTGCTTGGGCTTCTTTCCTGGAGGCCCTCAGTCAGACCCATTGTTGACATGTGGCAAGAAGTTCCTCGGGGCGCTACTTGCTTGGGCCTCTCTCCTGGAGGCGCTCAGTCAGACCGAGTGCTGACATGTGGCAAGACGCTCCTCGGGGCGCGTCTTGCTGTGGCCTCTCTCCTGGAGGCGCTCAGTCAAACCCAGTGTTGACATGTGTCAAGACGCTCCTCGGGCGTTTCTTGCTTGCGCCTGTCTCCTGGAGGCGCTCAGTAAGACCCAGAGGTGACATGTGGCAAGACGCTCCTCGGGCCTCTCTCCTGGAGGCGCTCAGTCAGACCCAGTGTTGACATGTGGCAAGACGCTCCTCGGGGCGCGTCTTGCTTGGGCCTCTCTCCTGGAGGTGCTCAGTCAGACCCAGTGTTGACATGTGGCAAGACGCTCCTCGGGGCGCGTCTTGATGGGGCTTCTCTCATGGAGGCACTCAGTCAGACCCAGTGTTGACATGTGGCAAGATGCTCGTCGGGGCTCGTCTTGCTTGGGCCTCTCTCCTGGAGGCGCTCAGTCAGACCCAGAGGAGACATGTGTCAAGACCCTCCTCGGGGCGCGTCTTGCTTGGGCCTCTCTCCTGGAGGCGCTCAGTCAGACCGAGTGCTGACATGTGGCAAGACGCTCCTCGGGGCGCGTCTTGCTTGGGCCTCTCTCCTGGAGGCGCTCAGTCAGACCGAGTGCTGACATGTGGCAAGATGCTCCTCAGGGCGCATCTTGCTTGGGCTTCTCTCCTGGAGGCCCTCAGTCAGACCCAGTGTTGACATGTGGCAAGACGCTCCTCGGGGCACGTCTTGCTTGGGCCTCTCTCCTGGAGGCGCTCAGTCAGACCGAGTAGTGACATGTGGTAGGACGCTCCTCGGGGCGCGTCTTGCTTGGGCCTCACTCCAGAAGGCCCTCAATCAGACCCAGTGTTGACACGTGGCAAGATGCTCCTCGGGGCGCATCTTACTTGGGCCTCTCTCCTGGAGGCGCTCAGTCAGACTGAGTAGTGGCATGTGGCCTGACGCTCCTCGGGGTGCGTGTTGCTTGGGCCTCTCTCCTGGAGGCGCTCAGTCAGACCAAGTGGTGACATGTGGAAAGACGTTCCTCGGGGCACGTCTTGCTTGGGCTTCTCTCCTGGAGGCGCTCAGAAAGACCCAGTGTTGACATGTGACAAGACGCTCCTTGGGGCGCGTCTTGCTTGGGCCTCTCTCCTGGAGGCGCTCAGTCAGACCCAGTGTTGACATGTGGCAAGATGCTCGTCGGGGCTCGTCTTGCTTGGGCCTCTCTCCTGGAGGCGCTCAGTCAGACCCAGAGGAGACATGTGTCAAGACCCTCCTCGGGGCGCGTCTTGCTTGGGCCTCTCTCCTGGAGGCGCTCAGTCAGACCCAGTGTTGACATGTGGCAAGACGCTCCTCGGGGCGCGTCTTGCTTGGGCCTCTCTCCTGGAGGTGCTCAGTCAGACCCAGTGTTGACATGTGGCAAGACGCTCCTCGGGGCGCGTCTTGCTGGGGCTTCTCTCATGGAGGCACTCAGTCAGACCCAGTGTTGACATGTGGCAAGATGCTCGTCGGGGCTCGTCTTGCTTGGGCCTCTCTCCTGGAGGCGCTCAGTCAGACCCAGAGGAGACATGTGTCAAGACCCTCCTCGGGGCGCGTCTTGCTTGGGCCTCTCTCCTGGAGGCGCTCAGTCAGACCGAGTGCTGACATGTGGCAAGACGCTCCTCGGGGCGCGTCTTGCTTGGGCCTCTCTCCTGGAGGCGCTCAGTCAGACCGAGTGCTGACATGTGGCAAGATGCTCCTCAGGGCGCATCTTGCTTGGGCTTCTCTCCTGGAGGCCCTCAGTCAGACCCAGTGTTGACATGTGGCAAGACGCTCCTCGGGGCGCGTCTTGCTTGGGCTTCTCTCCTGGAGGCCCTCAGTCAGACCCATTGTTGACATGTGGCAAGACGCTCCTCGGGGCACGTCTTGCTTGGGCCTCTCTCCTGGAGGCGCTCAGTCAGACCGAGTAGTGACATGTGGTAGGACGCTCCTCGGGGCGCGTCTTGCTTGGGCCTCACTCCAGAAGGCCCTCAATCAGACCCAGTGTTGACACGTGGCAAGATGCTCCTCGGGGCGCATCTTACTTGGGCCTCTCTCCTGGAGGCGCTCAGTCAGACTGAGTAGTGGCATGTGGCCTGACGCTCCTCGGGGTGCGTGTTGCTTGGGCCTCTCTCCTGGAGGCGCTCAGTCAGACCAAGTGGTGACATGTGGAAAGACGTTCCTCGGGGCACGTCTTGCTTGGGCTTCTCTCCTGGAGGCGCTCAGAAAGACCCAGTGTTGACATGTGACAAGACGCTCCTTGGGGCGCGTCTTGCTTGGGCCTCTCTCCTGGAGGCGCTCAGTCAGACCGAGTGCTGACATGTGGCAAGACGCTCCTCGGGCCGCGTGTTGCTTGGGCTTCTCTCCTGGAGGCCCTCAGTCAGACCCATTGTTGACATGTGGCAAGACGCTCCTCGGAGTGCGTCTTGCTTGGGCCTATCTCCTGGAGGCGCTCAGTCAGACCGAGTGCTGACATGTGGCAAGACGCTCCTCGGGGCGCGTCTTGCTTGGGCTTCTCTCCTGGAGGCGCTCAGAAAGACCCAGTGTTGACATGTGACAAGACGCTCCTCGGGGCGCGTCTTGCTTGGGCCTCTCTCCTGGAGGCGCTCAGTCAGAACCAGAGGTGACATGTGGCAAGACGCTCCTCGGGGCGCGTCTTGCTTGGGCCTCTCTCCTGGAGGCCCTCTGTCAGACCCAGTGTTGACATGTGGCAAGACGCTCCTCCGGGCGCATCTTGCTTGGGCCTCTCTCCTGGAGGCGCTCAGTCAGACCGAGTGCTGACATAAGGCAAGACGCTCCTCGGGGCGCGTCTTGCTGGGGCCTCTCTCCTGGAGGTGCTCAGTCAGACCCAGTGCTGACATGTGGCAAGACGCTCCTCGGGGCGCGTCTTGCTTGGGCCTCTCTCCTGGAGGTGCTCATTCAGAACCAGAGGTGACATGTGGCAAGACGCTCCTCGGGGCGCGTCTTGCTTGGGCCTCTCTCCTGGAGGCCCTCAGTCAGACCCATTGCTGACATGTGGCAAGACGCTCCTCGGGGCGCGTCTTGCTTGGGCCTCTCTCCTGGAGGCGCTCAGTCAGACCCAGTGTTGACATGTGGCAAGACGCTCCTCGGGGCGCGTCTTGCTTGGGCCTCTCTCCTGGAGGCGCTCAGTCAGACCCAGTGTTGACATGTGGCAAGACGCTCCTCGGGGCGCGTCTTGCTTGGGCCTCTCTCCTGGAGGCGCTCAGTCAGACCCAGTGGTGACACGTGGAAAGACGCTCCTCGGGGCGCGTCTTGCTTGGGCCACTCTCCTGGAGGTGCTCAGTCAGACCCAGTGTTGACACGTGGCAAGACGCTCCTCGGGGCGCGTCTTGCTTGGGCCTCTCTCCTGGAGGCGCTCAGTCAGACCCCGTGTTGGCACGTGGCAAGACACACCTCGTGGCGCGTCTTGGTTGGGCCTCTCTCCTGGAGGCGCTCATTCAGACCCAGTGGTGACGTGAGGCAAGACGCTCCTCGGGGCGCGTATTGCTTGGGCCTCTCTCCTGAATGCCCTCTGTAAGACCGAGTGTTGACGTGTGGCAAGACTCTCCTCGGGGCCCGTCTTGCTTGGGCTTCTCTCATGGAGGCCCTCAGTCCGACCCAGTGTTGACATGTGTCAAGACGCTCCACGGGGCGTGTCTTGCTTGGGCCTCTCTCCTGGAGGCGCTCAGTCAGACCCAGTGTTGACATGTGGCAAGACGCTCCTCTGGGCGCGTCTTGCTTGGGCTTCTCTCCTGGAGGCCCTCAGTCAGACCCATTGTTGACATGTGGCAAGACGCTCCTCGGGGCACGTCTTGCTTGGGCCTCTCTCCTGGAGGCGCTCAGTCAGACCGAGTAGTGACATGTGGCAAGACGCTCCTCGGGGCGCGTCTTGCTTGGGCCTCTCTCCTGGAGGCGCTCAGTCAGACCCAGTGTTGACATGTGGCAAGACGCTCCTCTGGGCGCGTCTTGCTTGGGCCTCTCTCCTGGAGGCGCTCAGTCAGACCCAGTGTTGACATGTGGCAAGACGCTCCTCTGGGCGCGTCTTGCTTGGGCTTCTCTCCTGGAGGCCCTCAGTCAGACCCATTGTTGACATGTGGCAAGACGCTCCTCGGGGCACGTCTTGCTTGGGCCTCTCTCCTGGAGGCGCTCAGTCAGACCGAGTAGTGACATGTGGCAAGACGCTCCTCGGGGCGCGTCTTGCTTGGGCCTCTCTCCTGGAGGCGCTCAGTCAGACCGAGTGCTGACATAAGGCAAGACGCTCCTCGGGGCACGTCTTGCTGGGGCCTCTCTCCTGGAGGTGCTCAATCAGACCCAGTGGTGACACGTGGCAAGACGCTCCTCTGGGCGCGTCTTGCTTGGGCCTCTCTCCTGGAGGAGCTTAGTCAGACCCAGTGGTGACACGTGGCAAGACGCTCCTCGGGGCGCATCTTGCTTGGGCCTCTCTCCTGGAGGCGCTAAGTCAGACCCAGTGTTGACACGTGGCAAGACGCTCCTCGGGGCGCGTCTTGCTTGGGCCTCTCTCCTGGAGGCGCTCAGTCAGACACAGTGTTGACATGTGGCAAGACACTCCTCGGGGCGCGTCTTGCTTGGCCTTCTCTCATGGAGGCCCTCAGTAAGACCCATTCTTGACATGTGGAAAGAAGCTCCTCGGGGCGCGTCTTGCTTTGGCTTCTCTCCTGGAGGCCCTCAGTCAGACCCATTGTTGACATGTGGCAAGACGGTCCTCGGGGCGCGTATTGCTTGGGCCTCTCTCCTGGATGCCCTCTGTCAGACCCAGTGTTGACATGTGGCAAGACTCTCCTCGGGGCGCGTCTTGCTTGGGCTTCTCTCATGGAGGCCCTCAGTCAGACCCAGTGTTGACATGTGTCAAGACGCTCCTCGGGGCGTGTCTTGCTTGGGCCTCTCTCCTGGAGGCGCTCAGTCAGACCCAGTGTTGAAATGTGGCAAGATTCTCCTCGGGGCGCTTCTTGCTTGGGCTTCTCTCCTGGAGGCACTCAGTCAGACCCAGTGTTGACATGTGGCAAGACGCTCCTCGGGGCGCGTGTTGCTTGGACCTCTCTCCTGGAGGTGCTCAGTCAGACCGAGTAGTGACATGTGGCAAGACGCTCCTCGGGGCGCGTCTTGCTTGGGCCTCTCTCCTTGAGGCGCTCAATTAGACCCAGTGTTGACATGTGGCAAGACGCTCCTCGGGGCCCGTCTTGCTTGGGCCTCTCTCCTGGAGGCGCTCAGTCAGACACAGTGTTGACATGTGGCAAGACGCTCCTCGGGGCGCTTCTTGCTTGGGCTTCTCTCCTGGAGGCACGCAGTCAGACCCATTGTTGACATGTGGCAAGACGCTCCTCGGGGCGCTTCTTGCTTGGGCCTCTCTCCTGGAGGCGCTCAGTCAGACCGAGTGCTGACATGTGGCAAGACGCTCCTCGGGGCGCGTCTTGCTGGGGCCTCTCTCCTGGAGGCGCTCAGTCAGACCCAGTGTTGACATGTGTCAAGACGCTCCTCGGGCGTTTCTTGCTTGCGCCTCTCTCCTGGAGGCGCTCAGTCAGACCCAGAGGTGACATGTGGCAAGATGCTCCTCGGGGCACGTCTTGCTTGGGCCTCTCTCCTGGAGGCGCTCAGTCAGACCCAGAGGAGACATGTGTCAAGACGCTCCTCGGGGCGCGTCTTGCTTGGGCCTCTCTCCTGGAGGCGCTCAGTCAGACCGAGTGCTGACATGTGGCAAGACGCTCCTCCGGGCGCGTCTTGCTTGGGCCTCTCTCCTGGAGGCGCTCAGTCAGACCCAGTGTTCACATGTGGCAAGATGCTCCTCGGGTCGCGTCTTGCTTGGACCTCCCTCCTGGAGGCGCTCAGTCAGACCGAGTAGTGACATTTGGCAAGACGCTCCTCGGGGCGCGTCTTGCTTGGACCTCTCTCCTGGAGGCGCTCAATTAGACCGAGTAGTGACATGTGGCAAGACGCTCCTTGGGGTGCGTCTTGCTTGGGCCTCTCTCCTGGAGGCGCTCAGTCAGACCGAGTGCTGACATAAGGCAAGACGCTCCTCGGGGCGCGTCTTGCTGGGGCCTCTCTCCTGGAGGTGCTCAATCAGACCTAGTGGTGACACGTGGCAAGATGCTCCTCTGGGCGTGTCTTGCTTGGGCCTCTCTCCTGGAGGAGCTCAGTCAGACCCAGTGGTGACACGTGGCAAGACGCTCCTCGGGGCGCATCTTGCTTGGGCCTCTCTCCTGGAGGCGCTAAGTCAGACCCAGTGTTGACACGTGGCAAGACGCTCCTCGGGGCGCGTCTTGCTTGGGCCTCTCTCCTGGAGGAGCTCAGTCAGACCCAGTGGTGACACGTGGCAAGACGCTCCTCGGGGCGCATCTTGCTTGGGCCTCTCTCCTGGAGGCGCTAAGTCAGACCCAGTGTTGACACGTGGCAAGACGCTCCTCGGGGCGCGTCTTGCTTGGGCCTCTCTCCTGGAGACGCTCAGTCAGACACAGTGTTGACATGTGGCAAGACACTCCTCGGGGCGCGTCTTGCTTGGGCTTCTCTCATGGAGGCCCTCAGTAAGACCCATTGTTGACATGTGGAAAGAAGCTCCTCGGGGCGCGTCTTGCTTTGGCTTCTCTCCTGGAGGCCCTCAGTCAGACCCATTGTTGACATGTGGCAAGACGCTCCTCGGGGCGCGTATTGCTTGGGCCTCTCTCCTGCATGCCCTCTGTCAGACCCAGTGTTGACATGTGGCAAGACTCTCCTCGGGGCGTGTCTTGCTTGGGCCTCTCTCCTGGAGGCGCTCAGTCAGACCCAGTGTTGACATGTGGCAAGACGCTCCTCGGGGCGCTTCTTGCTTGGGCTTCTCTCCTGGAGGCCCTCAGTCAGACCCATTGTTGACATGTGGCAAGACGCTCCTCGGGGCGCGTCTTGCTTGGGCTTCTCTCCTGGAGGCCCTCAGTCAGACCCATTGTTGACATGTGGCAAGAAGCTCCTCGGGGCGCTTCTTGCTTGGGCCTCTCTCCTGGAGGCGCTCAGTCAGACCCAGTGTTGACACGTGGCAAGACGCTCCTCGGGGCGCGTCTTGCTTGGGCCTCTCTCCTGGAGGCGCTCAGTCAGACCCCGTGTTGGCACGTGGCAAGACACACCTCGTGGCGCGTCTTGGTTGGGCCTCTCTCCTGGAGGCGCTCATTCAGACCCAGTGGTGACGTGAGGCAAGACGCTCCTCGGGGCGCGTATTGCTTGGGCCTCTCTCCTGAATGCCCTCTGTAAGACCGAGTGTTGACGTGTGGCAAGACTCTCCTCGGGGCCCGTCTTGCTTGGGCTTCTCTCATGGAGGCCCTCAGTCCGACCCAGTGTTGACATGTGTCAAGACGCTCCTCGGGGCGTGTCTTGCTTGGGCCTCTCTCCTGGAGGCGCTCAGTCAGACCCAGTGTTGACATGTGGCAAGACGCTCCTCTGGGCGCGTCTTGCTTGGGCTTCTCTCCTGGAGGCCCTCAGTCAGACCCATTGTTGACATGTGGCAAGACGCTCCTCGGGGCACGTCTTGCTTGGGCCTCTCTCCTGGAGGCGCTCAGTCAGACCGAGTAGTGACATATGGCAAGACGCTCCTCGGGGCGCGTCTTGCTTGGGCCTCTCTCCTGGAGGCGCTCAGTCAGACCCAGTGTTGACATGTGGCAAGACGCTCCTCTGGGCGCGTCTTGCTTGGGCCTCTCTCCTGGAGGCGCTCAGTCAGACCCAGTGTTGACATGTGGCAAGACGCTCCTCTGGGCGCGTCTTGCTTGGGCTTCTCTCCTGGAGGCCCTCAGTCAGACCCATTGTTGACATGTGGCAAGACGCTCCTCGGGGCACGTCTTGCTTGGGCCTCTCTCCTGGAGGCGCTCAGTCAGACCGAGTAGTGACATGTGGCAAGACGCTCCTCGGGGCGCGTCTTGCTTGGGCCTCTCTCCTGGAGGCGCTCAGTCAGACCGAGTGCTGACATAAGGCAAGACGCTCCTCGGGGCACGTCTTGCTGGGGCCTCTCTCCTGGAGGTGCTCAATCAGACCCAGTGGTGACACGTGGCAAGACGCTCCTCTGGGCGCGTCTTGCTTGGGCCTCTCTCCTGGAGGAGCTTAGTCAGACCCAGTGGTGACACGTGGCAAGACGCTCCTCGGGGCGCATCTTGCTTGGGCCTCTCTCCTGGAGGCGCTAAGTCAGACCCAGTGTTGACACGTGGCAAGACGCTCCTCGGGGCGCGTCTTGCTTGGGCCTCTCTCCTGGAGGCGCTCAGTCAGACACAGTGTTGACATGTGGCAAGACACTCCTCGGGGCGCGTCTTGCTTGGCCTTCTCTCATGGAGGCCCTCAGTAAGACCCATTGTTGACATGTGGAAAGAAGCTCCTCGGGGCGCGTCTTGCTTTGGCTTCTCTCCTGGAGGCCCTCAGTCAGACCCATTGTTGACATGTGGCAAGACGGTCCTCGGGGCGCGTATTGCTTGGGCCTCTCTCCTGGATGCCCTCTGTCAGACCCAGTGTTGACATGTGGCAAGACTCTCCTCGGGGCGCGTCTTGCTTGGGCTTCTCTCGTGGAGGCCCTCAGTCAGACCCAGTGTTGACATGTGTCAAGACGCTCCTCGGGGCGTGTCTTGCTTGGGCCTCTCTCCTGGAGGCGCTCAGTCAGACCCAGTGTTGAAATGTGGCAAGATTCTCCTCGGGGCGCTTCTTGCTTGGGCTTCTCTCCTGGAGGCACTCAGTCAGACCCAGTGTTGACATGTGGCAAGACGCTCCTCGGGGCGCGTGTTGCTTGGACCTCTCTCCTGGAGGCGCTCAGTCAGACCGAGTAGTGACATGTGGCAAGACGCTCCTCGGGGCGCGTCTTGCTTGGGCCTCTCTCCTTGAGGCGCTCAATTAGACCCAGTGTTGACATGTGGCAAGACGCTCCTCGGGGCGCTTCTTGCTTGGGCTTCTCTCCTGGAGGCACGCAGTCAGACCCATTGTTGACATGTGGCAAGACGCTCCTCGGGGCGCTTCTTGCTTGGGCCTCTCTCCTGGAGGCGCTCAGTCAGACCGAGTGCTGACATGTGGCAAGACGCTCCTCGGGGCGCGTCTTGCTGGGGCCTCTCTCCTGGAGGCGCTCAGTCAGACCCAGTGTTGACATGTGTCAAGACGCTCCTCGGGCGTTTCTTGCTTGCGCCTCTCTCCTGGAGGCGCTCAGTCAGACCCAGAGGTGACATGTGGCAAGATGCTCCTCGGGGCACGTCTTGCTTGGGCCTCTCTCCTGGAGGCGCTCAGTCAGACCCAGAGGAGACATGTGTCAAGACGCTCCTCGGGGCGCGTCTTGCTTGGGCCTCTCTCCTGGAGGCGCTCAGTCAGACCGAGTGCTGACATGTGGCAAGACGCTCCTCCGGGCGCGTCTTGCTTGGGCCTCTCTCCTGGAGGCGCTCAGTCAGACCCAGTGTTCACATGTGGCAAGATGCTCCTCGGGTCGCGTCTTGCTTGGACCTCCCTCCTGGAGGCGCTCAGTCAGACCGAGTAGTGACATTTGGCAAGACGCTCCTCGGGGCGCGTCTTGCTTGGACCTCTCTCCTGGAGGCGCTCAATTAGACCGAGTAGTGACATGTGGCAAGACGCTCCTTGGGGTGCGTCTTGCTTGGGCCTCTCTCCTGGAGGCGCTCAGTCAGACCGAGTGCTGACATAAGGCAAGACGCTCCTCGGGGCGCGTCTTGCTGGGGCCTCTCTCCTGGAGGTGCTCAATCAGACCTAGTGGTGACACGTGGCAAGATGCTCCTCTGGGCGTGTCTTGCTTGGGCCTCTCTCCTGGAGGAGCTCAGTCAGACCCAGTGGTGACACGTGGCAAGACGCTCCTCGGGGCGCATCTTGCTTGGGCCTCTCTCCTGGAGGCGCTAAGTCAGACCCAGTGTTGACACGTGGCAAGACGCTCCTCGGGGCGCGTCTTGCTTGGGCCTCTCTCCTGGAGGAGCTCAGTCAGACCCAGTGGTGACACGTGGCAAGACGCTCCTCGGGGCGCATCTTGCTTGGGCCTCTCTCCTGGAGGCGCTAAGTCAGACCCAGTGTTGACACGTGGCAAGACGCTCCTCGGGGCGCGTCTTGCTTGGGCCTCTCTCCTGGAGACGCTCAGTCAGACACAGTGTTGACATGTGGCAAGACACTCCTCGGGGCGCGTCTTGCTTGGGCTTCTCTCATGGAGGCCCTCAGTAAGACCCATTGTTGACATGTGGAAAGAAGCTCCTCGGGGCGCGTCTTGCTTTGGCTTCTCTCCTGGAGGCCCTCAGTCAGACCCATTGTTGACATGTGGCAAGACGCTCCTCGGGGCGCGTATTGCTTGGGCCTCTCTCCTGCATGCCCTCTGTCAGACCCAGTGTTGACATGTGGCAAGACTCTCCTCGGGGCGCGTCTTGCTTGGGCTTCTCTCATGGAGGCCCTCAGTCAGACCCAGTGTTGACATGTGTCAAGACGCTCCTCGGGGCGTGTCTTGCTTGGGCCTCTCTCCTGGAGGCGCTCAGTCAGACCCAGTGTTGACATGTGGCAAGACGCTCCTCGGGGCGCTTCTTGCTTGGGCTTCTCTCCTGGAGGCCCTCAGTCAGACCCATTGTTGACATGTGGCAAGACGCTCCTCGGGGCGCGTCTTGCTTGGGCTTCTCTCCTGGAGGCCCTCAGTCAGACCCATTGTTGACATGTGGCAAGAAGCTCCTCGGGGCGCTTCTTGCTTGGGCCTCTCTCCTGGAGGCGCTCAGTCAGACCGAGTGTTGACATGTGTCAAGACGCTCCTCGGGCGTTTCTTGCTTGCGCCTCTCTCCTGGAGGCGCACAGTAAGACCCAGAGGTGACATGTGGCAAGACGCTCCTCGGGCCTCTCTCCTGGAGGCGCTCAGTCAGACCCAGTGTTGACATGTGGCAAGACGCTCCTCGGGGCGCGTCTTGCTGGGGCTTCTCTCATGGAGGCACTCAGTCAGACCCAGTGTTGACATGTGGCAAGATGCTCGTCGGGGCACGTCTTGCTTGGGCCTCTCTCCTGGAGGCGCTCAGTCAGACCCAGTTTTCACATGTGGCAAGACGCTCCTCGGGGCACGTCTTGCTAGGGCTTCTCTCCTGGAGGCGCTCAGTCAGACCCAGTGTTGACATGTGGCAAGACGCTCCTCGGGTCGCGTCTTGCTTGGGCCTCTCTCCTGGAGGCGCTCAGTCAGACCGAGTGCTGACATGTGGCAAGATGCTCCTCGGGGCGCATCTTGATTGGGCTTCTCTCCTGGAGGCCCTCAGTCAGACCCAGTGTTGACATGGGGCAAGACGCTCCTCGGGGCGCGTCTTATTTGGGCCTCTCTCCTGGAGGCCCTCAGTCAGACCCAGTGTTGACATGTGGCAAGACGCTCCTCGGGGCGCGTCTTGCTTGGGCTTCTCTCCTGGAGGCCCTCAGTCAGACACATTGTTGACATGTTGCAAGACGCTCCTCGGGGCACGTCTTGCTTGGGCCTCTCTCCTGGAGGCGCTCAGTCAGACCGAGTAGTGACATGTGGCAAGACGCTCCTCGGGGCGCGTCTTGCTTGGTCCTCACTCCAGAAGGCCCTCAATATGACCCAGTGTTGACACGTGGCAAGACGCTCCTCGGGGCGCGTCTTACTTGGGCCTCTCTGCTGGAGGCGCTCAGTCAGGCTGAGTAGTGGCATGTGGCCTGACGCTCCTCGGGGCGCGTGTTGCTTGGGCCTCTCTCCTGGAGGCGCTCAGTCAGACCAAGTGGTGACATGTGGCAAGACAGTCCTCGGGGCGCGTCTTGCTTGGGCCTCTCTCCTGGAGGCCCTCTGTCAGACCCAGTGTTGACATGTGGCAAGACGCTCCTCCGGGCGCATCTTGCTTGGGCCTCTCTCCTGGAGGCCCTCAGTCAGACCCATTGTTGACATGTGGCAAGACGCTCCTCGGGGCGCGTCTTGCTTGGGCCTCTCTCCTGGAGGCGCTCAGTCAGACCGAGTGCTGACATAAGGCAAGACGCTCCTCGGGGCGCGTCTTGCTGGGGCCTCTCTCCTGGAGGTGCTCAGTCAGACCCAGTGCTGACATGTGGCAAGACGCTCCTCGGGGCGTGTCTTGCTTGGGCCTCTCTCCTGGAGGCGCTCAGTTAGACTGAGTAGTGACATGTGGCCTGACGCTCCTCGGGGCACGTCTTGCTTGGGCCTCTCTCCTGGAGGCGCTCAGTCAGACCCAGTGTTGACATGTGGCAAGACACTCCTCGGGGCGCGTCTTGCTTGGGCCTCTCTCGTGGAGGCCCTCTGTCAGACCCAGTGTTGACATGTGTCAAGACGCTCCTCGGGGCGCGTCTTGCTTAGGCTTCTCTCCTGGAGGCCCTCAGTCAGACCCATTGTTGACATGTGGCAAGACGCTCCTCGGGGCGCGTCTTGCTTGGGCTTCTCTCCTGGAGGAGCTCAGACAGACCCAGTGTTGACATGTGACAAGACGCTCCTCGCGGCGCGTCTTGCTTGGGCCTCTCTCCTGGAGGAGCTCAGTCAGAACCAGAGGTGACATGTGGCAAGACACTCCTCGGGGCGCGTCTTGCTTGGGCTTCGCTCCTGGAGGCCCTCAGTCAGACCCATTGTTGACATGTGGCAAGACGGTCCTCGGGGCGCGTATTGCTTGGGCCTCTCTCCTGGAGGCGCTCAGTCAGACCGAGTAGTGACATTTGGCAAGACGCTCCTCGGGGCGCGTCTTGCTTGGACCTCTCTCCTGGAGGCGCTCAATTAGACCGAGTAGTGACATGTGGCAAGACGCTCCTTGGGGTGCGTCTTGCTTGGGCCTCTCTCCTGGAGGCGCTCAGTCAGACCGAGTGCTGACATAAGGCAAGACGCTCCTCGGGGCGCGTCTTGCTGGGGCCTCTCTCCTGGAGGTGCTCAATCAGACCTAGTGGTGACACGTGGCAAGATGCTCCTCTGGGCGTGTCTTGCTTGCGCCTCTCTCCTGGAGGCGCTCAGTCAGACCCAGAGGTGACATGTGGCAAGATGCTCCTCGGGGCACGTCTTGCTTGGGCCTCTCTCCTGGAGGCGCTCAGTCAGACCCAGAGGAGACATGTGTCAAGACGCTCCTCGGGGCGCGTCTTGCTTGGGCCTCTCTCCTGGAGGCGCTCAGTCAGACCGAGTGCTGACATGTGGCAAGACGCTCCTCCGGGCGCGTCTTGCTTGGGCCTCTCTCCTGGAGGCGCTCAGTCAGACCCAGTGTTCACATGTGGCAAGATGCTCCTCGGGTCGCGTCTTGCTTGGACCTCCCTCCTGGAGGCGCTCAGTCAGACCGAGTAGTGACATTTGGCAAGACGCTCCTCGGGGCGCGTCTTGCTTGGACCTCTCTCCTGGAGGCGCTCAATTAGACCGAGTAGTGACATGTGGCAAGACGCTCCTTGGGGTGCGTCTTGCTTGGGCCTCTCTCCTGGAGGCGCTCAGTCAGACCGAGTGCTGACATAAGGCAAGACGCTCCTCGGGGCGCGTCTTGCTGGGGCCTCTCTCCTGGAGGTGCTCAATCAGACCTAGTGGTGACACGTGGCAAGATGCTCCTCTGGGCGTGTCTTGCTTGGGCCTCTCTCCTGGAGGAGCTCAGTCAGACCCAGTGGTGACACGTGGCAAGACGCTCCTCGGGGCGCATCTTGCTTGGGCCTCTCTCCTGGAGGCGCTAAGTCAGACCCAGTGTTGACACGTGGCAAGACGCTCCTCGGGGCGCGTCTTGCTTGGGCCTCTCTCCTGGAGGAGCTCAGTCAGACCCAGTGGTGACACGTGGCAAGACGCTCCTCGGGGCGCATCTTGCTTGGGCCTCTCTCCTGGAGGCGCTAAGTCAGACCCAGTGTTGACACGTGGCAAGACGCTCCTCGGGGCGCGTCTTGCTTGGGCCTCTCTCCTGGAGACGCTCAGTCAGACACAGTGTTGACATGTGGCAAGACACTCCTCGGGGCGCGTCTTGCTTGGGCTTCTCTCATGGAGGCCCTCAGTAAGACCCATTGTTGACATGTGGAAAGAAGCTCCTCGGGGCGCGTCTTGCTTTGGCTTCTCTCCTGGAGGCCCTCAGTCAGACCCATTGTTGACATGTGGCAAGACGCTCCTCGGGGCGCGTATTGCTTGGGCCTCTCTCCTGCATGCCCTCTGTCAGACCCAGTGTTGACATGTGGCAAGACTCTCCTCGGGGCGCGTCTTGCTTGGGCTTCTCTCATGGAGGCCCTCAGTCAGACCCAGTGTTGACATGTGTCAAGACGCTCCTCGGGGCGTGTCTTGCTTGGGCCTCTCTCCTGGAGGCGCTCAGTCAGACCCAGTGTTGACATGTGGCAAGACGCTCCTCGGGGCGCTTCTTGCTTGGGCTTCTCTCCTGGAGGCCCTCAGTCAGACCCATTGTTGACATGTGGCAAGACGCTCCTCGGGGCGCGTCTTGCTTGGGCTTCTCTCCTGGAGGCCCTCAGTCAGACCCATTGTTGACATGTGGCAAGAAGCTCCTCGGGGCGCTTCTTGCTTGGGCCTCTCTCCTGGAGGCGCTCAGTCAGACCGAGTGTTGACATGTGTCAAGACGCTCCTCGGGCGTTTCTTGCTTGCGCCTCTCTCCTGGAGGCGCACAGTAAGACCCAGAGGTGACATGTGGCAAGACGCTCCTCGGGCCTCTCTCCTGGAGGCGCTCAGTCAGACCCAGTGTTGACATGTGGCAAGACGCTCCTCGGGGCGCGTCTTGCTGGGGCTTCTCTCATGGAGGCACTCAGTCAGACCCAGTGTTGACATGTGGCAAGATGCTCGTCGGGGCACGTCTTGCTTGGGCCTCTC
Organism: Nothobranchius furzeri; assembly: GCF_043380555.1. NCBI lineage: Eukaryota > Metazoa > Chordata > Actinopteri > Cyprinodontiformes > Nothobranchiidae > Nothobranchius > Nothobranchius furzeri. The sequence goes on along the minus strand of NC_091757.1, from coordinate 16,485,051 downwards.
TCCTGGAGGCGCTCAGTCAGACCCAGTTTTCACATGTGGCAAGACGCTCCTCGGGGCACGTCTTGCTAGGGCTTCTCTCCTGGAGGCGCTCAGTCAGACCCAGTGTTGACATGTGGCAAGACGCTCCTCGGGTCGCGTCTTGCTTGGGCCTCTCTCCTGGAGGCGCTCAGTCAGACCGAGTGCTGACATGTGGCAAGATGCTCCTCGGGGCGCATCTTGATTGGGCTTCTCTCCTGGAGGCCCTCAGTCAGACCCAGTGTTGACATGGGGCAAGACGCTCCTCGGGGCGCGTCTTATTTGGGCCTCTCTCCTGGAGGCCCTCAGTCAGACCCAGTGTTGACATGTGGCAAGACACTCCTCGGGGCGCGTCTTGCTTGGGCCTCTCTCGTGGAGGCCCTCTGTCAGACCCAGTGTTGACATGTGTCAAGACGCTCCTCGGGGCGCGTCTTGCTTAGGCTTCTCTCCTGGAGGCCCTCAGTCAGACCCATTGTTGACATGTGGCAAGACGCTCCTCGGGGCGCGTCTTGCTTGGGCTTCTCTCCTGGAGGAGCTCAGACAGACCCAGTGTTGACATGTGACAAGACGCTCCTCGCGGCGCGTCTTGCTTGGGCCTCTCTCCTGGAGGAGCTCAGTCAGAACCAGAGGTGACATGTGGCAAGACACTCCTCGGGGCGCGTCTTGCTTGGGCTTCGCTCCTGGAGGCCCTCAGTCAGACCCATTGTTGACATGTGGCAAGACGGTCCTCGGGGCGCGTATTGCTTGGGCCTCTCTCCTGGAGGCGCTCAGTCAGACCGAGTAGTGACATTTGGCAAGACGCTCCTCGGGGCGCGTCTTGCTTGGACCTCTCTCCTGGAGGCGCTCAATTAGACCGAGTAGTGACATGTGGCAAGACGCTCCTTGGGGTGCGTCTTGCTTGGGCCTCTCTCCTGGAGGCGCTCAGTCAGACCGAGTGCTGACATAAGGCAAGACGCTCCTCGGGGCGCGTCTTGCTGGGGCCTCTCTCCTGGAGGTGCTCAATCAGACCTAGTGGTGACACGTGGCAAGATGCTCCTCTGGGCGTGTCTTGCTTGCGCCTCTCTCCTGGAGGCGCTCAGTCAGACCCAGAGGTGACATGTGGCAAGATGCTCCTCGGGGCACGTCTTGCTTGGGCCTCTCTCCTGGAGGCGCTCAGTCAGACCCAGAGGAGACATGTGTCAAGACGCTCCTCGGGGCGCGTCTTGCTTGGGCCTCTCTCCTGGAGGCGCTCAGTCAGACCGAGTGCTGACATGTGGCAAGACGCTCCTCCGGGCGCGTCTTGCTTGGGCCTCTCTCCTGGAGGCGCTCAGTCAGACCCAGTGTTCACATGTGGCAAGATGCTCCTCGGGTCGCGTCTTGCTTGGACCTCCCTCCTGGAGGCGCTCAGTCAGACCGAGTAGTGACATTTGGCAAGACGCTCCTCGGGGCGCGTCTTGCTTGGACCTCTCTCCTGGAGGCGCTCAATTAGACCGAGTAGTGACATGTGGCAAGACGCTCCTTGGGGTGCGTCTTGCTTGGGCCTCTCTCCTGGAGGCGCTCAGTCAGACCGAGTGCTGACATAAGGCAAGACGCTCCTCGGGGCGCGTCTTGCTGGGGCCTCTCTCCTGGAGGTGCTCAATCAGACCTAGTGGTGACACGTGGCAAGATGCTCCTCTGGGCGTGTCTTGCTTGGGCCTCTCTCCTGGAGGAGCTCAGTCAGACCCAGTGGTGACACGTGGCAAGACGCTCCTCGGGGCGCATCTTGCTTGGGCCTCTCTCCTGGAGGCGCTAAGTCAGACCCAGTGTTGACACGTGGCAAGACGCTCCTCGGGGCGCGTCTTGCTTGGGCCTCTCTCCTGGAGGAGCTCAGTCAGACCCAGTGGTGACACGTGGCAAGACGCTCCTCGGGGCGCATCTTGCTTGGGCCTCTCTCCTGGAGGCGCTAAGTCAGACCCAGTGTTGACACGTGGCAAGACGCTCCTCGGGGCGCGTCTTGCTTGGGCCTCTCTCCTGGAGACGCTCAGTCAGACACAGTGTTGACATGTGGCAAGACACTCCTCGGGGCGCGTCTTGCTTGGGCTTCTCTCATGGAGGCCCTCAGTAAGACCCATTGTTGACATGTGGAAAGAAGCTCCTCGGGGCGCGTCTTGCTTTGGCTTCTCTCCTGGAGGCCCTCAGTCAGACCCATTGTTGACATGTGGCAAGACGCTCCTCGGGGCGCGTATTGCTTGGGCCTCTCTCCTGCATGCCCTCTGTCAGACCCAGTGTTGACATGTGGCAAGACTCTCCTCGGGGCGCGTCTTGCTTGGGCTTCTCTCATGGAGGCCCTCAGTCAGACCCAGTGTTGACATGTGTCAAGACGCTCCTCGGGGCGTGTCTTGCTTGGGCCTCTCTCCTGGAGGCGCTCAGTCAGACCCAGTGTTGACATGTGGCAAGACGCTCCTCGGGGCGCTTCTTGCTTGGGCTTCTCTCCTGGAGGCCCTCAGTCAGACCCATTGTTGACATGTGGCAAGACGCTCCTCGGGGCGCGTCTTGCTTGGGCTTCTCTCCTGGAGGCCCTCAGTCAGACCCATTGTTGACATGTGGCAAGAAGCTCCTCGGGGCGCTTCTTGCTTGGGCCTCTCTCCTGGAGGCGCTCAGTCAGACCGAGTGTTGACATGTGTCAAGACGCTCCTCGGGCGTTTCTTGCTTGCGCCTCTCTCCTGGAGGCGCACAGTAAGACCCAGAGGTGACATGTGGCAAGACGCTCCTCGGGCCTCTCTCCTGGAGGCGCTCAGTCAGACCCAGTGTTGACATGTGGCAAGACGCTCCTCGGGGCGCGTCTTGCTGGGGCTTCTCTCATGGAGGCACTCAGTCAGACCCAGTGTTGACATGTGGCAAGATGCTCGTCGGGGCACGTCTTGCTTGGGCCTCTCTCCTGGAGGCGCTCAGTCAGACCCAGTTTTCACATGTGGCAAGACGCTCCTCGGGGCACGTCTTGCTAGGGCTTCTCTCCTGGAGGCGCTCAGTCAGACCCAGTGTTGACATGTGGCAAGACGCTCCTCGGGTCGCGTCTTGCTTGGGCCTCTCTCCTGGAGGCGCTCAGTCAGACCGAGTGCTGACATGTGGCAAGATGCTCCTCGGGGCGCATCTTGATTGGGCTTCTCTCCTGGAGGCCCTCAGTCAGACCCAGTGTTGACATGGGGCAAGACGCTCCTCGGGGCGCGTCTTATTTGGGCCTCTCTCCTGGAGGCCCTCAGTCAGACCCAGTGTTGACATGTGGCAAGACGCTCCTCGGGGCGCGTCTTGCTTGGGCTTCTCTCCTGGAGGCCCTCAGTCAGACACATTGTTGACATGTTGCAAGACGCTCCTCGGGGCACGTCTTGCTTGGGCCTCTCTCCTGGAGGCGCTCAGTCAGACCGAGTAGTGACATGTGGCAAGACGCTCCTCGGGGCGCGTCTTGCTTGGTCCTCACTCCAGAAGGCCCTCAATATGACCCAGTGTTGACACGTGGCAAGACGCTCCTCGGGGCGCGTCTTACTTGGGCCTCTCTGCTGGAGGCGCTCAGTCAGACTGAGTAGTGGCATGTGGCCTGACGCTCCTCGGGGCGCGTGTTGCTTGGGCCTCTCTCCTGGAGGCGCTCAGTCAGACCAAGTGGTGACATGTGGCAAGACAGTCCTCGGGGCGCGTCTTGCTTGGGCCTCTCTCCTGGAGGCCCTCTGTCAGACCCAGTGTTGACATGTGGCAAGACGCTCCTCCGGGCGCATCTTGCTTGGGCCTCTCTCCTGGAGGCCCTCAGTCAGACCCATTGTTGACATGTGGCAAGACGCTCCTCGGGGCGCGTCTTGCTTGGGCCTCTCTCCTGGAGGCGCTCAGTCAGACCGAGTGCTGACATAAGGCAAGACGCTCCTCGGGGCGCGTCTTGCTGGGGCCTCTCTCCTGGAGGTGCTCAGTCAGACCCAGTGCTGACATGTGGCAAGACGCTCCTCGGGGCGTGTCTTGCTTGGGCCTCTCTCCTGGAGGCGCTCAGTTAGACTGAGTAGTGACATGTGGCCTGACGCTCCTCGGGGCACGTCTTGCTTGGGCCTCTCTCCTGGAGGCGCTCAGTCAGACCCAGTGTTGACATGTGGCAAGACACTCCTCGGGGCGCGTCTTGCTTGGGCCTCTCTCGTGGAGGCCCTCTGTCAGACCCAGTGTTGACATGTGTCAAGACGCTCCTCGGGGCGCGTCTTGCTTAGGCTTCTCTCCTGGAGGCCCTCAGTCAGACCCATTGTTGACATGTGGCAAGACGCTCCTCGGGGCGCGTCTTGCTTGGGCTTCTCTCCTGGAGGAGCTCAGACAGACCCAGTGTTGACATGTGACAAGACGCTCCTCGCGGCGCGTCTTGCTTGGGCCTCTCTCCTGGAGGAGCTCAGTCAGAACCAGAGGTGACATGTGGCAAGACACTCCTCGGGGCGCGTCTTGCTTGGGCTTCGCTCCTGGAGGCCCTCAGTCAGACCCATTGTTGACATGTGGCAAGACGGTCCTCGGGGCGCGTATTGCTTGGGCCTCTCTCCTGGATGCCCTCAGTCAGACCCAGTGTTGACATGTGTCAAGACGCTCCTCGGGGCGTGTCTTGCTTGGGCCTCTCTCCTGGAGGCGCTCAGTCAGACCCAGTGTTGAAATGTGGCAAGACGCTCCTCGGGGCGCTTCTTGCTTGGGCTTCTCTCCTGGAGGAACTCCGTCAGACCCAGTGTTGACATGTGGCAAGACGCTCCTCGGGGCGCGTGTTGCTTGGACCTCTCTCCTGGAGGCGCTCAGTCAGACCGAGTAGTGACATGTGACAAGACGCTCCTCGGGGCGCGTCTTGCTTGGGCCTCTCTCCTGGAGGCGCTCAATTAGACCCAGTGTTGACATGTGGCAAGACGCTCCTCGGGGCGCTTCTTGCTTGGGCTTCTCTCCTGGAGGCACTCAGTCAGACCCATTGTTGACATGTGGCAAGACGCTCCTCGGGGCGCTTCTTGCTTGGGCCTCTCTCCTGGAGGCGCTCAGTCAGACCGAGTGCTGACATGTGGCAAGACGCTCCTCGGGGCGCGTCTTGCTGGGGCCTCTCTCCTGGAGGCGCTCAGTCAGAACCAGTGTTGACATGTGTCAAGACGCTCCTCGGGCGTTTCTTGCTTGCGCCTCTCTCCTGGAGGCGCTCAGTCAGACCCAGAGGTGACATGTGGCAAGATGCTCCTCGGGGCACGTCTTGCTTGGGCCTCTCTCCTGGAGGCGCTCAGTCAGACCCAGAGGAGACATGTGTCAAGATGCTCCTCGGGGCGCGTCTTGCTTGGGCCTCTCTCCTGGAGGCGCTCAGTCAGACCGAGTGCTGACATATGGCAAGACGCTCCTCCGGGCGCGTCTTGCTTGGGCCTCTCTCCTGGAGGCGCTCAGTCAGACCCAGTGTTCACATGTGGCAAGATGCTCCTCGGGGCGCGTCTTGCTTGGACCTCCCTCCTGGAGGCGCTCAGTCAGACCGAGTAGTGACATTTGGCCAGACGCTCCTCGGGGCGCGTCTTGCTTGGACCTCTCTCCTGGAGGCGCTCAGTTAGACCGAGTAGTGACATGTGGCAAGACGCTCCTCGGGGTGCGTCTTGCTTGGGCCTCTCTCCTGGAGGCGCTCAGTCAGACCGAGTGCTGACATAAGGCAAGACGCTCCTCGGGGCGCGTCTTGCTGGGGCCTCTCTCCTGGAGGTGCTCAATCAGACCCAGTGGTGACACGTGGCAAGATGCTCCTCTGGGCGCGTCTTGCTTGGGCCTCTCTCCTGGAGGTGCTCAGTCAGACCCAGTGGTGACACGTGGCAAGACGCTCCTCGGGGCGCGTGTTGCTTGGGCCTCTCTCCTGGAGGCGCTCAGTCAGACCAAGTGGTGACATGTGGCAAGACAGTCCTCGGGGCGCGTCTTGCTTGGGCCTCTCTCCTGGAGGCCCTCTGTCAGACCCAGTGTTGACATGTGGCAAGACGCTCCTCCGGGCGCATCTTGCTTGGGCCTCTCTGCTGGAGGCCCTCAGTCAGACCCATTGTTGACATGTGGCAAGACGCTCCTCGGGGCGCGTCTTGCTTGGGCCTCTCTCCTGGAGGCGCTCAGTCAGACCGAGTGCTGACATAAGGCAAGACGCTCCTCGGGGCGCGTCTTGCTGGGGCCTCTCTCCTGGAGGTGCTCAGTCAGACCCAGTGCTGACATGTGGCAAGACGCTCCTCGGGGCGTGTCTTGCTTGGGCCTCTCTCCTGGAGGCGCTCAGTTAGACTGAGTAGTGACATGTGGCCTGACGCTCCTCGGGGCACGTCTTGCTTGGGCCTCTCTCCTGGAGGCGCTCAGTCAGACCCAGTGTTGACATGTGGCAAGACACTCCTCGGGACGCGTCTTGCTTGGGCCTCTCTCGTGGAGGCCCTCTGTCAGACCCAGTGTTGACATGTGTCAAGACGCTCCTCGGGGCGCGTCTTGCTTGGGCTTCTCTCCTGGAGGCCCTCAGTCAGACCCATTGTTGACATGTGGCAAGACGCTCCTCGGGGCGCGTCTTGCTTGGGCTTCTCTCCTGGAGGAGCTCAGACAGACCCAGTGTTGACATGTGACAAGACGCTCCTCGGGGCGCGTCTTGCTTGGGCCTCTCTCCTGGAGGAGCTCAGTCAGAACCAGAGGTGACATGTGGCAAGACGCTCCTCGGGGCGCGTCTTGCTTGGGCTTCGCTCCTGGAGGCCCTCAGTCAGACCCATTGTTGACATGTGGCAAGACGGTCCTCGGGGCGCGTATTGCTTGGGCCTCTCTCCTGGATGCCCTCAGTCAGACCCAGTTTTGACATGTGTCAAGACGCTCCTCGGGGCGTGTCTTGCTTGGGCCTCTCTCCTGGAGGCGCTCAGTCAGACCCAGTGTTGAAATGTGGCAAGACGCTCCTCGGGGCGCTTCTTGCTTGGGCTTCTCTCCTGGAGGCACTCCGTCAGACCCAGTGTTGACATGTGGCAAGACGCTCCTCGGGGCGCGTGTTGCTTGGACCTCTCTCCTGGAGGCGCTCAGTCAGACCGAGTAGTGACATGTGACAAGACGCTCCTCGGGGCGCGTCTTGCTTGGGCCTCTCTCCTGGAGGCGCTCAATTAGACCCAGTGTTGACATGTGGCAAGACGCTCCTCGGGGCGCTTCTTGCTTGGGCTTCTCTCCTGGAGGCACTCAGTCAGACCCATTGTTGACATGTGGCAAGACGCTCCTCGGGGCGCTTCTTGCTTGGGCCTCTCTCCTGGAGGCGCTCAGTCAGACCGAGTGCTGACATGTGGCAAGACGCTCCTCGGGGCGCGTCTTGCTGGGGCCTCTCTCCTGGAGGCGCTCAGTCAGAACCAGTGTTGACATGTGTCAAGACGCTCCTCGGGCGTTTCTTGCTTGCGCCTCTCTCCTGGAGGCGCTCAGTCAGACCCAGAGGTGACATGTGGCAAGATGCTCCTCGGGGCACGTCTTGCTTGGGCCTCTCTCCTGGAGGCGCTCAGTCAGACCCAGAGGAGACATGTGTCAAGACGCTCCTCGGGGCGCGTCTTGCTTGGGCCTCTCTCCTGGAGGCGCTCAGTCAGACCGAGTGCTGACATGTGGCAAGACGCTCCTCCGGGCGCGTCTTGCTTGGGCCTCTCTCCTGGAGGCGCTCAGTCAGACCCAGTGTTCACATGTGGCAAGATGCTCCTCGGGGCGCGTCTTGCTTGGACCTCCCTCCTGGAGGCGCTCAGTCAGACCGAGTAGTGACATTTGGCAAGACGCTCCTCGGGGCGCGTCTTGCTTGGACCTCTCTCCTGGAGGCGCTCAGTTAGACCGAGTAGTGACATGTGGCAAGACGCTCCTCGGGGTGCGTCTTGCTTGGGCCTCTCTCCTGGAGGCGCTCAGTCAGACCGAGTGCTGACATAAGGCAAGACGCTCCTCGGGGCGCGTCTTGCTGGGGCCTCTCTCCTGGAGGTGCTCAATCAGACCCAGTGGTGACACGTGGCAAGATGCTCCTCTGGGCGCGTCTTGCTTGGGCCTCTCTCCTGGATGTGCTCAGTCAGACCCAGTGGTGACACGTGGCAAGACGCTCCTCGGGGCGCAACTTGCTTGGGCCTCTCTCCTGGAGGCGCTAAGTCAGACCCAGTGTTGACACGTGGCAAGACGCTCCTCGGGGCGCGTCTTGCTTGGGCCTCTCTCCTGGAGGCGCTCAGTCAGACACAGTGTTGACATGTGGCAAGACACTCCTCGGGGCGCGTCTTGCTTGGGCTTCTCTCATGGAGGCCCTCAGTAAGACCCATTGTTGACATGTGGCAAGACGCTCCTCGGGGCGCGTATTGCTTGGGCCTCTCTCCTGGATGCCCTCTGTCAGACCCAGTGTTGACATGTGGCAAGACTCTCCTCGGGGCGCGTCTTGCTTGGGCTTCTCTCATGGAGGCCCTCAGTCAGACCCAGTGTTGACATGTGTCAAGACGCTCCTCGGGGCGTGTCTTGCTTGGGCCTCTCTCCTGGAGGCGCTCAGTCAGACCCAGTGTTGACATGTGGCAAGACGCTCCTCGGGGCGCTTCTTGCTTGGGCTTCTCTCCTGGAGGCCCTCAGTCAGACCCATTGTTGACATGTGGCAAGACCCTCCTCGGGGCACGTCTTGCTTGGGCCTCTGTCCTGGAGGCGCTCAGTCAGACCGAGTAGTGACATGTGGGAAGACGCTCCTCGGGGCGCGTCTTGCTGGGGCTTCTCTCATGGAGGCACTCAGTCAGACCCAGTGTTGACATGTGGCAAGACGCTCCTCGGGGCGCGTGTTGCTTGGACCTCTCTCCTGGAGGCGCTCAATTAGACCCAGTGTTGACATGTGGCAAGACGCTCCTCGGGCCTCTCTCCTGGAGGCGCTCAGTCAGACCCAGTGTTGACATGTGGCAAGACGCTCCTCGGGGCGCGTCTTGCTGGGGCTTCTCTCATGGAGGCACTCAGTCAGACCCAGTGTTGACATGTGGCAAGATGCTCGTCGGGGCACGTCTTGCTTGGGCCTCTCTCCTGGAGGCGCTCAGTCAGACCCAGTTTTCACATGTGGCAAGACGCTCCTCGGGGCACGTCTTGCTAGGGCTTCTCTCCTGGAGGCGCTCAGTCAGACCCAGTGTTGACATGTGGCAAGACGCTCCTCGGGGCGCGTCTTGCTTGGGCCTCTCTCCTGGAGGCGCTCAGTCAGACCGAGTGCTGACATGTGGCAAGATGCTCCTCGGGGCACATCTTGCTTGGGCTTCTCTCCTGGAGGCCCTCAGTCAGACCCAGTGTTGACATGTGGCAAGACGCTTCTCGGGGCGCGTCTTATTTGGGCCTCTCTCCTGGAGGCCCTCAGTCAGACCCAGTGTTGACATGTGGCAAGACGCTCCTCGGGGCGCGTCTTGCTTGGGCTTCTCTCCTGGAGGCCCTCAGTCAGACACATTGTTGACATGTGGCAAGAGGCTCCTCAGGGCACGTCTTGCTTGGGCCTCTCTCCTGGAGGCGCTCAGTCAGACCGAGTAGTGACATGTGGCAAGACGCTCCTCGGGGCGCATCTTGCTTGGGCCTCTCTCCTGGAGGCCCTCAGTCAGACCCATTGTTGACATGTGGCAAGACGCTCCTCGGGGCGCGTCTTGCTTGGGCCTCTCTCCTGGAGGCGCTCAGTCAGACACAGTGTTGACATGTGGCAAGACACTCCTCGGGGCGCGTCTTGCTTGGGCTTCTCTCATGGAGGCCCTCAGTAAGACCCATTGTTGACATGTGGAAAGAAGCTCCTCGGGGCGCGTCTTGCTAGGGCTTCTCTCCTGGAGGCGCTCAGTCAGACCCAGTGTTGACATGTGGCAAGACGCTCCTCGGGTCGCGTCTTGCTTGGGCCTCTCTCCTGGAGGCGCTCAGTCAGACCGAGTGCTGACATGTGGCAAGATGCTCCTCGGGGCGCATCTTGCTTGGGCTTCTCTCCTGGAGGCCCTCAGTCAGACCCAGTGTTGACATGTGGCAAGACGCTCCTCGGGGCGCGTCTTATTTGGGCCTCTCTCCTGGAGGCCCTCAGTCAGACCCAGTGTTGACATGTGGCAAGACGCTCCTCGGGGCGCGTCTTGCTTGGGCTTCTCTCCTGGAGGCCCTCAGTCAGACACATTGTTGACATGTGGCAAGACGCTCCTCGGGGCACGTCTTGCTTGGGCCTCTCTCCTGGAGGCGCTCAGTCAGACCGAGTAGTGACATGTGGCAAGACGCTCCTCGGGGCGCGTCTTGCTTGGTCCTCACTCCAGAAGGCCCTCAATATGACCCAGTGTTGACACGTGGCAAGATGCTCCTCGGGGCGCGTCTTACTTGGGCCTCTCTGCTGGAGGCGCTCACTCAGACTGAGTAGTGGCATGTGGCCTGACGCTCCTCGGGGCGCGTGTTGCTTGGGCCTCTCTCCTGGAGGCGCTCAGTCAGACCAAGTGGTGACATGTGGCAAGACAGTCCTCGGGGCGCGTCTTGCTTGGGCCTCTCTCCTGGAGGCCCTCTGTCAGACCCAGTGTTGACATGTGGCAAGACGCTCCTCCGGGCGCATCTTGCTTGGTCCTCTCTCCTGGAGGCTCTCAGTCAGACCCATTGTTGACATGTGGCAAGACGCTCCTCGGGGCGCGTCTTGCTTGGGCCTCTCTCCTGGAGGCGCTCAGTCAGACCGAGTGCTGACATAAGGCAAGACGCTCCTCGGGGCGCGTCTTGCTGGGGCCTCTCTCCTGGAGGTTCTCAGTCAGACCCAGTGCTGACATGTGGCAAGACGCTCCTCGGGGCGTGTCTTGCTTGGGCCTCTCTCCTGGAGGCGCTCAGTTAGACTGAGTAGTGACATGTGGCCTGACGCTCCTCGGGGCACGTCTTGCTTGGGCCTCTCTCCTGGAGGCGCTCAGTCAGACCCAGTGTTGACATGTGGCAAGACACTCCTCGGGGCGCGTCTTGCTTGGGCCTCTCTCGTGGAGACCCTCTGTCAGACCCAGTGTTGACATGTGTCAAGACGCTCCTCGGGGCGCGTCTTGCTTGGGTTTCTCTCCTGGAGGCCCTCAGTCAGACCCATTGTTGACCTGTGGCAAGACGCTCCTCGGGGCGCGTCTTGCTTGGGCTTCTCTCCTGGAGGAGCTCAGACAGACCCAGTGTTGACATGTGACAAGACGCTCCTCGGGGCGCGTCTTGCTTGGGCCTCTCTCCTGGAGGAGCTCAGTCAGAACCAGAGGTGACATGTGGCAAGACGCTCCTCGGGGCGCGTCTTGCTTGGGCTTCGCTCCTGGAGGCCCTCAGTCAGACCCATTGTTGACATGTGGCAAGACGGTCCTCGGGGCGCGTATTGCTTGGGCCTCTCTCCTGGATGCCCTCAGTCAGACCCAGTGTTGACATGTGTCAAGACGCTCCTCGGGGCGTGTCTTGCTTGGGCCTCTCTCCTGGAGGCGCTCAGTCAGACCCAGTGTTGAAATGTGGCAAGACGCTCCTCGGGGCGCTTCTTGCTTGGGCTTCTCTCCTGGAGGAACTCCGTCAGACCCAGTGTTGACATGTGGCAAGACGCTCCTCGGGGCGCGTGTTGCTTGGACCTCTCTCCTGGAGGCGCTCAGTCAGACCGAGTAGTGACATGTGACAAGACGCTCCTCGGGGCGCGTCTTGCTTGGGCTTCTCTCCTGGAGGCACTCAGTCAGACCCATTGTTGACATGTGGCAAGACGCTCCTCGGGGCGCTTCTTGCTTGGGCCTCTCTCCTGGAGGCGCTCAGTCAGAACCAGTGTTGACATGTGTCAAGACGCTCCTCGGGCGTTTCTTGCTTGCGCCTCTCTCCTGGAGGCGCTCAGTCAGACCCAGAGGTGACATGTGGCAAGATGCTCCTCGGGGCACGTCTTGCTTGGGCCTCTCTCCTGGAGGCGCTCAGTCAGACCCAGAGGAGACATGTGTCAAGATGCTCCTCGGGGCGCGTCTTGCTTGGGCCTCTCTCCTGGAGGCGCTCAGTCAGACCGAGTGCTGACATGTGGCAAGACGCTCCTCCGGGCGCGTCTTGCTTGGGCCTCTCTCCTGGAGGCGCTCAGTCAGACCCAGTGTTCACATGTGGCAAGATGCTCCTCGGGGCGCGTCTTGCTTGGACCTCCCTCCTGGAGGCGCTCAGTCAGACCGAGTAGTGACATTTGGCAAGACGCTCCTCGGGGCGCGTCTTGCTTGGACCTCTCTCCTGGAGGCGCTCAGTTAGACCGAGTAGTGACATGTGGCAAGACGCTCCTCGGGGTGCGTCTTGCTTGGGCCTCTCTCCTGGAGGCGCTCAGTCAGACCGAGTGCTGACATAAGGCAAGACGCTCCTCGGGGCGCGTCTTGCTGGGGCCTCTCTCCTGGAGGTGCTCAATCAGACCCAGTGGTGACACGTGGCAAGATGCTCCTCTGGGCGCGTCTTGCTTGGGCCTCTCTCCTGGAGGTGCTCAGTCAGACCCAGTGGTGACACGTGGCAAGACGCTCCTCGGGGCGCGTGTTGCTTGGGCCTCTCTCCTGGAGGCCCTCTGTCAGACCCAGTGTTGACATGTGGCAAGACGCTCCTCCGGGCGCATCTTGCTTGGGCCTCTCTCCTGGAGGCCCTCAGTCAGACCCATTGTTGACATGTGGCAAGACGCTCCTCGGGGCGCGTCTTGCTTGGGCCTCTCTCCTGGAGGCGCTCAGTCAGACCGAGTGCTGACATAAGGCAAGACGCTCCTCGGGGCGCGTCTTGCTGGGGCCTCTCTCCTGGAGGTGCTCAGTCAGACCCAGTGCTGACATGTGGCAAGACGCTCCTCGGGGCGTGTCTTGCTTGGGCCTCTCTCCTGGAGGCGCTCAGTTAGACTGAGTAGTGACATGTGGCCTGACGCTCCTCGGGGCACGTCTTGCTTGGGCCTCTCTCCTGGAGGCGCTCAGTCAGACCCAGTGTTGACATGTGGCAAGACACTCCTCGGGGCGCGTCTTGCTTGGGCCTCTCTCGTGGAGGCCCTCTGTCAGACCCAGTGTTGACATGTGTCAAGACGCTCCTCGGGGCGCGTCTTGCTTGGGCTTCTCTCCTGGAGGCCCTCAGTCAGACCCATTGTTGACATGTGGCAAGACGCTCCTCGGGGCGCGTCTTGCTTGGGCTTCTCTCCTGGAGGAGCTCAGACAGACCCAGTGTTGACATGTGACAAGACGCTCCTCGGGGCGCGTCTTGCTTGGGCCTCTCTCCTGGAGGAGCTCAGTCAGAACCAGAGGTGACATGTGGCAAGACGCTCCTCGGGGCGCGTCTTGCTTGGGCTTCGCTCCTGGAGGCCCTCAGTCAGACCCATTGTTGACATGTGGCAAGACGGTCCTCGGGGCGCGTATTGCTTGGGCCTCTCTCCTGGATGCCCTCAGTCAGACCCAGTGTTGACATGTGTCAAGACGCTCCTCGGGGCGTGTCTTGCTTGGGCCTCTCTCCTGGAGGCGCTCAGTCAGACCCAGTGTTGAAATGTGGCAAGACGCTCCTCGGGGCGCTTCTTGCTTGGGCTTCTCTCCTGGAGGCACTCCGTCAGACCCAGTGTTGACATGTGGCAAGACGCTCCTCGGGGCGCGTGTTGCTTGGACCTCTCTCCTGGAGGCGCTCAGTCAGACCGAGTAGTGACATGTGACAAGACGCTCCTCGGGGCGCGTCTTGCTTGGGCCTCTCTCCTGGAGGCGCTCAATTAGACCCAGTGTTGACATGTGGCAAGACGCTCCTCGGGGCGCTTCTTGCTTGGGCTTCTCTCCTGGAGGCACTCAGTCAGACCCATTGTTGACATGTGGCAAGACGCTCCTCGGGGCGCTTCTTGCTTGGGCCTCTCTCCTGGAGGCGCTCAGTCAGACCGAGTGCTGACATGTGGCAAGACGCTCCTCGGGGCGCGTCTTGCTGGGGCCTCTCTCCTGGAGGCGCTCAGTCAGAACCAGTGTTGACATGTGTCAAGACGCTCCTCGGGCGTTTCTTGCTTGCGCCTCTCTCCTGGAGGCGCTCAGTCAGACCCAGAGGTGACATGTGGCAAGATGCTCCTCGGGGCACGTCTTGCTTGGGCCTCTCTCCTGGAGGCGCTCAGTCAGACCCAGAGGAGACATGTGTCAAGACGCTCCTCGGGGCGCGTCTTGCTTGGGCCTCTCTCCTGGAGGCGCTCAGTCAGACCGAGTGCTGACATGTGGCAAGACGCTCCTCCGGGCGCGTCTTGCTTGGGCCTCTCTCCTGGAGGCGCTCAGTCAGACCCAGTGTTCACATGTGGCAAGATGCTCCTCGGGGCGCGTCTTGCTTGGACCTCCCTCCTGGAGGCGCTCAGTCAGACCGAGTAGTGACATTTGGCAAGACGCTCCTCGGGGCGCGTCTTGCTTGGACCTCTCTCCTGGAGGCGCTCAGTTAGACCGAGTAGTGACATGTGGCAAGACGCTCCTCGGGGTGCGTCTTGCTTGGGCCTCTCTCCTGGAGGCGCTCAGTCAGACCGAGTGCTGACATAAGGCAAGACGCTCCTCGGGGCGCGTCTTGCTGGGGCCTCTCTCCTGGAGGTGCTCAATCAGACCCAGTGGTGACACGTGGCAAGATGCTCCTCTGGGCGCGTCTTGCTTGGGCCTCTCTCCTGGATGTGCTCAGTCAGACCCAGTGGTGACACGTGGCAAGACGCTCCTCGGGGCGCAACTTGCTTGGGCCTCTCTCCTGGAGGCGCTAAGTCAGACCCAGTGTTGACACGTGGCAAGACGCTCCTCGGGGCGCGTCTTGCTTGGGCCTCTCTCCTGGAGGCGCTCAGTCAGACACAGTGTTGACATGTGGCAAGACACTCCTCGGGGCGCGTCTTGCTTGGGCTTCTCTCATGGAGGCCCTCAGTAAGACCCATTGTTGACATGTGGCAAGACGCTCCTCGGGGCGCGTATTGCTTGGGCCTCTCTCCTGGATGCCCTCTGTCAGACCCAGTGTTGACATGTGGCAAGACTCTCCTCGGGGCGCGTCTTGCTTGGGCTTCTCTCATGGAGGCCCTCAGTCAGACCCAGTGTTGACATGTGTCAAGACGCTCCTCGGGGCGTGTCTTGCTTGGGCCTCTCTCCTGGAGGCGCTCAGTCAGACCCAGTGTTGACATGTGGCAAGACGCTCCTCGGGGCGCTTCTTGCTTGGGCTTCTCTCCTGGAGGCCCTCAGTCAGACCCATTGTTGACATGTGGCAAGACCCTCCTCGGGGCACGTCTTGCTTGGGCCTCTGTCCTGGAGGCGCTCAGTCAGACCGAGTAGTGAAATGTGGGAAGACGCTCCTCGGGGCGCGTCTTGCTGGGGCTTCTCTCATGGAGGCACTCAGTCAGACCCAGTGTTGACATGTGGCAAGACGCTCCTCGGGGCGCGTGTTGCTTGGACCTCTCTCCTGGAGGCGCTCAATTAGACCCAGTGTTGACATGTGGCAAGACGCTCCTCGGGCCTCTCTCCTGGAGGCGCTCAGTCAGACCCAGTGTTGACATGTGGCAAGACGCTCCTCGGGGCGCGTCTTGCTGGGGCTTCTCTCATGGAGGCACTCAGTCAGACCCAGTGTTGACATGTGGCAAGATGCTCGTCGGGGCACGTCTTGCTTGGGCCTCTCTCCTGGAGGCGCTCAGTCAGACCCAGTTTTCACATGTGGCAAGACGCTCCTCGGGGCACGTCTTGCTAGGGCATCTCTCCTGGAGGCGCTCAGTCAGACCCAGTGTTGACATGTGGCAAGACGCTCCTCGGGGCGCGTCTTGCTTGGGCCTCTCTCCTGGAGGCGCTCAGTCAGACCGAGTGCTGACATGTGGCAAGATGCTCCTCGGGGCGCATCTTGCTTGGGCTTCTCTCCTGGAGGCCCTCAGTCAGACCCAGTGTTGACATGTGGCAAGACGCTTCTCGGGGCGCGTCTTATTTGGGCCTCTCTCCTGGAGGCCCTCAGTCAGACCCAGTGTTGACATGTGGCAAGACGCTCCTCGGGGCGCGTCTTGCTTGGGCTTCTCTCCTGGAGGCCCTCAGTCAGACACATTGTTGACATGTGGCAAGAGGCTCCTCAGGGCACGTCTTGCTTGGGCCTCTCTCCTGGAGGCGCTCAGTCAGACCGAGTAGTGACATGTGGCAAGACGCTCCTCGGGGCGCGTCTTGCTTGGGCCTCTCTCCTGGAGGCCCTCAGTCAGACCCATTGTTGACATGTGGCAAGATGCTCCTCGGGGCGCGTCTTGCTTGGGCCTCTCTCCTGGAGGCGCTCAGTCAGACACAGTGTTGACATGTGGCAAGACACTCCTCGGGGCGCGTCTTGCTTGGGCTTCTCTCATGGAGGCCCTCAGTAAGACCCATTGTTGACATGTGGAAAGAAGCTCCTCGGGGCGCGTCTTGCTAGGGCTTCTCTCCTGGAGGCGCTCAGTCAGACCCAGTGTTGACATGTGGCAAGACGCTCCTCGGGTCGCGTCTTGCTTGGGCCTCTCTCCTGGAGGCGCTCAGTCAGACCGAGTGCTGACATGTGGCAAGATGCTCCTCGGGGCGCATCTTGCTTGGGCTTCTCTCCTGGAGGCCCTCAGTCAGACCCAGTGTTGACATGTGGCAAGACGCTCCTCGGGGCGCGTCTTATTTGGGCCTCTCTCCTGGAGGCCCTCAGTCAGACCCAGTGTTGACATGTGGCAAGACGCTCCTCGGGGCGCGTCTTGCTTGGGCTTCTCTCCTGGAGGCCCTCAGTCAGACACATTGTTGACATGTGGCAAGACGCTCCTCGGGGCACGTCTTGCTTGGGCCTCTCTCCTGGAGGCGCTCAGTCAGACCGAGTAGTGACATGTGGCAAGACGCTCCTCGGGGCGCGTCTTGCTTGGTCCTCACTCCAGAAGGCCCTCAATATGACCCAGTGTTGACACGTGGCAAGATGCTCCTCGGGGCGCGTCTTACTTGGGCCTCTCTGCTGGAGGCGCTCAGTCAGACTGAGTAGTGGCATGTGGCCTGACGCTCCTCGGGGCGCGTGTTGCTTGGGCCTCTCTCCTGGAGGCGCTCAGTCAGACCAAGTGGTGACATGTGGCAAGACAGTCCTCGGGGCGCGTCTTGCTTGGGCCTCTCTCCTGGAGGCCCTCTGTCAGACCCAGTGTTGACATGTGGCAAGACGCTCCTCCGGGCGCATCTTGCTTGGTCCTCTCTCCTGGAGGCCCTCAGTCAGACCCATTGTTGACATGTGGCAAGACGCTCCTCGGGGCGCGTCTTGCTTGGGCCTCTCTCCTGGAGGCGCTCAGTCAGACCGAGTGCTGACATAAGGCAAGACGCTCCTCGGGGCGCGTCTTGCTGGGGCCTCTCTCCTGGAGGTGCTCAGTCAGACCCAGTGCTGACATGTGGCAAGACGCTCCTCGGGGCGTGTCTTGCTTGGGCCTCTCTCCTGGAGGCGCTCAGTTAGACTGAGTAGTGACATGTGGCCTGACGCTCCTCGGGGCACGTCTTGCTTGGGCCTCTCTCCTGGAGGCGCTCAGTCAGACCCAGTGTTGACATGTGGCAAGACACTCCTCGGGGCGCGTCTTGCTTGGGCCTCTCTCGTGGAGGCCCTCTGTCAGACCCAGTGTTGACATGTGTCAAGACGCTCCTCGGGGCGCGTCTTGCTTGGGTTTCTCTCCTGGAGGCCCTCAGTCAGACCCATTGTTGACCTGTGGCAAGACGCTCCTCGGGGCGCGTCTTGCTTGGGCTTCTCTCCTGGAGGAGCTCAGACAGACCCAGTGTTGACATGTGACAAGACGCTCCTCGGGGCGCGTCTTGCTTGGGCCTCTCTCCTGGAGGAGCTCAGTCAGAACCAGAGGTGACATGTGGCAAGACGCTCCTCGGGGCGCGTCTTGCTTGGGCTTCGCTCCTGGAGGCCCTCAGTCAGACCCATTGTTGACATGTGGCAAGACGGTCCTCGGGGCGCGTATTGCTTGGGCCTCTCTCCTGGATGCCCTCAGTCAGACCCAGTGTTGACATGTGTCAAGACGCTCCTCGGGGCGTGTCTTGCTTGGACCTCTCTCCTGGAGGCGCTCAGTCAGACCCAGTGTTGAAATGTGGCAAGACGCTCCTCGGGGCGCTTCTTGCTTGGGCTTCTCTCCTGGAGGAACTCCGTCAGACCCAGTGTTGACATGTGGCAAGACGCTCCTCGGGGCGCGTGTTGCTTGGACCTCTCTCCTGGAGGCGCTCAGTCAGACCGAGTAGTGACATGTGACAAGACGCTCCTCGGGGCGCGTTTTGCTTGGGCCTCTCTCCTGGAGGCACTCAATTAGACCCAGTGTTGACATGTGGCAAGACGCTCCTCGGGGCGCTTCTTGCTTGGGCTTCTCTCCTGGAGGCACTCAGTCAGACCCATTGTTGACATGTGGCAAGACGCTCCTCGGGGCGCTTCTTGCTTGGGCCTCTCTCCTGGAGGCGCTCAGTCAGACCGAGTGCTGACATGTGGCAAGACGCTCCTCGGGGCGCGTCTTGCTGGGGCCTCTCTCCTGGAGGCGCTCAGTCAGAACCAGTGTTGACATGTGTCAAGACGCTCCTCGGGCGTTTCTTGCTTGCGCCTCTCTCCTGGAGGCGCTCAGTCAGACCCAGAGGTGACATGTGGCAAGATGCTCCTCGGGGCACGTCTTGCTTGGGCCTCTCTCCTGGAGGCGCTCAGTCAGACCCAGAGGAGACATGTGTCAAGATGCTCCTCGGGGCGCGTCTTGCTTGGGCCTCTCTCCTGGAGGCGCTCAGTCAGACCGAGTGCTGACATGTGGCAAGACGCTCCTCCGGGCGCGTCTTGCTTGGGCCTCTCTCCTGGATGCGCTCAGTCAGACCCAGTGTTCACATGTGGCAAGATGCTCCTCGGGGCGCGTCTTGCTTGGACCTCCCTCCTGGAGGCGCTCAGTCAGACCGAGTAGTGACATTTGGCAAGACGCTCCTCGGGGCGCGTCTTGCTTGGACCTCTCTCCTGGAGGCGCTCAGTTAGACCGAGTAGTGACATGTGGCAAGACGCTCCTCGGGGTGCGTCTTGCTTGGGCCTCTCTCCTGGAGGCGCTCAGTCAGACCGAGTGCTGACATAAGGCAAGACGCTCCTCGGGGCGCGTCTTGCTGGGGCCTCTCTCCTGGAGGTGCTCAATCAGACCCAGTGGTGACACGTGGCAAGATGCTCCTCTGGGCGCGTCTTGCTTGGGCCTCTCTCCTGGAGGTGCTCAGTCAGACCCAGTGGTGACACGTGGCAAGACGCTCCTCGGGGCGCGTGTTGCTTGGGCCTCTCTCCTGGAGGCCCTCTGTCAGACCCAGTGTTGACATGTGGCAAGACGCTCCTCCGGGCGCATCTTGCTTGGGCCTCTCTCCTGGAGGCCCTCAGTCAGACCCATTGTTGACATGTGGCAAGACGCTCCTCGGGGCGCGTCTTGCTTGGGCCTCTCTCCTGGAGGCGCTCAGTCAGACCGAGTGCTGACATAAGGCAAGACGCTCCTCGGGGCGCGTCTTGCTGGGGCCTCTCTCCTGGAGGTGCTCAGTCAGACCCAGTGCTGACATGTGGCAAGACGCTCCTCGGGGCGTGTCTTGCTTGGGCCTCTCTCCTGGAGGCGCTCAGTTAGACTGAGTAGTGACATGTGGCCTGACGCTCCTCGGGGCACGTCTTGCTTGGGCCTCTCTCCTGGAGGCGCTCAGTCAGACCCAGTGTTGACATGTGGCAAGACACTCCTCGGGGCGCGTCTTGCTTGGGCCTCTCTCGTGGAGGCCCTCTGTCAGACCCAGTGTTGACATGTGTCAAGACGCTCCTCGGGGCGCGTCTTGCTTGGGCTTCTCTCCTGGAGGCCCTCAGTCAGACCCATTGTTGACATGTGGCAAGACGCTCCTCGGGGCGCGTCTTGCTTGGGCTTCTCTCCTGGAGGAGCTCAGACAGACCCAGTGTTGACATGTGACAAGACGCTCCTCGGGGCGCGTCTTGCTTGGGCCTCTCTCCTGGAGGAGCTCAGTCAGAACCAGAGGTGACATGTGGCAAGACGCTCCTCGGGGCGCGTCTTGCTTGGGCTTCGCTCCTGGAGGCCCTCAGTCAGACCCATTGTTGACATGTGGCAAGACGGTCCTCGGGGCGCGTATTGCTTGGGCCTCTCTCCTGGATGCCCTCAGTCAGACCCAGTGTTGACATGTGTCAAGACGCTCCTCGGGGCGTGTCTTGCTTGGGCCTCTCTCCTGGAGGCGCTCAGTCAGACCCAGTGTTGAAATGTGGCAAGACGCTCCTCGGGGCGCTTCTTGCTTGGGCTTCTCTCCTGGAGGCACTCCGTCAGACCCAGTGTTGACATGTGGCAAGACGCTCCTCGGGGCGCGTGTTGCTTGGACCTCTCTCCTGGAGGCGCTCAGTCAGACCGAGTAGTGACATGTGACAAGACGCTCCTCGGGGCGCGTCTTGCTTGGGCCTCTCTCCTGGAGGCGCTCAATTAGACCCAGTGTTGACATGTGGCAAGACGCTCCTCGGGGCGCTTCTTGCTTGGGCTTCTCTCCTGGAGGCACTCAGTCAGACCCATTGTTGACATGTGGCAAGACGCTCCTCGGGGCGCTTCTTGCTTGGGCCTCTCTCCTGGAGGCGCTCAGTCAGACCGAGTGCTGACATGTGGCAAGACGCTCCTCGGGGCGCGTCTTGCTGGGGCCTCTCTCCTGGAGGCGCTCAGTCAGAACCAGTGTTGACATGTGTCAAGACGCTCCTCGGGCGTTTCTTGCTTGCGCCTCTCTCCTGGAGGCGCTCAGTCAGACCCAGAGGTGACATGTGGCAAGATGCTCCTCGGGGCACGTCTTGCTTGGGCCTCTCTCCTGGAGGCGCTCAGTCAGACCCAGAGGAGACATGTGTCAAGACGCTCCTCGGGGCGCGTCTTGCTTGGGCCTCTCTCCTGGAGGCGCTCAGTCAGACCCAGTGTTCACATGTGGCAAGATGCTCCTCGGGGCGCGTCTTGCTTGGACCTCCCTCCTGGAGGCGCTCAGTCTGACCGAGTAGTGACATTTGGCAAGACGCTCCTCGGGGCGCGTCTTGCTTGGACCTCTCTCCTGGAGGCGCTCAGTTAGACCGAGTAGTGACATGTGGCAAGACGCTCCTCGGGGTGCGTCTTGCTTGGGCCTCTCTCCTGGAGGCGCTCAGTCAGACCGAGTGCTGACATAAGGCAAGACGCTCCTCGGGGCGCGTCTTGCTGGGGCCTCTCTCCTGGAGGTGCTGAATCAGACCCAGTGGTGACAAGTGGCAAGATGCTCCTCTGGGCGCGTCTTGCTTGGGCCTCTCTCCTGGATGTGCTCAGTCAGACCCAGTGGTGACACGTGGCAAGACGCTCCTCGGGGCGCAACTTGCTTGGGCCTCTCTCCTGGAGGCGCTAAGTCAGACCCAGTGTTGACACGTGGCAAGACGCTCCTCGGGGCGCGTCTTGCTTGGGCCTCTCTCCTGGAGGCGCTCAGTCAGACACAGTGTTGACATGTGGCAAGACACTCCTCGGGGCGCGTCTTGCTTGGGCTTCTCTCATGGAGGCCCTCAGTAAGACCCATTGTTGACATGTGGCAAGACGCTCCTCGGGGCGCGTATTGCTTGGGCCTCTCTCCTGGATGCCCTCTGTCAGACCCAGTGTTGACATGTGGCAAGACTCTCCTCGGGGCGCGTCTTGCTTGGGCTTCTCTCATGGAGGCCCTCAGTCAGACCCAGTGTTGACATGTGTCAAGACGCTCCTCGGGGCGTGTCTTGCTTGGGCCTCTCTCCTGGAGGCGCTCAGTCAGACCCAGTGTTGACATGTGGCAAGACGCTCCTCGGGGCGCTTCTTGCTTGGGCTTCTCTCCTGGAGGCCCTCAGTCAGACCCATTGTTGACATGTGGCAAGACCCTCCTCGGGGCACGTCTTGCTTGGGCCTCTGTCCTGGAGGCGCTCAGTCAGACCGAGTAGTGACATGTGGGAAGACGCTCCTCGGGGCGCGTCTTGCTGGGGCTTCTCTCATGGAGGCACTCAGTCAGACCCAGTGTTGACATGTGGCAAGACGCTCCTCGGGGCGCGTGTTGCTTGGACCTCTCTCCTGGAGGCGCTCAATTAGACCCAGTGTTGACATGTGGCAAGACGCTCCTCGGGCCTCTCTCCTGGAGGCGCTCAGTCAGACCCAGTGTTGACATGTGGCAAGACGCTCCTCGGGGCGCGTCTTGCTGGGGCTTCTCTCATGGAGGCACTCAGTCAGACCCAGTGTTGACATGTGGCAAGATGCTCGTCGGGGCACGTCTTGCTTGGGCCTCTCTCCTGGAGGCGCTCAGTCAGACCCAGTTTTCACATGTGGCAAGACGCTCCTCGGGGCACGTCTTGCTAGGGCTTCTCTCCTGGAGGCGCTCAGTCAGACCCAGTGTTGACATGTGGCAAGACGCTCCTTGGGGCGCGTCTTGCTTGGGCCTCTCTCCTGGAGGCGCTCAGTCAGACCGAGTGCTGACATGTGGCAAGATGCTCCTCGGGGCGCATCTTGCTTGGGCTTCTCTCCTGGAGGCCCTCAGTCAGACCCAGTGTTGACATGTGGCAAGACGCTTCTCGGGGCGCGTCTTATTTGGGCCTCTCTCCTGGAGGCCCTCAGTCAGACCCAGTGTTGACATGTGGCAAGACGCTCCTCGGGGCGCGTCTTGCTTGGGCTTCTCTCCTGGAGGCCCTCAGTCAGACACATTGTTGACATGTGGCAAGAGGCTCCTCAGGGCACGTCTTGCTTGGGCCTCTCTCCTGGAGGCGCTCAGTCAGACCGAGTAGTGACATGTGGCAAGACGCTCCTCGGGGCGCGTCTTGCTTGGGCCTCTCTCCTGGAGGCCCTCAGTCAGACCCATTGTTGACATGTGGCAAGACGCTCCTCGGGGCGCGTCTTGCTTGGGCCTCTCTCCTGGAGGCGCTCAGTCAGACACAGTGTTGACATGTGGCAAGACACTCCTCGGGGCGCGTCTTGCTTGGGCTTCTCTCATGGAGGCCCTCAGTAAGACCCATTGTTGACATGTGGAAAGAAGCTCCTCGGGGCGCGTCTTGCTTTGGCTTCTCTCCTGGAGGCCCTCAGTTAGACCCATTGTTGTCATGTGGCAAGACGCTCCTCGGGGCGCATATTGCTTGGGCCTCTCTCCTGGATGCCCTCTGTCAGACCCAGTGTTGACATGTGGCAAGACTCTCCTCGGGGCGCGTCTTGCTTGGGCTTCTCTCATGGAGGCCCTCAGTCAGACCCAGTGTTGACATGTGTCAAGACGCTCCTCGGGGCGTGTCTTGCTTGGGCCTCTCTCCTGGAGGCGCTCAGTCAGACCCAGTGTTGACATGTGGCAAGACGCTCCTCGGGGCGCTTCTTGCTTGGGCTTCTCTCCTGGAGGCCCTCAGTCAGACCCATTGTTGACATGTGGCAAGACCCTCCTCGGGGCACATCTTGCTTGGGCCTCTCTCCTGGAGGCGCTCAGTCAGACCGAGTAGTGACATGTGGGAAGACGCTCCTCGGGGCGCGTCTTGCTGGGGCTTCTCTCATGGAGGCACTCAGTCAGACCCAGTGTTGACATGTGGCAAGACGCTCCTCGGGGCGCGTGTTGCTTGGACCTCTCTCCTGGAGGCGCTCAATTAGACCCAGTGTTGACATGTGGCAAGACGCTCCTCGGGGCGCGTCTTGCTTGGGCTTCTCTCCTGGAGGCCCTCAGTCAGACCCATTGTTGACATGTGGCAAGAAGCTCCTCGGGGCGCTTCTTGCTTGGGCCTCTCTCCTGGAGGCGCTCAGTCAGACCGAGTGCTGACATGTGGCAAGACGCTCCTCGGGGCGCGTCTTGCTGGGGCCTCTCTCCTGGAGGCGCTCAGTCAAACCGAGCGTTGACATGTGTCAAGATGCTCCTCGGGCGTTTCTTGCTTGCGCCTCTCTCCTGGAGGCGCACAGTAAGACCCAGAGGTGACATGTGGCAAGACGCTCCTCGGGCCTCTCTCCTGGAGGCGCTCAGTCAGACCCAGTGTTGACATGTGGCAAGACGCTCCTCGGGGCGCGTCTTGCTGGGGCTTCTCTCATGGAGGCACTCAGTCAGACCCAGTGTTGACATGTGGCAAGATGCTCGTCAGGGCACGTCTTGCTTGGGCCTCTCTCCTGGAGGCGCTCAGTCAGACCCAGTTTTCACATGTGGCAAGACGCTCCTCGGGGCACGTCTTGCTAGGGCTTCTCTCCTGGAGGCGCTCAGTCAGACCCAGTGTTGACATGTGGCAAGACGCTCCTCGGGGCGCGTCTTGCTTGGGCCTCTCTCCTGGAGGCGCTCAGTCAGACCGAGTGCTGACATGTGGCAAGATGCTCCTCGGGGCGCATCTTGCTTGGGCTTCTCTCCTGGAGGCCCTCAGTCAGACCCAGTGTTGACATGTGGCAAGACGCTCCTCGGGGCGCGTCTTATTTGGGCCTCTCTCCTCGAGGCCCTCAGTCAGACCCAGTGTTGACATGTGGCAAGACGCTCCTCGGGGCACGTCTTGCTTGGGCCTCTCTCCTGGAGGCGCTCAGTCAGACCGAGTAGCGACATGTGGCAAGACGCTCCTCGGGGCGCGTCTTGCTTGGGCCTCACTCCAGAAGGCCCTCAATCAGACCCAGTGTTGACACGTGGCAAGACGCTCCTCGGGGCGCGTCTTACTTGGGCCTCTCTGCTGGAGGCGCTCAGTCAGACTGAGTAGTGGCATGTGGCCTGACGCTCCTCGGGGCGCGTGTTGCTTGGGCCTCTCTCCTGGAGGCGCTCAGTCAGACCAAGTGGTGACATGTGGCAAGACAGTCCTCGGGGCGCGTCTTGCTTGGGCCTCTCTCCTGGAGGCCCTCTGTCAGACCCAGTGTTGACATGTGGCAAGACGCTCCTCCGGGCGCATCTTGCTTGGGCCTCTCTACTGGAGGCCCTCAGTCAGACCCATTGTTGACATGTGGCAAGACGCTCCTCGGGGTGCGTCTTGCTTGTGCCTCTCTCCTGGAGGCGCTCAGTCAGACTGAGTGCTGACATAAGGCAAGACGCTCCTCGGGGCGCGTCTTGCTGGGGCCTCTCTCCTGGAGGTGCTCAGTCAGACCCATTGTTGACATGTGGCAAGACGCTCCTCGGGGCGCGTATAGCTTGGGCCTCTCTCCTGGATGCCCTCTGTCAGACCCAGTGTTGACATGTGGCAAGACTCTCCTCGCGGCGCGTCTTGCTTGGGCTTCTCTCATGGAGGCCCTCAGTCAGACCCAGTGTTGACATGTGTCAAGACGCTCCTCGGGGCGTGTCTTGCTTGGGCCTCTCTCCTGGAGGCGCTCAGTCAGACCCAGTGTTGACATGTGGCAAGACGCTCCTCGGGGCGCTTCTTGCTTGGGCTTCTCTCCTGGAGGCCCTCAGTCAGACCCATTGTTGACATGTGGCAAGACCCTCCTCGGGGCACGTCTTGCTTGGGCCTCTGTCCTGGAGGCGCTCAGTCAGACCGAGTAGTGACATGTGGGAAGACGCTCCTCGGGGCGCGTCTTGCTGGGGCTTCTCTCATGGAGGCACTCAGTCAGACCCAGTGTTGACATGTGGCAAGACGCTCCTCGGGGCGCGTGTTGCTTGGACCTCTCTCCTGGAGGCGCTCAATTAGACCCAGTGTTGACATGTGGCAAGACGCTCCTCGGGCCTCTCTCCTGGAGGCGCTCAGTCAGACCCAGTGTTGACATGTGGCAAGACGCTCCTCGGGGCGCGTCTTGCTGGGGCTTCTCTCATGGAGGCACTCAGTCAGACCCAGTGTTGACATGTGGCAAGATGCTCGTCGGGGCACGTCTTGCTTGGGCCTCTCTCCTGGAGGTGCTCAGTCAGACCCAGTTTTCACATGTGGCAAGACGCTCCTCGGGGCACGTCTTGCTAGGGCTTCTCTCCTGGAGGCGCTCAGTCAGACCCAGTGTTGACATGTGGCAAGACGCTCCTTGGGGCGCGTCTTGCTTGGGCCTCTCTCCTGGAGGCGCTCAGTCAGACCGAGTGCTGACATGTGGCAAGATGCTCCTCGGGGCGCATCTTGCTTGGGCTTCTCTCCTGGAGGCCCTCAGTCAGACCCAGTGTTGACATGTGGCAAGACGCTTCTCGGGGCGCGTCTTATTTGGGCCTCTCTCCTGGAGGCCCTCAGTCAGACCCAGTGTTGACATGTGGCAAGACGCTCCTCGGGGCGCGTCTTGCTTGGGCTTCTCTCCTGGAGGCCCTCAGTCAGACACATTGTTGACATGTGGCAAGAGGCTCCTCAGGGCACGTCTTGCTTGGGCCTCTCTCCTGGAGGCGCTCAGTCAGACCGAGTAGTGACATGTGGCAAGACGCTCCTCGGGGCGCGTCTTGCTTGGGCCTCTCTCCTGGAGGCCCTCAGTCAGACCCATTGTTGACATGTGGCAAGACTCTCCTCGGGGCGCGTCTTGCTTGGGCCTCTCTCCTGGAGGCGCTCAGTCAGACACAGTGTTGACATGTGGCAAGACACTCCTCGGGGCGCGTCTTGCTTGGGCTTCTCTCATGGAGGCCCTCAGTAAGACCCATTGTTGACATGTGGAAAGAAGCTCCTCGGGGCGCGTCTTGCTTTGGCTTCTCTCCTGGAGGCCCTCAGTCAGACCCATTGTTGACATGTGGCAAGACGCTCCTCGGGGCGCATATTGCTTGGGCCTCTCTCCTGGATGCCCTCTGTCAGACCCAGTGTTGACATGTGGCAAGACTCTCCTCGGGGCGCGTCTTGCTTGGGCTTCTCTCATGGAGGCCCTCAGTCAGACCCAGTGTTGACATGTGTCAAGACGCTCCTCGGGGCGTGTCTTGCTTGGGCCTCTCTCCTGGAGGCGCTCAGTCAGACCCAGTGTTGACATGTGGCAAGACGCTCCTCGGGGCGCTTCTTGCTTGGGCTTCTCTCCTGGAGGCCCTCAGTCAGACCCATTGTTGACATGTGGCAAGACCCTCCTCGGGGCACATCTTGCTTGGGCCTCTCTCCTGGAGGCGCTCAGTCAGACCGAGTAGTGACATGTGGGAAGACGCTCCTCGGGGCGCGTCTTGCTGGGGCTTCTCTCATGGAGGCACTCAGTCAGACCCAGTGTTGACATGTGGCAAGACGCTCCTCGGGGCGCGTGTTGCTTGGACCTCTCTCCTGGAGGCGCTCAATTAGACCCAGTGTTGACATGTGGCAAGACGCTCCTCGGGGCGCGTCTTGCTTGGGCTTCTCTCCTGGAGGCCCTCAGTCAGACCCATTGTTGACATGTGGCAAGAAGCTCCTCGGGGCGCTTCTTGCTTGGGCCTCTCTCCTGGAGGCGCTCAGTCAGACCGAGTGCTGACATGTGGCAAGACGCTCCTCGGGGCGCGTCTTGCTGGGGCCTCTCTCCTGGAGGCGCTCAGTCAAACCGAGCGTTGACATGTGTCAAGATGCTCCTCGGGCGTTTCTTGCTTGCGCCTCTCTCCTGGAGGCGCACAGTAAGACCCAGAGGTGACATGTGGCAAGACGCTCCTCGGGCCTCTCTCCTGGAGGCGCTCAGTCAGACCCAGTGTTGACATGTGGCAAGACGCTCCTCGGGGCGCGTCTTGCTGGGGCTTCTCTCATGGAGGCACTCAGTCAGACCCAGTGTTGACATGTGGCAAGATGCTCGTCAGGGCACGTCTTGCTTGGGCCTCTCTCCTGGAGGCGCTCAGTCAGACCCAGTTTTCACATGTGGCAAGACGCTCCTCGGGGCACGTCTTGCTAGGGCTTCTCTCCTGGAGGCGCTCAGTCAGACCCAGTGTTGACATGTGGCAAGACGCTCCTCGGGGCGCGTCTTGCTTGGGCCTCTCTCCTGGAGGCGCTCAGTCAGACCGAGTGCTGACATGTGGCAAGATGCTCCTCGGGGCGCATCTTGCTTGGGCTTCTCTCCTGGAGGCCCTCAGTCAGACCCAGTGTTGACATGTGGCAAGACGCTCCTCGGGGCGCGTCTTATTTGGGCCTCTCTCCTCGAGGCCCTCAGTCAGACCCAGTGTTGACATGTGGCAAGACGCTCCTCGGGGCGCGTCTTGCTTGGGCTTCTCTCCTGGAGGCCCTCAGTCAGACACATTGTTGACATGTGGCAAGATGCTCCTCGGGGCACGTCTTGCTTGGGCCTCTCTCCTGGAGGCGCTCAGTCAGACCGAGTAGCGACATGTGGCAAGACGCTCCTCGGGGCGCGTCTTGCTTGGGCCTCACTCCAGAAGGCCCTCAATCAGACCCAGTGTTGACACGTGGCAAGACGCTCCTCGGGGCGCGTCTTACTTGGGCCTCTCTGCTGGAGGCGCTCAGTCAGACTGAGTAGTGGCATGTGGCCTGACGCTCCTCGGGGCGCGTGTTGCTTGGGCCTCTCTCCTGGAGGCGCTCAGTCAGACCAAGTGGTGACATGTGGCAAGACAGTCCTCGGGGCGCGTCTTGCTTGGGCCTCTCTCCTGGAGGCCCTCTGTCAGACCCAGTGTTGACATGTGGCAAGACGCTCCTCCGGGCGCATCTTGCTTGGGCCTCTCTACTGGAGGCCCTCAGTCAGACCCATTGTTGACATGTGGCAAGACGCTCCTCGGGGTGCGTCTTGCTTGTGCCTCTCTCCTGGAGGCGCTCAGTCAGACTGAGTGCTGACATAAGGCAAGATGCTCCTCGGGGCGCGTCTTGCTGGGGCCTCTCTCCTGGAGGTGCTCAGTCAGACCCATTGTTGACATGTGGCAAGACGCTCCTCGGGGCGCGTATTGCTTGGGCCTCTCTCCTGGATGCCCTCTGTCAGACCCAGTGTTGACATGTGGCAAGACTCTCCTCGGGGCGCGTCTTGCTTGGGCTTCTCTCATGGAGGCCCTCAGTCAGACCCAGTGTTGACATGTGTCAAGACGCTCCTCGGGGCGTGTCTTGCTTGGGCCTCTCTCCTGGAGGCGCTCAGTCAGACCCAGTGTTGACATGTGGCAAGACGCTCCTCGGGGCGCTTCTTGCTTGGGCTTCTCTCCTGGAGGCCCTCAGTCAGACCCATTGTTGACATGTGGCAAGACCCTCCTCGGGGCACGTCTTGCTTGGGCCTCTGTCCTGGAGGCGCTCAGTCAGACCGAGTAGTGACATGTGGGAAGACGCTCCTCGGGGCGCGTCTTGCTGGGGCTTCTCTCATGGAGGCACTCAGTCAGACCCAGTGTTGACATGTGGCAAGACGCTCCTCGGGGCGCGTGTTGCTTGGACCTCTCTCCTGGAGGCGCTCAATTAGACCCAGTGTTGACATGTGGCAAGACGCTCCTCGGGCCTCTCTCCTGGAGGCGCTCAGTCAGACCCAGTGTTGACATGTGGCAAGACGCTCCTCGGGGCGCGTCTTGCTGGGGCTTCTCTCATGGAGGCACTCAGTCAGACCCAGTGTTGACATGTGGCAAGATGCTCGTCGGGGCACGTCTTGCTTGGGCCTCTCTCCTGGAGGTGCTCAGTCAGACCCAGTTTTCACATGTGGCAAGACGCTCCTCGGGGCACGTCTTGCTAGGGCTTCTCTCCTGGAGGCGCTCAGTCAGACCGAGTGCTGACATGTGGCAAGATGCTCCTCGGGGCGCATCTTGCTTGGGCTTCTCTCCTGGAGGCCCTCAGTCAGACCCAGTGTTGACATGTGGCAAGACGC
Organism: Nothobranchius furzeri; assembly: GCF_043380555.1. NCBI lineage: Eukaryota > Metazoa > Chordata > Actinopteri > Cyprinodontiformes > Nothobranchiidae > Nothobranchius > Nothobranchius furzeri. Next base: position 16,455,650 of record NC_091757.1, on the reverse strand, counting down.
TTCTCGGGGCGCGTCTTATTTGGGCCTCTCTCCTGGAGGCCCTCAGTCAGACCCAGTGTTGACATGTGGCAAGACGCTCCTCGGGGCGCGTCTTGCTTGGGCTTCTCTCCTGGAGGCCCTCAGTCAGACACATTGTTGACATGTGGCAAGAGGCTCCTCAGGGCACGTCTTGCTTGGGCCTCTCTCCTGGAGGCGCTCAGTCAGACCGAGTAGTGACATGTGGCAAGACGCTCCTCGGGGCGCGTCTTGCTTGGGCCTCTCTCCTGGAGGCCCTCAGTCAGACCCATTGTTGACATGTGGCAAGACGCTCCTCGGGGCGCGTCTTGCTTGGGCCTCTCTCCTGGAGGCGCTCAGTCAGACACAGTGTAGACATGTGGCAAGACACTCCTCGGGGCGCGTCTTGCTTGGGCTTCTCTCATGGAGGCCCTCAGTAAGACCCATTGTTGACATGTGGAAAGAAGCTCCTCGGGGCGCGTCTTGCTTTGGCTTCTCTCCTGGAGGCCCTCAGTCAGACCCATTGTTGACATGTGGCAAGACGCTCCTCGGGGCGCATATTGCTTGGGCCTCTCTCCTGGATGCCCTCTGTCAGACCCAGTGTTGACATGTGGCAAGACTCTCCTCGGGGCGCGTCTTGCTTGGGCTTCTCTCATGGAGGCCCTCAGTCAGACCCAGTGTTGACATGTGTCAAGACGCTCCTCGGGGCGTGTCTTGCTTGGGCCTCTCTCCTGGAGGCGCTCAGTCAGACCCAGTGTTGACATGTGGCAAGACGCTCCTCGGGGCGCTTCTTGCTTGGGCTTCTCTCCTGGAGGCCCTCAGTCAGACCCATTGTTGACATGTGGCAAGACCCTCCTCGGGGCACATCTTGCTTGGGCCTCTCTCCTGGAGGCGCTCAGTCAGACCGAGTAGTGACATGTGGGAAGACGCTCCTCGGGGCGCGTCTTGCTGGGGCTTCTCTCATGGAGGCACTCAGTCAGACCCAGTGTTGACATGTGGCAAGACGCTCCTCGGGGCGCGTGTTGCTTGGACCTCTCTCCTGGAGGCGCTCAATTAGACCCAGTGTTGACATGTGGCAAGACGCTCCTCGGGGCGCGTCTTGCTTGGGCTTCTCTCCTGGAGGCCCTCAGTCAGACCCATTGTTGACATGTGGCAAGAAGCTCCTCGGGGCGCTTCTTGCTTGGGCCTCTCTCCTGGAGGCGCTCAGTCAGACCGAGTGCTGACATGTGGCAAGACGCTCCTCGGGGCGCGTCTTGCTGGGGCCTCTCTCCTGGAGGCGCTCAGTCAAACCGAGCGTTGACATGTGTCAAGACGCTCCTCGGGCGTTTCTTGCTTGCGCCTCTCTCCTGGAGGCGCACAGTAAGACCCAGAGGTGACATGTGGCAAGACGCTCCTCGGGCCTCTCTCCTGGAGGCGCTCAGTCAGACCCAGTGTTGACATGTGGCAAGACGCTCCTCGGGGCGCGTCTTGCTGGGGCTTCTCTCATGGAGGCACTCAGTCAGACCCAGTGTTGACATGTGGCAAGATGCTCGTCAGGGCACGTCTTGCTTGGGCCTCTCTCCTGGAGGCGCTCAGTCAGACCCAGTTTTCACATGTGGCAAGACGCTCCTCGGGGCACGTCTTGCTAGGGCTTCTCTCCTGGAGGCGCTCAGTCAGACCCAGTGTTGACATGTGGCAAGACGCTCCTCGGGGCGCGTCTTGCTTGGGCCTCTCTCCTGGAGGCGCTCAGTCAGACCGAGTGCTGACATGTGGCAAGATGCTCCTCGGGGCGCATCTTGCTTGGGCTTCTCTCCTGGAGGCCCTCAGTCAGACCCAGTGTTGACATGTGGCAAGACGCTCCTCGGGGCGCGTCTTATTTGGGCCTCTCTCCTCGAGGCCCTCAGTCAGACCTAGTGTTGACATGTGGCAAGACGCTCCTCGGGGCGCGTCTTGCTTGGGCTTCTCTCCTGGAGGCCCTCAGTCAGACACATTGTTGACATGTGGCAAGATGCTCCTCGGGGCACGTCTTGCTTGGGCCTCTCTCCTGGAGGCGCTCAGTCAGACCGAGTAGCGACATGTGGCAAGACGCTCCTCGGGGCGCGTCTTGCTTGGGCCTCACTCCAGAAGGCCCTCAATCAGACCCAGTGTTGACACGTGGCAAGACGCTCCTCGGGGCGCGTCTTACTTGGGCCTCTCTGCTGGAGGCGCTCAGTCAGACTGAGTAGTGGCATGTGGCCTGACGCTCCTCGGGGCGCGTGTTGCTTGGGCCTCTCTCCTGGAGGCGCTCAGTCAGACCAAGTGGTGACATGTGGCAAGACAGTCCTCGGGGCGCGTCTTGCTTGGGCCTCTCTCCTGGAGGCCCTCTGTCAGACCCAGTGTTGACATGTGGCAAGACGCTCCTCCGGGCGCATCTTGCTTGGGCCTCTCTACTGGAGGCCCTCAGTCAGACCCATTGTTGACATGTGGCAAGACGCTCCTCGGGGCGCGTCTTGCTTGGGCCTCTCTCCTGGAGGCGCTCAGTCAGACCGAGTGCTGACATGTGGCAAGATGCTCCTCGGGGCGCATCTTGCTTGGGCTTCTCTCCTGGAGGCCCTCAGTCAGACCCAGTGTTGACATGTGGCAAGACGCTCCTCGGGGCGCGTCTTATTTGGGCCTCTCTCCTCGAGGCCCTCAGTCAGACCCAGTGTTGACATGTGGCAAGACGCTCCTCGGGGCGCGTCTTGCTTGGGCTTCTCTCCTGGAGGCCCTCAGTCAGACACATTGTTGACATGTGGCAAGATGCTCCTCGGGGCACGTCTTGCTTGGGCCTCTCTCCTGGAGGCGCTCAGTCAGACCGAGTAGCGACATGTGGCAAGACGCTCCTCGGGGCGCGTCTTGCTTGGGCCTCACTCCAGAAGGCCCTCAATCAGACCCAGTGTTGACACGTGGCAAGACGCTCCTCGGGGCGCGTCTTACTTGGGCCTCTCTGCTGGAGGCGCTCAGTCAGACTGAGTAGTGGCATGTGGCCTGACGCTCCTCGGGGCGCGTGTTGCTTGGGCCTCTCTCCTGGAGGCGCTCAGTCAGACCAAGTGGTGACATGTGGCAAGACAGTCCTCGGGGCGCGTCTTGCTTGGGCCTCTCTCCTGGAGGCCCTCTGTCAGACCCAGTGTTGACATGTGGCAAGACGCTCCTCCGGGCGCATCTTGCTTGGGCCTCTCTACTGGAGGCCCTCAGTCAGACCCATTGTTGACATGTGGCAAGACGCTCCTCGGGGTGCGTCTTGCTTGTGCCTCTCTCCTGGAGGCGCTCAGTCAGACTGAGTGCTGATATAAGGCAAGACGCTCCTCGGGGCGCGTCTTGCTGGGGCCTCTCTCCTGGAGGTGCTCAGTCAGACCCAGTGCTGACATGTGGCAAGACGCTCCTCGGGGCGCGTCTTGCTTGGGCCTCTCTCCTGGAGGCGCTCAGTCAGACTGAGTAGTGACATGTGGCCTGACGCTCCTCGGGGCACTTCTTGCTTGGGCCTCTCTCCTGGAGGCGCTCAGTCAGACCCAGTGTTGACATGTGGCAAGACACTCCTCGGGGCGCGTCTTGCTTGGGCCTCTCTCGTGGAGGCCCTCTGTCAGACCCAGTGTTGACATGTGTCAAGACGCTCCTCGGGGCGCGTCTTGCTTGGGCTTCTCTCCTGGAGGCCCTCAGTCAGACCCATTGTTGACATGTGGCAAGACGCTCCTCGGGGCGCGTCTTGCTCGGGCTTCTCTCCTGGAGGAGCTCAGACAGACCCAGTGTTGACATGTGACAAGACGCTCCTCGGGGCGCGTCTTGCTTGGGCCTCTCTCCTGGAGGCGCTCAGTCAGACCCAGTGTTGGCATGTGGCAAGACACACCTCGGGGCGCGTCTTGGTTGGGCCTCTCTCCTGGAGGCGCTCATTCAGACCCAGTGGTGACGTGTGGCAAGACGCTCCTCGGGGCGCGTATTGCTTGGGCCTCTCTCCTGAATGCCCTCTGTAAGACTGAGTGTTGACGTGTGGCAAGACTCTCCTCGGGGCGCGTCTTGCTTGGGCTTCTCTCATGGAGGCCCTCAGTCCGACCCAGTGTTGACATGTGTCAAGACGCTCCTCGGGGCGTGTCTTGCTTGGGCCTCTCTCCTGGAGGCGCTCAGTCAGACCCAGTGTTGACATGTGGCAAGACGCTCCTCGGGGCGCTTCTTGCTTGGGCTTCTCTCCTGGAGGCCCTCAGTCAGACCCATTGTTGACATGTGGCAAGACGCTCCTCGGGGCACGTCTTGCTTGGGCCTCTCTCCTGGAGGCGCTCAGTCAGACCGAGTAGTGACATGTGGCAAGACGCTCCTTGGGGCGCATCTTGCTTGGTCCTCTCTCCTGGAGGCGCTCAGTCAGACCGAGTGCTGACATAAGGCAAGACGCTCCTCGGGGCGCGTCTTGCTTGGGCCTCTCTCCTGGAGGTGCTCAATCAGACCCAGTGGTGACACGTGGCAAGACGCTCCTCTGGGCGCGTCTTGCTTGGGCCTCTCTCCTGGAGGAGCTCAGTCAGACCAAGTGGTGACACGTGGCAAGACGCTCCTCGGGGCGCATCTTGCTTGGGCCTCTCTCCTGGAGGCGCTAAGTCAGACCCAGTGTTGACACGTGGCAAGACGCTCCTCGGGGCGCGTCTTGCTTGGGCCTCTCTCCTGGAGGCGCTCAGTCAGACACAGTGTTGACATGTGGCAAGACACTCCTCGGGGCGCATCTTGCTTGGCCTTCTCTCATGGAGGCCCTCAGTAAGACCCATTGTTGACATGTGGAAAGAAGCTCCTCGGGGCGCGTCTTGCTTTGGCTTCTCTCCTGGAGGCCCTCAGTCAGACCCATTGTTGACATGTGGCAAGACGGTCCTCGGGGCGCGTATTGCTTGGGCCTCTCTCCTGGATGCCCTCTGTCAGACCCAGTGTTGACATGTGGCAAGACTCTCCTCGGGGCGCGTCTTGCTTGGGCTTCTCTCATGGAGGCCCTCAGTCAGACCCAGTGTTGACATGTGTCAAGACGCTCCTCGGGGCGTGTCTTGCTTGGGCCTCTCTCCTGGAGGCGCTCAGTCAGACCCAGTGTTGAAATGTGGCAAGACGCTCCTCGGGGCGCTTCTTGCTTGGGCTTCTCTCCTGGAGGCACTCAGTCAGACCCAGTGTTGACATGTGGCAAGACGCTCCTCGGGGCGCGTGTTGCTTGGACCTCTCTCCTGGAGGCGCTCAGTCAGACCGAGTAGTGACATGTGGCAAGACGCTCCTCGGGGCGCATCTTGCTTGGGCCTCTCTCCTGGAGGCGCTCAATTAGACCCAGTGTTGACATGTGGCAAGACGCTCCTCGGGGCACTTCTTGCTTGGGCTTCTCTCCTGGAGGCCCTCAGTCAGACCCATTGTTGACATGTGGCAAGACGCTCCTCGGGGCGCTTCTTGCTTGGGCCTCTCTCCTGGAGGCGCTCAGTCAGACCGAGTGCTGACATGTGGCAAGACGCTCCTCGGGGCGCGTCTTGCTGGGGCCTCTCTCCTGGAGGCGCTCAGTCAGACCCAGTGTTGACATGTGTCAAGACGCTCCTCGGGCGTTTCTTGCTTGCGCCTCTCTCCTGGAGGCGCTCAGTCAGACCCAGAGGTGACATGTGGCAAGATGCTCCTCGGGGCACGTCTTGCTTGGGCCTCTCTCCTGGAGGCGCTCAGTCAGACCCAGAGGAGACATGTGTCAAGACGCTCCTCGGGGCGCGTCTTGCTTGGGCCTTTCTCATGGAGGCGCTCAGTCAGACCGAGTGCTGACATGTGGCAAGACGCTCCTCCGGGCGCGTCTTGCTTGGGCCTCTCTCCTGGAGGCGCTCAGTCAGACCCAGTGTTCACATGTGGCAAGACGCTCCTCGGGGCGCGTCTTGCTTGGGCCTCTCTCCTGGAGGCGCTCAGTCAGACCGAGTGCTGACATGTGGCAAGACGCTCCTCGGGGCGCATCTGGCTTGGGCTTCTCTCCTGGAGGCCCTCAGTCAGACCCAGTGTTGACATGTGGCAAGATGCTCCTCGGGGCACGTCTTATTTGGGCCTCTCTCCTGGGGGCCCTCAGTCAGACCCAATGTTGACATGTGGCAAGACGCTCCTCGGGGCGCGTCTTGCTTGGGCTTCTCTCCTGGAGGCCCTCAGTCAGACCCATTGTTGACATGTGGCAAGACGCTCCTCGGGGCACGTCTTGCTTGGGCCTCTCTCCTGGAGGCGCTCAGTCAGACCGAGTAGTGACATGTGGCAAGACGCTCCTCGGGGCACGTCTTGCTGGGACCTCTCTCCTGGAGGCGCTCAGTTAGACCGAGTAGTGACATGTGGCAAGACGCTCCTCGGGGCGGGTCTTGCTTGGGCCTCTCTCCTGGAGGCGCTCAGTCAGACCCAGTGTTGACACGTGGCAAGACGCTCCTCGGGGCGCGCCTTGCTTGGGCCTCTCTCCTGGAGGCGCTCAGTCAGACCCAGTGTTGGCATGTGGCAAGACACACCTCGGGGCGCGTCTTGATTGGGCCTCTCTCCTGGAGGCGCTCATTCAGACCCAGTGGTGACGTGTGGCAAGACGCTCCTCGGGGCGCATATTGCTTGGGCCTCTCTCCTGAATGCCCTCTGTAAGACCGAGTGTTGACGTGTGGCAAGACTCTCCTCGGGGCGCGTCTTGCTTGGCCTTCTCTCATGGAGGCCCTCAGTCCGACCCAGTGTTGACATGTGTCAAGACGCTCCTCGGGGCGTGTCTTGCTTGGGCCTCTCTCCTGGAGGCGCTCAGTCAGACCCAGTGTTGACATGTGGCAAGACGCTCCTCGGGGCGCTTCTTGCTTGGGCTTCTCTCCTGGAGGCCCTCAGTCAGACCCATTGTTGACATGTGGCAAGACGCTCCTCGGGGCACGTCTTGCTTGGGCCTCTCTCCTGGAGGCGCTCAGTCAGACCGAGTAGTGACATGTGGCAAGACGCTCCTTGGGGCGCATCTTGCTTGGTCCTCTCTCCTGGAGGCGCTCAGTCAGACCGAGTGCTGACATAAGGCAAGACGCTCCTCGGGGCGCGTCTTGCTTGGGCCTCTCTCCTGGAGGTGCTCAATCAGACCCAGTGGTGACACGTGGCAAGACGCTCCTCTGGGCGCGTCTTGCTTGGGCCTCTCTCCTGGAGGAGCTCAGTCAGACCAAGTGGTGACACGTGGCAAGACGCTCCTCGGGGCGCATCTTGCTTGGGCCTCTCTCCTGGAGGCGCTAAGTCAGACCCAGTGTTGACACGTGGCAAGACGCTCCTCGGGGCGCGTCTTGCTTGGGCCTCTCTCCTGGAGGCGCTCAGTCAGACACAGTGTTGACATGTGGCAAGACACTCCTCGGGGCGCGTCTTGCTTGGCCTTCTCTCATGGAGGCCCTCAGTAAGACCCATTGTTGACATGTGGAAAGAAGCTCCTCGGGGCGCGTCTTGCTTTGGCTTCTCTCCTGGAGGCCCTCAGTCAGACCCATTGTTGACATGTGGCAAGACGGTCCTCGGGGCGCGTATTGCTTGGGCCTCTCTCCTGGATGCCCTCTGTCAGACCCAGTGTTGACATGTGGCAAGACTCTCCTCGGGGCGCGTCTTGCTTGGGCTTCTCTCATGGAGGCCCTCAGTCAGACCCAGTGTTGACATGTGTCAAGACGCTCCTCGGGGCGTGTCTTGCTTGGGCCTCTCTCCTGGAGGCGCTCAGTCAGACCCAGTGTTGAAATGTGGCAAGACGCTCCTCGGGGCGCTTCTTGCTTGGGCTTCTCTCCTGGAGGCACTCAGTCAGACCCAGTGTTGACATGTGGCAAGACGCTCCTCGGGGCGCGTGTTGCTTGGACCTCTCTCCTGGAGGCGCTCAGTCAGACCGAGTAGTGACATGTGGCAAGACGCTCCTCGGGGCGCATCTTGCTTGGGCCTCTCTCCTGGAGGCGCTCAATTAGACCCAGTGTTGACATGTGGCAAGACGCTCCTCGGGGCACTTCTTGCTTGGGCTTCTCTCCTGGAGGCCCTCAGTCAGACCCATTGTTGACATGTGGCAAGACGCTCCTCGGGGCGCTTCTTGCTTGGGCCTCTCTCCTGGAGGCGCTCAGTCAGACCGAGTGCTGACATGTGGCAAGACGCTCCTCGGGGCGCGTCTTGCTGGGGCCTCTCTCCTGGAGGCGCTCAGTCAGACCCAGTGTTGACATGTGTCAAGACGCTCCTCGGGCGTTTCTTGCTTGCGCCTCTCTCCTGGAGGCGCTCAGTCAGACCCAGAGGTGACATGTGGCAAGATGCTCCTCGGGGCACGTCTTGCTTGGGCCTCTCTCCTGGAGGCGCTCAGTCAGACCCAGAGGAGACATGTGTCAAGACGCTCCTCGGGGCGCGTCTTGCTTGGGCCTTTCTCCTGGAGGCGCTCAGTCAGACCGAGTGCTGACATGTGGCAAGACGCTCCTCCGGGCGCGTCTTGCTTGGGCCTCTCTCCTGGAGGCGCTCAGTCAGACCCAGTGTTCACATGTGGCAAGACGCTCCTCGGGGCGCGTCTTGCTTGGGCCTCTCTCCTGGAGGCGCTCAGTCAGACCGAGTGCTGACATGTGGCAAGACGCTCCTCGGGGCGCATCTGGCTTGGGCTTCTCTCCTGGAGGCCCTCAGTCAGACCCAGTGTTGACATGTGGCAAGATGCTCCTCGGGGCACGTCTTATTTGGGCCTCTCTCCTGGGGGCCCTCAGTCAGACCCAATGTTGACATGTGGCAAGACGCTCCTCGGGGCGCGTCTTGCTTGGGCTTCTCTCCTGGAGGCCCTCAGTCAGACCCATTGTTGACATGTGGCAAGACGCTCCTCGGGGCACGTCTTGCTTGGGCCTCTCTCCTGGAGGCGCTCAGTCAGACCGAGTAGTGACATGTGGCAAGACGCTCCTCGGGGCACGTCTTGCTTGGACCTCTCTCCTGGAGGCGCTCAGTTAGACCGAGTAGTGACATGTGGCAAGACGCTCCTCGGGGCGGGTCTTGCTTGGGCCTCTCTCCTGGAGGCGCTCAGTCAGACCCAGTGTTGACACGTGGCAAGACGCTCCTCGGGGCGCGCCTTGCTTGGGCCTCTCTCCTGGAGGCGCTCAGTCAGACCCAGTGTTGGCATGTGGCAAGACACACCTCGGGGCGCGTCTTGATTGGGCCTCTCTCCTGGAGGCGCTCATTCAGACCCAGTGGTGACGTGTGGCAAGACGCTCCTCGGGGCGCATATTGCTTGGGCCTCTCTCCTGAATGCCCTCTGTAAGACCGAGTGTTGACGTGTGGCAAGACTCTCCTCGGGGCGCGTCTTGCTTGGCCTTCTCTCATGGAGGCCCTCAGTCCGACCCAGTGTTGACATGTGTCAAGACGCTCCTCGGGGCGTGTCTTGCTTGGGCCTCTCTCCTGGAGGCGCTCAGTCAGACCCAGTGTTGACATGTGGCAAGACGCTCCTCGGGGCGCTTCTTGCTTGGGCTTCTCTCCTGGAGGCCCTCAGTCAGACCCATTGTTGACATGTGGCAAGACGCTCCTCGGGGCACGTCTTGCTTGGGCCTCTCTCCTGGAGGCGCTCAGTCAGACCGAGTAGTGACATGTGGCAAGACGCTCCTCGGGGCGCGTCTTGCTTGGGCCTCTCTCCTGGAGGTGCTCAGTCAGACCGAGTGCTGACATAAGGCAAGACGCTCCTCGGGGCGCGTCTTGCTGGGGCCTCTCTCCTGGAGGTGCTCAATCAGACCCAGAGGTGACACGTGGCAAGACGCTCCTCTGGGCGTTTCTTGCTTGCGCCTCTCTCCTGGAGGCGCACAGTAAGACCCAGAGGTGACATGTGGCAAGACGCTCCTCGGGCCTCTCTCCTGGAGGCGCTCAGTCAGACCCAGTGTTGACATGTGGCAAGACGCTCCTCGGGGCGCGTCTTGCTGGGGCTTCTCTCATGGAGGCACTCAGTCAGACCCAGTGTTGACATGTGGCAAGATGCTCGTCGGGGCACGTCTTGCTTGGGCCTCTCTCCTGGAGGCGCTCAGTCAGACCCAGTTTTCACATGTGGCAAGACGCTCCTCGGGGCACGTCTTGCTAGGGCTTCTCTCCTGGAGGCGCTCAGTCAGACCCAGTGTTGACATGTGGCAAGAACCTCCTCGGGGCGCGTCTTGCTTGGGCCTCTCTCCTGGAGGCGCTCAGTCAGACCGAGTGCTGACATGTGGCAAGATGCTCCTCGGGGCGCATCTTGCTTGGGCTTCTCTCCTGGAGGCCCTCAGTCAGACCCAGTGTTGACATGTGGCAAGACACTCCTCGGGGCGCGTCTTATTTGGGCCTCTCTCCTGGAGGCCCTCAGTCAGACACATTGTTGACATGTGGCAAGATGCTCCTCGGGGCACGTCTTGCTTGGGCCTCTCTCCTGGAGGCGCTCAGTCAGACCGAGTAGTGACATGTGGCAAGACGCTCCTCGGGGCGCGTCTTGCTTGGGCCTCACTCCAGAAGGCCCTCAATCAGACCCAGTGTTGACACGTGGCAAGACGCTCCTCGGGGCGCGTCTTACTTGGGCCTCTCTGCTGGAGGCGCTCAGTCAGACTGAGTAGTGGCATGTGGCCTGACGCTCCTCGGGGCGCGTGTTGCTTGGGCCTCTCTCCTGGAGGCGCTCAGTCAGACCAAGTGGTGACATGTGGCAAGACAGTCCTCGGGGCGCGTCTTGCTTGGGCCTCTCTCCTGGAGGCCCTCTGTCAGACCCAGTGTTGACATGTGGCAAGACGCTCCTCCGGGCGCATCTTGCTTTAGCCTCTCTCCTGGAGGCCCTCAGTCAGACCCATTGTTGACATGTGGCAAGACGCTCCTCGGGGTGCGTCTTGCTTGTGCCTCTCTCCTGGAGGCGCTCAGTCAGACCCAGTGCTGACATGTGGCAAGACGCTCCTCGGGGCGCGTCTTGCTTGGGCCTCTCTCCTGGAGGCGCTCAGTCAGACTGAGTAGTGACATGTGGCCTGACGCTCCTCGGGGCACGTCTTGCTTGGGCCTCTCTCCTGGAGGCGCTCAGTCAGACCCAGTGTTGACATGTGGCAAGACACTCCTCGGGGCGCGTCTTGCTTGGGCCTCTCTCGTGGAGGCCCTCTGTCAGACCCAGTGTTGACATGTGTCAAGACGCTCCTCGGGGCGCATCTTGCTTGGGCTTCTCTCCTGGAGGCCCTCAGTCAGACCCATTGTTGACATGTGGCAAGACGCTCCTCGGGGCGCGTCTTGCTTGGGCTTCTCTCCTGGAGGAGCTCAGACAGACCCAGTGTTGACATGTGACAAGACGCTTCTCGGGGCGCGTCTTGCTTGGGCCTCTCTCCTGGAGGCGCTCAGTCAGAACCAGAGGTGACATGTGGCAAGACGCTCCTCGGGGCACGTCTTGCTTGGGACTCTCTCCTGGAGGCGCTCAGTCAGACCCAGTGTTGGCATGTGGCAAGACACACCTCGGGGCGCGTCTTGGTTGGGCCTCTCTCCTGGAGGCGCTCATTCAGACCCAGTGGTGACGTGTGGCAAGACGCTCCTCGGGGCGCGTATTGCTTGGGCCTCTCTCCTGAATGCCCTCTGTAAGACTGAGTGTTGACGTGTGGCAAGACTCTCCTCGGGGCGCGTCTTGCTTGGGCTTCTCTCATGGAGGCCCTCAGTCCGACCCAGTGTTGACATGTGTCAAGACGCTCCTCGGGGCGTGTCTTGCTTGGGCCTCTCTCCTGGAGGCGCTCAGTCAGACCCAGTGTTGACATGTGGCAAGACGCTCCTCGGGGCGCTTCTTGCTTGGGCCTCTCTCGTGGAGGCCCTCTGTCAGACCCAGTGTTGACATGTGTCAAGACGCTCCTCGGGGCGCATCTTGCTTGGGCTTCTCTCCTGGAGGCCCTCAGTCAGACCCATTGTTGACATGTGGCAAGACGCTCCTCGGGGCGCGTCTTGCTTGGGCTTCTCTCCTGGAGGAGCTCAGACAGACCCAGTGTTGACATGTGACAAGACGCTTCTCGGGGCGCGTCTTGCTTGGGCCTCTCTCCTGGAGGCGCTCAGTCAGAACCAGAGGTGACATGTGGCAAGACGCTCCTCGGGGCGCGTCTTGCTTGGGACTCTCTCCTGGAGGCGCTCAGTCAGACCCAGTGTTGGCATGTGGCAAGACACACCTCGGGGCGCGTCTTGGTTGGGCCTCTCTCCTGGAGGCGCTCATTCAGACCCAGTGGTGACGTGTGGCAAGACGCTCCTCGGGGCGCGTATTGCTTGGGCCTCTCTCCTGAATGCCCTCTGTAAGACTGAGTGTTGACGTGTGGCAAGACTCTCCTCGGGGCGCGTCTTGCTTGGGCTTCTCTCATGGAGGCCCTCAGTCCGACCCAGTGTTGACATGTGTCAAGATGCTCCTCGGGGCGTGTCTTGCTTGGGCCTCTCTCCTGGAGGCCCTCAGTCAGACCCATTGTTGACATGTGGCAAGACGCTCCTCGGGGCACGTCTTGCTTGGGCCTCTCTCCTGGAGGCGCTCAGTCAGACCGAGTAGTGACATGTGGCAAGACGCTCCTTGGGGCGCATCTTGCTTGGTCCTCTCTCCTGGAGGCGCTCAGTCAGACCGAGTGCTGACATAAGGCAAGACGCTCCTCGGGGCGCGTCTTGCTTGGGCCTCTCTCCTGGAGGTGCTCAATCAGACCCAGTGGTGACACGTGGCAAGACGCTCCTGTGGGCGCGTCTTGCTTGGGCCTCTCTCCTGGAGGAGCTCAGTCAGACGCAGTGGTGACACGTGGAAAGACGCTCCTCGGGGCGCATCTTGCTTGGGCCTCTCTCCTGGAGGCGCTAAGTCAGACCCAGTGTTGACACGTGGCAAGACGCTCCTCGGGGCGCGTCTTGCTTGGGCCTCTCTCCTGGAGAAGCTCAGTCAGACACAGTGTTGACATGTGGCAAGACACTCCTCGGGGCGCGTCTTGCGTGGCCTTCTCTCATGGAGGCCCTCAGTAAGACCCATTGTTGACATGTGGAAAGAAGCTCCTCGGGGCGCGTCTTGCTTTGGCTTCTCTCCTGGAGGCCCTCAGTCAGACCCATTGTTGACATGTGGCAAGACGGTCCTCGGGGCGCGTATTGCTTGGGCCTCTCTCCTGGATGCCCTCTGTCAGACCCAGTGTTGACATGTGGCAAGACTCTCCTCGGGGCGCGTCTTGCTTGGGCTTCTCTCATGGAGGCCCTCAGTCAGACCCAGTGTTGACATGTGGCAAGACGCTCCTCGGGGCGCTTCTTGCTTGGGCCTCTCTCCTGGAGGCGCTCAGTCAAACCGAGTGCTGACATGTGGCAAGACGCTCCTCGGGCGTTTCTTGCTTGCGCCTCTCTCCTGGAGGCGCTCAGTCAGACCCAGAGGTGACATGTGGCAAGATGCTCCTCGGGGCACGTCTTGCTTGGGCCTCTCTCCTGGAGGCGCTCAGTCAGACCCAGAGGAGACATGTGTCAAGACGCTCCTCGGGGCGCGTCTGGCTTGGGCCTCTCTCCTGGAGGCGCTCAGTCAGACCGAGTGCTGACATGTGGCAAGACGCTCCTCGGGGCGCATCTGGCTTGGGCTTCTCTCCTGGAGGCGCTCAGTCAGACCCAGTGTTGACATGTGGCAAGACGCTCCTCGGGGCACGTCTTATTTGGGCCTTTCTCCTGGGGGCCCTCAGTCAGACCCAATGTTGACATGTGGCAAGACGCTCCTCGGGGCGCGTCTTGCTTGGGCTTCTCTCCTGGAGGCCCTCAGTCAGACCCATTGTTGACATGTGGCAAGACGCTCCTCGGGGCACGTCTTGCTTGGGCCTCTCTCCTGGAGGCGCTCAGTCAGACCGAGTAGTGACATGTGGCAAGACGCTCCTCGGGGCACGTCTTGCTTGGACCTCCCTCCTGGAAGCGCTCAGTCAGACCGAGTAGTGACATGTGGCAAGACGCTCCTCGGGGCGTGTCTTGCTTGGACCTCTCTCCTGGAGGCGCTCAGTTAGACCGAGTAGTGACATGTGGCAAGACGCTCCTCGGGGCGGGTCTTGCTTGGGCCTCTCTCCTGGAGGCGCTCAGTCAGACCCAGTGTTGACACGTGGCAAGACGCTCCTCGGGGCGCGTCTTGCTTGGGCCTCTCTCCTGGAGGCGCTCAGTCAGACCCAGTGTTGACACGTGGCAAGACGCTCCTCGGGGCGCGTCTTGCTTGGGCCTCTCTCCTGGAGGCCCTCAGTAAGACCCATTGTTGACATGTGGCAAGACGGTCCTCGGGGCGCGTATTGCTTGGGCCTCTCTCCTGGATGCCCTCTGTCAGACCCAGTGTTGACATGTGGCAAGACTCTCCTCGGGGCGCGTCTTGCTTGGGCTTCTCTCATGGAGGCCCTCAGTCAGACCCAGTGTTGACATGTGGCAAGACGCTCCTCGGGGCGCTTCTTGCTTGGGCCTCTCTCCTGGAGGCGCTCAGTCAAACCGAGTGCTGACATGTGGCAAGACGCTCCTCGGGCGTTTCTTGCTTGCGCCTCTCTCCTGGAGGCGCTCAGTCAGACCCAGAGGTGACATGTGGCAAGATGCTCCTCGGGGCACGTCTTGCTTGGGCCTCTCTCCTGGAGGCGCTCAGTCAGACCCAGAGGAGACATGTGTCAAGACGCTCCTCGGGGCGCGTCTGGCTTGGGCCTCTCTCCTGGAGGCGCTCAGTCAGACCGAGTGCTGACATGTGGCAAGACGCTCCTCGGGGCGCATCTGGCTTGGGCTTCTCTCCTGGAGGCCCTCAGTCAGACCCAGTGTTGACATGTGGCAAGACGCTCCTCGGGGCACGTCTTATTTGGGCCTTTCTCCTGGGGGCCCTCAGTCAGACCCAATGTTGACATGTGGCAAGACGCTCCTCGGGGCGCGTCTTGCTTGGGCTTCTCTCCTGGAGGCCCTCAGTCAGACCCATTGTTGACATGTGGCAAGACGCTCCTCGGGGCACGTCTTGCTTGGGCCTCTCTCCTGGAGGCGCTCAGTCAGACCGAGTAGTGACATGTGGCAAGACGCTCCTCGGGGCACGTCTTGCTTGGACCTCCCTCCTGGAAGCGCTCAGTCAGACCGAGTAGTGACATGTGGCAAGACGCTCCTCGGGGCGTGTCTTGCTTGGACCTCTCTCCTGGAGGCGCTCAGTTAGACCGAGTAGTGACATGTGGCAAGACGCTCCTCGGGGCGGGTCTTGCTTGGGCCTCTCTCCTGGAGGCGCTCAGTCAGACCCAGTGTTGACACGTGGCAAGACGCTCCTCGGGGCGCGTCTTGCTTGGGCCTCTCTCCTGGAGGCGCTCAGTCAGACCCAGTGTTGGCATGTGGCAAGACACACCTCGGGGCGCGTCTTGATTGGGCCTCTCTCCTGGAGGCGCTCATTCAGACCCAGTGGTGACGTGTGGCAAGACGCTCCTCGGGGCGCATATTGCTTGGGCCTCTCTCCTGAATGCCCTCTGTAAGACCGAGTGTTGACGTGTGGCAAGACTCTCCTCGGGGCGCGTCTTGCTTGGCCTTCTCTCATGGAGTTCCTCAGTCCGACCCAGTGTTGACATGTGTCAAGACGCTCCTCGGGGCGTGTCTTGCTTGGGCCTCTCTCCTGGAGGCGCTCAGTCAGACCCAGTTTTGACATGTGGCAAGACGCTCCTCGGGGCGCTTCTTGCTTGGGCTTCTCTCCTGGAGGCCCTCAGTCAGACCCATTGTTGACATGTGGCAAGACGCTCCTCGGGGCACGTCTTGCTTGGGCCTCTCTCCTGGAGGCGCTCAGTCAGACCGAGTAGTGACATGTGGCAAGACGCTCCTCGGGGCGCGTCTTGCTTGGGCCTCTCTCCTGGAGGTGCTCAGTCAGACCGAGTGCTGACATAAGGCAAGACGCTCCTCGGGGCGCGTCTTGCTGGGGCCTCTCTCCTGGAGGTGCTCAATCAGACCCAGAGGTGACACGTGTCAAGACGCTCCTCTGGGCGCGTCTTGCTTGGGCCTCTCTCCTGGAGGAGCTCAGTCAGACCCAGTGGTGACACGTGGCAAGACGCTCCTCGGGGCGCATCTTGCTTGGGCCTCTCTCCTGGATGCCCACTGTCAGACCCAGTGTTGACATGTGGCAAGACTCTCCTCGGGGCGCGTCTTGCTTGGGCTTCTCTCATGGAGGCCCTCAGTCAGACCCAGTGTTGACATGTGTCAAGACGCTCCTCGGGGCGTGTCTTGCTTGGGCCTCTCTCCTGGAAGCGCTCAGTCAGACCCAGTGTTTAAATGTGGCAAGACGCTCCTCGGGGCGCTTCTTGCTTGGGCTTCTCTCCTGGAGGCACTCAGTCAGACCCAGTGTTGACATGTGGCAAGACGCTCCTCGGGGCGCGTGTTGCTTGGACCTCTCTCCTGGAGGCGCTCAGTCAGACCGAGTAGTGACATGTGGCAAGACGCTCCTCGGGGCGCGTCTTGCTTGGGCCTCTCTCCTGGAGGCGCTCAATTAGACCCAGTGTTGACATGTGGCAAGACGCTCCTCGGGGCGCTTCTTGCTTGGGCTTCTCTCCTGGAGGCCCTCAGTCAGACCCATTGTTGACATGTGGCAAGACGCTCCTCGGGGCGCTTCTTGCTTGGGCCTCTCTCCTGGAGGCGCTCAGTCAGACCGAGTGCTGACATGTGGCAAGACGCTCCTCGGGGCGCGTCTTGCTGGGGCCTCTCTCCTGGAGGCGCTCAGTCAGACCCAGTGTTGACATGTGTCAAGACGCTCCTCGGGCGTTTCTTGCTTGTGCCTCTCTCCTGGAGGCGCTCAGTCAGACCCAGAGGTGACACGTGGCAAGATGCTCCTCGGGGCGCGTCTTGCTGGGGCTTCTCTCATGGAGGCACTCAGTCAGACCCAGTGTTGACATGTGGCAAGACGCTCCTCGGGGCGCGTGTTGCTTGGACCTCTCTCCTGGAGGCGCTCAATTAGACCCAGTGTTGACATGTGGCGAGACGCTCCTCGGGGCGCGTCTTGCTTGGGCTTCTCTCCTGGAGGCCCTCAGTCAGACCCATTGTTGACATGTGGCAAGACGCTCCTCGGGGCGCGTCTTGCTGGGGCCTCTCTCCTGGAGGCGCTCAGTCAAACCGAGCGTTGACATATGTCAAGACGCTCCTCGGGCGTTTCTTGCTTGCGCCTCTCTCCTGGAGGCGCACAGTAAGACCCAGAGGTGACATGTGGCAAGACGCTCCTCGGGCCTCTCTCCTGGAGGCGCTCAGTCAGACCCAGTGTTGACATGTGGCAAGACGCTCCTCGGGGCGCGTCTTGCTGGGGCTTCTCTCATGGAGGCACTCAGTCAGACCCAGTGTTGACATGTGGCAAGATGCTCGTCGGGGCACGTCTTGCTTGGGCCTCTCTCCTGGAGGCGCTCATTCAGACCCAGTTTTCACATGTAGCAAGACGCTCCTCGGGGCACGTCTTGCTAGGGCTTCTCTCCTGGAGGCGCTCAGTCAGACCCAGTGTTGACATGTGGCAAGATGCTCCTCGGGGCGCGTCTTGCTTGGGCCTCTCTCCTGGAGGCGCTCAGTCAGACCGAGTGCTGACATGTGGCAAGATGCTCCTCGGGGCGCATTTTGCTTGGGCTTCTCTCCTGGAGGCCCTCAGTCAGACCCAGTGTTGACATGTGGCAAGACGCTCCTCGGGGCGCGTCTTATTTGGGCCTCTCTCCTGGAGGCCCTCAGTCAGACCCAGTGTTGACATGTGGCAAGACGCTCCTCGGGGCGCGTCTTGCTTGGGCTTCTCTCCTGGAGGCCCTCAGTCAGACACATTGTTGACATGTGGCAAGATGCTCCTCGGGGCACGTCTTGCTTGGGCCTCTCTCCTGGAGGCGCTCAGTCAGACCGAGTAGTGACATGTGGCAAGACGCTCCTCGGGGCGCGTCTTGCTTGGGCCTCACTCCAGAAGGCCCTCAATCAGACCCAGTGTTGACACGTGGCAAGACGCTCCTCGGGGCGCGTCTTACTTGGGCCTCTCTGCTGGAGGCGCTCAGTCAGACTGAGTAGTGGCATGTGGCCTGACGCTCCTCGGGGCGCGTGTTGCTTGGGCCTCTCTCCTGGAGGCGCTCAGTCAGACCAAGTGGTGACATGTGGCAAGACAGTCCTCGGGGCGCGTCTTGCTTGGGCCTCTCTCCTGGAGGCCCTCTGTCAGACCCAGTGTTGACATGTGGCAAGACGCTCCTCCGGGCGCATCTTGCTTGGGCCTCTCTCCTGGAGGCCCTCAGTCAGACCCATTGTTGACATGTGGCAAGACGCTCCTCGGGGCGCGTCTTGCTTGTGCCTCTCTCCTGGAGCCGCTCAGTCAGACCGAGTGCTGACATAAGGCAAGACGCTCCTCGGGGCGCGTCTTGCTGGGGCCTCTCTCCTGGAGGTGCTCAGTGAGACCCAGTGCTGACATGTGGCAAGACGCTCCTCGGGGCGCGTCTTGCTTGGGCCTCTCTCCTGGAGGCGCTCAGTCAGACTGAGTAGTGACATGTGGCCTGACGCTCCTCGGGGCACGTCTTGCTTGGGCCTCTCTCCTGGAGGCGCTCAGTCAGACCCAGTGTTGACATGTGGCAAGACACTCCTCGGGGCGCGTCTTGCTTGGGCCTCTCTCGTGGAGGCCCTCTGTCAGACCCAGTGTTGACATGTGTCAAGACGCTCCTCGGGGCGCGTCTTGCTTGGGCTTCTCTCCTGGAGGCCCTCAGTCAGACCCATTGTTGACATGTGGCAAGACGCTCCTCGGGGCGCGTCTTGCTTGGGCTTCTCTCCTGGAGGAGCTCAGACAGACCCAGTGTTGACATGTGACAAGACGCTCCTCGGGGCGCGTCTTGCTTGGGCCTCTCTCCTGGAGGCGCTCAGTCAGAACCAGAGGTGACATGTGGCAAGACGCTCCTCGGGGCGCGTCTTGCTTGGGCCTCTCTCCTGGAGGCGCTCAGTCAGACCCAGTGTTGGCATGTGGCAAGACACACCTCGGGGCGCGTCTTGGTTGGGCCTCTCTCCTGGAGGCGCTCATTCAGACCCAGTGGTGACGTGTGGCAAGACGCTCCTCGGGGCGCGTATTGCTTGGGCCTCTCTCCTGAATGCCCTCTGTAAGACTGAGTGTTGACGTGTGGCAAGACTCTCCTCGGGGCGCGTCTTGCTTGGGCTTCTCTCATGGAGGCCCTCAGTCCGACCCAGTGTTGACATGTGTCAAGACGCTCCTCGGGGCGTGTCTTGCTTGGGCCTCTCTCCTGGAGGCGCTCAGTCAGACCCAGTGTTGACATGTGGCAAGACGCTCCTCGGGGCGCTTCTTGCTTGGGCTTCTCTCCTGGAGGGCCTCAGTCAGACCCGTTGTTGACATGTGGCAAGACGCTCCTCGGGGCACGTCTTGCTTGGGCCTCTATCCTGGAGGCGCTCAGTCAGACCGAGTAGTGACATGTGGCAAGACGCTCCTTGGGGCGCATCTTGCTTGGTCCTCTCTCCTGGAGGCGCTCAGTCAGACCGAGTGCTGACATAAGGCAAGACGCTCCTCGGGGCGCGTCTTGCTTGGGCCTCTCTCCTGGAGGTGCTCAATCAGACCCAGTGGTGACACGTGGCAAGACGCTCCTCTGGGCGCGTCTTGCTTGGGCCTCTCTCCTGGAGGAGCTCAGTCAGACGCAGTGGTGACACGTGGCAAGACGCTCCTCGGGGCGCATCTTGCTTGGGCCTCTCTCCTGGAGGCGCTAAGTCAGACCCAGTGTTGACACGTGGCAAGACGCTCCTCGGGGCGCGTCTTGCTTGGGCCTCTCTCCTGGAGGCGCTCAGTCAGACACAGTGTTGACATGTGGCAAGACACTCCTCGGGGCGCGTCTTGCTTGGCCTTCTCTCATGGAGGCCCTCAGTAAGACCCATTGTTGACATGTGGAAAGAAGCTCCTCGGGGCGCGTCTTGCTTTGGCTTCTCTCCTGGAGGCCCTCAGTCAGACCCATTGTTGACATGTGGCAAGACGGTCCTCGGGGCGCGTATTGCTTGGGCCTCTCTCCTGGATGCCCTCTGTCAGACCCAGTGTTGACATGTGGCAAGACTCTCCTCGGGGCGCGTCTTGCTTGGGCTTCTCTCATGGAGGCCCTCAGTCAGACCCAGTGTTGACATGTGTCAAGACGCTCCTCGGGGCGTGTCTTGCTTGGGCCTCTCTCCTGGAGGCGCTCAGTCAGACCCAGTGTTGAAATGTGGCAAGACGCTCCTCGGGGCGCTTCTTGCTTGGGCTTCTCTCCTGGAGGCACTCAGTCAGACCCAGTGTTGACATGTGGCAAGACGCTCCTCGGAGCGCATGTTGCTTGGACCTCTCTCCTGGAGGCGCTCAGTCAGACCGAGTAGTGACATGTGGCAAGACGCTCCTCCGGGCGCGTCTTGCTTGGGCCTCTCTCCTGGAGGCGCTCAGTCAGACCCAGTGTTCACATGTGGCAAGACGCTCCTCGGGGCGCGTCTTGCTTGGGCCTCTCTCTTGGAGGTGCTCAGTCAGACCCAGTGTTGACATGTGGCAAGACGCTCCTCGGGGCGCGTCTTGCTTGGGCCTCTCTCCTGGAGGCGCTCAGTCAGACCGAGTGCTGACATGTGGCAAGACGCTCCTCGGGGCGCATCTGGCTTGGGCTTCTCTCCTGGAGGCCCTCAGTCAGACCCAGTGTTGACATGTGGCAAGACGCTCCTCGGGGCACGTCTTATTTGGGCCTCTCTCCTGGGGGCCCTCAGTCAGACCCAATGTTGACATGTGGCAAGACGCTCCTCGGGGCGCGTCTTGCTTGGGCTTCTCTCCTGGAGGCCCTCAGTCAGACCCATTGTTGACATGTGGCAAGACACTCCTCGGGGCACGTCTTGCTTGGGCCTCTCTCCTGGAGGCGCTCAGTCAGACCGAGTAGTGACATGTGGCAAGACGCTCCTCGGGGCACGTCTTGCTTGGACCTCCCTCCTGGAAGCGCTCAGTCAGACCGAGTAGTGACATGTGGCAAGACGCTCCACGGGGCGTGTCTTGCTTGGACCTCTCTCCTGGAGGCGCTCAGTTAGACCGAGTAGTGACATGTGGCAAGACGCTCCTCGGGGCGGGTCTTGCTTGGGCCTCTCTCCTGGAGGCGCTCAGTCAGACCCAGTGTTGACACGTGGCAAGACGCTCCTCGGGGCGCGTCTTGCTTGGGCCTCGCTCAGTCAGACCCAGTGTTGGCATGTGGCAAGACACACCTCGGGGCGCGTCTTGATTGGGCCTCTCTCCTGGAGGCGCTCATTCAGACCCAGTGGTGACGTGTGGCAAGACGCTCCTCGGGGTGCATATTGCTTGGGCCTCTCTCCTGGAGGCGCTCAATTAGACCCAGTGTTGACATGTGGCAAGACGCTCCTCGGGGCGCTTCTTGCTTGGGCTTCTCTCCTGGAGGCCCTCAGTCAGACCCATTGTTGACATGTGGCAAGACGCTCCTTGTCACATGTCACCACTTGGTCTGACTGAGCGCCTCCAGGAGCGAGGCCCAAGCAACACGCACCCCGAGGAGCGTCAGGCCACATGTCACTACTCAGTCTGACTGAGAGCCTCCAGGAGAGAGGCCCAAGCAAGACGCGCCCCGAGGAGCGTCTTGACACATGTCAACACTGGGTCTGACAGAGGGCCTCCATGAGAGAGGCCCAAGCAAGACGCGCCCCGAGGAGTGTCTTGCCACATGTCAACACTGGGTCTGACAGAGGGCCTCCAGGAGAGAGGCCCAAGCAAGACGCGCCCCGAGGAGTGTCTTGCCACATGTCACCACTTGGTCTGACTGAGCGCCTCCAGGAGAGAGGCCCAAGCAACACACGCCTTGAGGAGCGTCAGGCCACATGTCACTACTCATTCTGACTGAGCGCCTCCAGGAGAGAGGCCCAAGCAAGACGCGCCCCGAGGAGCGTCTTGCCACGTGTCAACACTGGGTCTGATTGAGGGCCTTCTGGAGAGAGGCCCAAGCAAGACGCGCCCCGAGGAGCGTCTTGCCACATGTCAACAATGGTTCTTACTGAGGGCCTCCAGGAGAGAAGCCCAAGCAAGACGCGCCCTGAGGAGCTTCTTGCCACATGTCAGCACTCGGTCTGACTGAGCGCCTCCAGGAGAGAGGCCAAAGCAAGACGGCCCCCGAGGAGCGTCTTGACACATGTCAACACTGGGTCTGACAGAGGGCCTCCATGAGAAAGGCCCAAGCAAGACGCGCTCGAGGAGTGTCTTGCCAAATGTCAACACTGGGTCTGACTGAGCGCCTCATGGAGAGAGGTCCAAGCAAGACGCGCCCCGAGGAGCGTCTTGCCACATGTCAACACTGGGTCTGACTGAGTGCCTCCATGAGAGAAGCCCCAGCAATACACGCCCTGAGGAGCGTCTTGCCACATGTCACTGCTCAGTCTGTTTGAGCGCCTCCAGGAGAGAGGCCCAAGCAAGACGTGCCCCGAGGAGTGTCTTGCCACATGTCAACAATGGGTCTGACTGAGGGCCTCCAGGAGAGAATCCCAAGCAAGACGCGCCCCGAGGAGCGTCTTGCCACATGTCAACACTCGGTCTGACAGAGGGCATTCAGGAGAGAGGCCCAAGCAATACGCGCCCCGAGGAGCGTCTTGCCACATGTCACCACTGGGTCTGAATGAGCGCCTCCAGGAGAGAGGCCCAAGCAAGACGCGCCCCGATGAGTGTCTTGCCACATGTCAACACTGGGTCTGACTGAGCGCCTCCAGGAGAGAGGTCCAAGCAAGACTCGCCCCGAGGAGCGTCTTGCCACATGTCAGCACTGGGTCTGACTGAGCGCCTCCAGGAGAGAGGCCCCAGCAAGACGCGCCCCGAGGAGCGTCTTGCCTTATGTCAGCACTCGGTCTGACTGAGCACCTCCAGGAGAGAGGCCCAAGCAAGACGCGCCCCGAGGAGCGTCATGCCACATGTCAACAATGGGTCTGACTGAGGGCCTCCAGGAGAGAGGCCCAAGCAAGATGCGCCCGGAGGAGCGTCTTGCCACATGTAAACACTGCGTCTGACAGAGGGCCTCCAGGAGAGAGGCCCAAGCAAGACGCGCCCCGAGGAGTGTCTTGCCACATGTCACCTCTGGTTCTAACTGAGCGCCTCCAGGAGAGAGGCCCAAGCAAGACGCGCCCCGAGGAGCGTCTTGTCACATGTCAACACTGGGTCTGTCTGAGCGCCTCCAGGAGAGAAGCCCAAGCAAGACGCGCCCCGAGGAGCGTCTTGCCACATTTCAACAATGGGTCTGACTGAGGGCCTCCAGGAGAGAAGCCCAAGCAAGACGCGCCCCGAGGAGCGTCTTGACACATGTCAACACTGGGTCTGACAGAGGGCCTCCAGGAGAGAGGCCCAAGCAAGACGCGCCCCGAGGAGTGTCTTGCCACATGTCACCACTGGGTCTGACTGAGCGCCTCCAGGAGAGAGGCCCAAGCAAGACGCGCCCCGAGGAGCGTCAGGCCACATGTAAGCACTGGGTCCTACTGAGCGCCTCCAGGAGAGAGGCCCCAGCAAGACGCGCCCCGAGGAGCGTCTTGCCTTATGTCAGCACTCGGTCTGACTGAGCGCCTCTAGGAGAGAGGCCCAAGCAAGACACGCCCCGAGGAGCGTCTTGCCACATGTCAACAATGGGTCTGACTGAGGGCCTCCAGGAGAGAGGCCCAAGCAAGATGCGCTCGGAGGAGCGTCTTGCCACATGTCAACACTGGGTCTGACAGAGGGCCTCCAGGAGAGAGGTCCAAGCAAGACGCGCCCCGAGGAGCGTCTTGCCACATGTCACCTCTGGTTCTGACTGAGCGCCTCCAGGAGAGAGGCCCAAGCAAGACGTGTCCCGAGGAGCGTCTTGTCACATGTCAACTCTCGGTCTTTCTGAGCGCCTCCAGGAGAGAAGCCCAAGCAAGACGCGCCCCGAGGAGCGTCTTGCCACATGTCAGCACTCGGTCTGACTGAGCGCCTCCAGGAGAGAGGCCCAAGCAAGACGCGCCCCGAGGAGCGTCTTGCCACATGTCAACACTGGGTCTGACTGAGTGCCTCCATGAGAGAAGCCCCAGCAAGACACGCCCCGAGGAGCGTCTTGCCACATGTCACTGCTCGGTCTGTTTGAGCGCCTCCAGGAGAGAGGCCCAAGCAAGACGTGCCCCAAGGAGTGTCTTGCCACATGTCAACAATGGGTCTGACTGAGGGCCTCCAGGAGAGAATCCCAAGCAAGACGCGCCCCGAGGAGCGTCTTGCCACATGTCAACACTCGGTCTGACAGAGGGCATTCAGGAGAGAGGCCCAAGCAATACGCGCCCCGAGGAGCGTCTTGCCACATGTCAACACTGGGTCTGACTGAGCGCCTCCAGGAGAGAGGTCCAAGCAAGACTCACCCCGAGGAGCGTCTTGCCACATGTCAGCACTGGGTCTGACTGAGCGCCTCCAGGAGAGAGGCCCCAGCAATACGCGCCCCGAGGAGCGTCTTGCCTTATGTCAGCACTCGGTCTGACTGAGCGCCTCCAGGAGAGAGGCCCAAGCAAGACGCGCCCCGAGGAGCGTCTTGCCACATGTCAACAATGGGTCTGACTGAGGGCCTCCAGGAGAGAGGCCCAAGCAAGATGCGCCCGGAGGAGCGTCTTGCCACATGTAAACACTGCGTCTGACAGAGGGCCTCCAGGAGAGAGGCCCAAGCAAGACGCGCCCCGAGGAGCGTCTTGCCACATGTCACCTCTGGTTCTGACTGAGCGCCTCCAGGAGAGAGGCCCAAGCAAGACGCGCCCCGAGGAGCGTCTTGTCACATGTCAACACTGGGTCTGTCTGAGCGCCTCCAGGAGAGAAGCCCAAGCAAGACGCGCCCCGAGGAGCGTCTTGCCACATTTCAACAATGGGTCTGACTGAGGGCCTCCAGGAGAGAAGCCCAAGCAAGACGCGCCCCGAGGAGCGTCTTGACACATGTCAACACTGGGTCTGACAGAGGGCCTCCAGGAGAGAGGCCCAAGCAAGACGCGCCCCGAGGAGTGTCTTGCCACATGTCACCACTGGGTCTGACTGAGCGCCTCCAGGAGAGAGGCCCAAGCAAGACGCGCCCCGAGGAGCGTCAGGCCACATGTCACTACTCAGTCTGACTAAGCGCCTCCAGGAGAGAGGCCCAAGCAAGACGCGCCCCGAGGAGCGTCTTGCCACATGTAAGCACTGGGTCCTACTGAGCGCCTCCAGGAGAGAGGCCCCAGCAAGACGCGCCCCGAGGAGCGTCTTGCCTTATGTCAGCACTCGGTCTGACTGAGCGCCTCCAGGAGAGAGGCCCAAGCAAGACGCGCCCCGAGGAGCGTCTTGCCACATGTCAACAATGGGTCTGACTGAGGGCCTCCAGGAGAGAGGCCCAAGCAAGATGCGCTCGGAGGAGCGTCTTGCCACATGTCAACACTGGGTCTGACAGAGGGCCTCCAGGAGAGAGGTCCAAGCAAGACGCGCCCCGAGGAGCGTCTTGCCACATGTCACCTCTGGTTCTGACTGAGCGCCTCCAGGAGAGAGGCCCAAGCAAGACGTGCCCCGAGGAGCGTCTTGTCACATGTCAACACTCGGTCTTTCTGAACGCCTCCAGGAGAGAAGCCCAAGCAAGACGCGCCCTGAGGAGCGTCTTGCCACATGTCAGCACTCGGTCTGACTGAGCGCCTCCAGGAGAGAGGCCCAAGCAAGACGCGCCCCGAGGAGCGTCTTGCCACATGTCAACAATGGGTCTGACTGAGGTCCTCCAGGAGAGAGGCCCAAGCAAGATGCGCCCGGAGGAGCGTCTTGCCACATGTAAACACTGGGTCTGACAGAGGGCCTCCAGGAGAGAGGCCCAAGCAAGACGCGCCCCGAGGAGCGTCTTGCCACATGTCACCTCTGGTTCTGACTGAGCGCCTCCAGGAGAGAGGCCCAAGCAAGACGCGCCCCGAGGAGCGTCTTGTCACATGTCAACACTGGGTCTGTCTGAGCGCCTCCAGGAGAGAAGCCCAAGCAAGACGCGCCCCGAAGAGCGTCTTGCCACATGTCAACAATGGGTCTGACTGAGGGCCTCCAGGAGAGAAGCCCAAGCAAGACGCGCCCCGAGGAGCGTCTTGACACATGTCAACACTGGGTCTGACAGAGGGCCTCCAGGAGAGAGGCCCAAGCAAGACGCGCCCCGAGGAGTGTCTTGCCACATGTCACCACTGGGTCTGACTGAGCGCCTCCAGGAGAGAGGCCCAAGCAAGACGCGCCCCGAGGAGCGTCAGGCCACATGTCACTACTCATTCTGACTAAGCGCCTCCAGGAGAGAGGCCCAAGCAAGACGCGCCCCGAGGAGCGTCTTGCCACATGTAAGCACTGGGTCCTACTGAGCGCCTCCAGGAGAGAGGCCCCAGCAAGACGCGCCCCGAGGAGCGTCTTGCCTTATGTCAGCACTCGGTCTGACTGAGCGCCTCCAGGAGAGAGGCCCAAGCAAGACGCGCCCCGAGGAGCGTCTTGCCACATGTCAACAATGGGTCTGACTGAGGGTCTCCAGGAGAGAGGCCCAAGCAAGATGCGCTCGGAGGAGCGTCTTGCCACATGTAAACACTGCGTCTGACAGAGGGCCTCCAGGAGAGAGGCCCAAGCAAGACGCGCCCCGAGGAGCGTCTTGCCACATGTCACCTCTGGTTCTGACTGAGCGCCTCCAGGAGAGAGGCCCAAGCAAGACGTGCCCCGAGGAGCGTCTTGTCACATGTCAACACTCGGTCTTTCTGAGCGCCTCCAGGAGAGAAGCCCAAGCAAGACGCGCCCCGAGGAGCGTCTTGCCACATGTCAGCACTCGGTCTGACTGAGCGCCTCCAGGAGAGAGGCCCAAGCAAGACGCGCCCCGAGGAGAGTCTTGCCACATGTCAACAATGGGTCTGACTGAGGGCCTCCAGGAGAGAAGCCCAAGCAACACGCGGCCCGAGGAGCGTCTTGCCACATGTCAACACTCGGTCTGACAGAGGGCATTCAGGAGAGAGGCCCAAGCAATACGCGCCCCGAGGAGCGTCTTGCCACATGTCACCACTGGGTCTGAATGAGCGCCTCCAGGAGAGAGGCCCAAGCAAGACGCGCCCCGATGAGTGTCTTGCCACATGTCAACACTGGGTCTGAATGAGTGCCTCCAGGAGAGAGGCCCAAGCAAGACTCGCCCCGAGGAGCGTCTTGCCACATGTCAGCACTGGGTCTGACTGAGCGCCTCCAGGAGAGAGGCCCCAGCAAGACGCGCCCCGAGGAGCGTCTTGCCTTATGTCAGCACTCGGTCTGACTGAGCGCCTCCAGGAGAGAGGCCCAAGCAAGACGCGCCCCGAGGAGCGTCTTGCCACATGTCAACAATGGGTCTGACTGAGGGCCTCCAGGAGAGAGGCCCAAGCAAGATGCGCCCGGAGGAGCGTCTTGCCACATGTAAACACTGGGTCTGACAGAGGGCCTCCAGGAGAGAGGCCCAAGCAAGACGCGCCCCGAGGAGCGTCTTGCCACATGTCACCTCTGGTTCTGACTGAGCGCCTCCAGGAGAGAGGCCCAAGCAAGACGCGCCCCGAGGAGCGTCTTGTCACATGTCAACACTGGGTCTGTCTGAGCGCCTCCAGGAGAGAAGCCCAAGCAAGACGCGCCCCGAGGAGCGTCTTGCCACATGTCAACAATGGGTCTGACTGAGGGCCTCCAGGAGAGAAGCCCAAGCAAGACGCGCCCCGAGGAGCGTCTTGACACATGTCAACACTGGGTCTGACAGAGGGCCTCCAGGAGAGAGGCCCAAGCAAGACGCGCCCCGAGGAGTGTCTTGCCACATGTCACCACTGGGTCTGACTGAGCGCCTCCAGGAGAGAGGCCCAAGCAAGACGCGCCCCGAGGAGCGTCAGGCCACATGTCACTACTCAGTCTGACTAAGCGCCTCCAGGAGAGAGGCCCAAGCAAGACGCGACCCGAGGAGCGTCTTGCCACATGTAAGCACTGGGTCCTACTGAGCGCCTCCAGGAGAGAGGCCCCAGCAAGACGCGCCCCGAGGAGCGTCTTGCCTTATGTCAGCACTCGGTGTGACTGAGCGCCTCCAGGAGAGAGGCCCAAGCAAGACGCGCCCCGAGGAGCGTCTTGCCACATGTCAACAATGGGTCTGACTGAGCGCCTCCAGGAGAGAGGCCCAAGCAAGACGCGCCCCGAGGAGCGTCAGGCCACATGTCACTACTCAGTCTGACTAAGCGCCTCCAGGAGAGAGGCTCAAGCAAGACGCGCCCCGAGGAGCGTCTTGCCACATGTAAGCACTGGGTCCTACTGAGCGCCTCCAGGAGAGAGGCCCCAGCAAGACGCGCCCCGAGGAGCGTCTTGCCTTATGTCAGCACTCGGTCTGACTGAGCGCCTCTAGGAGAGAGGCCCAAGCAAGACGCGCCCCGAGGAGCGTCTTGCCACATGTCAACAATGGGTCTGACTGAGGGCCTCCAGGAGAGAGGCCCAAGCAAGATGCGCTCGGAGGAGCGTCTTGCCACATGTCAACACTGGGTCTGACAGAGGGCCTCCAGGAGAGAGGTCCAAGCAAGACGCGCCCCGAGGAGCGTCATGCCACATGTCACCTCTGGTTCTGACTGAGCGCCTCCAGGAGAGAGGCCCAAGCAAGACGTGTCCCGAGGAGCGTCTTGTCACATGTCAACACTCGGTCTTTCTGAGCGCCTCCAGGAGAGAAGCCCAAGCAAGACGCGCCCCGAGGAGCGTCTTGCCACATGTCAGCACTCGGTCTGACTGAGCGCCTCCAGGAGAGAGGCCCAAGCAAGACGCGCCCCGAGGAGCGTCTTGCCACATGTCAACACTGGGTCTGACTGAGTGCCTCCATGAGAGAAGCCCCAGCAAGACACGCCCCGAGGAGCGTCTTGCCACATGTCACTGCTCGGTCTGTTTGAGCGCCTCCAGGAGAGAGGCCCAAGCAAGACGTGCCCCGAGGAGTGTCTTGCCACATGTCAACAATGGGTCTGACTGAGGGCCTCCAGGAGAGAATCCCAAGCAAGACGCGCCCCGAGGAGCGTCTTGCCACATGTCAACACTCGGTCTGACAGAGGGCATTCAGGAGAGAGGCCCAAGCAATACGCGCCCCGAGGAGCGTCTTGCCACATGTCACCACTGGGTCTGAATGAGCGCCTCCAGGAGAGAGGCCCAAGCAAGACGCGCCCCGATGAGTGTCTTGCCACATGTCACCACTGGGTCTGACTGAGCGCCTCCAGGAGAGAGGTCCAAGCAAGACTCACCCCGAGGAGCGTCTTGCCACATGTCAGCACTGGGTCTGACTGAGCGCCTCCAGGAGAGAGGCCCCAGCAATACGCGCCCCGAGGAGCGTCTTGCCTTATGTCAGCACTCGGTCTGACTGAGCGCCTCCAGGAGAGAGGCCCAAGCAAGACGCGCCCCGAGGAGCGTCTTGCCACATGTCAACAATGGGTCTGACTGAGGGCCTCCAGGAGAGAGGCCCAAGCAAGATGCGCCCGGAGGAGCGTCTTGCCACATGTAAACACTGCGTCTGACAGAGGGCCTCCAGGAGAGAGGCCCAAGCAAGACGCGCCCCGAGGAGCGTCTTGCCACATGTCACCTCTGGTTCTGACTGAGCTCCTCCAGGAGAGAGGCCCAAGCAAGACGCGCCCCGAGGAGCGTCTTGTCACATGTCAACACTGGGTCTGTCTGAGCGCCTCCAGGAGAGAAGCCCAAGCAAGACGCGCCCCGAGGAGCGTCTTGCCACATTTCAACAATGGGTCTGACTGAGGGCCTCCAGGAGAGAAGCCCAACCAAGACGCGCCCCGAGGAGCGTCTTGCCACATGTCAACAATGGGTCTGACTGAGGGCCTCCAGGAGAGAGGCCCAAGCAAGATGCGCTCGGAGGAGCGTCTTGCCACATGTCAACACTGGGTCTGACAGAGGGCCTCCAGGAGAGAGGTCCAAGCAAGACGCGCCCCGAGGAGCGTCTTGCCACATGTCACCTCTGGTTCTGACTGAGCGCCTCCAGGAGAGAGGCCCAAGCAAGACGTGCCCCGAGGAGCGTCTTGTCACATGTCAACACTCGGTCTTTCTGAACGCCTCCAGGAGAGAAGCCCAAGCAAGACGCGCCCTGAGGAGCGTCTTGCCACATGTCAGCACTCGGTCTGACTGAGCGCCTCCAGGAGAGAGGCCCAAGCAAGACGCGCCCCGAGGAGCGTCTTGCCACATGTCAACAATGGGTCTGACTGAGGTCCTCCAGGAGAGAGGCCCAAGCAAGATGCGCCCGGAGGAGCGTCTTGCCACATGTAAACACTGGGTCTGACAGAGGGCCTCCAGGAGAGAGGCCCAAGCAAGACGCGCCCCGAGGAGCGTCTTGCCACATGTCACCTCTGGTTCTGACTGAGCGCCTCCAGGAGAGAGGCCCAAGCAAGACGCGCCCCGAGGAGCGTCTTGTCACATGTCAACACTGGGTCTGTCTGAGCGCCTCCAGGAGAGAAGCCCAAGCAAGACGCGCCCCGAAGAGCGTCTTGCCACATGTCAACAATGGGTCTGACTGAGGGCCTCCAGGAGAGAAGCCCAAGCAAGACGCGCCCCGAGGAGCGTCTTGACACATGTCAACACTGGGTCTGACAGAGGGCCTCCAGGAGAGAGGCCCAAGCAAGACGCGCCCCGAGGAGTGTCTTGCCACATGTCACCACTGGGTCTGACTGAGCGCCTCCAGGAGAGAGGCCCAAGCAAGACGCGCCCCGAGGAGCGTCAGGCCACATGTCACTACTCATTCTGACTAAGCGCCTCCAGGAGAGAGGCCCAAGCAAGACGCGCCCCGAGGAGCGTCTTGCCACATGTAAGCACTGGGTCAAACTGAGCGCCTCCAGGAGAGAGGCCCCAGCAAGACGCGCCCCTAGGAGCGTCTTGCCTTATGTCAGCACTCGGTCTGACTGAGCGCCTCCAGGAGAGAGGCCCAAGCAAGACGCGCCCCGAGGAGCGTCTTGCCACATGTCAACAATGGGTCTGACTGAGGGTCTCCAGGAGAGAGGCCCAAGCAAGATGCGCTCGGAGGAGCGTCTTGCCACATGTAAACACTGCGTCTGACAGAGGGCCTCCAGGAGAGAGGCCCAAGCAAGACGCGCCCCGAGGAGCATCTTGCCACATGTCACCTCTGGTTCTGACTGAGCGCCTCCAGGAGAGAGGCCCAAGCAAGACGTGCCCCGAGGAGCGTCTTGTCACATGTCAACACTCGGTCTTTCTGAGCGCCTCCAGGAGAGAGGCCCAAGCAAGACGCGCCCCGAGGAGCGTCTTGCCACATGTCAGCACTCGGTCTGACTGAGCGCCTCCAGGAGAGAGGCCCAAGCAAGACGCGCCCCGAGGAGAGTCTTGCCACATGTCAACAATGGGTCTGACTGAGGGCCTCCAGGAGAGAAGCCCAAGCAACACGCGGCCCGAGGAGCGTCTTGCCACATGTCAACACTCGGTCTGACAGAGGGCATTCAGGAGAGAGGCCCAAGCAATACGCGCCCCGAGGAGCGTCTTGCCACATGTCACCACTGGGTCTGAATGAGCGCCTCCAGGAGAGAGGCCCAAGCAAGACGCGCCCCGATGAGTGTCTTGCCACATGTCAACACTGGGTCTGAATGAGCGCCTCCAGGAGAGAGGCCCAAGCAAGACTCGCCCCGAGGAGCGTCTTGCCACATGTCAGCACTGGGTCTGACTGAGCGCCTCCAGGAGAGAGGCCCCAGCAAGACGCGCCCCGAGGAGCGTCTTGCCTTATGTCAGCACTCGGTCTGACTGAGCGCCTCCAGGAGAGAGGCCCAAGCAAGACGCGCCCCGAGGAGCGTCTTGCCACATGTCAACAATGGGTCTGACTGAGGGCCTCCAGGAGAGAGGCCCAAGCAAGATGCGCCCGGAGGAGCGTCTTGCCACATGTAAACACTGGGTCTGACAGAGGGCCTCCAGGAGAGAGGCCCAAGCAAGACGCGCCCCGAGGAGCGTCTTGCCACATGTCACCTCTGGTTCTGACTGAGCGCCTCCAGGAGAGAGGCCCAAGCAAGACGCGCCCCGAGGAGCGTCTTGTCACATGTCAACACTGGGTCTGTCTGAGCGCCTCCAGGAGAGAAGCCCAAGCAAGACGCGCCCCGAGGAGCGTCTTGCCACATGTCAACAATGGGTCTGACTGAGGGCCTCCAGGAGAGAAGCCCAAGCAAGACGCGCCCCGAGGAGCGTCTTGACACATGTCAACACTGGGTCTGACAGAGGGCCTCCAGGAGAGAGGCCCAAGCAAGACGCGCCCCGAGGAGTGTCTTGCCACATGTCACCACTGGGTCTGACTGAGCGCCTCCAGGAGAGAGGCCCAAGCAAGACGCGCCCCGAGGAGCGTCAGGCCACATGTCACTACTCAGTCTGACTAAGCGCCTCCAGGAGAGAGGCCCAAGCAAGACGCGACCCGAGGAGCGTCTTGCCACATGTAAGCACTGGGTCCTACTGAGCGCCTCCAGGAGAGAGGCCCCAGCAAGACGCGCCCCGAGGAGCGTCTTGCCTTATGTCAGCACTCGGTGTGACTGAGCGCCTCCAGGAGAGAGGCCCAAGCAAGACGCGCCCCGAGGAGCGTCTTGCCACATGTCAACAATGGGTCTGACTGAGCGCCTCCAGGAGAGAGGCCCAAGCAAGACGCGCCCCGAGGAGCGTCAGGCCACATGTCACTACTCAGTCTGACTAAGCGCCTCCAGGAGAGAGGCTCAAGCAAGACGCGCCCCGAGGAGCGTCTTGCCACATGTAAGCACTGGGTCCTACTGAGCGCCTCCAGGAGAGAGGCCCCAGCAAGACGCGCCCCGAGGAGCGTCTTGCCTTATGTCAGCACTCGGTCTGACTGAGCGCCTCTAGGAGAGAGGCCCAAGCAAGACGCGCCCCGAGGAGCGTCTTGCCACATGTCAACAATGGGTCTGACTGAGGGCCTCCAGGAGAGAGGCCCAAGCAAGATGCGCTCGGAGGAGCGTCTTGCCACATGTCAACACTGGGTCTGACAGAGGGCCTCCAGGAGAGAGGTCCAAGCAAGACGCGCCCCGAGGAGCGTCATGCCACATGTCACCTCTGGTTCTGACTGAGCGCCTCCAGGAGAGAGGCCCAAGCAAGACGTGTCCCGAGGAGCGTCTTGTCACATGTCAACACTCGGTCTTTCTGAGCGCCTCCAGGAGAGAAGCCCAAGCAAGACGCGCCCCGAGGAGCGTCTTGCCACATGTCAGCACTCGGTCTGACTGAGCGCCTCCAGGAGAGAGGCCCAAGCAAGACGCGCCCCGAGGAGCGTCTTGCCACATGTCAACACTGGGTCTGACTGAGTGCCTCCATGAGAGAAGCCCCAGCAAGACACGCCCCGAGGAGCGTCTTGCCACATGTCACTGCTCGGTCTGTTTGAGCGCCTCCAGGAGAGAGGCCCAAGCAAGACGTGCCCCGAGGAGTGTCTTGCCACATGTCAACAATGGGTCTGACTGAGGGCCTCCAGGAGAGAATCCCAAGCAAGACGCGCCCCGAGGAGCGTCTTGCCACATGTCAACACTCGGTCTGACAGAGGGCATTCAGGAGAGAGGCCCAAGCAATACGCGCCCCGAGGAGCGTCTTGCCACATGTCACCACTGGGTCTGAATGAGCGCCTCCAGGAGAGAGGCCCAAGCAAGACGCGCCCCGATGAGTGTCTTGCCACATGTCACCACTGGGTCTGACTGAGCGCCTCCAGGAGAGAAGCCCAAGCAAGACGCGCCCCGAGGAGCGTCTTGCCACATGTCAGCACTCGGTCTGACTGAGCGCCTCCAGGAGAGAGGCCCAAGCAAGACGCGCCCCGAGGAGCGTCTTGCCACATGTCAACAATGGGTCTGACTGAGGGCCTCCAGGAGAGAGGCCCAAGCAAGATGCGCCCGGAGGAGCGTCTTGCCACATGTAAACACTGGGTCTGACAGAGGGCCTCCAGGAGAGAGGCCCAAGCAAGACGCGCCCCGAGGAGTGTCTTGCCACATGTCACCACTGGGTCTGACTGAGCGCCTCCAGGAGAGAGGCCCAAGCAAGACGCGCCCCGAGGAGCGTCAGGCCACATGTCACTACTCAGTCTGACTAAGCGCCTCCAGGAGAGAGGCCCAAGCAAGACGCGCCCCGAGGAGCGTCTTGCCACATGTAAGCACTGGGTCCTACTGAGCGCCTCCAGGAGAGAGGCCCCAGCAAGACGCGCCCCGAGGAGCGTCTTGCCTTATGTCAGCACTCGGTCTGACTGAGCGCCTCCAGGAGAGAGGCCCAAGCAAGACGCGCCCCGAGGAGCGTCTTGCCACATGTCAACAATGGGTCTGACTGAGGGCCTCCAGGAGAGAGGCCCAAGCAAGATGCGCTCGGAGGAGCGTCTTGCCACATGTCAACACTGGGTCTGACAGAGGGCCTCCAGGAGAGAGGTCCAAGCAAGACGCGCCCCGAGGAGCGTCTTGCCACATGTCACCTCTGGTTCTGACTGAGCGCCTCCAGGAGAGAGGCCCAAGCAAGACGTGCCCCGAGGAGCGTCTTGTCACATGTCAACACTCGGTCTTTCTGAACGCCTCCAGGAGAGAAGCCCAAGCAAGACGCGCCCTGAGGAGCGTCTTGCCACATGTCAGCACTCGGTCTGACTGAGCGCCTCCAGGAGAGAGGCCCAAGCAAGACGCGCCCCGAGGAGCGTCTTGCCACATGTCAACAATGGGTCTGACTGAGGTCCTCCAGGAGAGAGGCCCAAGCAAGATGCGCCCGGAGGAGCGTCTTGCCACATGTAAACACTGGGTCTGACAGAGGGCCTCCAGGAGAGAGGCCCAAGCAAGACGCGCCCCGAGGAGCGTCTTGCCACATGTCACCTCTGGTTCTGACTGAGCGCCTCCAGGAGAGAGGCCCAAGCAAGACGCGCCCCGAGGAGCGTCTTGTCACATGTCAACACTGGGTCTGTCTGAGCGCCTCCAGGAGAGAAGCCCAAGCAAGACGCGCCCCGAAGAGCGTCTTGCCACATGTCAACAATGGGTCTGACTGAGGGCCTCCAGGAGAGAAGCCCAAGCAAGACGCGCCCCGAGGAGCGTCTTGACACATGTCAACACTGGGTCTGACAGAGGGCCTCCAGGAGAGAGGCCCAAGCAAGACGCGCCCCGAGGAGTGTCTTGCCACATGTCACCACTGGGTCTGACTGAGCGCCTCCAGGAGAGAGGCCCAAGCAAGACGCGCCCCGAGGAGCGTCAGGCCACATGTCACTACTCATTCTGACTAAGCGCCTCCAGGAGAGAGGCCCAAGCAAGACGCGCCCCGAGGAGCGTCTTGCCACATGTAAGCACTGGGTCCTACTGAGCGCCTCCAGGAGAGAGGCCCCAGCAAGACGAGCCCCGAGGAGCGTCTTGCCTTATGTCAGCACTCGGTCTGACTGAGCGCCTCCAGGAGAGAGGCCCAAGCAAGACGCGCCCCGAGGAGCGTCTTGCCACATGTCAACAATGGGTCTGACTGAGGGTCTCCAGGAGAGAGGCCCAAGCAAGATGCGCTCGGAGGAGCGTCTTGCCACATGTAAACACTGCGTCTGACAGAGGGCCTCCAGGAGAGAGGCCCAAGCAAGACGCGCCCCGAGGAGCGTCTTGCCACATGTCACCTCTGGTTCTGACTGAGCGCCTCCAGGAGAGAGGCCCAAGCAAGACGTGCCCCGAGGAGCGTCTTGTCACATGTCAACACTCGGTCTTTCTGAGCGCCTCCAGGAGAGAAGCCCAAGCAAGACGCGCCCCGAGGAGCGTCTTGCCACATGTCAGCACTCGGTCTGACTGAGCGCCTCCAGGAGAGAGGCCCAAGCAAGACGCGCCCCGAGGAGAGTCTTGCCACATGTCAACAATGGGTCTGACTGAGGGCCTCCAGGAGAGAAGCCCAAGCAACACGCGGCCCGAGGAGCGTCTTGCCACATGTCAACACTCGGTCTGACAGAGGGCATTCAGGAGAGAGGCCCAAGCAATACGCGCCCCGAGGAGCGTCTTGCCACATGTCACCACTGGGTCTGAATGAGCGCCTCCAGGAGAGAGGCCCAAGCAAGACGCGCCCCGATGAGTGTTTTGCCACATGTCAACACTGGGTCTGAATGAGCGCCTCCAGGAGAGAGGCCCAAGCAAGACTCGCCCCGAGGAGCGTCTTGCCACATGTCAGCACTGGGTCTGACTGAGCGCCTCCAGGAGAGAGGCCCCAGCAAGACGCGCCCCGAGGAGCGTCTTGCCTTATGTCAGCACTCGGTCTGACTGAGCGCCTCCAGGAGAGAGGCCCAAGCAAGACGCGCCCCGAGGAGCGTCTTGCCACATGTCAACAATGGGTCTGACTGAGGGCCTCCAGGAGAGAGGCCCAAGCAAGATGCGCCCGGAGGAGCGTCTTGCCACATGTAAACACTGGGTCTGACAGAGGGCCTCCAGGAGAGAGGCCCAAGCAAGACGCGCCCCGAGGAGCGTCTTGCCACATGTCACCTCTGGTTCTGACTGAGCGCCTCCAGGAGAGAGGCCCAAGCAAGACGCGCCCCGAGGAGCGTCTTGTCACATGTCAACACTGGGTCTGTCTGAGCGCCTCCAGGAGAGAAGCCCAAGCAAGACGCGCCCCGAGGAGCGTCTTGCCACATGTCAACAATGGGTCTGACTGAGGGCCTCCAGGAGAGAAGCCCAAGCAAGACGCGCCCCGAGGAGCGTCTTGACACATGTCAACACTGGGTCTGACAGAGGGCCTCCAGGAGAGAGGCCCAAGCAAGACGCGCCCCGAGGAGTGTCTTGCCACATGTCACCACTGGGTCTGACTGAGCGCCTCCAGGAGAGAGGCCCAAGCAAGACGCGCCCCGAGGAGCGTCAGGCCACATGTCACTACTCAGTCTGACTAAGCGCCTCCAGGAGAGAGGCCCAAGCAAGACGCGACCCGAGGAGCGTCTTGCCACATGTAAGCACTGGGTCCTACTGAGCGCCTCCAGGAGAGAGGCCCCAGCAAGACGCGCCCCGAGGAGCGTCTTGCCTTATGTCAGCACTCGGTGTGACTGAGCGCCTCCAGGAGAGAGGCCCAAGCAAGACGCGCCCCGAGGAGCGTCTTGCCACATGTCAACAATGGGTCTGACTGAGCGCCTCCAGGAGAGAGGCCCAAGCAAGACGCGCCCCGAGGAGCGTCAGGCCACATGTCACTACTCAGTCTGACTAAGCGCCTCCAGGAGAGAGGCTCAAGCAAGACGCGCCCCGAGGAGCGTCTTGCCACATGTAAGCACTGGGTACTACTGAGCGCCTCCAGGAGAGAGGCCCCAGCAAGACGCGCCCCGAGGAGCGTCTTGCCTTATGTCAGCACTCGGTCTGACTGAGCGCCTCTAGGAGAGAGGCCCAAGCAAGACGCGCCCCGAGGAGCGTCTTGCCACATGTCAACAATGGGTCTGACTGAGGGCCTCCAGGAGAGAGGCCCAAGCAAGATGCGCTCGGAGGAGCGTCTTGCCACATGTCAACACTGGGTCTGACAGAGGGCCTCCAGGAGAGAGGTCCAAGCAAGACGCGCCCCGAGGAGCGTCATGCCACATGTCACCTCTGGTTCTGACTGAGCGCCTCCAGGAGAGAGGCCCAAGCAAGACGTGTCCCGAGGAGCGTCTTGTCACATGTCAACACTCGGTCTTTCTGAGCGCCTCCAGGAGAGAAGCCCAAGCAAGACGCGCCCCGAGGAGCGTCTTGCCACATGTCAGCACTCGGTCTGACTGAGCGCCTCCAGGAGAGAGGCCCAAGCAAGACGCGCCCCGAGGAGCGTCTTGCCACATGTCAACACTGGGTCTGACTGAGTGCCTCCATGAGAGAAGCCCCAGCAAGACACGCCCCGAGGAGCGTCTTGCCACATGTCACTGCTCGGTCTGTTTGAGCGCCTCCAGGAGAGAGGCCCAAGCAAGACGTGCCCCGAGGAGTGTCTTGCCACATGTCAACAATGGGTCTGACTGAGGGCCTCCAGGAGAGAATCCCAAGCAAGACGCGCCCCGAGGAGCGTCTTGCCACATGTCAACACTCGGTCTGACAGAGGGCATTCAGGAGAGAGGCCCAAGCAATACGCGCCCCGAGGAGCGTCTTGCCACATGTCACCACTGGGTCTGAATGAGCGCCTCCAGGAGAGAGGCCCAAGCAAGACGCGCCCCGATGAGTGTCTTGCCACATGTCACCACTGGGTCTGACTGAGCGCCTCCAGGAGAGAGGTCCAAGCAAGACTCACCCCGAGGAGCGTCTTGCCACATGTCAGCACTGGGTCTGACTGAGCGCCTCCAGGAGAGAGGCCCCAGCAATACGCGCCCCGAGGAGCGTCTTGCCTTATGTCAGCACTCGGTCTGACTGAGCGCCTCCAGGAGAGAGGCCCAAGCAAGACGCGCCCCGAGGAGCGTCTTGCCACATGTCAACAATGGGTCTGACTGAGGGCCTCCAGGAGAGAGGCCCAAGCAAGATGCGCCCGGAGGAGCGTCTTGCCACATGTAAACACTGCGTCTGACAGAGGGCCTCCAGGAGAGAGGCCCAAGCAAGACGCGCCCCGAGGAGCGTCTTGCCACATGTCACCTCTGGTTCTGACTGAGCGCCTCCAGGAGAGAGGCCCAAGCAAGACGCGCCCCGAGGAGCGTCTTGTCACATGTCAACACTGGGTCTGTCTGAGCGCCTCCAGGAGAGAAGCCCAAGCAAGACGCGCCCCGAGGAGCGTCTTGCCACATTTTAACAATGGGTCTGACTGAGGGCCTCCAGGAGAGAAGCCCAACCAAGACGCGCCCCGAGGAGCGTCTTGCCACATGTCAACAATGGGTCTGACTGAGGGCCTCCAGGAGAGAGGCCCAAGCAAGATGCGCTCGGAGGAGCGTCTTGCCACATGTCAACACTGGGTCTGACAGAGGGCCTCCAGGAGAGAGGTCCAAGCAAGACGCGCCCCGAGGAGCGTCTTGCCACATGTCACCTCTGGTTCTGACTGAGCGCCTCCAGGAGAGAGGCCCAAGCAAGACGTGCCCCGAGGAGCGTCTTGTCACATGTCAACACTCGGTCTTTCTGAACGCCTCCAGGAGAGAAGCCCAAGCAAGACGCGCCCTGAGGAGCGTCTTGCCACATGTCAGCACTCGGTCTGACTGAGCGCCTCCAGGAGAGAGGCCCAAGCAAGACGCGCCCCGAGGAGCGTCTTGCCACATGTCAACAATGGGTCTGACTGAGGTCCTCCAGGAGAGAGGCCCAAGCAAGATGCGCCCGGAGGAGCGTCTTGCCACATGTAAACACTGGGTCTGACAGAGGGCCTCCAGGAGAGAGGCCCAAGCAAGACGCGCCCCGAGGAGCGTCTTGCCACATGTCACCTCTGGTTCTGACTGAGCGCCTCCAGGAGAGAGGCCCAAGCAAGACGCGCCCCGAGGAGCGTCTTGTCACATGTCAACACTGGGTCTGTCTGAGCGCCTCCAGGAGAGAAGCCCAAGCAAGACGCGCCCCGAAGAGCGTCTTGCCACATGTCAACAATGGGTCTGACTGAGGGCCTCCAGGAGAGAAGCCCAAGCAAGACGCGCCCCGAGGAGCGTTTTGACACATGTCAACACTGGGTCTGACAGAGGGCCTCCAGGAGAGAGGCCCAAGCAAGACGCGCCCCGAGGAGTGTCTTGCCACATGTCACCACTGGGTCTGACTGAGCGCCTCCAGGAGAGAGGCCAAAGCAAGACGCGCCCCGAGGAGCGTCAGGCCACATGTCACTACTCATTCTGACTAAGCGCCTCCAGGAGAGAGGCCCAAGCAAGACGCGCCCCGAGGAGCGTCTTGCCACATGTAAGCACTGGGTCCTACTGAGCGCCTCCAGGAGAGAGGCCCCAGCAAGACGCGCCCCGAGGAGCGTCTTGCCTTATGTCAGCACTCGGTCTGACTGAGCGCCTCCAGGAGAGAGGCCCAAGCAAGACGCGCCCCGAGGAGCGTCTTGCCACATGTCAACAATGGGTCTGACTGAGGGTCTCCAGGAGAGAGGCCCAAGCAAGATGCGCTCGGAGGAGCGTCTTGCCACATGTAAACACTGCATCTGACAGAGGGCCTCCAGGAGAGAGGCCCAAGCAAGACGCGCCCCGAGGAGCGTCTTGCCACATGTCACCTCTGGTTCTGACTGAGCGCCTCCAGGAGAGAGGCCCAAGCAAGACGTGCCCCGAGGAGCGTCTTGTCACATGTCAACACTCGGTCTTTCTGAGCGCCTCCAGGAGAGAGGCCCAAGCAAGACGCGCCCCGAGGAGCGTCTTGCCACATGTCAGCACTCGGTCTGACTGAGCGCCTCCAGGAGAGAGGCCCAAGCAAGACGCGCCCCGAGGAGAGTCTTGCCACATGTCAACAATGGGTCTGACTGAGGGCCTCCAGGAGAGAAGCCCAAGCAACACGCGGCCCGAGGAGCGTCTTGCCACATGTCAACACTCGGTCTGACAGAGGGCATTCAGGAGAGAGGCCCAAGCAATACGCGCCCCGAGGAGCGTCTTGCCACATGTCACCACTGGGTCTGAATGAGCGCCTCCAGGAGAGAGGCCCAAGCAAGACGCGCCCCGATGAGTGTCTTGCCACATGTCAACACTGGGTCTGAATGAGCGCCTCCAGGAGAGAGGCCCAAGCAAGACTCGCCCCGAGGAGCGTCTTGCCACATGTCAGCACTGGGTCTGACTGAGCGCCTCCAGGAGAGAGGCCCCAGCAAGACGCGCCCCGAGGAGCGTCTTGCCTTATGTCAGCACTCGGTCTGACTGAGCGCCTCCAGGAGAGAGGCCCAAGCAAGACGCGCCCCGAGGAGCGTCTTGCCACATGTCAACAATGGGTCTGACTGAGGGCCTCCAGGAGAGAGGCCCAAGCAAGATGCGCCCGGAGGAGCGTCTTGCCACATGTAAACACTGGGTCTGACAGAGGGCCTCCAGGAGAGAGGCCCAAGCAAGACGCGCCCCGAGGAGCGTCTTGCCACATGTCACCTCTGGTTCTGACTGAGCGCCTCCAGGAGAGAGGCCCAAGCAAGACGCGCCCCGAGGAGCGTCTTGTCACATGTCAACACTGGGTCTGTCTGAGCGCCTCCAGGAGAGAAGCCCAAGCAAGACGCGCCCCGAGGAGCGTCTTGCCACATGTCAACAATGGGTCTGACTGAGGGCCTCCAGGAGAGAAGCCCAAGCAAGACGCGCCCCGAGGAGCGTCTTGACACATGTCAACACTGGGTCTGACAGAGGGCCTCCAGGAGAGAGGCCCAAGCAAGACGCGCCCCGAGGAGTGTCTTGCCACATGTCACCACTGGGTCTGACTGAGCGCCTCCAGGAGAGAGGCCCAAGCAAGACGCGCCCCGAGGAGCGTCAGGCCACATGTCACTACTCAGTCTGACTAAGCGCCTCCAGGAGAGAGGCCCAAGCAAGACGCGACCCGAGGAGCGTCTTGCCACATGTAAGCACTGGGTCCTACTGAGCGCCTCCAGGAGAGAGGCCCCAGCAAGACGCGCCCCGAGGAGCGTCTTGCCTTATGTCATCACTCGGTGTGACTGAGCGCCTCCAGGAGAGAGGCCCAAGCAAGACGCGCCCCGAGGAGCGTCTTGCCACATGTCAACAATGGGTCTGACTGAGCGCCTCCAGGAGAGAGGCCCAAGCAAGACGCGCCCCGAGGAGCGTCAGGCCACATGTCACTACTCAGTCTGACTAAGCGCCTCCAGGAGAGAGGCTCAAGCAAGACGCGCCCCGAGGAGCGTCTTGCCACATGTAAGCACTGGGTCCTACTGAGCGCCTCCAGGAGAGAGGCCCCAGCAAGACGCGCCCCGAGGAGCGTCTTGCCTTATGTCAGCACTCGGTCTGACTGAGCGCCTCTAGGAGAGAGGCCCAAGCAAGACGCGCCCCGAGGAGCGTCTTGCCACATGTCAACAATGGGTCTGACTGAGGGCCTCCAGGAGAGAGGCCCAAGCAAGATGCGCTCGGAGGAGCGTCTTGCCACATGTCAACACTGGGTCTGACAGAGGGCCTCCAGGAGAGAGGTCCAAGCAAGACGCGCCCCGAGGAGCGTCATGCCACATGTCACCTCTGGTTCTGACTGAGCGCCTCCAGGAGAGAGGCCCAAGCAAGACGTGTCCCGAGGAGCGTCTTGTCACATGTCAACACTCGGTCTTTCTGAGCGCCTCCAGGAGAGAAGCCCAAGCAAGACGCGCCCCGAGGAGCGTCTTGCCACATGTCAGCACTCGGTCTGACTGAGCGCCTCCAGGAGAGAGGCCCAAGCAAGACGCGCCCCGAGGAGCGTCTTGCCACATGTCAACACTGGGTCTGACTGAGTGCCTCCATGAGAGAAGCCCCAGCAAGACACGCCCCGAGGAGCGTCTTGCCACATGTCACTGCTCGGTCTGTTTGAGCGCCTCCAGGAGAGAGGCCCAAGCAAGACGTGCCCCGAGGAGTGTCTTGCCACATGTCAACAATGGGTCTGACTGAGGGCCTCCAGGAGAGAATCCCAAGCAAGACGCGCCCCGAGGAGCGTCTTGCCACATGTCAACACTCGGTCTGACAGAGGGCATTCAGGAGAGAGGCCCAAGCAATACGCGCCCCGAGGAGCGTCTTGCCACATGTCACCACTGGGTCTGAATGAGCGCCTCCAGGAGAGAGGCCCAAGCAAGACGCGCCCCGATGAGTGTCTTGCCACATGTCAC
Organism: Nothobranchius furzeri; assembly: GCF_043380555.1. Lineage (NCBI taxonomy): Eukaryota > Metazoa > Chordata > Actinopteri > Cyprinodontiformes > Nothobranchiidae > Nothobranchius > Nothobranchius furzeri. Next base: position 16,413,274 of record NC_091757.1, on the reverse strand, counting down.
CACTGGGTCTGACTGAGCGCCTCCAGGAGAGAGGTCCAAGCAAGACTCACCCCGAGGAGCGTCTTGCCACATGTCAACAATGGGTCTGACTGAGGGCCTCCAGGAGAGAGGCCCAAGCAAGATGCGCCCGGAGGAGCGTCTTGCCACATGTAAACACTGCGTCTGACAGAGGGCCTCCAGGAGAGAGGCCCAAGCAAGTCGCGCCCCGAGGAGCGTCTTGCCACATGTCACCTCTGGTTCTGACTGAGCGCCTCCAGGAGAGAGGCCCAAGCAAGACGCGCCCCGAGGAGCGTCTTGTCACATGTCAACACTGGGTCTGTCTGAGCGCCTCCAGGAGAGAAGCCCAAGCAAGACGCGCCCCGAGGAGCGTCTTGCCACATTTCAACAATGGGTCTGACTGAGGGCCTCCAGGAGAGAAGCCCAACCAAGACGCGCCCCGAGGAGCGTCTTGCCACATGTCAACAATGGGTCTGACTGAGGGCCTCCAGGAGAGAGGCCCAAGCAAGATGCGCTCGGAGGAGCGTCTTGCCACATGTCAACACTGAGTCTGACAGAGGGCCTCCAGGAGAGAGGTCCAAGCAAGACGCGCCCCGAGGAGCGTCTTGCCACATGTCACCTCTGGTTCTGACTGAGCGCCTCCAGGAGAGAGGCCCAAGCAAGACGTGCCCCGAGGAGCGTCTTGTCACATGTCAACACTCGGTCTTTATGAACGCCTCCAGGAGAGAAGCCCAAGCAAGACGCGCCCCGAGGAGCGTCTTGCCACATGTCAGCACTCGGTCTGACTGAGCGCCTCCAGGAGAGAGGCCCAAGCAAGACGCGCCCCGAGGAGCGTCTTGCCACATGTCAACAATGGGTCTGACTGAGGGCCTCCAGGAGAGAGGCCCAAGCAAGACGCGCCCCGAGGAGCGTCTTGCCACATGTCACCTCTGGTTCTGACTGAGCGCCTCCAGATGAGAGGCCCAAGCAAGACGCGCCCCGAGGAGCGTCTTGTCACATGTCAACACTGGGTCTGTCTGAGCGCCTCCAGGAGAGAAGCCCAAGCAAGACGCGCCCCGAGGAGCGTCTTGCCACATGTCAACAATGGGTCTGACTGAGGGCCTCCAGGAGAGAAGCCCAAGCAAGAAGCGCCCCGAGGAGCGTCTTGACACATGTCAACACTGGGTCTGACAGAGGGCCTCCAGGAGAGAGGCCCAAGCAAGACGCGCCCCGAGGAGTGTCTTGCCACATGTCACCACTGGGTCTGACTGAGCGCCTCCAGGAGAGAGGCCCAAGCAAGATGCGCCCCGAGGAGCGTCAGGCCACATGTCACTACTCATTCTGACTAAGCGCCTCCAGGAGAGAGGCCCAAGCAAGACGCGCCCCGAGGAGCGTCTTGCCACATGTAAGCACTGGGTCCTACTGAGCGCCTCCAGGAGAGAGGCCCCAGCAAGACGCGCCCCGAGGAGCGTCTTGCCTTATGTCAGCACTCGGTCTGACTGAGCGCCTCCAGGAGAGAGGCCCAAGCAAGACGCGCCCCGAGGAGCGTCTTGCCACATGTCAACAATGGGTCTGACTGAGGGCCTCCAGGAGAGAGGCCCAAGCAAGATGCGCTCGGAGGAGCGTCTTGCCACATGTCAACACTGGGTCTGACAGAGGGCCTCCAGGAGAGAGGTCCAAGCAAGACGCGCCCCGAGGAGCGTCTTGCCACATGTCACCTCTGGTTCTGACTGAGCGCCTCCAGGAGAGAGGCCCAAGCAAGACGTGCCCCGAGGAGCGTCTTGTCACATGTCAACACTCGGTCTTTCTGAGCGCCTCCAGGAGAGAAGCCCAAGCAAGACGCGCCCCGAGGAGCGTCTTGCCACATGTCAGCACTCGGTCTGACTGAGCGCCTCCAGGAGAGAGGCCCAAGCAAGACGCGCCCCGAGGAGAGTCTTGCCACATGTCAACAATGGGTCTGACTGAGGGCCTCCAGGAGAGAAGCCCAAGCAACACGTGGCCCGAGGAGCGTCTTGCCACATGTCAACACTGAGTCTGACTGAGCGCCTCCAGGAGAGAGGCCCAAGCAAGACACGCCCCGAGGAGAGTCTTGCCACATGTCAAAACTCGGTCTGACAGAGGGCATTCAGGAGAGAGGCCCAAGCAATACGCGCCCCGAGGAGCGTCTTGCCACATGTCACCACTGGGTCTGAATGAGCGCCTCCAGGAGAGAGGCCCAAGCAAGACGCGCCCCGATGAGTGTCTTGCCACATGTCAACACTGGGTCTGAATGAGCGCCTCCAGGAGAGAGGCCCAAGCAAGACTCGCCCCGAGGAGCGTCTTGCCACATGTCAGCACTGGGTCTGACTGAGCGCCTCCAGGAGAGAGGCCCCAGCAAGACGCGCCCCGAGGAGCGTCTTGCCTTATGTCAGCACTCGGTCTGACTGAGCGCCTCCAGGAGAGAGGCCCAAGCATGACGCGCCCCGAGGAGCGTCTTGCCACATGTCAACAATGGGTCTGACTGAGGGCCTCCAGGAGAGAGGCCCAAGCAAGATGCGCCCGGAGGAGCGTCTTGCCACATGTAAACACTGGGTCTGACAGAGGGCCTCCAGGAGAGAGGCCCAAGCAAGACGCGCCCCGAGGAGCGTCTTGCCACATGTCACCTCTGGTTCTGACTGAGCGCCTCCAGGAGAGAGGCCCAAGCAAGACGCGCCCCGAGGAGCGTCTTGTCACATGTCAACACTGGGTCTGTCTGAGCGCCTCCAGGAGAGAAGCCCAAGCAAGACGCGCCCCGAGGAGCGTCTTGCCACATGTCAACAATGGGTCTGACTGAGGGCCTCCAGGAGAGAAGCCCAAGCAAGACGCGCCCCGAGGAGCGTCTTGACACATGTCAACACTGGGTCTGACAGAGGGCCTCCAGGAGAGATACCCAAGCAAGACGCGCCCCGAGGAGTGTCTTGCCACATGTCACCACTGGGTCTGACTGAGCGCCTCCAGGAGAGAGGCCCAAGCAAGACGCGCCCCGAGGAGCGTCAGGCCACATGTCACTACTCAGTCTGACTAAGCGCCTCCAGGAGAGAGGCCCAAGCAAGACGCGACCCGAGGAGCGTCTTGCCACATGTAAGCACTGGGTCCTACTGAGCGCCTCCAGGAGAGAGGCCCCAGCAAGACGCGCCCCGAGGAGCGTCTTGCCTTATGTCAGCACTCCGTCTGACTGAGCGCCTCCAGGAGAGAGGCCCAAGCAAGACGCGCCCCGAGGAGTGTCTTGCCACATGTCAACAATGGGTCTGACTGAGGGCCTCCAGGAGAGAGGCCCAAGCAAGATGCGCTCGGAGGAGCGTCTTGCCACATGTCAACACTGGGTCTGACAGAGTGCCTCCAGGAGAGAGGTCCAAGCAAGACGCGCCCCGAGGAGCGTCTTGCCACATGTCACCTCTGGTTCTGACTGAGCGCCTCCAGGAGAGAGGCCCAAGCAAGACGTGCCCCGAGGAGCGTCTTGTCACATGTCAACACTCGGTCTTTCTGAGCGCCTCCAGGAGAGAAGCCCAAGCAAGACGCGCCCCGAGGAGCGTCTTGCCACATGTCAGCACTCGGTCTGACTGAGCGCCTCCAGGAGAGAGGCCCAAGCAAGACGCGCCCCGAGGAGCGTCTTGCCACATGTCAACAATGGGTCTGACTGAGGGCCTCCAGGAGAGAAGCCCAAGCAACACGCGGCCCGAGGAGCGTCTTGCCACATGTCAGCACTCGGTCTGACTGAGCGCCTCCAGGAGAGAGGCCAAAGCAAGACGCGCCCCGAGGAGCGTCTTGACACATGTCAACACTGGGTCTGACAGCGGGCCTCCAGGAGAGAGGCCCAAGCAAGACGCGCCCCGAGAAGTGTCTTGCCACATGTCACCACTTGGTCTGACTGAGCGCCTCCAGGAGAGAGGCCCAAGCAACACGCGCCCCGAGGAGCGTCAGGCCACATGTCACTACTCATTCTGACTGAGCGCCTCCAGGAGAGAGGCCCAAGCAAGACGCGCCCCGAGGAGCGTCTTGCCACAAGTCAACACTGGGTCTGATTGAGGGCCTTCTCGAGAGAGGCCCAAGCAAGACGCGCCCCGAGGAGCGTCTTGCCACATGTCACCACTTGGTCTGACTGAGCGCCTCCAGGAGAGAGGCCCAAGCAACACGCGCCCCGAGGAGCGTCAGGCCACATGTCACTACTCAGTCTGACTGAGCGCCTCCAGGAGAGAGGCCCAAGCAAGACGCGCCCCGAGGAGCGTCTTGACACATGTCAACACTGGGTCTGACAGAGGGCCTCCATGAGAGAGGCCCAAGCAAGACGCGCCCCGAGGAGAGTCTCTCCACATGTCAACACTGGGTCTGACAGATGGCCTCCAGGAGAGAGGCCCAAGCAAGACGCGCCCCGAGGAGTGTCTTGCCACATGTCACCACTTGGTCTGACTGAGCGCCTCCAGGAGAGAGGCCCAAGCAACACGCGTCCTGAGGAGCGTCAGGCCACATGTCACTACTCAGTCTGACTGAGCGCCTCCAGGAGAGAGGCCCAAGCAAGACGCGCCCCGAGGAGCGTCTTGCCACGTGTCAACACTGGGTCTGATTGAGGGCCTTCTGGAGAGATGCCCAAGCAAGACGCGCCCCGAGGAGCGTCTTGCCACATGTCAACAATGGTTCTTACTGAGGGCCTCCAGGAGAGAAGCCCAAGCAAGACGCGCCCTGAGGAGCTTCTTGCCACATGTCAGCACTCGGTCTGACTGAGCGCCTCCAGGAGAGAGGCCAAAGCAAGACGGCCCCCGAGGAGCGTCTTGACACATGTCAACACTGGGTCTGACAGAGGGCCTCCATGAGAAAGGGCCAAGCAAGACGCGCTCGAGGAGTGTCTTGCCAAATGTCAACACTGGGTCTGACTGAGCGCCTCATGGAGAGAGGTCCAAGCAAGACGCGCCCCGAGGAGCGTCTTGCCACATGTCAACACTGGGTCTGACTGAGTGCCTCCATGAGAGAAGCCCCAGCAAGACGCGCCCCGAGGAGCGTCTTGCCACATGTCACTGCTCGGTCTGTTTGAGCGCCTCCAGGAGAGAGGCCCAAGCAAGACGTGCCCCGAGGAGTGTCTTGCCACATGTCAACAATGGGTCTGACTGAGGGCCTCCAGGAGAGAATCCCAAGCAAGACGCGCCCCGAGGAGCGTCTTGCCACATGTCAACACTCTGTCTGACAGAGGGCATTCAGGAGAGAGGCCCAAGCAATACGTGCCCCGAGGAGCGTCTTGCCACATGTCACCACTGGGTCTGAATGAGCGCCTCCAGGAGAGAGGACCAAGCAAGACGCGCCCCGATGAGTGTCTTGCCACATGTCAACACTGGGTCTGACTGAGCGCCTCCAGGAGAGAGGCCCAAGCAAGACTCGCCCCGAGGAGCGTCTTGCCACATGTCAGCACTGGGTCTGACTGAGCGCCTCCAGGAGAGAGGCCCCAGCAAGACGCGCCCCGAGGAGCGTCTTGCCTTATGTCAGCACTCGGTCTGACTGAGCGCCTCCAGGAGAGAGGCCCAAGCAAGACGCGCCCCGAGGAGCGTCTTGCCACATGTCAACAATGGGTCTGACTGAGGGCCTCCAGGAGAGAGGCCCAAGCAAGATGCGCCCGGAGGAGCGTCTTGCCACATGTAAACACTGGGTCTGACAGAGGGCCTCCAGGAGAGAGGCCCAAGCAAGACGCGCCCCGAGGAGCGTCTTGCCACATGTCACCTCTGGTTCTGACTGAGCGCCTCCAGGAGAGAGGCCCAAGCAAGACGCGCCCCGAGGAGCGTCTTGTCACATGTCAACACTGGGTCTGTCTGAGCGCCTCCAGGAGAGAAGCCCAAGCAAGACGCGCCCCGAGGAGCGTCTTGCCACATGTCAACAATGGGTCTGACTGAGGGCCTCCAGGAGAGAAGCCCAAGCAAGACGCGCCCCGAGGAGCGTCTTGACACATGTCAACACTGGGTCTGACAGAGGGCCTCCAGGAGAGAGGCCCAAGCAAGACGCGCCCCGAGGAGTGTCTTGCCACATGTCACCACTGGGTCTGACTGAGCGCCTCCAGGAGAGAGGCCCAAGCAAGACGCGCCCTGAGGAGCGTCAGGCCACATGTCACTACTCAGTCTGACTAAGCGCCTCCAGGAGAGAGGCCCAAGCAAGACGCACCCCGAGGAGCGTCTTGCCACATGTAAGCACTGGGTCCTACTGAGCGCCTCCAGGAGACAGGCCCCAGCAAGACGCGCCCCGAGGAGCGTCTTGCCACATGTCAACAATGGGTCTGACTGAGGGCCTCCAGGAGAGAAGCCCAAGCAACACGCGGCCCGAGGAGCGTCTTGCCACATGTCAGCACTCGGTCTGACTGAGCGCCTCCAGGAGAGAGGCCAAAGCAAGACGCGCCCCGAGGAGCGTCTTGACACATGTCAACACTGGGTCTGACAGCGGGCCTCCAGGAGAGAGGCCCAAGCAAGACGCGCCCCGAGAAGTGTCTTGCCACATGTCACCACTTGGTTTGACTGAGCGCCTCCAGGAGAGAGGCCCAAGCAACACGCGCCCCGAGGAGCGTCAGGCCACATGTCACTACTCATTCTGACTGAGCGCCTCCAGGAGAGAGGCCCAAGCAAGACGCGCCCCGAGGAGCGTCTTGCCACAAGTCAACACTGGGTCTGATTGAGGGCCTTCTGGAGAGAGGCCCAAGCAAGACGCGCCCCGAGGAGCGTCTTGCCACATGTCACCACTTGGTCTGACTGAGCGCCTCCAGGAGAGAGGCCCAAGCAACACGCGCCCCGAGGAGCGTCAGGCCACATGTCACTACTCAGTCTGACTGAGCGCCTCCAGGAGAAATGCCCAAGCAAGACGCGCCCCGAGGAGCGTCTTGACACATGTCAACACTGGGTCTGACAGAGGGCCTCCATGAGAGAGGCCCAAGCAAGACGCGCCCCGAGGAGAGTCTTGCCACATGTCAACACTGGGTCTGACAGAGGGCCTCCAGGAGAGAGGCCCAAGCAAGACGCGCCCCGAGGAGCGTCTTGCCACATGTCAACACTGGGTCTGATTGAGGGCCTTCTGGAGAGAGGCCCAAGCAAGACGCGCCCCGAGGAGCGTCTTGCCACATGTCACCACTTGGTCTGACTGAGCGCCTCCAGGAGAGAGGCCCAAGCAACACGCGCCCCGAGGAGCGTCAGGCCACATGTCACTACTCAGTCTGACTGAGCGCCTCCAGGAGAGATGCCCAAGCAAGACGCGCCCCGAGGAGCGTCTTGCCACGTGTCAACAATGGGTCTGACTGAGGGCCTCCAAGAGAGAAGCCCAAGCAAGACGCGCCCCGAGGAGCGTCTTGACACATGTCAACACTGGGTCTGACAGAGGGCCTCCAGGAGAGAGGCCCAAGCAAGACGCGCCCCGAGGAGTGTCTTGCCACATGTCACCACTGGGTCTGACTGAGCGCCTCCAGGAGAGAGGCCCAAGCAAGACGCGCCCTGAGGAGCGTCAGGCCACATGTCACTACTCAGTCTGACTAAGCGCCTCCAGGAGAGAGGCCCAAGCAAGACGCGCCCCGAGGAGCGTCTTGCCACATGTAAGCACTGGGTCCTACTGAGCGCCTCCAGGAGACAGGCCCCAGCAAGACGCGCCCCGAGGAGCGTCTTGCCTTATGTCAGCACTCGGTCTGACTGAGCACCTCCAGGAGAGAGGCCCAAGCAAGACGCGCCCCGAGGAGCGTCTTAACACATGTCAACAATGGGTCTGACTGAGGGCCTCCAGGAGAGAAGCCCAAGCAACACGCGGCCCGAGGAGCGTCTTGCCGCGTGTCAGCACTCGGTCTGACTGAGCGCCTCCAGGAGAGAGGCCAAAGCAAGACGCGCCCCGAGGAGCGTCTTGACACATGTCAACACTGGGTCTGACAGCGGGCCTCCAGGAGAGAGGCCCAAGCAAGACGCGCCCCGAGAAGTGTCTTGCCACATGTCACCACTTGGTTTGACTGAGCGCCTCCAGGAGAGAGGCCCAAGCAACACGCGCCCCGAGGAGCGTCAGGCCACATGTCACTACTCATTCTGACTGAGCGCCTCCAGGAGAGAGGCCCAAGCAAGACGCGCCCCGAGGAGCGTCTTGCCACATGTCAACACTGGGTCTGATTGAGGGCCTTCTGGAGAGAGGCCCAAGCAAGAAGCGCCCCGAGGAGCGTCTTGCCACATGTCACCACTTGGTCTGACTGAGCGCCTCCAGGAGAGAGGCCCAAGCAACACGCGCCCCGAGGAGCGTCAGGCCACATGTCACTACTCAGTCTGACTGAGCGCCTCCAGGAGAGAGGCCCAAGCAAGACGCGCCCCGAGGAGCGTCTTGACACATGTCAACACTGGGTCTGACAGAGGGCCTCCATGAGAGAGGCCCAAGCAAGACGCGCCCCGAGGAGTGTCTTGCCACATGTCAACACTGGGTCTGACAGAGGGCCTCCAGGAGAGAGGCCCAAGCAAGACGCGCCCCGAGGAGTGTCTTGCCACATGTCACCACTTGGTCTGACTGAGCGCCTCCAGGAGAGAGGCCCAAGCAACACGCGCCCTGAGGAGCGTCAGGCCACATGTCACTACTCAGTCTGACTGAGCGCCTCCAGGAGAGAGGCCCAAGCAAGACGCGCCCCGAGGAGCGTCTTGCCACATGTCAACAATGGTTCTTACTGAGGGCCTCCAGGAGAGAAGCCCAAGCAAGACGCGCCCTGAGGAGCTTCTTGCCACATGTCAGCACTCGGTCTGACTGAGCGCCTCCAGGAGAGAGGCCAAAGCAAGACGGCCCCCGAGGAGCGTCTTGACACATGTCAACACTGGGTCTGACAGAGGGCCTCCATGAGAAAGGCCCAAGCAAGACGCGCTCGAGGAGTGTCTTGCCAAATGTCAACACTGGGTCTGACTGAGCGCCTCATGGAGAGAGGTCCAAGCAAGACGCGTCCCGAGGAGCGTCTTGCCACATGTCAACACTGGGTCTGACTGAGTGCCTCCATGAGAGAAGCCCCAGCAAGACACGCCCCGAGGAGCGTCTTGCCACATGTCACTGCTCGGTCTGTTTGAGCGCCTCCAGGAGAGAGGCCCAAGCAAGACGTGCCCCGAGGAGTGTCTTGCCACATGTCAGCAATGGGTCTGACTGAGGGCCTCCAGGAGAGAATCCCAAGCAAGACGCGCCCCGAGGAGCGTCTTGCCACATGTCAACACTGGGTCTGACTGAGCGCCTCCAGGAGAGAGGCCCAAGCAAGACACGCCCCGAGGAGTGTCTTGACACATGTCAACACTGGGTCTGACTGAGGGCCTCCATGAGAGAAGCCCAAGCAAGACGCGCCCCGAGGAGCGTCTTGCCACATGTCACCACTGGGTCTGACTGAGCGCCTCCAGGAGAGAGGCCCAACCAAGACGCGCCCTGAGGAGCGTCTTGCCACATGCCAACACTGGGTCTGACAGGGGGCCTCCAGGAGAGAGGCCCAAGCAAGACGCGCCCCGAGGAGTGTCTTGCCACATGTCACCACTGGGTCTGACTGAGCGCCTCCAGGAGAGAGGCCCAAGCAAGACGCGCCCCGAGGAGCGTCTTTCCACATGTCAGCACTCGGTCTGACTGAGCGCCTCCAGGAGAGAGGCCCAAGCAAGACGCGCCCAAAGGAGCGTCTTGCAACATGTCAACAATGGGTCTGACTGAGCGCCTCCAGGAGAGAGGCCCAAGCAACACGCGCCCCGAGGAGCGTCAGGCCACATGTCACTACTCAGTCTGACTGAGCGCCTCCAGGAGAGAGGCCCAAGCAAGACGCGCCCCGAGGAGCGTCTTGCCACGTGTCAACACTGGGTCTGATTGAGGGCCTTCTGGAGAGAGGCCCAAGCAACACGCGCCCCGAGGAGCGTCAGGCCACATGTCACTACTCAGTCTGACTGAGCGCCTCCAGGAGAGAGGCCCAAGCAAGACGCGCCCAGAGGAGCGTCTTGCGACATGTCAACAATGGGTCTTACTGAGGGCCTCCAGGAGAGAAGCCCAAGCAAGACACGCCCCGAGGAGCTTCTTGCCACATGTCAGCACTCGGTCTGACTGAGCGCCTCCAGGAGAGAGGCCAAAGCAAGACGCGCCCCGAGGAGCGTCTTGACACATGTCAACACTGGGTCTGACAGAGGGCCTCCATGAGAGAGGCCCAAGCAAGACGCGCCCCGAGGAGTGTCTTGCCACATGTCAACACTGGGTCTGACAGAGGGCCTCCAGGAGAGAGGCCCAAGCAAGACGCACCCCGAGGAGTGTCTTGCCACATGTCACCACTTGGTCTGACTGAGCGCCTCCAGGAGAGAGGCCCAAGCAAGACGCGCCCCGAGGAGTGTCTTGCCAAATGTCAACACTGGGTCTGACTGAGCGCCTCAGGGAGAGAGGTCCAAGCAAGACGCGCCCCGAGGAGCGTCTTGCCACATGTCACTACTCGGTCTGACTGAGCGCCTCAGGGAGAGAGGTCCAAGCAAGACGCGCCCCGAGGAGCGTCTTGCCACATGTCAACACTGGATCTGACTGAGTTCCTCCATGAGAGAAGTCCCAGCAAGACACGCCCCGAGGAGCGTCTTGCCACATGTCACTACTCGGTCTGTTTGAGCGCCCCCAGGAGAGAGGCCCAAGCAAGACGTGCCCCGAGGAGTGTCTTGCCACATGTCAACAATGGGTCTGACTGAGGGCCTCCAGGAGAGAAGCCCAAGCAAGACCCGCCCCGAGGAGCGTCTTGCCAAATGTCTTCACTGGGTCTGACTGAGCGCCTCCAGGAGAGAGGCCCAAGCAAGACACGCCCCGAGGAGCGTCTTGACACATGTCAACACTGGGTCTGACTGAGGGCCTCCATGAGAGAAGCCCAAGCAAGACGCGCCCTGAGGAGAGTCTTGCCACATGTCAACACTGGGTCTGATTGAGGGCCTTCTGGAGAGAGGCCCAAGCAACACGCGCCCCGAGGAGCGTCAGGCCACATGTCACTACTCAGTCTGACTGAGCGCCTCCAGGAGAGAGGCCCAAGCAAGACGCGCCCAAAGGAGCTTCTTGCGACATGTCAACAATGGGTCTTACTGAGGGCCTCCAGGAGAGAAGCCCAAGCAAGACACGCCCCGAGGAGCTTCTTGCCACATGTCAGCACTCGGTCTGACTGAGCGCCTCCAGGAGAGAGGCCAAAGCAAGACGCGCCCCGAGGAGCGTCTTGACACATGTCAACACTGGGTCTGACAGAGGGCCTCCATGAGAGAGGCCCAAGCAAGACGCGCCCCGAGGAGTGTCTTGCCACATGTCAACACTGGGTCTGACAGAGGGCCTCCAGGAGAGAGGCCCAAGCAAGACGCACCCCGAGGAGTGTCTTGCCACATGTCACCACTTGGTCTGACTGAGCGCCTCCAGGAGAGAGGCCCAAGCAAGACGCGCCCCGAGGAGTGTCTTGCCAAATGTCAACACTGGGTCTGACTGAGCGCCTCAGGGAGAGAGGTCCAAGCAAGACGCGCCCCGAGGAGCGTCTTGCCACATGTCACTACTCGGTCGCACTGAGCGCCTCAGGGAGAGAGGTCCAAGCAAGACGCGCCCCGAGGAGCGTCTTGCCACATGTCAACACTGGATCTGACTGAGTTCCTCCATGAGAGAAGTCCCAGCAAGACACGCCCCGAGGAGCGTCTTGCCACATGTCACTACTCGGTCTGTTTGAGCGCCCCCAGGAGAGAGGCCCAAGCAAGACGTGCCCCGAGGAGTGTCTTGCCACATGTCAACAATGGGTCTGACTGAGGGCCTCCAGGAGAGAAGCCCAAGCAAGACCCGCCCCGAGGAGCGTCTTGCCACATGTCAACACTGGGTCTGACTGAGCGCCTCCAGGAGAGAGGCCCAAGCAAGACACGCCCCGAGGAGCGTCTTGACACATGTCAACACTGGGTCTGACTGAGGGCCTCCATGAGAGAAGCCAAAGCAAGACGCGCCCTGAGGAGAGTCTTGCCACATGTCAACACTGGGTCTGACTGAGTGCCTCCAGGAGAGAGGCCCAAGCAAGACGCGCCCCGAGGAGCGTCTTGTCACATGTCAACACTGGGTCTTTCTTAGCCCCTCCAGGAGAGAAGCCCAAGCAAGACGCGCCCCGAGGAGCGTCTTTCCACATGTCAGCACTCGGTCTGACTGAGCGCCTCCAGGAGAGAGGCCCAAGCAAGACGCGCCCAAAGGAGCGTCTTGCAACATGTCAACAATGGGTCTGACTGAGCGCCTCCAGGAGAGAGGCCCAAGCAACACGCGCCCCGAGGAGCGTCAGGCCACATGTCACTACTCAGTCTGACTGAGCGCCTCCAGGAGAGAGGCCCAATTGCCACGTGTCAACAATGGGTCTGACTGAGGGCCTCCAGGAGAGAGGCCCAAGCAAGACGCGCCCCGAGGAGCGTCAGGCCACATGTCACTACTCAGTCTGACTGAGCGCCTCCAGGAGAGAGGCCCAAGCAAGACACGCCCCGAGGAGCGTCTTGACACATGTCAACACTGGGTCTGACTGAGGGCCTCCATGAGAGAAGCCCGAGCAAGACGCGCCCCGAGGAGAGTCTTGCCACATGTCAACACTCGGTCTGACAGAGGGCATCCAGGAGAGAGGCCCAAGCAATACGCTCCCCGAGGAGCGTCTTGCCACATGTAACCACTGGGTCTGACTGAGTGCCTCCAGGAGAGAGGCCCAACCAAGCCGCGCCCTGAGGAGCGTCTTGCCACATGCCAAAACTGGGTCTGACAGAGGGCCTCCAGGAGAGAGGCCCAAGCAAGACGCGCCCCGAGGAGTGTCTTGCCACATGTCACCACTGAGTCTGACTGAGCGCCTCCAGGAGAGAGGCCCAAGCAAGACACGCACCGAGGAGCGTCTTGTCACATGTCAACACTGGGTCTTTCTGAGCCCCTCCAGGAGAGAAGCCCAAGCAAGACGCGCCCCGAGGAGCGTCTTTCCACATGTCAGCACTCGGTCTGACTGAGCGCCTCCAGGAGAGAGAACCAAGCAAGACGCGCCCAAAGGAGCATCTTGCAACATGTCAACAATGGGTCTGACTGAGCGCCTGCAGGAGAGAGGCCCAAGCAACACGCGCCCCGAGGAGCGTCAGGCCACATGTCACTACTCAGTCTGACTGAGCGCCTCCAGGAGAGAGGCCCAAGCAAGACGCACCCCTAGGAGCGTCTTGCCACGTGTCAACAATGGGTCTGACTGAGGGCCTCCAGGAGAGAAGCCCAAGCAAGACGCGACCCGAGGAGCGTCTTGCCACATGTCAACAATGGGTCTTACTGAGGGCCTCCAGGAGAGAGGCCCAAGCAAGATGCGCCCGGAGGAGCGTCTTGCCACATGTCAACACTGGGTCTGACAGAGGGCCTCCAGGAGAGAGGCCCAAGCAAGACGCGCCCGGAGGAGCGTCTTGCCACATGTCACCTCTGGTTCTGACTGAGCGCCTCCAGGAGAGAGGCCCAAGCAAGACGCGCCCCGAGGAGCGTCTTGCCACATGTCAACAATGGGTCTTTCTGAGCCCCTCCAGGAGATAAGCCCAAGCAAGACGCGCCCCGAGGAGCGTCTTTCCACATGTCAGCACTCGGTCTGACTGAGCGCCTCCAGGAGAGAGGCCCAAGCAAGACGCGCCCAAAGGAGCGTCTTGCAACATGTCAACAATAGGTCTGACTGAGCGCCTCCAGGAGAGAGGCCCAAGCAACACGCGCCCCGAGGAGCGTCAGGCCACATGTCACTACTCAGTCTGACTGAGCGCCTCCAGGAGAGAGGCCCAAGCAAGACGCGCCCCGAGGAGCGTCTTGCCACGTGTCAACACTGGGTCTGATTGAGGGCCTTCTGGAGAGAGGCCCAAGCAAGACGCGCCCCGAGGAGCGTCTTGCCACATGTCACCACTTGGTCTGACTGAGCGCCTCCAGGACAGAGGCCCAAGCAACACGCGCCCAGAGGAGCGTCTTGCCACATGTCAACAATGGGTCTTACTGAGGGCCTCCAGGAGAGAAGCCCAAGCAAGACGCGCCCCGAGGAGCTTCTTGCCACATGTCAGCACTCGGTCTGACTGAGCGCCTCCAGGAGAGAGGCCAAAGCAAGACGCTTCCCGAGGAGCGTCTTGACACATGTCAACACTGGGTCTGACAGAGGGCCTCCATGAGAGAGGCCCAAGCAAGACGCGCCCCGAGGAGTGTCTTGCCACATGTCAACACTGGGTCTGACAGAGGGCCTCCAGGAGAGAGGCCCAAGCAAGACGCACCCCGAGGAGTGTCTTGCCACATGTCACCACTTGGTCTGACTGAGCGCCTCCAGGAGAGAGGCCCAAGCAACACGCGCCCCGAGGAGCGTCAGGCCACATGTCACTACTCAGTCTGACTGAGCGCCTCCAGGAGAGAGGCCCAAGCAAGACGCACCCCGAGGAGCGTCTTGCCACGTGTCAACACTGGGTCTGATTGAGGGCCTTCTGGAGAGAGGCCCAAGCAAGACACGCCCCGAGGAGCGTCTTGCCACATGTCAACAATGGTTCTTACTGAGGGCCTCCAGGAGAGAAGCCTAAGAGAGACGCGCCCCGAGGAGCTTCTTGCCACATGTCAGCACTCGGTCTGACTGAGCGCCTCCAGGAGAGAGGCCAAAGCAAGACGCCCCCCGAGGAGCGTCTTGACACATGTCAACACTGGGTCTGACAGAGGGCCTCCATGAGAGAGGCCCAAGCAAGACGCGCCCCGAGGAGTGTCTTGCCAAATGTCAACACTGGGTCTGACTGAGCGCCTCAGGGAGAGAGGTCCAAGCAAGACGCGCCCCGAGGAGCGTCTTGCCACTTGTCACTACTCGGTCTGACTGAGCGCCTCAGGGAGAGAGGTCCAAGCAAGAAGCGCCCCGAGGAGCGTCTTGCCACATGTCAACACTGGGTCTGACTGAGTGCCTCCATGAGAGAAGCCCCAGCAAGACACGCCCCGAGGAGCGTCTTGCCACATGTCACTACTCGGTCTGTTTGAGCGCCTCCAGGAGAGAGGCCCAAGCAAGACGTGCCCCGAGGAGTGTCTTGCCACATGTCAACAATGGGTCTGACTGAGGGCCTCCAGGAGAGAAGCCCAAGCAAGACGCGCCCCGAGGAGCGACTTGCCACATGTCAACACTGGGTCTGACTGAGCGCCTCCAGGAGAGAGGCCCGAGCAAGACACGCCCCGAGGAGCGTCTTGACACATGTCAACACTGGGTCTGTCTGAGGGCCTCCATGAGAGAAGCCCAAGCAAGACGCGCCCCGAGGAGAGTCTTGCCACATGTCAACAATGGGTCTGACAGAGGGCATCCAGGAGAGAGGCCCAAGCAATACGCGCCCCGAGGAGCGTCTTGCCACATGTCACCACTGGGTCTGACTGAGCGCCTCCAGGAGAGAGGCCCAACCAAGACGCGCCCTGAGGAGCGTCTTGCCACATGCCAACACTGGGTCTGACAGAGGGCCTCCAGGAGAGAGGCCCAAGCAAGACGCGCCCCGAGGAGTGTCTTGCCACATGTCACCACTGGGTCTGACTGAGCGCCTCCAGGAGAGAGGCCCAAGCAAGACGCGCCCCGAGGAGCGTCTTGTCACATGTCAACCCTGGGTCTTTCTGAGCCCCTCCAGGAGAGAAGCCCAAGCAAGACGCGCCCCGAGGAGCGTCTATCCACATGTCAGCACTCGGTCTGACTGAGCGCCTCCAGGAGAGAGGCCCAAGCAAGAAGCGCCCCGAGGAGTGTCTTGCCACATGTCAGCACTCGGTCTGACTGAGCGCCTCCAGGAGAGAGGCCCAAGCAACACGCGCCCCGAGGAGCGTCAGGCCACATGTCACTACTCAGTCTGACTGAGCGCCTCCAGGAGTGTGGCCCAATTGCCACGTGTCAACAATGGGTCTGACTGAGGGCCTCCAGGAGAGAGGCCCAAGCAAGACGCGCCCCGAGGAGCGTCAGGCCACATGTCACTACTCAGTCTGACTGAGCGCCTCCAGGAGAGAGGCCCAAGCAAGACACGCCCCGAGGAGCGTCTTGACACATGTCAACACTGGGTCTGACTGAGGGCCTCCATGAGAGAGGCCCAACCAAGACGCGCCCTGAGGAGCGTCTTGCCACATGCCAACACTGGGTCTGACAGAGGGCCTCCAGGAGAGAGGCCCAAGCAAGACGCGCCCCGAGGAGTGTCTTGCCACATGTCACCACTGGGTCTGACTGAGCGCCTCCTGGAGAGAGGCCCAAGCAAGACACGCCCCGAGGAGCGTCTTGACACATGTCAACACTGGGTCTGACTGAGGGCCTCCATGAGAGAGGCCCAACCAAGACGCGCCCTGAGGAGCGTCTTGCCACATGCCAACACTGGGTCTGACAGAGGGCATCCAGGAGAGAGGCCCAAGAAAGACGCGCCCCGAGGAGCTTCTTGTCACATGTCAACACTGGGTCTTTCTGAGCCCCTCCAGGAGAGAAGCCCAAGCAAGACGCGCCCCGAGGAGCGTCTTTCCACATGTCAGCACTCAGTCTGACTGAGCACCTCCAGCAGAGAGGCCCAAGCAAGACGCGCCCAAAGGAGCGTCTTGCAACATGTCAACAATGGGTCTGACTGAGCGCCTCCAGGAGAGAGGCCCAAGCAACACGCGCCCCGAGGAGCGTCAGGCCACATGTCACTACTCAGTCTGACTGAGCGCCTCCAGGAGAGAGGCCCAAGCAAGACGCGCCCCGAGGAGCGTCTTGCCATGTGTCAACAATGGGTCTGACTGAGGGCCTCCAGGGGAGAAGCCCAAGCAAGACGCGCCCCGAGGAGCGTCTTGCCACATGTCAACACTGGGTCTGATTGAGGGCCTTCTGGAGAGAGGCCCAAGCAAGACGCGCCCCGAGGAGCGTCTTGCCACATGTCAACAATGGGTCTTACTGAGGGCCTCCAGGAGAGAGGCCCAAGCAAGATGCGCCCGGAGGAGCGTCTTGCCACATGTCAACACTGGGTCTGACAGAGGGCCTCCAGGAGAGAGGCCCAAGCAAGACGCAGCCCGAGGAGCGTCTTGCCACATGTCACCTCTGGTTCTGACTGAGCGCCTCCAGGAGAGAGGCCCAAGCAAGACGCGCCCCGAGGAGCGTCTTGCCACATGTCAACAATGGGTCTGACTGAGGGCCTCCAGGAGAGAAGCACAAGCAAGACGCGCCGCGTGGAGCGTCTTGACACATGTCAACACTGGGTCTGACAGAGGTTCTCCAGGAGAGAGGCCCAAGCAAGACGCGCCCCGAGGAGTGTCTTGCCACATGTCACCACTGGGTCTGACTGAGCGCCTCCAGGAGAGAGGCCCAAGCAAGACGCGCCCCGAGGAGCGTCAGGCCACATGTCACTACTCAGTCTGACTGAGCGCCTCCAGGAGAGAGGCCCAAGCAAGACGCGCCCCGAGGAGCGTCTTGCCACGTGTCAACACTGGGTCTGATTGAGGGCATTCTGGAGAGAGGCCCAAGCAAGACGCGCCACGAGGAGCGTCTTGCCACATGTCAACAATGGGTCTTACTGAGGGCCTCCAGGAGAGAAGCCCAAGCAAGACGCGCCCCGAGGAGCTTCTTGCCACATGTCAGCACTCGGTCTGACTGAGCGCCTCCAGGAGAGTTCAAAGCAAGACGCGCCCCGAGGAGCGTCTTGACACATGTCAACACTGGGTCTGAAAGAGGGCCTCCATGAGAGAGGCCCAAGCAAGACGCGCCCCGAGGAGTGTCTTGCCACATGTCAACACTCGGTCTAACTGAGCGCCTCCAGGAGAGAGGCCCAAGCAAGATGCGCCCCGAGGAGCTTCTTGCCACGTGTCACCACTGGGTCTGACTGAGCGCCTCCAGGAGAGAGGCCCAAGCATGACGCGCCCCGAGGAGCGTCTTGCCACGTGTCACCACTGGGTCTGATTGAGCGCCTCCAGGAGAGAGGCCCCAGCAAGACCGGTCAGGCCTGCAGTGTACACATCAGAGACATGATGTTCTTTCACAGAACTGAGGTTGTTCATTACTAAATGACTTTTACAGGAATATTGTTATTATACTATTCAACAGGTTGATCATAATAATGTGTATTAAACCCACAACCTAGCACTGAGGACAGAGGGACTTTATTTAAATTAGTACTTAATGGAAACGATACATAATGATACATAAGAGCCATGTCATACATTCAGCCTAGGAATAGTAGCATTGTGCACTATTAAAAATATACACATAAATTGCTCGAATCCCATTGTTGCAAAGTAAAACTCTAATAAAACTCTAGTCTGACATCAACAGAGAAGACTTACTGTATGCACTACAAATACAGCATTAGGATTTCGAGTGGACCGTGCACCTTGTGAACCATCAGAGGCTTATGACGCAACATATCTTCCAGTTGCTATTAGACAAGTTATAATTCTCGACCATTTTTCGGAACTGGTTTCTTGGGTCCGTGAGTAAATGCCAAATGAGATGATAGTCCTTAAGTAAGTTCCTGGCGATCCCATGTCACGCTCTTGCCCATCAGCCGGTGAACGCTGAGACGGAACTCGATGAGAGCGATGTATTTTTTAAGTGCTCCGAATGTACTTCTAACAAGCGTGCGATTCACTTCGTGAGTAAACCGCAGCTGCAGCTGATTCAAACAGTCGAGCCAACTTTCTACATCACAATATTCGTTTTGTAGTTAGTCGAGTTACCTTTTGTGTGGCGCATGCACGGGTCGTTAGCGTCCAGCTCCCAGCTTAGAGAGTCCTGTATTGACACAGACGTCAATACATCTCGATGTCATGCAACACACAAAGTCTGTCGCATACAGGTGGGTTAACACATGTACGATACCTTTTGTGTGGCGCATGCACGGGTCGTTAGCGTCCAGCTCCCAGCTTAGAGAGTCCTGTATTGACACAGACGTCAATACATCTCAATGTCATGCAACACACAAAGTCTGTCGCATACAGGTGGGTTAACACACATGTACGATGTGTGCGATGGCGCGCCCGTTTACAATGGGACACGACGATCATTGTTAACCAAACTCTTGTTTCTCACGACAGGTGGTAGCGTTGTCTCCTGCACCTGGTCTTCGTGCACAGAGGGTGTTGTAATGTGCTCGTCATAGTCGCGATCGTTGTCACTCGATTCCGTTGTTCTCACGACAGGTGGTAGCGTTGTCTCCTGCATGTTGTCTTTGCGTGCGGCAAGCGTTGTGCTGTGCTCGTTATAATGGTTGTCTTCGTACAAAGGGGGTGTTGAATACTCCTTCGCGAGTAGTCTAGGAGGTGGTGTGATGGAACGTATCTCAGAGGCGTTATGTGAGCGTACCACCATGGCCTGAGCAACTGCGACTACTGAGAGTACACCCAGTACAGACAGCGAGATCATTTTTTTTCTTGGGTGTTGTACGTGTGGGTACAGCCGCTTTAATGGCAGTGAGAGCAAGTGGGCAAATGTATTTATAGGTCACTAGCAGAAACTAAGGCATGTGGTCAGAGTGTAATCGTAACCAACTAAAGTAGCTCTTGTCATAATTTAATATACATAGAAATCAGAAACGGGTATGTCAGGATAGACATCGCGAGTGATAATGCGGCCAGTATCTGTGTGCGCTTGAGAGCACCTTGTTGTTCTACTGTGGTGCCCACGCCGCCGGGTCTGTAAATGTCATCGACCTTCTTTATATACGCATATGCTAAAGACCGTATATTCTCTATGGATTTGAACACGTCCTTTGTTTCGCATAACGCTTGAGCTGTCTCGAGCGTGATGTTGTGAGTGTACACCAGTGTTTCGCGTGCACCTAGGTCTGAAAGGGCGTGCGCTACAACTATTAACCTTGGTTTGGGAGTGTGGCGAAACGCTCGCTCCGCTGTAATGGGCAGATGCAATGTTATCACCTAGTACGTTTCGTTAGTCGGGTCGTAACACACCGGTCCGTCACACGGACCGTCAAATTGTATGGGGCTTGTACTATTCAACAGGTTGATCATAATAATGTGTATTAAACCCACAACCTAGCACTGAGGACAGAGGGACTTTATTTAAATTAGTACTTAATGGAAACGATACATAATGATACATAAGAGCCATGTCATACATTCAGCCTAGGAATAGTAGCATTGTGCACTATTAAAAATATACACATCAATTGCTCGAATCCCATTGTTGCAAAGTAAAACTCTAATAAAACTCTAGTCTGACATCAACAGAGAAGACTTAGTGTATGTACTACAAATACAGCATTAGGATTTCGAGTGGACCGTGCACCTGGTGAACCATCAGAGGCTTATGACGCAACACATCTTCCAGTTGCTATTAGACAAGTTATAATTCTCGACCATTTTTCGGAACTGGTTTCTTGGGTCCGTGAGTAAATGCCAAATGAGATGATAGTCCTTAAGTAAGTTCCTGGCGATCCCATGTCATGCTCTTGCCCATCAGTCGGTGAACACTGAGACGGAACTCGATGAGAGCGATGTATTTTTTAAGTGCTCCGAATGTACTTCTAACAAGCGTGCGATTCACTTCGTGAGTAAACCGCAGCTGCAGCTGATTCAAACAGTCCAGCCAACTTTCTACATCACAATATGCGTTTTGTAGTTAGTCGAGTTACCGTTTGTGTGGCGCAAGCACGGGTCGTTAGAGTCCAGCTCCCAGCTTATAGAGTCCTGTATTGACACAGACGTCAATACATCTCGATGTCATGCAACACACAAAGTCTGTCGCATACAGGTGGGTTAACACATGTACAATACCTTTTGTGTGGCGCATGCACGGGTTGTTAGCTTCCAGCTCCCGGCTTATAGAGAGTCCTGTATTGACACAGACGTCAATACATCTCGATGTCATGCAACACACAAAGTCTGTCGCATACAGGTGGGTTAACACACATGTACGATGTGTGCGATGGCGCGCCCGTTTACAATGGGACACGACGATGATCATTGTTAACCAAACTCTTGTTTCTCACGACAGGTGGTAGCGTTGTCTCCTGCACCAGGTCTTCGTGCACAGAGGGTGTTGTAATGTGCTCATCATAGTCGCGATCGTTGTCACTCGAATCCGTTGTTCTCACGACAGGTGGTAGCGTTGTCTCCTGCATGTTGTCTTCGTGTGCGGCAAGCGTTGTGCTGTGCTCGTTATAATGGTTGTCTTTGTACAAAGGGGGTGTTGAATACTCCTTCGCGAGTAGTCTAGGAGGTGGTGTGATGGGACGTATCTCAGAGGCGTTATGTGAGCGTACCACCATGTGTACCTTGCAGGCCTGACCGGGGTTTGCACGCAAGGGCCTGTGTGTGTGTGTGTGTGTGTAAAACAAGCGCGTGCCCACGCCCGATCCGTGGAAGCACGTTGAACTAGCAAACGTACTAGCAGAAATCAACGATCGCACACGGGTCATTGAGTGTGTACAGGGTTTGTCTGCGTGTGTGGCATTGGGCAATCTAGCGGCAACCGAGTGGCCTGAAGGCAGAACCGGCCAACCCGTCGCCCTCACCATCGTTGCGCTTCGAGATGAACTATTGCTAAAGATGATCGTCCTCGTCAACCACGGCGCTACCAGAGTTACCACGACATGCGCCTTAAAAGCGTTCTCGTTTGGGTCAGCGCCACCAGAATTGAATCGGCAAGTCAGCGGATATTACACAACTCGTAACGAAGACCCTCTACGCGACCTCGCGGCCAGTGTGCGCAGTGTACAGCAAATGACAAACGATGTAGCGAGCGATATATCGGAAAAACTTTGCACTGACGCGATGGTCGCCACTGCAGGTTGTGTGAGTCTCGCGCAAAGTGCCATATCAAACGTGCGCAAGCTAGTGACAAGCAACTTCACCAGATCCGTAGATTCTGCATACGCTTGGATACGAATGAAAGTATCGAGAGATAACACCGACACGAGTTGCGCGACGACGCTGGCTGCAGTCGCTACAACACTGGATTTATTAATCAACGTAATTGTGATAACTTGTCTAATAGCAACTGGAAGATATGTTGCGTCATAAGCCTCTGATGGTTCACAAGGTGCACGGTCCACTCGAAATCCTAATGCTGTATTTGTAGTACATACACTAAGTCTTCTCTGTTGATGTCAGACTAGAGTTTTATTAGAGTTTTACTTTGCAACAATGGGATTCGAGCAATTGATGTGTATATTTTTAATAGTGCACAATGCTAGTATTCCTAGGCTGAATGTATGACATGGCTCTTATGTACCATTATGTATCGTTTCCATTAAGTACTAATTTAAATAAAGTCCCTCTGTCCTCAGTGCTAGGTTGTGGGTTTAATACACATTATTATGATCAACCTGTTGAATAGTATAATAACAATATTCCTGTAAAAGTCATTTAGTAATGAACAACCTCAGTTCTGTGAAAGAACATCATGTCTCTGATCTGTACACTGCAGGCCTGACCGGGGTTTGCACGCAAGGGCTTGTGTGTGTGTGTGTGTGTGTGTGTGTGTGTGTGTGTGTGTGTGTGTGTGTGTGTGTGTGTGTGTGTGTGTATGAAACAAATTAAGATAAATATAGCTAATGCGGCCACGAGCGGTCGTGCAGGGTAGAGGCTGCGCGAAAACGCCTCTAAAACAAGCGCGTGCCCATGCCCGATCCGTGGAAGCACGTAGAACTAGCAAACGTACTAGCAGAAATCAACGATTGCACACGGGTCATTGAGTGTGTACAGGGTTCGTCTGCGTGTGTGGCATTGGGCATTCTAGCGGCAACCGAGTGGCCTGAAGGCGGAACCGGCCAACCCGTCGCCCTCACCATCGTTGCGCTTCGAGATGAACTATTGCTAAAGATGATCATCCTCATCAACCACGGCGCTACCAGAGTAGCTCGTAACGAAGACCCTCTCCGCGACCTCGCGGCCAGTGTGCGCAGTGTACAGCAAATGACAAACGATGTTGCGAGCGATATATCGGAAAAACTTTGCACTGACGCGACGGTCGCCACTGCAGGTTGTGTGAGTCTCGCGCAAAGTGCCATATCAAACGTGCGCAAGCTAGTGACAAGAATCTTCACCAGATACGTAGATTCTGCATACGCTCGGATACGAATGAAAGTATCGAGAGATAACACCGACACGAGTTGCGCGACGGCGCTGGCTGCAGTCGCTACAACACTGGATTTATTAATCAACGTAATTGTGATCGTAATGGCGTTTCGAGTGTGCACCAGAAACTACAACCAGTGCTACAGAAAACTGGCATGAGGGTCGCGGTCTAACGTTATGTTGGTGTCTCGCATCGACCGTCGACGGCCGTTTGCCAGCGGCTGAAAATGGCACAGTTGACGAAATGGAAACGCCGACCGTCGATACTGCACTCTCGCAAGTTCCAACCGCACCATCTCAGGAGACAGACCACAGAGTCATATTAGCGGCGGGTAGATAGAAAATGCGCAAACCGCCGCAACCGCCCATATACATACTATACGAGTTCAACATAGAGTGGAGTAAGAAGTTACTACCGATTGTATTTCCAAAGTGCAAGCAGCTGGTGTGTGACGCTTTACTTGAGTATCACAGAGGTTGCGATGTCCTGTGTTCAACGAGCGCATGGAAACAAGTGAATGAACTTCTACGGACCGTACTGTTGGGGTATGAGCGAGATGTAAAATCAATACACGCTAGACACGCGGACTTTGCCGCGTTACTGGACACGCATATCGCCACAACAAAACCGGGTCAAGTGTTCGGGGCGTCACCACGCTCGACTATGCACGTCTTGGCCTACCACGAGTACATGAGCCCACAAGATCCTAAGCGAGGTCGAAGCCGTTGTGTCTACCCAACGCAAATTCAGCACAGCCGTGCGCGCTAAAAGAAGTCCCTCTAGACTGCTGGAAACTTTGGAAACGTGGAAGGCTGGCGTGTACGCGCTTTCTACACATCTCAACGGTATGATCGCGATACTCTCGGCCGAACAACAACTAATGGTCATGTGTTCGGAAGGTCTGATCAGGTCTGACATGACCGGTTGTCAATCGCCGTCGAGCGTGCACTCACACACGGATATCCTGGCGTACAGTAAAGCGACAGCGACCTCTACGCTCACGTTGATCGCCGATGTTTCGAAGGGCAATCGAGTGTGTTGGCTGACGAAAGCTATGGTGACCGACGGTCGCGTCGACTACAATGTGCCTCATTGTGACTGGAGAGGCGTATGTGATCCTTTGCAAATCGACAACACCACCGCGGTCGAGTGCGAAGTCACGGTCGGCGGCGTGTTGTCCTTACTGTGCCCCATACAATGTGACGGTCCGTGTCACGGACCGGTGTGTTACGACCCGACTAACGAAACGTACCAGGTGATAACATTGCATCTGCCCATTACAGCGGAGCGAGCGTTTCGCCACACTCCCAAACCAAGGTTAATAGTTGTAGCGCACGCCCTTTCGGACCTCGGTGCACGCGAAACACTGGCGTACACTCACAACATCACGCTCGAGACAGCTCAAGTGTTACGCAAAACAAAGGACGTGTTCAAATCCATAGAGAATATACGGTCTTTAGCGTATGCGTATATAAAGAAGGTCGATGACATTTACAGACCCGACGGCGTGGGCACCACAGTAGAACAACAAGGTGCTCTCAAGCGCACACAGATACTGGCCGCATTATCACTCGCGATGTCTATCCTGACATGCCCGTTTCTGATTTCTATGTATATTAAATTATGACAAGAGCTACGGTGGTTACGATTACACTCTGACCACGTGCCTTAGTTTCTGCTAGTGACCTATAAATACATTTGACCACTTGCTCTCACTGCCATTAAAGCGGCTGTACCCACACGTACAACACCCAAGTAAAAAAATGATCTCGCTGTCTGTACTGGGTGTACTCTCAGTCGTCGCAGTTGCTCAGGCCATGGTGGTACGCTCACATAACGCCTCTGAGATACGTCCCATCACACCACCTCCTAGACTACTCGCGAAGGAGTATTCAACACCCCCTTTGTACGAAGACAACCATTATAACTAGCACAGCACAACTCTTGCCGCACGCAAAGACAACATGCAGGAGACAACGCTACCACCTGTCGTGAGAACAACGGATTCGAGTGACAACGATCGCGACTATGACGAGCACATTACAACACCCTCTGTGCACGAAGACCAGGTACAGGAGACAACGCTACCACCTGTCGTGAGAAACAAGAGTTTGATTAACAATGATCATCGTCGTGTCCCATTGTAAACGGGCGCGCCATCGCACACATCGTACATGTGTGTTAACCCACCTGTATGCGACAGACTTTGTGTGTTGCATGACATCGAGATGTATTGACGTCTGTGTCAATACAGGACTCTCTATAAGCCGGGAGCTGGACGCTAACGACCCGTGCATGCGCCACACGAAAGGTATCGTACATGTGTTAACCCACCTGTATGCGACAGACTTTGTGTGTTGCATGACATCGAGATGTATTGACGTCTGTGTCAATACAGGACTCTCTAAGCTGGGAGCTGGACGCTAACGACCCGTGCATGCGCCACACAAAAGGTAACTCGACTAACTACAAAACGAATATTGTGATGTAGAAAGTTGGCTCGACTGTTTGAATCAGCTGCAGCTGCGGTTTACTCACGAAGTGAATCGCACGCTTGTTAGAAGTACATTCGGAGCACTTAAAAATACATCGCTCTCATCGAGTTCCGTCTCAGCGTTCACCGGCTGATGGGCAAGAGCGTGACATGGGATCGCCAGGAACTTACTTAAGGACTATCATCTCATTTGGCATTTACTCACGGACCCAAGAAACCAGTTCCGAAAAATGGTCGAGAATTATAACTTGTCTAATAGCAACTGGAAGATATGTTGCGTCATAAGCCTCTGATGGTTTGCACAAGGTGCACGGTCCACTCGAAATCCTAATGCTGTATTTGTAGTGCATACACTAAGTCTTCTCTGTTGATGTCAGACTAGAGTTTTATTAGAGTTTTACTTTGCAACAATGGGATTCGAGCAATTGATGTGTATATTTTTAATAGTGCACAATGCTACTATTCCTAGGCTGAATGTATGACATGGCTCTTATGTATCATTATGTATCGTTTCCATTAAGTACTAATTTAAATAAAGTCCCTCTGTCCTCAGTGCTAGGTTTTGGGTTTAATACACATTATTATGATCAACCTGTTGAATAGTATAATAACAATATTCCTGTAAAAGTCATTTAGTAATGAACAACCTCAGTTCTGTGAAAGAACATCATGTCTCTGATGTGTACACTGCAGGCCTGACCGGGGTTTGCACGCAAGGGCCTGTGTGTGTGTGTGTGTGTGTGTGTGTGTGTGTGTGTGTGTGAAACAAATAAAGATAAATATATCTAGTGCGGCCACGAGCGGTCGTGCAGGGTAGAGGCTGCGCGAAAACGCCTCTAAAACAAGCGCGTGCCCACGCCCGATCCGTGGAAGCACGTAGAACTAGCAAACGTACTAGCAGAAATCAACGATCGCACACGGGTCATTGAGTGTGTACAGGGTTTGTCTGCGTGTGTGGCATTGGGCAATCTAGCGGCAACCGAGTGGCCTGAAGGCAGAACCGGCCAACCCGTCGCCCTCACCATCGTTGCGCTTCGAGATGAACTATTGCTAAAGATGATCATCCTCGTCAACCACGGCGCTACCAGAGTTACCACGACATGCGCCTTAAAAGCGTTCTCGTTTGGGTCAGCGCCACCAGAATTGAATCGGCAAGTCAGCGGATATTACACAACTCGTAACGAAGACCCTCTCCGCGACCTCGCGGCCAGTGTGCGCAGTGTACTGCAAATGACAAACGATGTTGCGAGCGATATATCGGAAAAACTTTGCACTGACGCGACGGTCGCCACTGCAGGTTGTGTGAGTCTCGCGCAAAGTGCCATATCAAACGTGCGCAAGCTAGTGACAAGCAACTTCACCAGATCCGTAGATTCTGCATACGCTTGGATACGAATGAAAGTATCGAGAGATAACGACGACACGAGTTGCGCGACGGCGCTGGCTGCAGTCGCTACAACACTGGATTTATTAATCAACGTAATTGTGATAACTTGTCTAATAGCAACTGGAAGATATGTTGCGTCATAAGCCTCTGATGGTTCACAAGGTGCACGGTCCACTCAAAATCCTAATGCTGTATTTGTAGTACATACACTAAGTCTTCTCTGTTGATGTCAGACTAGAGTTTTATTAGAGTTTTACTTTGCAACAATGGGATTCGCGCAATTGATGTGTATATTTTTAATAGTGCACAATGCTAGTATTCCTAGGCTGAATGTATGACATGGCTCTTATGTACCATTATGTATCGTTTCCATTAAGTACTAATTTAAATAAAGTCCCTCTGTCCTCAGTGCTAGGTTGTGGGTTTAATACACATTATTATGATCAACCTGTTGAATAGTATAATAACAATATTCCTGTAAAAGTCATTTAGTAATGAACAACCTCAGTTCTGTGAAAGAACATCATGTCTCTGATGTGTACACTGCAGGCCTGACCGGGGTTTGCACGCAAGGGCCTGTGTGTGTGTGTGTGTGTGTGTGTGTGTGTGTGTGTGTGTGTGTGTGTGTGTGTGTGTGTGTGTGTGAAACAAATAAAGATAAATATAGCTAATGAGGCCACGAGCGGTCGTGCAGGGTAGAGGCTGCGCGAAAACGCCTCTAAAACAAGCGCGTGCCCACGCCCGATCCGTGGAAGCACGTAGAACTAGCAAACGTACTAGCAGAAATCAACGATCGCACACGGGTCATTGAGTGTGTACAGGGTTCGTCTGCGTGTGTGGCATTGGGCATTCTAGCGGCAACCGAGTGGCCTGAAGGCGGAACCGGCCAACCCGTCGCCCTCACCATCGTTGCGCTTCGAGATGAACTATTGCTAAAAATGATCATCCTCATCAACCACGGCGCTACCAGAGTAGCTCGTAACGAAGACCCTCTCCGCGACCTCGCGGCCAGTGTGCGCAGTGTACAGCAAATGACAAACGATGTTGCGAGCGATATATCGGAAAAACTTTGCACTGAAGTGACGGTCGCCACTGCAGGTTGTGTGAGTCTCGCGCAAAGTGCCATATCAAACGTGCGCAAGCTAGTGACAAGCAACTTCACCAGATACGTAGATTCAGCATACGCTCGGATACGAATGAAAGTATCGAGAGATAACACCGACACGAGTTGCGCGACGGCGCTTGCTGCAGTCGCTACAACACTGGATTTATTAATCAACGTAATTGTGATCGTAATGGCGTTTCGAGTGTGCACCAGAAACTACAACCAGTACTACAGAAAACTGGCATGAGGGTCGCGGTCTAACGTTATGTTGGTGTCTCGCATCGACCGTCGACGGCCGTTTGCCAGCGGCTGAAAATGGCACAGTTGACGAAATGGAAACGCCGACCGTCGATAGTGCACTCTCGCAAGTTCCAACCGCACCATCTCAGGAGACAGACCACAGAGTCATATTAGCGGCGGGTAGATAGAAAATGCGCAAACCGCCGCAACCGCCCATATACATACTATACGAGTTCAACATAGAGTGGAGTAAGAAGTTACTACCGATTGTATTTCCAACGTGCAAGCAGCTGGTGTGTGACGCTTTACTTGAGTATCGCAGAGGTTGCGATGTCCTGTGTTCCACGAGAGCATGGAAACAAGTGAACGAACTTCTACGGACCGTACTGTTGGGGTATGAGCGAGCTGTAAAATCAATACACGCTAGACACGCGGACTTTGCCGCGTTACTGGACACGCATATCGCCACAACAAAACCGGGTCAAGTGTTCGGGGCGTCACCGCGCTCGACTATACACGTCTTGGCCTACCACGAGTACATGAGCCCACAAGATCCTAAGCGAGGTTGAAGCCGTTGTGTCTACCCAACGCAAATTCAGCACAGCCGTGCGCGCTAAGACAAGTCCCTCTAGACTGCTGGAAACTTTGGAAACGTGGAAGGCTGGCGTGTACGTGCTTTCTACACATCTCAATGGTATGATCGCGATACTCTCGGCCGCACAACAACTAATGGTCATGTGTTCGGAAGGTCTGATCAGGTCTGACATGACCGGTTGTCAATCGACGTCGAGCGTGCACTCACACACGGATATCCTGGCGTACAGTAAAGCGACAGCGACCTCTACGCTCACGTTGATCGCCGATGTTTCGAAGGGGAATCGAGTGTGTTGGCTGACGAAAGCTATGGTGACCGACGGTCGCGTCAACTACAATGTGCCTCATTGCGACTGGAGAGGCGTATGTGATCCTTTGCAAATCGACAACACCACCGCGGTCGAGTGCGAAGTCACGGTCGGCGGCGTGTTGTCCTTACTGTGCCCCATACAATGTGACGGTCCGTGTCACGGACCGGTGTGTTACGACCCGACTAACGAAACGTACCAGGTGATAACATTGCATCTGCCCATTACAGCGGAGCGAGCGTTTCGCCACACTCCCAAACCAAGGTTAATAGTTGTAGCGCACGCCCTTTCGGACCTCGGTGCACGCGAAACACTGGCGTACACTCACAACATCACGCTCGAGACAGCTCAAGTGTTACGCAAAACAAAGGACGTGTTCAAATCCATAGAGAATATACGGTCTTTAGCGTATGCATATATAAAGAAGGTCGATGACATTTACAGACCCGGCGGCGTGGGCACCACAGTAGAACAACAAGGTGCTCTCAAGCGCACACAGATACTGGCCGCATTATCACTCGCGATGTCTATCCTGACATGCCCGTTTCTGATTTCTATGTATATTAAATTATGACAAGAGCTACGGTGGTTACGATTACACTCTGACCACATGCCTTAGTTTCTGCTAGTGACCTATAAATACATTTGACCACTTGCTCTCACTGCCATTAAAGCGGCTGTACCCACACGTACAACACCCAAGTAAAAAAATGATCTCGCTGTCTGTACTGGGTGTACTCTCAGTCGTCGCAGTTGCTCAGGCCATGGTGGTACGCTCACATAACGCCTCTGAGATACGTCCCATCACACCACCTCCTAGACTACTCGCGAAGGAGTATTCAACACCCCCTTTGTACGAAGACAACCATTATAACTAGCACAGCACAACTCTTGCCGCACGCAAAGACAACATGCAGGAGACAACGCTACCACCTGTCGTGAGAACAACGGATTCGAGTGACAACGATCGCGACTATGACGAGCACATTACAACACCCTCTGTGCACGAAGACCAGGTACAGGAGACAACGCTACCACCTGTCGTGAGAAACAAGAGTTTGATTAACAATGATCATCGTCGTGTCCCATTGTAAACGGGCGCGCCATCGCACACATCGTACATGTGTGTTAACCCACCTGTATGCGACAGACTTTGTGTGTTGCATGACATCGAGATGTATTGACGTCTGTGTCAATACAGGACTCTCTATAAGCCGGGAGCTGGACGCTAACGACCCGTGCATGCGCCACACGAAAGGTATCGTACATGTGTTAACCCACCTGTATGCGACAGACTTTGTGTGTTGCATGACATCGAGATGTATTGACGTCTGTGTCAATACAGGACTCTCTAAGCTGGGAGCTGGACGCTAACGACCCGTGCATGCGCCACACAAAAGGTAACTCGACTAACTACAAAACGAATATTGTGATGTAGAAAGTTGGCTCGACTGTTTGAATCAGCTGCAGCTGCGGTTTACTCACGAAGTGAATCGCACGCTTGTTAGAAGTACATTCGGAGCACTTAAAAATACATCGCTCTCATCGAGTTCCGTCTCAGCGTTCACCGGCTGATGGGCAAGAGCGTGACATGGGATCGCCAGGAACTTACTTAAGGACTATCATCTCATTTGGCATTTACTCACGGACCCAAGAAACCAGTTCCGAAAAATGGTCGAGAATTATAACTTGTCTAATAGCAACTGGAAGATATGTTGCGTCATAAGCCTCTGATGGTTTGCACAAGGTGCACGGTCCACTCGAAATCCTAATGCTGTATTTGTAGTGCATACACTAAGTCTTCTCTGTTGATGTCAGACTAGAGTTTTATTAGAGTTTTACTTTGCAACAATGGGATTCGAGCAATTGATGTGTATATTTTTAATAGTGCACAATGCTACTATTCCTAGGCTGAATGTATGACATGGCTCTTATGTATCATTATGTATCGTTTCCATTAAGTACTAATTTAAATAAAGTCCCTCTGTCCTCAGTGCTAGGTTTTGGGTTTAATACACATTATTATGATCAACCTGTTGAATAGTATAATAACAATATTCCTGTAAAAGTCATTTAGTAATGAACAACCTCAGTTCTGTGAAAGAACATCATGTCTCTGATGTGTACACTGCAGGCCTGACCGGGGTTTGCACGCAAGGGCCTGTGTGTGTGTGTGTGTGTGTGTGTGTGTGTGTGTGTGTGTGTGTGTGTGAAACAAATAAAGATAAATATATCTAGTGCGGCCACGAGCGGTCGTGCAGGGTAGAGGCTGCGCGAAAACGCCTCTAAAACAAGCGCGTGCCCACGCCCGATCCGTGGAAGCACGTAGAACTAGCAAACGTACTAGCAGAAATCAACGATCGCACACGGGTCATTGAGTGTGTACAGGGTTTGTCTGCGTGTGTGGCATTGGGCAATCTAGCGGCAACCGAGTGGCCTGAAGGCAGAACCGGCCAACCCGTCGCCCTCACCATCGTTGCGCTTCGAGATGAACTATTGCTAAAGATGATCATCCTCGTCAACCACGGCGCTACCAGAGTTACCACGACATGCGCCTTAAAAGCGTTCTCGTTTGGGTCAGCGCCACCAGAATTGAATCGGCAAGTCAGCGGATATTACACAACTCGTAACGAAGACCCTCTCCGCGACCTCGCGGCCAGTGTGCGCAGTGTACTGCAAATGACAAACGATGTTGCGAGCGATATATCGGAAAAACTTTGCACTGACGCGACGGTCGCCACTGCAGGTTGTGTGAGTCTCGCGCAAAGTGCCATATCAAACGTGCGCAAGCTAGTGACAAGCAACTTCACCAGATCCGTAGATTCTGCATACGCTTGGATACGAATGAAAGTATCGAGAGATAACGACGACACGAGTTGCGCGACGGCGCTGGCTGCAGTCGCTACAACACTGGATTTATTAATCAACGTAATTGTGATAACTTGTCTAATAGCAACTGGAAGATATGTTGCGTCATAAGCCTCTGATGGTTCACAAGGTGCACGGTCCACTCAAAATCCTAATGCTGTATTTGTAGTACATACACTAAGTCTTCTCTGTTGATGTCAGACTAGAGTTTTATTAGAGTTTTACTTTGCAACAATGGGATTCGCGCAATTGATGTGTATATTTTTAATAGTGCACAATGCTAGTATTCCTAGGCTGAATGTATGACATGGCTCTTATGTACCATTATGTATCGTTTCCATTAAGTACTAATTTAAATAAAGTCCCTCTGTCCTCAGTGCTAGGTTGTGGGTTTAATACACATTATTATGATCAACCTGTTGAATAGTATAATAACAATATTCCTGTAAAAGTCATTTAGTAATGAACAACCTCAGTTCTGTGAAAGAACATCATGTCTCTGATGTGTACACTGCAGGCCTGACCGGGGTTTGCACGCAAGGGCCTGTGTGTGTGTGTGTGTGTGTGTGTGTGTGTGTGTGTGTGTGTGTGTGTGTGTGTGTGTGTGTGTGTGTGTGTGTGTGTGTGTGTGAAACAAATAAAGATAAATATAGCTAATGAGGCCACGAGCGGTCGTGCAGGGTAGAGGCTGCGCGAAAACGCCTCTAAAACAAGCGCGTGCCCACGCCCGATCCGTGGAAGCACGTAGAACTAGCAAACGTACTAGCAGAAATCAACGATCGCACACGGGTCATTGAGTGTGTACAGGGTTCGTCTGCGTGTGTGGCATTGGGCATTCTAGCGGCAACCGAGTGGCCTGAAGGCGGAACCGGCCAACCCGTCGCCCTCACCATCGTTGCGCTTCGAGATGAACTATTGCTAAAGATGATCATCCTCATCAACCACGGCGCTACCAGAGTAGCTCGTAACGAAGACCCTCTCCGCGACCTCGCGGCCAGTGTGCGCAGTGTACAGCAAATGACAAACGATGTTGCGAGCGATATATCGGAAAAACTTTGCACTGAAGTGACGGTCGCCACTGCAGGTTGTGTGAGTCTCGCGCAAAGTGCCATATCAAACGTGCGCAAGCTAGTGACAAGCAACTTCACCAGATACGTAGATTCAGCATACGCTCGGATACGAATGAAAGTATCGAGAGATAACACCGACACGAGTTGCGCGACGGCGCTTGCTGCAGTCGCTACAACACTGGATTTATTAATCAACGTAATTGTGATCGTAATGGCGTTTCGAGTGTGCACCAGAAACTACAACCAGTACTACAGAAAACTGGCATGAGGGTCGCGGTCTAACGTTATGTTGGTGTCTCGCATCGACCGTCGACGGCCGTTTGCCAGCGGCTGAAAATGGCACAGTTGACGAAATGGAAACGCCGACCGTCGATAGTGCACTCTCGCAAGTTCCAACCGCACCATCTCAGGAGACAGACCACAGAGTCATATTAGCGGCGGGTAGATAGAAAATGCGCAAACCGCCGCAACCGCCCATATACATACTATACGAGTTCAACATAGAGTGGAGTAAGAAGTTACTACCGATTGTATTTCCAACGTGCAAGCAGCTGGTGTGTGACGCTTTACTTGAGTATCGCAGAGGTTGCGATGTCCTGTGTTCCACGAGAGCATGGAAACAAGTGAACGAACTTCTACGGACCGTACTGTTGGGGTATGAGCGAGCTGTAAAATCAATACACGCTAGACACGCGGACTTTGCCGCGTTACTGGACACGCATATCGCCACAACAAAACCGGGTCAAGTGTTCGGGGCGTCACCGCGCTCGACTATACACGTCTTGGCCTACCACGAGTACATGAGCCCACAAGATCCTAAGCGAGGTTGAAGCCGTTGTGTCTACCCAACGCAAATTCAGCACAGCCGTGCGCGCTAAGACAAGTCCCTCTAGACTGCTGGAAACTTTGGAAACGTGGAAGGCTGGCGTGTACGTGCTTTCTACACATCTCAATGGTATGATCGCGATACTCTCGGCCGCACAACAACTAATGGTCATGTGTTCGGAAGGTCTGATCAGGTCTGACATGACCGGTTGTCAATCGACGTCGAGCGTGCACTCACACACGGATATCCTGGCGTACAGTAAAGCGACAGCGACCTCTACGCTCACGTTGATCGCCGATGTTTCGAAGGGGAATCGAGTGTGTTGGCTGACGAAAGCTATGGTGACCGACGGTCGCGTCAACTACAATGTGCCTCATTGCGACTGGAGAGGCGTATGTGATCCTTTGCAAATCGACAACACCACCGCGGTCGAGTGCGAAGTCACGGTCGGCGGCGTGTTGTCCTTACTGTGCCCCATACAATGTGACGGTCCGTGTCACGGACCGGTGTGTTACGACCCGACTAACGAAACGTACCAGGTGATAACATTGCATCTGCCCATTACAGCGGAGCGAGCGTTTCGCCACACTCCCAAACCAAGGTTAATAGTTGTAGCGCACGCCCTTTCGGACCTCGGTGCACGCGAAACACTGGCGTACACTCACAACATCACGCTCGAGACAGCTCAAGTGTTACGCAAAACAAAGGACGTGTTCAAATCCATAGAGAATATACGGTCTTTAGCGTATGCATATATAAAGAAGGTCGATGACATTTACAGACCCGGCGGCGTGGGCACCACAGTAGAACAACAAGGTGCTCTCAAGCGCACACAGATACTGGCCGCATTATCACTCGCGATGTCTATCCTGACATGCCCGTTTCTGATTTCTATGTATATTAAATTATGACAAGAGCTACGGTGGTTACGATTACACTCTGACCACATGCCTTAGTTTCTGCTAGTGACCTATAAATACATTTGACCACTTGCTCTCACTGCCATTAAAGCGGCTGTACCCACACGTACAACACCCAAGTAAAAAAATGATCTCGCTGTCTGTACTGGGTGTACTCTCAGTACTCGCAGTTGCTCAGGCCATGGTGGTACACTCACATAACGCCTCTGAGATACGGCCCATCACACCACCTCCTAGACTACTCGCGAAGGAGTATTCAACACCCCCTTTGTACGAAAACAACCATTATAACGAGCACAGCACAACGCTTGCCGCACGCAAAGACAACATGCAGGAGACAACGCTTCCACCTGTCGTGAGAACAACGGATTCGAGTGACAACGATCGCGACTATGACGAGCACATTACAACACCCTCTGTGCACGAAGACCAGGTGCAGGAGACAATGCTACCACCTGTCGTGAGAAACAAGAGTTTGATTAACAATGATCATCGTCGTGTCCCATTGTAAACGGGCGCGCCATCGCACACATCGTACATGTGTGTTAACCCACCTGTATGCGACAGACTTTGTGTGTTGCATGACATCGAGATGTATTGACGTCTGTGTCAATACAGGACTCTCTATAAGCCGGGAGCTGGACGCTAACGACCCGTGCATGCGCCACACGAAAGGTATCGTACATGTGTTAACCCACCTGTATGCGACAGACTTTGTGTGTTGCATGACATCGAGATGTATTGACATCTGTGTCAATACAGGACTCTCTAAGCTGGGAGCTGGACGCTAACGACCCGTGCATGCGCCACACAAAAGGTAACTCGACTAACTACAAAACGAATATTGTGATGTAGAAAGTTGGCTCGACTGTTTGAATCAGCTGCAGCTGCGGTTTACTCACGAAGTGAATCGCACGCTTGTTAGAAGTACATTCGGAGCACTTAAAAATACATCGCTCTCATCGAGTTCCGTCTCAGCGTTCACCGGCTGATGGGCAAGAGCGTGACATGGGATCGCCAGGAACTTACTTAAGGACTATCATCTCATTTGGCATTTACTCACGGACCCAAGAAACCAGTTCCGAAAAATGGTCAAGAATTATAACTTGTCTAATAGCAACTGGAAGATATGTTGCGTCATAAGCCTCTGATGGTTTGCACAAGGTGCACGGTCCACTCGAAATCCTAATGCTGTATTTGTAGTGCATACACTAAGTCTTCTCTGTTGATGTCAGACTAGAGTTTTATTAGAGTTTTACTTTGCAACAATGGGATTCGAGCAATTGATGTGTATATTTTTAATAGTGCACAATGCTACTATTCCTAGGCTGAATGTATGACATGGCTCTTATGTATCATTATGTATCGTTTCCATTAAGTACTAATTTAAATAAAGTCCCTCTGTCCTCAGTGCTAGGTTGTGGGTTTAATACACATTATTATGATCAACCTGTTGAATAGTATAATAACAATATTCCTGTAAAAGTCATTTAGTAATGAACAACCTCAGTTCTGTGAAAGAACATCATGTCTCTGATGTGTACACTGCAGGCCTGACCGGGGTTTGCACGCAAGGGCCTGTGTGTGTGTGTGTGTGTGTGTGTGTGTGTGTGCGTGTGTGTGTGTGTGTGTGTGTGTGTGTGTGTGTGTGTGCGTGCGTGCGTGCGTGCGTGTGTGTGTGTGTGTGTGTGTGTGTGTGTGTGTGTGTGTGTGTGTGTGTGTGTGTGTGTGTGTGTGAAACAAATAAAGATAAATATAGCTAGTGCGGCCACGAGCGGTCGTGCAGGGTAGAGGCTGCGCGAAAACGCCTCTAAAACAAGCGCGTGCCCACGCCCGATCCGTGGAAGCACGTAGAACTAGCAAACGTACTAGCAGAAATCAACGATCGCACACGGGTCATTGAGTGTGTACAGGGTTTGTCTGCGTGTGTGGCATTGGGCAATCTAGCGGCAACCGAGTGGCCTGAAGGCAGAACCGGCCAACCCGTCGCCCTCACCATCGTTGCGCTTCAAGATGAACTATTGCTAAAGATGATCGTCCTCGTCAACCACGGCGCTACCAGAGTTACCACGACATGCACCTTAAAAGCGTTCTCGTTTGGGTCAGCGCCACCAGAATTGAATCGGCAAGTCAGCGGATATTACACAACTCGTAACGAAGACCCTCTCCGCGACCTCGCGGCCAGTGTGCGCAGTGTACAGCAAATGACAAACGATGTTGCGAGCGATATATCGGAAAAACTTTGCACTGACGCGACGGTCGCCACTGCAGGTTGTGTGAGTCTCGCGCAAAGTGCCATATCAAACGTGCGCAAGCTAATGACAAGCAACTTCACCAGATCCGTAGATTCTGCATACGCTTGGATACGAATGAAAGTATCGAGAGATAACACCGACACAAGTTGCGCGACGGCGCTGGCTGCAGTCGCTACAACACTGGATTTATTAATCAACGTAATTGTGATAACTTGTCTAATAGCAACTGGAAGATATGTTGCGTCATAAGCCTCTGATGGTTCACAAGGTGCACGGTCCACTCGAAATCCTAATGCTGTATTTGTAGTACATACACTAAGTCTTCTCTGTTGATGTCAGACTAGAGTTTTATTAGAGTTTTACTTTGCAACAATGGGATTCGAGCAATTGATGTGTATATTTTTAATAGTGCACAATGCTAGTATTCCTAGGCTGAATGTATGACATGGCTCTTATGTACCATTATGTATCATTTCCATTAAGTACTAATTTAAATAAAGTCCCTCTGTCCTCAGTGCTAGGTTGTGGGTTTAATACACATTATTATGATCAACCTGTTGAATAGTATAATAACAATATTCCTGTAAAAGTCATTTAGTAATGAACAACCTCAGTTCTGTGAAAGAACATCATGTCTCTGATGTGTACACTGCAGGCCTGACCGGGGTTTGCACGCAAGGGACTCTGTGTGTGTGTGTGTGTGTGTGTGTGTGTGTGTGTGTGTGTGTGTGTGTGTGTGTGTGTGTGTGTGTGTGTGTGTGTGTGTGTGTGTGTGTGTGTGTGTGTGTGTGTGTGAAACAAATAAAGATAAATATAGCTAATGCGGCCACGAGCGGTCGTGCAGGGTAGAGGCTGCGCGAAAACGCCTCTAAAACAAGCGCGTGCCCACGCCCGATCCGTGGAAGCACGTAGAACTAGCAAACGTACTAGCAGAAATCAACGATCGCACACGGGTCATTGAGTGTGTACAGGGTTCGTCTGCGTGTGTGGCATTGGGCATTCTAGCGGCAACCGAGTGGCCTGAAGGCGGAACCGGCCAACCCGTCGCCCTCACCATCGTTGCGCTTCGAGATGAACTATTGCTAAAGATGATCATCCTCATCAACCACGGCGCTACCAGAGTAGCTCGTAACGAAGACCCTCTCCGCGACCTCGCGGCCAGTGTGCGCAGTGTACAGCAAATGACAAACTGTCACGAACTCCTCCAGCTGACTGCATTCCATTCATTCCTGCCACTAACGTGGCGACTGACGTCATCATGCCGACACTACTTAAGGAAGTGCCGGCGTTTCATTCATTGCTCAGTCATCGTTTCTCACCAGACTTTGTATCGAGTCTCCAGGCTTACCAGCCCTCTAAACCCTCAAACTACACCTTCAGGAGATAACCACGCCGGCTATCTCCATCTCTCCGCGTCTGGGCAACAGAACTCTCAGTCACGCTTCAGATCTGCCAACGAACCTGACAGGATGACTGAGCCCCAAGTTGACCCAGCGGAGTTCGCGCGTCTGCGTGCCGAAGTGGCTCAACAGCGCGCAATCTTGGATCAGCATGCGGCAGACATGAACCAGCTCCGTGCCATAGCTGATCGCCAAGCCACCAAGATTGAGTCACTCACCGAGCTAGTACTCCAGCTGACCACCGCTCTGCAACGTCAGACCGCAGCTGTTCCTGACAGGATGGAACCACGCCTCAGCCTTCCAGAGAAGTGGGACGGAACCAGGGGATCCCCGGAGGGCATGTTGGCGACCCTGGCCATGACTTTCGAGTGCCAGCCGGCACGTTACCCCACATCCTGCTCTCGCGTCGCCCTGCTGACCTCACTGCTGACAGGTCGAGCCGGTGAATGGGCGGCGGCTCTTTACAATCAGAAATCTCCT
Source organism: Nothobranchius furzeri (assembly GCF_043380555.1). Taxonomy (NCBI): domain Eukaryota; kingdom Metazoa; phylum Chordata; class Actinopteri; order Cyprinodontiformes; family Nothobranchiidae; genus Nothobranchius; species Nothobranchius furzeri. Next base: position 16,374,367 of record NC_091757.1, on the reverse strand, counting down.
GCCTGCAATGACTATGAGACTTTTGTAAAGGCGATGAAAAAGACTTTTGTGCACCCCAGCAGCGAGGTCTCGGACGAGACGCGGCTGCTTCAGCTTCGCCAGGGCTCCCAGACGGCGGCTCAGTACACCTCTCGCTTCCGGACGACAGCAGCTCGGTTGAGGTGGGATGACGCCGCCCTAAAGGCAGTTTACCTGGAGGGACTGTCACCGAGAATCCGGGAGGGCATGATCGGGCACGAGGTCCCAACCTCCCTGGACCTGGCAGTGGATCTGGCTCTCCAACTGGACCGCTGCATCCTGAACCGGCCGAGCACCATGTCAGTCCCCGTACACACCAGGACGTCACCCCGCCGGCCGGCTCACCAACCGACGGAGGAGCCGATGCAGCTGGGACATCTTCCCCCTGAGGAACGGGCACGGCGCTACCAGGAGGGAAGATGTGCTTACTGTGGGGATTTGGGTCACCACCGTGGCACGTGCCCAAAACGACCGGGAAAAGGTCCCTCCGGGTCGGAGTAGGAGCTGTCCCGCCCGGAGTCTCCACTTTTCCGGCTCCACACCGAACCACTCTCCCGGTCTCCCTCCACCTGGACCAAGGCCCGACCAGACTGGAGGCACTTTTAGACACTGGGGCTGCGGAGTGTTTTATCGACCACGGACTGGTTACTCGGCTCAATATACCCCTCACCGCCCTCGACCGACCCATTCCCGTGACCTCTGTGGACGGCCGGCCCATCATGCCGTACCCTCTCACCCACCGAACCCAGGGTCTCCACATGACTATTGACCAACACCGGGAGACCCTCCACTTCCTGGTCATCCAGGCTCCGGCTACGCCTCTCATCCTGGGTCATTCCTGGTTCTGCCGCCATGAGCCTCACATCTCCTGGTCCACCAGTAAAGTCCTGGCCTGGGGCACGGGTTGCCATAACCACCGGGACTCCCCTGCACCTCGGACTGGAGCAGCCCCTCCCACAGACGTAGACCTGACGCTCATCCCTCCTCAATACCACGACCTCGCTCAGGTCTTCGCTAAAGAACCCACTACCAGGTTATCTCCTCACCGACCCTACGACCTGGAGATCAGGCTCCAGCCCGGCACCACCCCCCCTCGGGGTCGCTTGTTCTCCCTCTCTCCGGCGGAAACCCGGGCTATGGACAATTATATAACTGATGCCCTGCAGAAGGGATTCATCCGTCCCTCAACTTCCCCCGGGGCCGCGGGGTTTTTCTTTGTTAAAAAGAAGGAGGGGGATCTCCGGCCCTGCATAGACTATCGAGGGTTAAATAAAATAACGATCCGGGACCGTCACCCTCTCCCTCTCATGGGCACCGCTCTGGACGCCATCACACAAGCCGCAGTGTTTACTAAACTGGACCTGCGCAGCGCCTATAACCTCATCCGTATTAAGGAAGGTGAGGAGTGGAAGACCGCTTTTATCACGCCCACTGGCCACTATGAATATTTGGTGATGCCTTTTGGACTCTGCAACAGCCCCGCCGTCTTCCAGCGGTTCATCACAGATGTGCTGAGAGACATGTTGGGTCGCTGGGTCTTTGTTTATCTAGATGACATCCTCATCTACTCCCGCACGGCCGAAGAGCACATCCGTCATGTTCGAGCTGTTCTGTCCCGCCTCCTGGACCATGGACTTTACTGCAAACTGGAGAAGTGTGCGTTTCACCAGGAGTCCACCTCCTTCCTGGGTTTTACCATCTCCTCCCAGGGCCTGAAGATGGACCCCCAGAAGGTTCAGGCCGTACCTCAGTGGCCTCTACCCACGACCCTGAAGCAGCTGCAAAGCTTCCTGGGTTTCTCGAACTTTTCCCGGAGGTTTATACGCAACTTCAGTTCCCTCGCAGCGCCACTGACCTCACTCACCAAAACCACCAATCAGCCTCGCCCTTTTCGCCTTACTCCAGAGGCTGTCCGTGCTTTCCATGAGCTGGTCGGACGTTTCACTAAGGAACCCATCCTCCTCCACCCGGACCAGACCCGGCCCTTCGTCGTGGAGGTGGACGCCTCAGATGTGGGAGCGGGGGCCGTTCTCTCGCAACGGGGTCCAGACTCTAAGCTCCACCCATGTGCCTACTTCTCCCGGAAGTTTTCCCCCACACAGCAGAACTACGGGGTCGGCGACAGAGAGCTGCTGGCAATAAAATGGGCGCTGGAGGAATGGAGGCAGTGGCTCCTGGGGACCACCGATCCCTTTCTGATCTGGACCGACCACCAGAATCTCATTCATCTACAGACTGCCCGCCAGCTCAACCCACGTCAGGCTCGGTGGGCCCTCTTTTTCGAGCCGTACCACTTCCATATCGCCTACCGGCCCGGCTCCAAGAACCTCAAGGCAGACGCTCTCTCTCGGCGTTTCGCACCAGATGCCGCCCCCGCCGGAGCCTCGGACCATTCTGCCGACTCAACGCTTCCTGGCCTCCCTCCAATGGCCGTTGGAGCAGTCCATACAGGCGGCACTTCCTGGCGATCCAGCGCCGCCGGAGACCCCACCGAACCGTCTCTACGTTCCCGCCTCCTGCCGGCAAGAGGCGCTCACGTGGGGGCATTGTTCGCGGCTCACGGGACATCAAGGACAAGCCCGTACCCTCCAGTTCCTCCGTCGGGCTCTCTGGTGGCCGTCCATGAGGAAGGACGTCCGCGAGTTTACAGCTGCATGTGATGTGTGTGCTCGCTCCAAGTCCTCCAACCGACCCGGCGCTGGAGAGTTGCAGCCTCTCCCTGTGCCCAAATGGCCGTGGTCACACATCGGGCTGGACTTTGTCACGGGACTGCCGGTGGTCGACCACCTGGACACTATAATGACTATCACGGACCGTTTCTCCAAGGCCGTGCACTTAGTGGCCCTGGCCGGCCTCCCCACTGCCAAGAGAATGGCCAAACTGCTCCTGGAACAGGTGGTGCGGCTCCATGGTTTCCCTCAGGACGTGGTTTCCGACCGAGGACCCCAGTTCGCCTCACGCTTCTGGAAGGCGTTCTGTCGCCTGATCGGTGCTTCCACCAGTCTGTCCTCTGGATACCACCCGCAGACAAACGGTCAGACAGAGAGATCTAACCAGCAGCTTGGACGCTACCTGCGCTGCTTCGCTTCGTCCCAGCCGACCACCTGGCCCCGCTTCCTCCTGTGGGCGGAGCTGTCACACAACCTCCAGACCTCCTCTGCCACGAGTCTGTCTCCCTTCGAGACCTGTTACGGTTATCAGCCTCCTCTGTTTGATCATCAGGTGCCGGAGGTGGAGGTCCCTGCTGCCCAGACGCTGGTCCGCCGCTGTCGGCTCGCCTGGATCCGGGCCCGTGCGGCCATCACCCGGGCCAACACGGAGTATGCCCATCAGCATCGCCGCCGCCACCGGCCTGGCCCCGTCTTCCGGTCTGGCGACCAGGTGTGGCTCTCCTCCGCTAACCTGAGGATGCCGGCTGGCTCCCGGAAGCTCACTCCTCGCTTCCTGGGTCCGTTCCCTGTCCTCAAGGTCATCAATCCGGTCACCTGCCGTCTACGCCTCCCGGCTACTCTCCGGATCCACCCGGTCTTTCACGTCTCCCAGCTTAAGCCGGTGATCTCCTCTCCTCTCCACCCTCCACCGGACCGGGTGCCTCCGCCCCGCGGTGTTGAGGCGGATCGCACCTACACGGTCCGCAGGATACTGGACGCCCGCCGCCGGGGACGAGGTTGGCAGTACCTCGTGGACTGGGAGGGGTACGGGCCTGAGGAACGCTCTTGGGAGCCTACGAGCTCGTTTGTCGATCCTGCCCTGCTAACAGACTTCTGGGCCCGCCGTCCTGGGACTTCGGGTACCGTCCCTAGAGGGGGGGGGTCCTGTCACGAACTCCTCCAGCTGACTGCATTCCATTCATTCCTGCCACTAACGTGGCGACTGACGTCATCACACCGACACTACTTAAGGAAGTGCCGGCGTTTCATTCATTGCTCAGTCATCGTTTCTCACCAGACTTTGTATCGAGTCTCCAGGCTTACCAGCCCTCTAAACCCTCAAACTACACCTTCAGGAGATAACCACGCCGGCTATCTCCATCTCTCCGTGTCTGGGCAACAGAACTCTCAGTCACGCTTCAGATCTGCCAACGAACCTGACACAAACGATGTTGCGAGCGATATATCGGAAAAACTTTGCACTGACACGACGGTCGCCACTGCAGGTTGTGTGAGTCTCGCGCAAAGTGCCATATCAAACGTGCGCAAGCTAGTGACAAGCAACTTCACCAGATCCGTAGATTCTGCATGCGCTCGGATATGAATGAAAGTATCGAGAGATAACACCGACACGAGTTGCGCGACGGCGCTGGCTGCAGTCCCTACAACACTGGATTTATTAATCAACGTAGTTGTGATCGTAATGGCGTTTCGAGTGTGCACCAGAAACTACAACCAGTACTACAGAAAACTGGCATGAGGGTCGCGGTCTAACGTTATGTTGGTGTCTCGCATTGACCGTCGACGGCCGTTTGCCAGCGGCTGAAAATGGCACAGTTGACGAAATGGAAACGCCGACCGTCGATAGTGCACTCTCGCAAGTTCCAACCGCACCATCTCAGGAGACAGACCACAGAGTCATATTAGCGAAGGGTAGATAGAAAATGCGCAAACCGCCGCAACCGCCCATATACATACTATACGAGTTCAACATAGAGTGGAGTAAGAAGTTACTACCGATTGTATTTCCAACGTGCAAGCAGCTGGTGTGTCACGCTTTACTTGAGTATCACAGAGGTTGCGATGTCCTGTGTTCCACGAGCGCATGGAAACAAGTGAACGAACTTCTACGGACCGTACTGTTGGGGTATGAGCGATCTGTAAAATCAATACACACTAGACACGCGGACTTTGCCGCGTTACTGGACACGCATATCGCCACAACAAAACCGGGTCAAGTGTTCGGGGCGTCACCGCGCTCGACTATACACGTCTTGGCCTACCACGAGTACATGAGCCCACAGATCCTAAGCGAGGTCGAAGCCGTTGTGTCTACCCAACGCAAATTCAGCACAGCCGTGCGCGCTAAGACAAGTCCCTCTACACTGCTGGAAACTTTGGAAACGTGGAAGGCTGGCGTGTACGTGCTTTCTACACATCTCAACGGTATGATCGCGATACTCTCGGCCGCACAACAACTAATGGTCATGTGTTCGGAAGGTCTGATCAGGTCTGACATGACCGGTTGTCAATCGACGTCGAGCGTGCACTCACACACGGATATCCTGGCGTACAGTAAAGCGACGGCGACCTCTACGCTCACGTTGATCGCCGATGTTTCGAAGGGCAATCGAGTGTGTTGGCTGACGAAAGCTATGGTGACCGACGGTCGCGTCGACTACAATGTGCCTCATTGCGACTGGAGAGGCGTATGTGATCCTTTGCAAATCGATAACACCACCGCGGTCGAGTGCGAAGTCACGGTCGGCGGCGTGTTGTCCTTACTGTGCCCCATACAATGTGACGGTCCGTGTGACGGACCGGTGTGTTATGACCCGACTAACGAAACGTACCAGGTGATAACATTGCATCCGCCCATTACAGCGGAGCGAGCGTTTCGCCACACTCCCAAACCAAAGTTAATAGTTGTAGCGCACGCCCTTTCGGACCTCGGTGCACGCGAAACACTGGCGTACACTCACAACATCACGCTCAAGACAGCTCAAGCGTTACGCGAAACAAAGGACGTGTTCGAATCCATAGAGAATATACGGTCTTTAGCGTATGCGTATATAAAGAAGGTCGATGACATTTACAGACCCGGCGGCGTGGGCACCACAGTAGAACAACAAGGTGCTCTCAAGCACACACAGATACTGGCCGCATTATCACTCGCGATGTCTATCCTGACATGCCCGTTTCTGATTTCTATGTATATTAAATTATGACAAGAGCTACGGTGGTTACGATTACACTCTGACCACGTGCCTTAGTTTCTGCTAGTGACCTATAAATACATTTGACCACTTGCTCTCACTGCCATTAAAGCGGCTGTACCCACACGTACAACACCCAAGAAAAAAAATGATCTCGCTGTCTGTACTGGGTGTACTCTCAGTAGTCGCAGTTGCTCAGGCCATGGTGGTACGCTCACATAACGCCTCTGAGATGCGTCCCATCACACCACCTCCTAGACTACTCGCGAAGGAGTATTCAACACCCCCTTTGTACGAAGACAACCATTATAACGAGCACAGCACAACGCTTGCCGCACGTGAAGACAACATGCAGGAGACAACGTTACCACCTGTCGTGAGAACAACGGATTCGAGTGACAACGATCGCGACTATGACGAGCACATTACAACAACCTCTGTGCAAGAAGACCAGGTGCAGGAGACAACGATACCACCTGTCGTGAGAAACAAGAGTTTGGTTAACAATGATCATCGTCGTGTCCCATTGTAAACGGGCGCGCCATTGCACACATCGTACATGTGTGTTAACCCACCTGTATGCGACAGACTTTGTGTGTTGCATGACATCGAGATGTATTGACGTCTGTGTCAATACAGGACTCTCTATAAGCCGGGAGCTGGACGCTAACGACCCGTGCATGCGCCACACAAAAGGTATCGTACATGTGTTAACCCACCTGTATGCGACAGACTTTGTGTGTTGCATGACATCGAGATGTATTGACGTCTGTGTCAATACAGGACTCTCTAAGCTGGGAGCTGGACGCTAACGACCCGTGCATGCGCCACACAAAAGGTAACTCGACTAACTACAAAACGAATATTGTGATGTAGAAAGTTGGCTCGACTGTTTGAATCAGCTGCAGCTGCGGTTTACTCACGAAGTGAATCGCATGCTTGTTAGAAGTACATTCGGAGCACTTAAAAAATACATCGCTCTCATCGAGTTCCGTCTCAGCGTTCACCGGCTGATGGGCAAGAGCGTGACGTGGGATCGCCAGGAACTTACTTAAGGACTATCATCTCATTTGGCATTTACTCACGGACCCAAGAAACCAGTTCCGAAAAATGGTCGAGAATTATAACTTGTCTAATAGCAACTGGAAGATATGTTGCGTCATAAGCCTCTGATGGTTCACAAGGTGCACGGTCCACTCGAAATCCTAATGCTGTATTTGTAGTACATACTCTAAGTCTTCTCTGTTGATGTCAGACTAGAGTTTTATTAGAGTTTTACTTTGCAACAATGGGATTCGAGCAATTGATGTGTAAATTTTTAATAGTGCACAATGCTACTATTCCTAGGCTGAATGTATGACATGGTTCTTATGTATCATTATGTATCGTTTCCATTAAGTACTAATTTAAATGAAGTCCCTCTGTCCTCAGTGCTAGGTTGTGGGTTTAATACACATTATTATGATCAACCTGTTGAATAGTATAATAACAATATTCCTGTAAAAGTCATTTAGTAATGAACAACCTCAGTTCTGTGAAAGAACATCATGTCGCTGATGTGTACACTGCAGGCCTGACCGGTCTTGCTGGGGCCTCTCTCCTGGAGGCGCTCAATCAGTCCCAGTGGTGACACGTGGCAAGACTCTCCTCGGGGCGCGTCTTGCTTGGGCCTCTCTCCTGGAGGCGCTCAGTCAGACCCAGTGGTGACACGTGGAAAGAAGCTCCTCGGGGCGCATCTTGCTTGGGCCTCTCTCCTGGAGGCGCTCAGTCAGACCCAGTGTTGACACGTGGCAAGACGCTCGTCGGGGCGCGTCTTGCTTGGGCCTCTCTCCTGGAGGCGCTCAGTCAGACCCAGTGTTGACATGTGGCAAGACACTCTTCGGGGCGCGTCTTGCTTGGGCCTCTCTCATGGAGGCCCTCTGTCAGACCCAGTGTTGACATGTGTCAAGACGCTCCTCGGGGCGCGTCTTGCTTTGGCCTCTCTCCAGGAGGCGCTGAGTCAGACCGAGTGCTGACATGTGGCAAGAAGCTCCTCGGGGCGCGTGTTGCTTCGGCTTCTCTCCTGGAGGCCCTCAGTAAGACCCATTGTTGACATGTGGCAAGACGCTATTCGGGCCGCGTCTTGCTTGGGCCTCTCTCCAGAAGGCCCTCAATCAGACCCAGTGTTGACACGTGGCAAGACGCTCCTCGGGGCATGTCTTGCTTGGGCCTCTCTCCTGGAGGTGCTCAGTCAAACTGAGTAGTGACATGTGGCCTGACGCTCCTCGGGGGGCGTCTTGCTTGGGCCTCTCTCCTGGAGGCGCTCAGTCAGACCCAGTGGTGACACGTGGCAAGACGCTCCTCGGGGCGCGTCTTGCTTGGGCCTCTCTCATGGAGGCCCTCTGTCAGACCCAGTGTTGACATGTGTCAAGACGCTCCTCGGGGCGCGTCGTGCTTTGGCCTCTCTCCTGGAGGCGCTCAGTCAGACCGAGTGCTGACATGTGGCAAGAAGCTCCTCGGGGCGCGTCTTGCTTGGGCTTCTCTCCTGGAGGCCCTCAGCAAGACCCATTGTTGACATGTGGCAAGACGCTCCTCGGGGCGCGTCTTGCTTGGGCCTCTCTCCAGAAGGCCCTCAATCAGACCCAGTGTTGACACGTGGCAAGACGCTCCTCGGGGCGCGTCTTGCTTGGGCCTCTCTCCTGGAGGCGCTCAGTCAGACTGAGTGGTGACATGTGGCCTGACGCTCCTCGGGGCGCGTGTTGCTTGGGCCTCTCTCCTGGAGGCGCTCAGTCAGACCAAGTGGTGACATGTGGCAAGACACTCCTCGGGGCGCGTCTTGCTTTGGCCTCTCTCCTGGAGGCGCTCAGTCAGACCGAGTGCTGACATGTGGCAAGACGCTCCTCGGGCCGCGTGTTCCTTGGGCTTCTCTCCTGGAGGCCCTCAGTCAGACCCATTGTTGACATGTGGCAAGACGCTCCTCGGGGCTCGTCTTGCTTGGGCCTCTCTCCTGGAGGCGCTCAGTCGGACCGAGTGCTGACATGTGGAAAGACGCTCCTCGGGGCGCGTCTTGCTTGGGCTTCTCTCCTGGAGGCGCTCAGAAAGACCCAGTGTTGACATGAGACAAGACGCTCCTCGGGGCGCGTCTTGCTTGGGCCTCTCTCCTGGAGGCGCTCAGTCAGACCCAGTGGTGACCTGTGGCAAGACACTCCTCGGGGCGCGTCTTGCTTGGGCCTCTCTCCTGGAGGCCCTCTGTCAGACCGAGTGTTGACATGTGGCAAGACTCTCCTCGGGGCGCGTCTTGCTTGGACTTCTCTCATGGAGGCCCTCAGTCAGACCCAGTGTTGACATGTGTCAAGACGCTCCTCGGGGCGTGTCTTGCTTGGGCCTCTCTCCTGGAGGCGCTCAGTCAGACCCAGTGTTGACATGTGGCAACACGCTCCTCGGGGTGCGTCTTGCTAGGGCTTCTCTCCTGGAGAACCTCAGTCAGACCCATTGTTGACATGTGGCAAGACGCTCCTCGGGGCACGTCTTGCTTGGGCCTCTCTCCTGGAGAACCTCAGTCAGACCCATTGTTGACATGTGGCAAGACGCTCCTCGGGCCGCGTGTTGCTTGGGCTTCTCTCCTGGAGGCGATCAGAAAGACCCAGTGTTGACATGAGACAAGACGCTCCTCGGGGCGCGTCTTGCTTGGGCCTCTCTCCTGGAGGCGCTCAGTCAGACCCAGTGTTGACATGTGGCAACACGCTCCTCGGGGTGCGTCTTGCTAGGGCTTCTCTCCTGGAGAACCTCAGTCAGACCCATTGTTGACATGTGGCAAGACGCTCCTCGGGGCACGTCTTGCTTGGGCCTCTCTCCTGGAGGCGCTCAGTCAGACCGAGTGCTGACATGTGGAAAGACGCTCCTCGGGGCGCGTCTTGCTTGGGCTTCTCTCCTGGAGGCGCTCAGAAAGACCCAGTGTTGACATGAGACAAGACGCTCCTCGGGGCGCGTCTTGCTTGGGCCTCTCTCCTGGAGGCGCTCAGTCAGACCCAGTGTTGACATGTGGCAACACGCTCCTCGGGGTGCGTCTTGCTTGGGCTTCTCTCCTGGAGGCCCTCAGTCAGACCCATTGTTGACATGTGGCAAGACGCTCCTCGGGGCACGTCTTGCTTGGGTCTCTCTCCTGGAGGCGCTCAAACAGACCGAGCAGTGACATGTGGCAAGATGCTCCTCGGGGCGCGTCTTGCTGGGGCTTCTCTCATCGAGGCACTCAGTCAGACCCAGTGTTGACATGTGGCAAGACGCTCCTCGGGGCGAGTCTTGCTTGGACCTCTCTCACTGAGGCGCTCAGTCAGACCGAGTAGTGACATGTGGCAAGACGCTCCTCGGGGCGCGTCTTGCTTGGACCTCTCTCCTTGAGGCGCTCAGTCTGACCCAGTGTTGACATTTGGCAAGACACTCCTAGGGGCGCGTCTTGCTTGGGCCTCTCTCCAGAAGGCCCTCAATAAGACCCAGTGTTGACACGTGGCAAGACGCTCCTCAGGGCGCGTCTTACTTGGGCCTCTCTCCTGGAGGCGCTCAGTCAGACTGAGTAGTGACATGTGGCCTGACGCTCCTCGGGGCGCGTGTTGCTTGGGCCTCTCTCCTGGAGGCGCTCAGTCAGACCAAGTGGTGACATGTGGCAAGACACTCCTCGGGGCGCGTCTTGCTTGGGCCTCTCTCATGGAGGCCCTCTGTCAGACCCAGTGTTGACATGTGGCAAGACGCTCCTCGGGGCGCATCTTGCTTGGGCTTCTCTCCTGGAGGCCCTCAGTCAGACCCATTGTTGACATGTGGCAAGACGCTCCTCGGGGCGCGTCTTGCTTTGGCCTCTCTCCTGGAGGCGCTCAGTCAGACCGAGTGCTGACATGTGGCAAGACGCTCCTCGGGCCGCGTGTTGCTTGGGCTTCTCTCCTGGAGGCGCTCAGAAAGACCCAGTGTTGACATGAGACAAGACGCTCCTCGGGGCGCGTCTTGCTTGGGCCTCTCTCCTGGAGGCGCTCAGTCAGACCCAGTGGTGACCTGTGGCAAGACACTCCTCGGGGCGCGTCTTGCTTGGGCCTCTCTCCTGGAGGCCCTCTGTCAGACCGAGTGTTGACATGTGGAAAGACTCTCCTCGGGGCGCGTCTTGCTTGGGCTTCTCTCATGGAGGCCCTCAGTCAGACCCAGTGTTGACATGTGGCAAGACGCTCCTCGGGCCGCGTGTTGCTTGGGCTTCTCTCCTGGAGGCCCTCAGTCAGACCCATTGTTGACATGTGGCAAAACGCTCCTCGGGGCGCGTCTTGCTTGGGCCTCTCTCCTGGAGGCGCTCAGTCAGACCGAGTGCTGACATGTGGAAAGACGCTCCTCGGGGCGCGTCTTGCTTGGGCTTCTCTCCTGGAGGCGCTCAGAAAGACCCAGTGTTGACATGAGACAAGACGCTCCTCGGGGCGCGTCTTGCTTGGGCCTCTCTCCTGGAGGCGCTCAGTCAGACCCAGTGGTGACCTGTGGCAAGACACTCCTCGGGGCACGTCTTGCTTGGGCCTCTCTCCTGGAGGCCCTCTGTCAGACCGAGTGTTGACATGTGGCAAGACTCTCCTCGGGGCGCGTCTTGCTTGGGCTTCTCTCATGGAGGCCCTCAGTCAGAAACCAGTGTTGACATGTGTCAAGACGCTCCTCGGGGCGTGTCTTGCTTGGGCCTCTCTCCTGGAGGCGCTCAGTCAGACCCAGTGTTGACATGTGGCAACACGCTCCTCGGGGCGCGTCTTGCTTGGGCTTCTCTCCTGGAGGCCCTCAGTCAGACCCATTGTTGACATGTGGCAAGACGCTCCTCGGGGCACGTCTTGCTTGGGTCTCTCTCCTGGAGGCGCTCAAACAGACCGAGTAGTGACATGTGGCAAGACGCTCCTCGGGGCGCGTCTTGCTGGGGCTTCTCTCATCGAGGCACTCAGTCAGACCCAGTGTTGACATGTGGCAAGACGCTCCTCGGGGCGAGTCTTGCTTGGACCTCTCTCACTGAGGCGCTCAGTCAGACCGAGTAGTGACATGTGGCAAGACGCTCCTCGGGGCGCGTCTTGCTTGGACCTCTCTCCCTGAGGCGCTCAGTCAGACCCAGTGTTGACATTTGGCAAGACACTCCTAGGGGCGCGTCTTGCTTGGGCCTCTCTCCAGAAGGCCCTCAATCAGACCCAGTGTTGACACGTGGCAAGACGCTCCTCGGGGCGTGTCTTACTTGGGCCTCTCTCCAGGAGGCGCTCAGTCAGACTGAGTAGTGACATGTGGCCTGACGCTCCTCGGGGCGCGTGTTGCTTGGGCCTCTCTCCTGGAGGCGCTCAGTCAGACCAAGTGGTGACATGTGGCAAGACACTCCTTGGGGCGCGTCTTGCTTGGGCCTCTCTCATGGAGGCCCTCTGTCAGACCCAGTGTTGACATGTGGCAAGACACTCCTCGGGGCACGTCTTGCTTGGGCCTCTCTCATGGAGGCCCTCTGTCAGACCCAGTGTTGACATGTGTCAAGACGCTCCTCGGGGCGCGTCTTGCTTTGGCCTCTCTCCTGGAGGCGCTCAGTCAGACCGAGTGCTGACATGTGGAAAGAAGCTCCTCGGGACGCATCTTGCTTGGGCTTCTCTCCTGGAGGCCCTCAGTAAGACCCATTGTTGACATGTGTCAAGACGCTCCTCGGGCCGCGTCTTGCTTGGGCCTCTCTCCTGGAGGCGCTCAGTCAGACTGAGTAGTGACATGTGGCAAGACGCTCCTCGGGCCGCGTGTTGCTTGGGCTTCTCTCCTGGAGGCCCTCAGTCAGACCCATTGTTGACATGTGGCAAGACGCTCCTCGGGGCGCGTCTTGCTTGGGCCTCTCTCCTGGAGGCACTCAGTCAGACTGAGTGCTGACATGTGGCAAGACGCTCCTCGGGGCGCGTCTTGCTTGGGCTTCTCTCCTGGAGGCGCTCAGAAAGACCCAGTGTTGACATGTGACAAGACGCTCCTCGGGGCGCGTCTTGCTTGGGCCTCTCTCCTGGAGGCGCTCAGTCAGAACCAGAGGTGACATGTGGCAAGACGCTCCTCGGGGCGCGTCTTGCTTGGGCCTCTCTCCTGGACGCCCTCTGTCAGACCCAGTGTTGACATGTGGCAAGACGCTCCTCCGGGCGCATCTTGCTTGGGCCTCTCTCCTGGAGGCCCTCAGTCAGACCCATTGTTGACATGTGGCAAGACGCTCCTCGGGGCGCGTCTTGCTTGGGCCTCTCTCCTGGAGGCGCTCAGTCAGACCGAGTGCTGACATGTGGCAAGACGCTCCTCGGGCCGCGTGTTGCTTGGGCTTCTCTCCTGGAGGCCCTCAGTCAGACCCATTGTTGACATGTGACAAGACGCTCCTCGGGGCGCGTCTTGCTTGGGCCTCTCTCCTGGAGGCGCTCAGTCAGAACCAGAGGTGACATGTGGCAAGATGCTCCTCCGGGCGCATCTTGCTTGGGCCTCTCTCCTGGAGGCCCTCAGTCAGACCGAGTGCTGACATAAGGCAAGACGCTCCTCGGGGCGCGTCTTGCTGGGGCCTCTCTCCTGGAGGCGCTCAGTCAGACCCAGTGCTGACATGTGGCAAGACGCTCCTCGGGGCGCGTCTTGCTTGGGCCTCTCTCCTGGAGGCGCTCAGTCAGACCCAGTGGTGACATGTGGCAAGACACTCCTCGGGGCGCGTCTTGCTTGGGCCTCTCTCCTGGAGGCCCTCTGTCAGACCCAGTGTTGACATGTGTCAAGACGCTCCTCGGGGCGCAGTCTTGCTTTGGCTTCTCTCCTGGAGGCCCTCAGTCAGACCCATTGTTGACATGTGCAAGACGCTCCCCGGGGCGCGTCTTGCTTGGGCTTCTCTCCTGGAGGCGCTCAGACAGACCCAGTGTTGACATGTGACAAGATGCTCCTCGGGGCGCGTCTTGCTTGGGCTTCTCTCCTGGAGGCCCTCAGTCAGACCCATTGTTGACATGTGGCAAGACGCTCCTCGGGGCGCGTCTTGCTTGGGCCTCTCTCCTGGAGGCGCTCAGTCAGACCGAGTGCTGACATGTGGAAAGACGCTCCTCGGGGCGCATCTTGCTTGGGCTTCTCTCCTGGAGGCGCTCAGAAAGACCCAATGTTGACATGAGACAAGACGCTCCTCGGGGCGCGTCTTGCTTGGGCCTCTCTCCTGGAGGCGCTCAGTCAGACCCAGTGGTGACCTGTGGCAAGACACTCCTCGGGGCGCGTCTTGCTTGGGCCTCTCTCCTGGAGGCCCTCTGTCAGACCGAGTGTTGACATGTGGCAAGACTCTCCTCGGGGCGCGTCTTGCTTGGGCTTCTCTCATGGAGGCCCTCAGTCAGACCCAGTGTTGACATGTGGCAAGACGCTCCTCGGGCCGCGTGTTGCTTGGGCTTCTCTCCTGGAGGCCCTCAGTCAGACCCATTGTTGACATGTGGCAAGACGCTCCTCGGGGCGCGTCTTGCTTGGGCCTCTCTCCTGGAGGCGCTCAGTCAGACCGAGTGCTGACATGTGGAAAGACGCTCCTCGGGGCGCGTCTTGCTTGGGCTTCTCTCCTGGAGGCGCTCAGAAAGACCCAGTGTTGACATGAGACAAGACGCTCCTCGGGGCGCGTCTTGCTTGGGCCTCTCTCCTGGAGGCGCTCAGTCAGACCCAGTGGTGACCTGTGGCAAGACACTCCTCGGGGCGCGTCTTGCTTGGGCCTCTCTCCTGGAGGCCCTCTGTCAGACCGAGTGTTGACATGTGGCAAGACTCTCCTCGGGGCGCGTCTTGCTTGGGCTTCTCTCATGGAGGCCCTCAGTCAGACCCAGTGTTGACATGTGTCAAGACGCTCCTCGGGGCGTGTCTTGCTTGGGCCTCTCTCCTGGAGGCGCTCAGTCAGACCCAGTGTTGACATGTGGCAACACGCTCCTCGGGGCGCGTCTTGCTTGGGCTTCTCTCCTGGAGGCCCTCAGTCAGACCCATTGTTGACATGTGGCAAGACGCTCCTCGGGGCACGTCTTGCTTGGGTCTCTCTCCTGGAGGCGCTCAAACAGACCGAGTAGTGACATGTGGCAAGACGCTCCTCGGGGCGCGTCTTGCTGGGGCCTCTCTCCAGAAGGCCCTCAATCAGACCCAGTGTTGACACGTGGCAAGACGCTCCTCGGGGCGCGTCTTGCTTGGGCCTCTCTCCTGGAGGCGCTCAGTCAGACTGAGTAGTGACATGTGGCCTGACGCTCCTCAAGGCGCGTGTTGCTTGGGCCTCTCTCCTGGAGGCGCTCAGTCAGACCAAGTGGTGACATGTGGCAAGACACTCCTCGGGGCGCGTCTTGCTTGGGCCTCTCTCCTGGAGGCCCTCTGTCAGACCCAGTGTTGACATGTGGCAAGACACTCCTCGGGGCGCGTCTTGCTTGGGCCTCTCTCATGGAGGCCCTCTGTCAGACCCAGTGTTGACATGTGTCAAGACGCTCCTCGGGGCGCGTCTTGCTTGGGCCTCTCTCCTGGAGGCGCTCAGTCAGACTGAGTAGTGACATGTGGCCTGACGCTCCTCGGGGTGCGTGTTGCTTGGGTCTCGCTCCTGGAGGCGCTCAGTCAGACCAAGTGGTGACATGTGACAAGGAGCGTCTTGCCACATGTCAACAATGGGTCTGACTGAGGGCCTCCAGGAGAGAAGCCCAAGCAAGAAGCGCCCCGAGGAGCGTCTTGCCACATGTCAACACTGGGTCTAATTGAGCGCCTCCAGGAGAGAGGCCCAAGCAATATGCGCCCCGAGGAGCGTCTTGCCACACGTCACCACTGTGTCTGAATGAGCGCCTCCAGGAGAGAGGCCCAATCAAGACGCGCCCCGAGGTGTGTCTTGCCACATGCCAACACTGGGTCTGACTGAGCACCTCCAGGAGAGAGGCCCAAGCAAGACGCGCCCCGAGGAGCGTCTTGCCACGTGTCAACACTGGGTCTGACTGAGCGCCTCCAGGAGAAGGCCCAAGCAAGACCCGCCCCGAGGAGCGTCTTGCCACATGTCACTACTCGGTCTAACTGAGCGCCTCCAGGAGAGAGGTCCAAGCAAGACACGCCCCGAGGAGCGTCTTGCCACATGTCACTACTCGGTCTGACTGAGCGCTTCCAGGAGGGAGGTCCAAGCAAGACGTGCCCCGAGGAGCGTCTTGCCACATGTCACTACTCGGTCTGACTGAGCGCCTCCAGGAGAGAGGCCCAAGCAAGACGTGCCCCGAGGAGCGTCTTGCCACATGTCAACAATGGGTCTGACTGAGGGCCTCCAGGAGAGAAGCCCAGGCAAGACGCGCCCCGAGGAGCGTCTTGCCACATGTCAACATTGGGTCTGACTGAAGGCCCCCAGGAGAGAGGCCCAAATAAGACGTGCCCCGAGGAGCGTCTTGCCACATGTCAACACTGGGTCTGACTGAGGGCCTCCAGGAGAGAAGCCCAAGCCAGATGCGCCCCGAGGAGCGTCTTGCCACATGTCAGCACTCGGTCTGACTGAGCGCCTCCAGGAGAGAGGCCCAAGCAAGACGCGCCCCGAGGAGCGTCTTGCCACATGTCAACACTGGGTCTGACTGAGCACCTCCAGGAGAGAGGCCCAAGCAAGACGCGCCCCGAGGAGCGTCTTGCCACATGTGAACACTGGGTCTGACTGAGTGCCTCCAGGAGAGAGGCCCAAGCAAGACGCGCCCGGAGGAGCGTCTTGCCACATGTCAGCACTCGGTCTGACTGAGCGCCTCCAGGAGAGAGGCCCAAGCAAGACGCGCCCCGAGGAGCGTCTTGACACATGTCTCCTCTGGGTCTGACTGAGCGCCTCCAGGAGAGAGGCCCAAGCAAGACGTGCCCCGAGGAGCATCTTGCCACATGTCACCTCTGGGTCTGACTGAGCGCCTCCAGGAGAGAGGCGCAAGCAAGAAACGCCCGAGGAGCGTCTTGACACATGTCAACACTGGGTCTGACTGAGCGCCTCCAGGAGAGAGGCCCCAGCAAGACGCGCCCCGAGGAGCGTCTTGCCACATGGCAGCACTCGGTCTGACTGAGCGCCTCCAGGAGAGAGGCCCAAGCAAGAAGCGCCCCTAGGAGCGTCTTGCCACATGTCAACAATGGGTCTGACTGAGGGCCTCCAGGAGAGAAGCCCAAGCAAGAAGCGCCCCGAGGAGCGTCTTGCCACATGTCAACACTGGGTCTAATTGAGCGCCTCCAGGAGAGAGGCCCAAGCAAGATGCGCCCCGAGGAGCGTCTTGCCACATGTCACTACTCGGTCTGACTGAGCGCCTCCAGGAGAGAGGTCCAAGCAACACGTGCCCCGAGGAGCGTCTTGCCACATGTCAACACTGGGTCTGACTGAGTGCCTCCAGGAGAGAAGCCCAAGCAAGAAGCGCCCCGAGGAGCGTCTTGCCACATTTCAACACTGGGTCTGACTGAGCGCCTCCAGGAGAGAGGCCCAAGCAAGACACGCCCCGAGGAGCGTCTTGCCACATGTCAACAATGGGTCTGACTGAGGGCCTCCAGGAGAGAGGCCCAAGCAAGATGCGCCCGGAGGAGCGTCTTGCCACATGTCAACACTGGGTCTGACAGAGGGCCTCCAGGAGAGAGGCCCAAGCAAGACGCGCCCCGAGGACTGTCTTGCCACATGTCACCACTTGGTCTGACTGAGCGCCTCCAGGAGAGAGGCCCAAGCAACACGCGCCCCGAGGAGCGTCAGGCCACATGCCACTACTCAGTCTGACTGAGCGCCTCCAGCAGAGAGGCCCAAGTAAGACGCGCCCCGAGGAGCGTCTTGCCACGTGTCAACACTGGGTCTGATTGAGGGCCTTCTGGAGTGAGGCCCAAGCAAGACGCGCCCCGAGGAGCGTCTTGCCACATGTCACTACTCGGTCTGACTGAGCGCCTCCAGGAGAGAGGCCCAAGCAAGACGTGCCCCGAGGAGCATCTTGCCACATGTCAACAATGTGTCTGACTGAGGGCCTCCAGGAGAGAAGCCCAAGCAAGACGCGCCCCGAGGAGCGTCTTGCCACATGTCAACACTGGGTCTGACTGAGGGCCTCCAGGAGAGAGGCCCAAATAAGACGCGCCCCGAGGAGCGTCTTGCCACATGTCAACACTGGGTCTGACTGAGGGCCTCCAGGAGAGAAGCCCAAGCAAGATGCGCCCCGAGGAGCATCTTGCCACATGTCAGCACTCGGTCTGACTGAGCGCCTCCAGGAGAGAGGCCCAAGCAAGACGCGCCCCGAGGAGCGTCTTGCCACATGTCAACACTGGGTCTGACTGAGCGCCTCCAGGAGAGAAGCCCTAGCAAGACGTGCCCCGAGGAGCGTCTTGCCACATGTGAAAACTGGGTCTGACTGAGCGCCTCCAGGAGAGAGGCCCAAGCAAGACGTGCCCCGACGAGCATCTTGCCACATGTCAACACTGGGTCTGACTGAGTGCCTCCATGAGAGAAGCCCCAGCAAGACGCGCCCCGAGGAGCGTCTTGCCACATGTCAACACTGGGTCTGACTGAGCGCCTCCAGGAGAGAGGCCCGAGGAGCGTCTTGCCACATGTCACCTCTGGGTCTTACTGTGCGCCTCCAGGAGAGAGGCGCAAGCAAGAAACACCCGAGGAGCGTCTTGACACATGTCAACGCTCGGTTTGACTGAGCGCCTCCAGGAGAGAGGCCCCAGCAAGACGCGCCCCGAGGAGCGTCTTGCCACATGTCAACAATGGGTCTGACTGAGGGCCTCCAGGAGAGAAGCCCAAGCAAGACGCGCCCCGAGGAGCGTCTTGCCACATGTCAACACTGGGTCTAATTGAGCGCCTCCAGGAGAGAGGTCCAAGCAACACGCGGCCCGAGGAGCGTCTTGCCACATGTCAACACTGGGTCTGACTGAGTGCCTCCATGAGAGAAGCCCCAGCAAGACGCGCCCCGAGGAGCGTCTTCCCACATGTCACTACTCGGTCTGACTGAGCGCCTCCAGGAGAGAGGCCCAAGCAAGACGTGCCCCGAGGAGGTCTTGCCACATGTCAACAATGGGTCTGACTGAGGGCCTCCAGGAGAGAAGCCCAAGCAAGAAGCGCCCCGAGGAGCGTCTTGCCACATGTCAACACTGGGTCTGACTGAGCGCCTCCAGGAGAGAGGCCCAAGCAAGACACGCCCCGAGGAGCGTCTTGACACATGTCAACACTGGGTCTGACTGAGGGCCTCCATGAGAGAAGCCCAAGCAAGACGCACCCCGAGGAGAGTCTTGCCACATGTCAACACTGGGTCTGACAGAGGGCATCCAGGAGAGAGGCCCAAGCAATACGCGCCCCGAGGAGCGTCTTGCCACATGTCAACAATGGGTCTGACTGAGGGCCTCCAGGAGAGAAGCCAAAGCAAGACGCGCCCCGAGGAGCTTCTTTCCACATGTCAACAATGGGTCTTACTGAGGGCCTCCATGAGAGAAGCCCAAGCAAGACGCGCCCCGAGGAGTGTCTTGCCACATGTCAACACTGTGTCTGACTGAGCGCCTCCAGGAGAGAGGCCCAAGCAAGACGCGCCCCGAGGAGCGTCTTGCCACATGTCAACAATGGGTCTGACTGAGGGCCTCCAGGAGAGAGGCCCAAGCAAGACGCGCCCAGAGGAGCATCTTGCCACGTGTCAACACTGGGTCTGATTGAGGGCCTTCTGGAGTGAGGCCCAAGCAAGACGCGCCCCAAGAAGCGTCTTGCCACATGTCACTACTCGGTCTGACTGAGCGCCTCCAGGAGAGAGGCCCAAGCAAGACGTGCCCCGAGGAGCGTCTTGCCACATGTCAACAATGTGTCTGACTGAGGGCCTCCAGGAGAGAAGCCCAAGCAAGACGCGCCCCGAGGAGCGTCTTGTCACATGCCAACACTGGGTCTGACTGAGGGCCTCCAGGAGAGAGGCCCAAATAAGACGCGCCCCGAGGAGCGTCTTGCCACATGTCAACACTGGGTCTGACTGAGGGCCTCCAGGAGAGAAGCCCAAGCAAGATGCGCCCCGAGGAGCATCTTGCCACATGTCAGCACTCGGTCTGACTGAGCGCCTCCAGGAGAGAGGCCCAAGCAAGACGTGCCCCGAGGAGCGTCTTGCCACATGTGAAAACTGGGTCTGACTGAGCGCCTCCAGGAGAGAGGCCCAAGCAAGACGTGCCCCGACGAGCATCTTGCCACATGTCAACACTGGGTCTGACTGAGTGCCTCCATGAGAGAAGCCCCAGCAAGACGCGCCCCGAGGAGCGTCTTGCCACATGTCAACACTGGGTCTGACTGAGCGCCTCCAGGAGAGAGGCCCGAGGAGCGTCTTGCCACATGTCACCTCTGGGTCTTACTGTGCGCCTCCAGGAGAGAGGCGCAAGCAAGAAACGCCCGAGGAGCGTCTTGACACATGTCAACACTCGGTTTGACTGAGCGCCTCCAGGAGAGAGGCCCCAGCAAGACGCGCCCCGAGGAGCGTCTTGCCACATGTCAGCACTCGGTCTGACTGAGTGCCTCCAGGAGAGAGGCCCAAGCAAGAAGCGCCCCGAGGAGCTTCTAGCCACATGTCAACAATGGGTCTGACTGAGGGCCTCCAGGTGAGAAGCCCAAGCAAGACGCGCCCCGAGGAGCGTCTTGCCACATGTCAACACTGGGTCTAATTGAGCGCCTCCAGGAGAGAGGTCCAAGCAACACGCGCCCCGAGGAGCGTCTTGCCACATGTCAACACTGGGTCTGACTGAGTGCCTCCATGAGAGAAGCCCCAGCAAGACGCGCCCCGAGGAGCATCTTGCCACATGTCACCTCTGGGTCTGACTGAGCGCCTCCAGGAGAGAGGCGCAAGCAAGAAACGCCCGAGGAGCGTCTTGACACATGTCAACACTGGGTCTGACTGAGCGCCTCCAGGAGAGAGGCCCCAGCAAGACGCGCCCCGAGTAGCGTCTTGCCACATGTCAGCACTCGGTCTGACTGAGCGCCTCCAGGAGAGAGGCCCAAGCAAGAAGCGCCCCGAGGAGCGTCTTGCCACATGTCAACAATGGGTCTGACTTAGGGCCTCCAGGAGAGAAGCCCAAGCAAGACGCGCCCCGAGGAGCGTCTTGCCACATGTCAACAATGGGTCTGACTGAGGGCCTCCAGGAGAGAAGCCCCAGCAAGACGCGCCCCGAGGAGCGTCTTGACACATGTCAACACTGGGTCTGACAGAGGGCCTCCACGAGAGAGGCCCAAGCAAGACGCGCCCCGAGGAGTGTCTTGCCACATGTCAACACTGGGTCTGACTGAGCGCCTCCAGGAGAGAGGCCCAAGCAAGACGTGCCCCGAGGAGCGTCAGGCCACATGTCACTACTCAGTCTGACTGAGCGCCTCCAGGAGAGAGGCCCAAGCAAGACGCGCCCCGAGGAGCGTCTTGCCACATGTCAGCACTGGGTCTGACTGAGGGCCTCCATGAGAGAGGCCCAAGCAAGACGCGCCCCGAGGAGCGTCTTGCCACATGTCAGCACTGGGTCTGACTGAGGGCCTCCATGAGAGAAGGCCAAGCAAGACGCGCCCCGAGGAGCGTCTTGCCTTATGTCAGCACTCGGTCTGACTGAGCGCCTCCAGGAGAGAGGCACAAGCAAGACGCGCCCCGAGGAGCGTCTTGCCACATGTCAACAATGGGTCTGACTGAGGGCCTCCAGGAGAGAGGCCCAAGCAAGATGCGCCCGGAGGAGCGTCTTGCCACATGTCAACACTGGGTCTGACAGAGGGCCTCCAGGAGAGAGGCCCAAGCAAGACGCGCCCCGAGGACTGTCTTGCCACATGTCACCACTTGGTCTGACTGAGCGCCTCCAGGAGAGAGGCCCAAGCAACACGCGCCCCGAGGAGCGTCAGGCCACATGCCACTACTCAGTCTGACTGAGCGCCTCCAGCAGAGAGGCCCAAGTAAGACGCGCCCCGAGGAGCGTCTTGCCACGTGTCAACACTGGGTCTGATTGAGGGCCTTCTGGAGTGAGGCCCAAGCAAGACGCGCCCCGAGGAGCGTCTTGCCACATGTCACTACTCGGTCTGACTGAGCGCCTCCAGGAGAGAGGCCCAAGCAAGACGTGCCCCGAGGAGCATCTTGCCACATGTCAACAATGTGTCTGACTGAGGGCCTCCAGGAGAGAAGCCCAAGCAAGACGCGCCCCGAGGAGCGTCTTGCCACATGTCAACACTGGGTCTGACTGAGGGCCTCCAGGAGAGAGGCCCAAATAAGACGCGCCTCGAGGAGCGTCTTGCCACATGTCAACACTGGGTCTGACTGAGGGCCTCCAGGAGAGAAGCCCAAGCAAGATGCGCCCCGAGGAGCATCTTGCCACATGTCAGCACTCGGTCTGACTGAGCGCCTCCAGGAGAGAGGCCCAAGCAAGACGCGCCCCGAGGAGCGTCTTGCCACATGTCAACACTGGGTCTGACTGAGCGCCTCCAGGAGAGAAGCCCTAGCAAGACGTGCCCCGAGGAGCGTCTTGCCACATGTGAAAACTGGGTCTGACTGAGCGCCTCCAGGAGAGAGGCCCAAGCAAGACGTGCCCCGACGAGCATCTTGCCACATGTCAACACTGGGTCTGACTGAGTGCCTCCATGAGAGAAGCCCCAGCAAGACGCGCCCCGAGGAGCGTCTTGCCACATGTCAACACTGGGTCTGACTGAGCGCCTCCAGGAGAGAGGCCCGAGGAGCGTCTTGCCACATGTCACCTCTGGGTCTTACTGTGCGCCTCCAGGAGAGAGGCGCAAGCAAGAAACGCCCGAGGAGCGTCTTGACACATGTCAACGCTCGGTTTGACTGAGCGCCTCCAGGAGAGAGGCCCCAGCAAGACGCGCCCCGAGGAGCGTCTTGCCACATGTCAACAATGGGTCTGACTGAGGGCCTCCAGGAGAGAAGCCCAAGCAAGACGCGCCCCGAGGAGCGTCTTGCCACATGTCAACACTGGGTCTAATTGAGCGCCTCCAGGAGAGAGGTCCAAGCAACACGCGGCCCGAGGAGCGTCTTGCCACATGTCAACACTGGGTCTGACTGAGTGCCTCCATGAGAGAAGCCCCAGCAAGACGCGCCCCGAGGAGCGTCTTCCCACATGTCACTACTCGGTCTGACTGAGCGCCTCCAGGAGAGAGGCCCAAGCAAGACGTGCCCCGAGGAGGTCTTGCCACATGTCAACAATGGGTCTGACTGAGGGCCTCCAGGAGAGAAGCCCAAGCAAGAAGCGCCCCGAGGAGCGTCTTGCCACATGTCAACACTGGGTCTGACTGAGCGCCTCCAGGAGAGAGGCCCAAGCAAGACACGCCCCGAGGAGCGTCTTGACACATGTCAACACTGGGTCTGACTGAGGGCCTCCATGAGAGAAGCCCAAGCAAGACGCACCCCGAGGAGAGTCTTGCCACATGTCAACACTGGGTCTGACAGAGGGCATCCAGGAGAGAGGCCCAAGCAATACGCGCCCCGAGGAGCGTCTTGCCACATGTCAACAATGGGTCTGACTGAGGGCCTCCAGGAGAGAAGCCAAAGCAAGACGCGCCCCGAGGAGCTTCTTTCCACATGTCAACAATGGGTCTTACTGAGGGCCTCCATGAGAGAAGCCCAAGCAAGACGCGCCCCGAGGAGTGTCTTGCCACATGTCAACACTGTGTCTGACTGAGCGCCTCCAGGAGAGAGGCCCAAGCAAGACGCGCCCCGAGGAGCGTCTTGCCACATGTCAACAATGGGTCTGACTGAGGGCCTCCAGGAGAGAGGCCCAAGCAAGACGCGCCCAGAGGAGCATCTTGCCACGTGTCAACACTGGGTCTGATTGAGGGCCTTCTGGAGTGAGGCCCAAGCAAGACGCGCCCCGAGAAGCGTCTTGCCACATGTCACTACTCGGTCTGACTGAGCGCCTCCACGAGAGAGGCCCAAGCAAGACGTGCCCCGAGGAGCGTCTTGCCACATGTCAACAATGTGTCTGACTGAGGGCCTCCAGGAGAGAAGCCCAAGCAAGACGCGCCCCGAGGAGCTTCTTGCCACATGCCAACACTGGGTCTGACTGAGGGCCTCCAGGAGAGAGGCCCAAATAAGACGCGCCCCGAGGAGCGTCTTGCCACATGTCAACACTGGGTCTGACTGAGGGCCTCCAGGAGAGAAGCCCAAGCAAGATGCGCCCCGAGGAGCATCTTGCCACATGTCAGCACTCGGTCTGACTGAGCGCCTCCAGGAGAGAGGCCCAAGCAAGACGCGCCCCGAGGAGCGTCTTGCCACATGTCAACACTGGGTCTGACTGAGCGCCTCCAGGAGAGAAGCCCTAGCAAGACGTGCCCCGAGGAGCGTCTTGCCACATGTGAAAACTGGGTCTGACTGAGCGCCTCCAGGAGAGAGGCCCAAGCAAGACGTGCCCCGACGAGCATCTTGCCACATGTCAACACTGGGTCTGACTGAGTGCCTCCATGAGAGAAGCCCCAGCAAGACGCGCCCCGAGGAGCGTCTTGCCACATGTCAACACTGGGTCTGACTGAGCGCCTCCAGGAGAGAGGCCCGAGGAGCGTCTTGCCACATGTCACCTCTGGGTCTTACTGTGCGCCTCCAGGAGAGAGGCGCAAGCAAGAAACGCCCGAGGAGCGTCTTGACACATGTCAACACTCGGTTTGACTGAGCGCCTCCAGGAGAGAGGCCCCAGCAAGACGCGCCCCGAGGAGCGTCTTGCCACATGTCAGCACTCGGTCTGACTGAGCGCCTCCAGGAGAGAGGCCCAAGCGAGAAGCGCCCCGAGGAGCTTCTTGCCACATGTCAACAATGGGTCTGACTGAGGGCCTCCAGGTGAGAAGCCCAAGCAAGACGCGCCCCGAGGAGCGTCTTGCCACATGTCAACACTGGGTCTAATTGAGCGCCTCCAGGAGAGAGGTCCAAGCAACACGCGCCCCGAGGAGCGTCTTGCCACATGTCAACACTGGGTCTGACTGAGTGCCTCCATGAGAGAAGCCCCAGCAAGACGCGCCCCGAGGAGCATCTTGCCACATGTCACCTCTGGGTCTGACTGAGCGCCTCCAGGAGAGAGGCGCAAGCAAGAAACGCCCGAGGAGCGTCTTGACACATGTCAACACTGGGTCTGACTGAGCGCCTCCAGGAGAGAGGCCCCAGCAAGACGCGCCCCGAGTAGCGTCTTGCCACATGTCAGCACTCGGTCTGACTGAGCGCCTCCAGGAGAGAGGCCCAAGCAAGAAGCTCCCCGAGGAGCGTCTTGCCACATGTCAACAATGGGTCTGACTTAGGGCCTCCAGGAGAGAAGCCCAAGCAAGAAGCGCCCCGAGGAGCGTCTTGCCACATGTCAACACTGGGTCTAATTGAGCGCCTCCAGGAGAGAGGCCCAAGCAAGACGCGCCCCGAGGAGCGTCTTGCCACATGTCACTACTCGGTCTGACTGAGCGCCTCCAGGAGAGAGGTCCAAGCAACACGCGCCCCGAGGAGCGTCTTGCCACATGTCAACACTGGGTCTGACTGAGTGCCTCCAGGAGAGAAGCCCAAGCAAGAAGCGCCCCGAGGAGCGTCTTGCCACATGTCAACACTGGGTCTAATTGAGCGCCTCCAGGAGAGAGGTCCAAGCAACACGCGCCCCGAGGAGCGTCTTGCCACATGTCAACACTGGGTCTGACTGAGTGCCACCATGAGAGAAGCCCCAGCAAGACGCGCCCCGAGGAGCATCTTGCCACATGTCACCTCTGGGTCTGACTGAGCGCCTCCAGGAGAGAGGCGCAAGCAAGAAACGCCCGAGGAGCGTCTTGACACATGTCAACACTGGGTCTGACTGAGCGCCTCCAGGAGAGAGGCCCCAGCAAGACGCGCCCCGAGGAGCGTCTTGCCACATGTCAGCACTCGGTCTGACTGAGCGCCTCCAGGAGAGAGGCCCAAGCAAGAAGCGCCCCGAGGAGCGTCTTGCCACATGTCAACAATGGGTCTGACTGAGGGCCTCCAGGAGAGAAGCCCAAGCAAGAAGCGCCCCGAGGAGTGTCTTGCCACATGTCAACACTGGGTCTAATTGAGCGCCTCCAGGAGAGAGGCCCAAGCAAGACGCGCCCCGAGGAGCGTCTTGCCACATGTCACTACTCGGTCTGACTGAGCGCCTCCAGGAGAGAGGTCCAAGCAACACGCGCCCCGAGGAGCGTCTTGCCACATTTAAACACTGGGTCTGACTGAGCGCTTCCAGGAGAGAGGCCCAAGCAAGACACGCCCCGAGGAGCATCTTGACACATGTCAACACTGGGTCTGACTGAGGGCCTCCATGAGAGAAGCCCAAGCAAGACGCGCCCCGAGGAGAGTCTTGCCACATGTCAACACTGGGTCTGACAGTGGGCATCCAGGAGAGAGGCCCAAGCAAGATGCGCCCCGAGGAGCGTCTTGCCACGTGTCACCTCTGGGTCTGATTGAGCACCTCCAGGAGAGAGGCCCCAGCAAGACGCGCCCCGAGGAGCGTCTTGCCTTATGTCAGCACTCGGTCTGACTGAGCACCTCCAGGAGAGAGGCCCAAGCAAGACGCGCCCCGAGGAGCGTCTTGCCACATGTCACTACTCGGTCTGACTGAGAGCCTCCAGGAGAGAGGCCCAAGCAAGACGTGCCCCGAGGAGCGTCTTGCCACATGTCATCAATGGGTCTGACTGAGGGCCTCCAGGAGAGAAGCCCAAGCAAGAAGCGCCCCGAGGAGCGTCTTGCCACATGTCAACACTGGGTCTGACTGAGCGCCTCCAGGAGAGAGGCCCAAGCAAGACACGCCCCGAGGAGCGTCTTGACACATGTCAACACCGGGTCGGACTGAGGGCCTCCATGAGAGAAGGCCAAGCAAGACGCGCCCCGAGGAGAGTCTTGCCACACGTCAACACTCGGTCTTACAGAGGGCATTCAGGAGAGAGGCCCAAGCAATATGCGCCCCGAGGAGCGTCTTGCCACACGTCACCACTGGGTCTGAATGAGCGCCTCCAGGAGAGAGGCCCAATCAAGACGCGCCCCGAGGTGTGTCTTGCCACATGCCAACACTGGGTCTGACTGAGCGCCTCCAGGAGAGAGGCCAAAGCAAGACGCGCCCCGAGGAGCGTCTTGCCACGTGTCAACACTGGGTCTGACTGAGCGCCTCCAGGAGAGAGGCCCAAGCAAGACCCGCCCCGAGGAGCGTCTTGCCACATGTCACTACTCGGTCTAACTGAGCGCCTCCAGGAGAGAGGTCCAAGCAAGACACACCCCGAGGAGCGTCTTGCCACATGTCACTACTCGGTCTGACTGAGCGCTTCCAGGAGGGAGGTCCAAGCAAGACGTGCCCCGAGGAGCGTCTTGCCACATGTTACTACTCGGTCTGACTGAGCGCCTCCAGGAGAGAGGCCCAAGCAAGACGTGCCCCGAGGAGCGTCTTGCCACATGTCAACAATGGGTCTGACTGAGGGCCTCCAGGAGAGAAGCCCAAGCAAGACGCGCCCCGAGGAGCGTCTTGCCACATGTCAACATTGGGTCTGACTGAGGGCCCCCAGGAGAGAGGCCCAAATAAGACGTGCCCCGAGGAGCGTCTTGCCACATGTCAACACTGGGTCTGACTGAGGGCCTCCAGGAGAGAAGCCCAAGCCAGATGCGCCCCGAGGAGCGTCTTGCCACATGTCAGCACTCGGTCTGACTGAGCGCCTCCAGGAGAGAGGCCCAAGCAAGACGCGCCCCGAGGAGCGTCTTGCCACATGTCAACACTGGGTCTGACTGAGCACCTCCAGGAGAGAGGCCCAAGCAAGACGTGCCCCGAGGAGCATCTTGCCACATGTCACCTCTGGGTCTGACTGAGCGCCTCCAGGAGAGAGGCGCAAGCAAGAAACGCCCGAGGAGCGTCTTGACACATGTCAACACTGGGTCTGACTGAGCGCCTCCAGGAGAGAGGCCCCAGCAAGACGCGCCCCGA
Source organism: Nothobranchius furzeri (assembly GCF_043380555.1). Lineage (NCBI taxonomy): Eukaryota > Metazoa > Chordata > Actinopteri > Cyprinodontiformes > Nothobranchiidae > Nothobranchius > Nothobranchius furzeri. Next base: position 16,346,667 of record NC_091757.1, on the reverse strand, counting down.
GGAGCGTCTTGCCACATGTCAGCACTCGGTCTGACTGAGCGCCTCCAGGAGAGAGGCCCAAGCAAGAAGCGCCCCGAGGAGCGTCTTGCCACATGTCAACAATGGGTCTAATTGAGCGCCTCCAGGAGAGAGGCCCAAGCAAGATGCGCCCCGAGGAGCGTCTTGCCACATGTCACTACTCGGTCTTACTGAGCGCCTCCAGGAGAGAGGTCCAAGCAACACGCGCCCCGAGGAGCGTCTTGCCACTTGTCAACACTGGGTCTGACTGAGTGCCTCCAGGAGAGAAGCCCAAGCAAGAAGCGCCCCGAGGAGCGTCTTGCCACATTTCAACACTGGGTCTGACTGAGCGCCTCCAGGAGAGAGGCCCAAGCAAGACACGCCCCGAGGAGCGTCTTGACACATGTCAACACTGGGTCTGACTGAGGGCCTCCATGAGAGAAGCCCAAGCAAGACGCGCCCCGAGGAGAGTCTTGCCACATGTCAACACTGGGTCTGACAGAGGGCATCCAGGAGAGAGGCCCAAGCAATACGCGCCCCGAGGACCGTCTTGCCACATGTCAACAATGGGTCTGACTGAGGGCCTCCAGGAGAGAAGCCAAAGCAAGACACGCCCCGAGGAGCTTCTTTCCACATGTCAACAATGGGTCTTACTGAGGGCCTCCATGAGAGAAGGCCAAGCAAGACGCGCCCCGAGGAGTGTCTTGCCACATGTCAACACTGTGTCTGACTGAGCGCCTCCAGGAGAGAGGCCCAAGCAAGACGCGCCCCGAGGAGCGTCTTGCCACGTGTCAACACTGGGTCTGACTTAGCGCCTCCAGGAGAGAGGCCCAAGCAAGATGCGCCCCGAGGAGCGTCTTGCCACGTGTCACCACTGCGTCTGACTGAGCTCCTCCAGGAGAGAGGCCCAAGCAAGACGCGCCCAGAGGAGCGTCTTGCCACGTGTCACCACTGGGTCTGATTGAGCACCTCCAGGAGAGAGGCCCAAGCAAGATTATGTCAGCACTCGGTCTGACTGAGCGCCTCCAGGAGAGAGGACCAAGCAAGATGCGCCCCAAGGAGCGTCTTGCCACATGTCACTACTCGGTCTGACTGAGCGCCTCCAGGAGAGAGGCCCAAGCAAGACGTGCCCCGAGGAGCGTCTTGCCACATGTCAACAATGGGTCTGACTGAGGGCCTCCAGGAGAGAAGCCCAAGCAAGAAGCGCCCCGAGGAGCGTCTTGCCACATGTCAACACTGGGTCTGACTGAGCGCCTCCAGGAGAGAGGCCCAAGCAAGACACGCCCCGAGGAGCGTCTTGACACATGTCAACACTGGGTCGGACTGAGGGCCTCCATGAGAGAAGCCCAAGCAAGACGCGCCCCGAGGAGAGTCTTGCCACACGTCAACACTCAGTCTTACAGAGGGCATTCAGGAGAGAGGCCCAAGCAATACGCGCCCCGAGGAGCGTCTTGCCACACGTCACCACTGGGTCTGAATGAGCGCCTCCAGGAGAGAGGCCCAACCAAGACACGCCCCGAGGTGTGTCTTGCCACATGCCAACACTGGGTCTGACTGAGCGCCTCCAGGAGAGAGTCCCAAGCAAGACGTGCCCCGAGGAGCGTCTTGCCACATGTCACCTCTGGTTCTGACTGAGCGCCTCCAGGAGAGAGGCCCAAGCAAGACGCGCCCCGAGGAGCGTCTTGTCACATGTCAACACTGGGTCTGTCTGAGCTCCTCCAGGAGAGAAGCCCAAGCAAGACGCGCCCCGAGGAGCGTCTTGCCACATGTCAACAATGGGTCTGACTGAGGGCCTGCAGGAGAGAAGCCCAAGCAAGACGCGCCCCGAGGAGCGTCTTGACACATGTCAACACTGGGTCTGACAGAGGGCCTCCACGAGAGAGGCCCAAGCAAGACGCGCCCCGAGGATTGTCTTGCCACATGTCAACACTGGGTCTGACTGAGCGCCTCCAGGAGAGAGGCCCAAGCAAGACGTGCCCCGAGGAGCGTCAGGCCACATGTCACTACTCAGTCTGACTGAGCGCCTCCAGGAGAGAGGTCCAAGCAAGACGCGCCCCGAGGAGCGTCTTGCCACATGTCAGCACTGGGTCTGACTGAGCACCTCCAGGAGAGAGGCCCCAGCAAGACGCTCCCCGAGGAGCGTCTTGCCTTATGTCAGCACTCAGTCTGACTGAGCGCCTCCAGGAGAGAGGCACAAGCAAGACGCACCCCGAGGAGCGTCTTGCCACATGTCAACAATGGGTCTGACTGAGGGCCTCCAGGAGAGAGGCCCAAGCAAGATGCGCCCGGAGGAGCGTCTTGCCACATGTCAACATTGGGTCTGACAGAGGGCCTCCAGGAGAGAGGCCCAAGCAAGACGCGCCCCGAGGGCTATCTTGCCACATGTCACCACTTGGTCTGACTGAGCGCCTCCAGGAGAGAGGCCCAAGCAACACGCGCCCCGAGGAGCGTCAGGCCACATGCCACTACTCAGTCTGACTGAGCGCCTCCAGCAGAGAGGCCCAAGTAAGACGCGCCCCGAGGAGCGTCTTGCCACGTGTCAACACTGGGTCTGATTGAGGGCCTTCTGGAGTGAGGCCCAAGCAAGACGCGCCCCGAGGAGCGTCTTGCCACATGTCACTACTCGGTCTGACTGAGCGCCTCCAGGAGAGAGGCCCAAGCAAGACGTGCCCCGAGGAGCATCTTGCCAAATGTCAACAATGTGTCTGACTGAGGGCCTCCAGGAGAGAAGCCCAAGCAAGACGCGCCCCGAGGAGCGTCTTGCCACATGTCAACACTGGGTCTGACTGAGGGCCTCCAGGAGAGAGGCCCAAATAAGACGCGCCCCGAGGAGCGTCTTGCCACATGTCAACACTGGGTCTGACTGAGGGCCTCCAGGAGAGAAGCCCAAGCAAGATGCGCCCCGAGGAGCATCTTGCCACATGTCAGCACTCGGTCTGACTGAGCGCCTCCAGGAGAGAGGCCCAAGCAAGACGCGCCCCGAGGAGCGTCTTGCCACATGTCAACACTGGGTCTGACTGAGCGCCTCCAGGAGAGAAGCCCTAGCAAGACGTGCCCCGAGGAGCGTCTTGCCACATGTGAAAACTGGGTCTGACTGAGCGCCTCCAGGAGAGAGGCCCAAGCAAGACGTGCCCCGACGAGCATCTTGCCACATGTCAACACTGGGTCTGACTGAGTGCCTCCGTGAGAGAAGCACCAGCAAGACGCGCCCCGAGGAGCGTCTTGCCACATGTCAACACTGGGTCTGACTGAGCGCTTCCAGGAGAGAGGCCCGAGGAGCGTCTTGCCACATGTCACCTCTGGGTCTTACTGTGCGCCTCCAGGAGAGAGGCGCAAGCAAGAAACGCCCAGAGGAGCGTCTTGCCACGTGTCACCTCTGGGTCTGATTGAGCACCTCCAGGAGAGAGGCCCCAGCAAGACGCGCCCCGAGGAGCGTCTTGCCTTATGTCAGCACTCGGTCTGACTGAGCACCTCCAGGAGAGAGGCCCAAGCAAGACGCGCCCCGAGGAGCGTCTTGCCACATGTCACTACTCGGTCTGACTGAGCGCCTCCAGGAGAGAGGCCCAAGCAAGACGTGCCCCGAGGAGCGTCTTGCCACATGTCAACAATGGGTCTGACTGAGGGCCTCCAGGAGAGAAGCCCAAGCAAGAAGCGCCCCGAGGAGCGTCTTGCCACATGTCAACACTGGGTCTGACTGAGCGCCTCCAGGAGAGAGGCCCAAGCAAGACACGCCCCGAGGAGCGTCTTGACACATGTCAACACTGGGTTGGACTGAGGGCCTCCATGAGAGAAGGCCAAGCAAGACGCGCCCCGAGGAGAGTCTTGCCACACGTCAACACTCGGTCTTACAGAGGGCATTCAGGAGAGAGGCCCAAGCAATATGCGCCCCGAGGAGCGTCTTGCCACACGTCACCACTGGGTCTTAATGAGCGCCTCTAGGAGAGAGGCCCAATCAAGACGCGCCCCGAGGTGTGTCTTGCCACATGCCAACACTGGGTCTGACTGAGCGCCTCCAGGAGAGAGGCCCAAGCAAGACGCGCCCCGAGGAGCGTCTTGCCACGTGTCAACACTGGGTCTGACTGAGCGCCTCCAGGAGAGAGACCCAAGCAAGACCCGCCCCGAGGAGCGTCTTGCCACATGTCACTACTCGGTCTAACTGAGCGCCTCCAGGAGAGAGGTCCAAGCAAGACACGCCCCGAGGAGCGTCTTGCCACATGTCACTTCTCGGTCTGACTGAGCGCTTCCAGGAGGGAGGTCCAAGCAAGACGTGCCCCGAGGAGCGTCTTTCCACATGTCACTACTCGGTCTGACTGAGCGCCTCCAGGAGAGAGGCCCAAGCAAGACGTGCCCCGAGGAGCGTCTTGCCACATGTCAACAATGGGTCTGACTGAGGGCCTCCAGGAGAGAAGCCCAAGCAAGACGCGCCCCGAGGAGCGTCTTGCCACATGTCAACATTGGGTCTGACTGAGGGCCCCCAGGAGAGAGGCCCAAATAAGACGTGCCCCGAGGAGCGTCTTGCCACATGTCAACACTGGGTCTGACTGAGGGCCTCCAGGAGAGAAGCCCAAGCCAGATGCGCCCCGAGGAGCGTCTTGCCACATGTCAGCACTCGGTCTGACTGAGCGCCTCCAGAAGAGAGGCCCAAGCAAGACGCGCCCCGAGGAGCGTCTTGCCACATGTCAACACTGGGTCTGACTGAGCACCTCCAGGAGAGAGGCCCAAGCAAGATGCGCCCCGAGGAGCGTCTTGCCACATGTGAACACTGGGTCTGACTGAGCGCCTCCAGGAGAGAGGCCCAAGCAAGACGCGCCCGGAGGAGCGTCTTGCCACATGTCAGCACTCGGTCTGACTGAACGCCTCCAGGAGAGAGGCCCAAGCAAGACGTGCCCCGAGGAGCATCTTGCCACATGTCACCTCTGGGTCTGACTGAGCGCCTCCAGGAGAGAGGCGCAAGCAAGAAACGCCCGAGGAGCGTCTTGACACATGTCAACACTGGGTCTGACTGAGCGCCTCCAGGAGAGAGGCCCCAGCAAGACGCGCCCCGAGGAGCGTCTTGCCACATGTCAGCACTCGGTCTGACTGAGTGCCTCCAGGAGAGAGGCCCAAGCAAGAAGCGCCCCGAGGAGCGTCTTGCCACATGTCAACAATGGGTCTGACTGAGGGCCTCCAGGAGAGAAGCCCAAGCAAGAAGCGCCCCGAGGAGCGTCTTGCCACATGTCAACACTGGGTCTAATTGAGCGCCTCCAGGAGAGAGGCCCAAGCAAGATGCGCCCCGAGGAGCGTCTTGCCACATGTCACTACTCGGTCTGACTGAGCGCCTCCAGGAGAGAGGTCCAAGCAACACGCGCCCCGAGGAGCGTCTTGCCACTTGTCAACACTGGGTCTGACTGAGTGCCTCCAGGAGAGAAGCCCAAGCAAGAAGCGCCCCGAGGAGCGTCTTGCCACATTTCAACACTGGGTCTGACTGAGCGCCTCCAGGAGAGAGGCCCAAGCAAGACACGCCCCGAGGAGCGTCTTGACACATGTCAACACTGGGTCTGACTGAGGGCCTCCATGAGAGAAGCCCAAGCAAGACGCGCCCCGAGGAGCGTCTTGCCACATGTCAACACTGGGTCTGACTGAGCACCTCCAGGAGAGAGGCCCAAGCAAGACGCGCCCCGAGGAGCGTCTTGCCACATGTGAACACTGGGTCTGACTGAGCGCCTCCAGGAGAGAGGCCCAAGCAAGACACGCCCGGAGGAGCGTCTTGCCACATGTCAGCACTCGGTCTGACTGAGCGCCTCCAGGAGAGAGGCCCAAGCAAGACGCGCCCCGAGGAGCGTCTTGACACATGTCTCCTCTGGGTCTGACTGAGCGCCTCCAGGAGAGAGGCCCAAGCAAGACGTGCCCCGAGGAGCATCTTGCCACATGTCACCTCTGGGTCTGACTGAGCGCCTCCAGGAGAGAGGCGCAAGCAAGAAACGCCCGAGGAGCGTCTTGACACATGTCAACACTGGGTCTGACTGAGCGCCTCCAGGAGAGAGGCCCCAGCAAGACGCGCCCCGAGGAGCGTCTTGCCACATGTCAGCACTCGGTCTGACTGAGCGCCTCCAGGAGAGAGGCCCAAGCAAGAAGCGCCCCGAGGAGCGTCTTGCCACATGTCAACAATGGGTCTGACTGAGGGCCTCCAGGAGAGAAGCCCAAGCAAGAAGCGCCCCGAGGAGCGTCTTGCCACATGTCAACACTGGGTCTAATTGAGCGCCTCCAGGAGAGAGGCCCAAGCAAGATGCGCCCCGAGGAGCGTCTTGCCACATGTCACTACTCGGTCTGACTGAGCGCCTCCAGGAGAGAGGTCCAAGCAACACGCGCCCCGAGGAGCGTCTTGCCACTTGTCAACACTGGGTCTGACTGAGTGCCTCCAGGAGAGAAGCCCAAGCAAGAAGCGCCCCGAGGAGCGTCTTGCCACATTTCAACACTGGGTCTGACTGAGCGCCTCCAGGAGAGAGGCCCAAGCAAGACACGCCCCGAGGAGCGTCTTGACACATGTCAACACTGGGTCTGACTGAGGGCCTCCATGAGAGAAGCCCAAGCAAGACGCGCCCCGAGGAGAGTCTTGCCACATGTCAACACTGGGTCTGACAGAGGGCATCCAGGAGAGAGGCCCAAGCAATACGCGCCCCGAGGACCGTCTTGCCACATGTCAACAATGGGTCTGACTGAGGGCCTCCAGGAGAGAAGCCAAAGCAAGACGCGCCCCGAGGAGCTTCTTTCCACATGTCAACAATGGGTCTTACTGAGGGCCTCCATGAGAGAAGGCCAAGCAAGACGCGCCCCGAGGAGTGTCTTGCCACATGTCAACACTGTGTCTGACTGAGCGCCTCCAGGAGAGAGGCCCAAGCAAGACGCGCCCCGAGGAGCGTCTTGCCACATTTCACTACTCGGTCTGACTGAGCGCCTCCAGGAGAGAGGTCCAAGCAACACGCGCCCCGAGAAGCGTCTTGCCACATGTCAACACTGGGTCTGACTGAGTGCCTCCAGGAGAGAAGCCCAAGCAAGAAGCGCCCCGAGGAGCGTCTTGCCACATTTCAACACTGGGTCTGACTGAGCGCCTCCAGGAGAGAGGCCCAAGCAAGACACGCCCCGAGGAGCGTCTTGACACATGTCAACACTGGGTCTGACTGAGGGCCTCCATGAGAGAAGCCCAAGCAAGACGCGCCCCGAGGAGAGTCTTGCCACATGTCAACACTGGGTCTGACAGAGGGCATCCAGGAGAGAGGCCCAAGCAATACGCGCCCCGAGGACCGTCTTGCCACATGTCAACAATGGGTCTGACTGAGGGCCTCCAGGAGAGAAGCCAAAGCAAGACGCGCCCCGAGGAGCTTCTTTCCACATGTCAACAATGGGTCTTACTGAGGGCCTCCATGAGAGAAGGCCAAGCAAGACGCGCCCCGAGGAGTGTCTTGCCACATGTCAACACTGTGTCTGACTGAGCGCCTCCAGGAGAGAGGCCCAAGCAAGACGCGCCCCGAGGAGCGTTTTGCCACGTGTCAACACTGGGTCTGACTTAGCGCCTCCAGGAGAGAGGCCCAAGCAAGATGCGCCCCGAGGAGCGTCTTGCCACGTGTCACCACTGCGTCTGACTGAGCTCCTCCAGGAGAGAGGCCCAAGCAAGACGCGCCCAGAGGAGCGTCTTGCCACGTGTCACCACTGGGTCTGATTGAGCACCTCCAGGAGAGAGGCCCAAGCAAGACGCGCCCCGAGGAGCGTCTTGCCTTATGTCAGCACTCGGTCTGACTGAGCGCCTCCAGGAGAGAGGACCAAGCAAGATGCGCCCCAAGGAGAGTCTTGCCACATGTCACTACTCGGTCTGACTGAGCGCCTCCAGGAGAGAGGCCCAAGCAAGACGTGCCCCAAGGAGCGTCTTGCCACATGTCAACAATGGGTCTGACTGAGGGCCTCCAGGAGAGAAGCCCAAGCAAGAAGCGCCCCGAGGAGCGTCTTGCCACATGTCAACACTGGGTCTGACTGAGCGCCTCCAGGAGAGAGGCCCAAGCAAGACACGCCCCGAGGAGCGTCTTGACACATGTCAACACTGGTTCGGACTGAGGGCCTCCATGAGAGAAGCCCAAGCAAGACACGCCCCGAGGAGAGTCTTGCCACACGTCAACACTCAGTCTTACAGAGGGCATTCAGGAGAGAGGCCCAAGCAATACGCGCCCCGAGGAGCGTCTTGCCACACGTCACCACTGGGTCTGAATGAGCGCCTCCAGGAGAGAGGCCCAACCAAGACGCGCCCCGAGGTGTGTCTTGCCACATGCCAACACTGGGTCTGACTGAGCGCCTCCAGGAGAGAGGCCCAAGCAAGACGCGCCCCGAGGAGCGTCTTGCCACATGTCACCTCTGGTTCTGACTGAGCGCCTCCAGGAGAGAGGCCCAAGCAAGACGCGCCCCGAGGAGCGTCTTGTCACATGTCAACACTGGGTCTGTCTGAGCTCCTCCAGGAGAGTAGCCCAAGCAAGATGCGCCCCGAGGAGCGTCTTGCCACATGTCAACAATGGGTCTGACTGAGGGCCTCCAGGAGAGAGGCCCAAGCAAGACGCGCCCCGAGGAGCGTCTTGACACAGGTCAACACTGGGTCTGACAGAGGGCCTCCACGAGAGAGGCCCAAGCAAGACGCGCCCCGAGGAGTGTCTTGCCACATGTCAACACTGGGTCTGACTGAGCGCCTCCAGGAGAGAGGCCCAAGCAAGACGTGCCCCGAGGAGCGTCAGGCCACATGTCACTACTCAGTCTGACTGAGCGCCTCCAGGAGAGAGGCCCAAGCAAGACGCGCCCCGAGGAGCGTCTTGCCACATGTCAGCACTGGGTCTGACTGAGCACCTCCAGGAGAGAGGCCCCAGCAAGACGCGCCCCGAGGAGCGTCTTGCCTTATGTCAGCACTCAGTCTGACTGAGCGCCTCCAGGAGAGAGGCACAAGCAAGACGCACCCCGAGGAGCGTCTTGCCACATGAGAAAACAATGGGTCTGACTGAGGGCCTCCAGGAGAGAGGCCCAAGCAAGATGCGCCCGGAGGAGCGTCTTGCCACATGTCAACACTTGGTCTGACAGAGGGCCTCCAGGAGAGAGGCCCAAGCAACACGCGCCCCGAGGAGCGTCAGGCCACATGCCACTACTCAGTCTGACTGAGCGCCTCCAGCAGAGAGGCCCAAGTAAGACGCGCCCCGAGGAGCGTCTTGCCACGTGTCAACACTGGGTCTGATTGAGGGCCTTCTGGAGTGAGGAACAAGCAAGACGCGCCCCGAGGAGCGTCTTGCCACATGTCACTACTCGGTCTGACTGAGCGCCTCCAGGAGAGAGGCCCAAGCAAGACGTGCCCCGAGGAGCATCTTGCCACATGTCAACAATGTGTCTGACTGAGGGCCTCCAGGAGAGAAGCCCAAGCAAGACGCGCCCCGAGGAGCGTCTTGCCACATGTCAACACTGGGTCTGACTGAGGGCCTCCAGGAGAGAGGCCCAAATAAGACGCGCCCCGAGGAGCGTCTTGCCACATGTCAACACTGGGTCTGACTGAGGGCCTCCAGGAGAGAAGCCCAAGCAAGATGCGCCCCGAGGAGCATCTTGCCACATGTCAGCACTCGGTCTGACTGAGCGCCTCCAGGAGAGAAGCCCTAGCAAGACGTGCCCCGAGGAGCGTCTTGCCACATGTGAAAACTGGGTCTGACTGAGCGCCTCCAGGAGAGAGGCCCAAGCAAGACGTGCCCCGACGAGGATCTTGCCACATGTCAACACTGGGTCTGACTGAGTGCCTCCATGAGAGAAGCCCCAGCAAGACGCGCCCCGAGGAGCGTCTTGCCACATGTCAACACTGGGTCTGACTGAGCGCCTCCAGGAGAGAGGCCCGAGGAGCGTCTTGCCACCTGTCACCTCTGGGTCTTACTGTGCGCCTCCAGGAGAGAGGCGCAAGCAAGAAACGCCCGAGGAGCGTCTTGACACATGTCAACGCTCGGTTTGACTGAGCGCCTCCAGGAGAGAGGCCCCAGCAAGACGCGCCCCGAGGAGCGTCTTGCCACATGTCAGCACTCGGTCTGACTGAGCGCCTCCAGGAGAGAGGCCCAAGCAAGAAGCGCCCCGAGGAGCTTCTTGCCACATGTCAACAATGGGTCTGACTGAGGGCCTCCAGGAGAGAAGCCCAAGCAAGACGCGCCCCGAGGAGCGTCTTGCCACATGTCAACACTGGGTCTAATTGAGCGCCTCCAGGAGAGAGGTCCAAGCAACACGCGCCCCGAGGAGCGTCTTGCCACATGTCAACACTGGGTCTGACTGAGTGCCTCCATGAGAGAAGCCCCAGCAAGACGCGCCCCGAGGAGCGTCTTCCCACATGTCACTACTCGGTCTGACTGAGCGCCTCCAGGAGAGAGGCCCAAGCAAGACGTGCCCCGAGGAGGGTCTTGCCACATGTCAACAATGGGTCTGACTGAGGGCCTCCAGGAGAGAAGCCCAAGCAAGAAGCGCCCCGAGGAGCGTCTTGCCACATGTCAACACTGGGTCTGACTGAGCGCCTCCAGGAGAGAGGCCCAAGCAAGACACGCCCCGAGGAGCGTCTTGACACATGTCAACACTGGGTCTGACTGAGGGCCTCCATGAGAGAAGCCCAAGCAAGACGCGCCCCGAGGAGAGTCTTGCCACATGTCAACACTGGGTCTGACAGAGGGCATCCAGGAGAGAGGCCCAAGCAAGACACGCCCCGAGGAGCGTCTTGCCACATGTCAGCACTGGGTCTGACTGAGCACCTCCAGGAGAGAGGCCCCAGCAAGACGCGCCCCGAGGAGCGTCTTGCCTTATGTCAGCACTCGGTCTGACTGAGCGCCTCCAGGAGAGAGGCCGAAGCAAGACGCGCCCCGAGGAGCGTCTTGCCACATGTCAACAATGGGTCTGACTGAGGGCCTCCAGGAGAGAGGCCCAAGCAAGATGCGCCCGGAGGAGCGTCTTGCCACATGTCAACACTGGGTCTGATAGAGGGCCTCCAGGAGAGAGGCCCAAGCAAGACGCGCCCCGAGGACTGTCTTGCCACATGTCACCACTTGGTCTGACTGAGCGCCTCCAGGAGAGAGGCCCAAGCAACACGCGCCCCGAGGAGCGTCAGGCCACATGCCACTACTCAGTCTGACTGAGCGCCTCCAGCAGAGAGGCCCAAGTAAGACGCGCCCCGAGGAGCGTCTTGCCACGTGTCAACACTGGGTCATATTGAGGGCCTTCTGGAGTGAGGACCAAGCAAGACGCGCCCCGAGGAGCGTCTTGCCACATGTCACTACTCGGTCTGACTGAGCGCCTCCAGGAGAGAGGCCCAAGCAAGACGTGCCCCGAGGAGCGTCTTGCCACATGTCAACAATGTGTCTGACTGAGGGCCTCCAGGAGAGAAGCCCAAGCAAGACGCGCCCCGAGGAGCGTCTTGCCACATGTCAACACTGGGTCTGACTGAGGGCCTCCAGGAGAGAGGCCCAAATAAGACGCGCCCCGAGGTGCGTCTTGCCACATGTCAACACTGGGTCTGACTGAGGGCCTCCAGGAGAGAAGCCCAAGCAAGATGCGCCCCGAGGAGCATCTTGCCACATGTCAGCACTCGGTCTGACTGAGCGCCTCCAGGAGAGAGGCCCAAGCAAGACGCGACCCGAGGAGCGTCTTGCCACATGTCAACACTGGGTCTGACTGAGCGCCTCCAGGAGAGAAGCCCTAGCAAGACGCGACCCGAGGAGCGTCTTGACACATGTCAACACTGGGTCTGACTGAGGGCCTCCATGAGAGAAGCCCAAGCAAGACGCGCCCCGAGGAGAGTCTTGCCACATGTCAACACTGGGTCTGACAGAGGGCATCCAGGAGAGAGGCCCAAGCAATACGCGCCCCGAGGAGCGTCTTGCCACATGTCAACAATGGGTCTGACTGAGGGCCTCCAGGAGAGAAGCCAAAGCAAGACGCGCCCCGAGGAGCTTCTTTCCACATGTCAACAATGGGTCTTACTGAGGGCCTCCATGAGAGAAGCCCAAGCAAGACGCGCCCCGAGGAGTGTCTTGCCACATGTCAACACTGTGTCTGACTGAGCGCCTCCAGGAGAGAGGCCCAAGCAAGACGCGCCCCGAGGAGCGTCTTGCCACATGTCAACAATGGGTCTGACTGAGGGCCTCCAGGAGAGAGGCCCAAGCAAGACGCGCCCAGAGGAGCATCTTGCCACGTGTCAACACTGGGTTTGATTGAGGGCCTTCTGGAGTGAGGCCCAAGCAAGACGCATCCCGAGGAGCGTCTTGCCACATGTCACTACTCGGTCTGACTGAGCGCCTCCAGGAGAGAGGCCCAAGCAAGACGTGCCCCGAGGAGCGTCTTGCCACATGTCAACAATGTGTCTGACTGAGGGCCTCCAGGAGAGAAGCCCAAGCAAGACGCGCCCCGAGGAGCGTCTTGCCACATGTCAACACTGGGTCTGACTGAGGGCCTCCAGGAGAGAGGCCCAAATAAGACGCGCCCCGAGAAGCGTCTTGCCACATGTCAACACTGGGTCTGACTGAGGGCCTCCAGGAGAGAAGCCCAAGCAAGATGCGCCCCGAGGAGCATCTTGCCACATGTCAGCACTCGGTCTGACTGAGCGCCTCCAGGAGAGAGCCCCAAGCAAGACGCGCCCCGAGGAGCGTCTTGCCACATGTCAACACTGGGTCTGACTGAGCGCCTCCAGGAGAGAAGCCCTAGCAAGACGTGCCCCGAGGAGCGTCTTGCCATATGTGAAAACTGGGTCTGACTGAGCGCCTCCAGGAGAGAGGCCCAAGCAAGACGTGCCCCGACGAGCATCTTGCCACATGTCAACACGGGGTCTGACTGAGTGCCTCCATGAGAGAAGCCCCAGCAAGACGCGCCCCGAGGAGCGTCTTGCCACATGTCAACACTGGGTCTGACTGAGCGCCTCCAGGAGAGAGGCCCGAGGAGCGTCTTGCCACATGTCACCTCTGGGTCTTACTGTGCGCCTCCAGGAGAGAGGCGCAAGCAAGAAACGCCCGAGGAGCGTCTTGACACATGTCAACACTCGGTTTGACTGAGCGCCTCCAGGAGAGAGGCCCCAGCAAGACGCGCCCCGAGGAGCGTCTTGCCACATGTCAGCACTCGGTCTGACTGAGCGCCTCCAGGAGAGAGGCCCAAGCAAGAACCGCCCCGAGGAGCTTCTTGCCACATGTCAACAATGGGTCTGACTGAGGGCCTCCAGGTGAGAAGCCCAAGCAAGACGCGCCCCGAGGAGCGTCTTGCCACATGTCAACACTGGGTCTAATTGAGCGCCTCCAGGAGAGAGGTCCAAGCAACACGCGCCCCGAGGAGCGTCTTGCCACATGTCAACACTGGGTCTGACTGAGTGCCTCCATGAGAGAAGCCCCGGCAAGACGCGCCCCGAGGAGCGTCTTCCCACATGTCACTACTCGGTCTGACTGAGCGCCTCCAGGAGAGAGGCCCAAGCAAGACGTGCCCCGAGGAGGGTCTTGCCACATGTCAACAATGGGTCTGACTGAGGGCCTCCAGGAGAGAAGCCCAAGCAAGAAGCGCCCCGAGGAGCGTCTTGCCACATGTCAACACTGGGTCTGACTGAGCGCCTCCAGGAGAGAGGCCCAAGCAAGACACGCCCCGAGGAGCGTCTTGACACATGTCAACACTGGGTCTGACTGAGGGCCTCCATGAGAGAAGCCCAAGCAAGACGCGCCCCGAGGAGTGTCTTGCCACATGTCAACACTGGGTCTGACAGAGGGCATCCAGGAGAGAGGCCCAAGCAATACGCGCCCCGAGGAGCGTCTTGCCACATGTCAACAATGGGTCTGACTGAGGGCCTCCAGGAGAGAAGCCAAAGCAAGACGCGCCCCGAGGAGCTTCTTTCCACATGTCAACAATGGGTCTTACTGAGGGCCTCCATGAGAGAAGCCCAAGCAAGACGCGCCCCGAGGAGTGTCTTGCCACATGTCAACACTGTGTCTGACTGAGCGCCTCCAGGAGAGAGGCCCAAGCAAGACGCGCCCCGAGGAGCGTCTTGCCACGTGTCAACACTGGGTCTGACTTAGCGCCTCCAGGAGAGAGGCCCAAGCAAGATGCGCCCCGAGGAGCGTCTTGCCACGTGTCACCACTGGGTCTGACTGAGCACCTCCAGGAGAGAGGCCCAAGCAAGACGCGCCCAGAGGAGCATCTTGCCACGTGTCAACCACTGGGTCTGATTGAGCACCTCCAGGAGAGAGGCCCCAGCAAGACGCGCCCCGAGGAGCGTCTTGCCTTATGTCAGCACTCGGTCTGACTGAGCGCCTCCAGGAGAGAGGCCCAAGCAAGACGCACCCCGAGGAGCGTCTTGCCACATGTCACTACTCGGTCTAACTGAGCGCCTCCAGGAGAGAGGTCCAAGCAAGACGCGCCCCGAGGAGCGTCTTGCCAAATGTCACTACTCGGTCTGACTGAGCGCCTCCAGGAGGGAGGTCCAAGCAAGACGCGCCCCGAGGAGCATCTTGCCACATGTGAACACTGGGTCTGACTGAGCGCCTCCAGGAGAGAGGCCCAAGCAAGACGCGCCCGGAGGAGCGTCTTGCCACATGTCAGCACTCGGTCTGACTGAGCGCCTCCAGGAGAGAGGCCCAAGCAAGACGTGCCCCGAGGAGCATCTTGCCACATGTCACCTCTGGGTCTGACTGAGCGCCTCCAGGAGAGAGGCGCAAGCAAGAAACGCCCGAGGAGCGTCTTGACACATGTCAACACTGGTTCTGACTGAGCGCCTCCAGGAGAGAGGCCCCAGCAAGACGCGCCCCGAGGAGCGTCTTGCCACATGTCAGCACTCGGTCTGACTGAGCGCCTCCAGGAGAGAGGCCCAAGCAAGAAGCGCCCCGAGGAGCGTCTTGCCACATGTCAACAATGGGTCTGACTGAGTGCCTCCAGGAGAGAAGCCCAAGCAAGAAGCGCCCCGAGGAGCGTCTTGCCACATGTCAACACTGGGTCTAATTGAGCGCCTCCAGGAGAGAGGCCCAAGCAAGACGCGCCCCGAGGAGCGTCTTGCCACATGTCAACAATGGGTCTGACTGAGGGCCTCCAGGAGAGAGGCCCAAGCAAAACGCGCCCAGAGGAGCATCTTGCCACGTGTCAACACTGGGTTTGATTGAGGGCCTTCTGGAGTGAGGCCCAAGCAAGACGCATCCCGAGGAGCGTCTTGCCACATGTCACTACTCGGTCTGACTGAGCGCCTCCAGGAGAGAGGCCCAAGCAAGACGTGCCCCGAGGAGCGTCTTGCCACATGTCAACAATGTGTCTGACTGAGGGCCTCCAGGAGAGAAGCCCAAGCAAGACGCGCCCCGAGGAGCGTCTTGCCACATGTCAACACTGGGTCTGACTGAGGGCCTCCAGGAGAGAGGCCCAAATAAGAGGCGCCCCGAGAAGCGTCTTGCCACATGTCAACACTGGGTCTGACTGAGGGCCTCCAGGAGAGAAGCCCAAGCAAGATGCGCCCCGAGGAGCATCTTGCCACATGTCAGCACTCGGTCTGACTGAGCGCCTCCAGGAGAGAGGCCCAAGCAAGACGCGCCCCGAGGAGCGTCTTGCCACATGTCAACACTGGGTCTGACTGAGCGCCTCCAGGAGAGAAGCCCTAGCAAGACGTGCCCCGAGGAGCGTCTTGCCACATGTGAAAACTGGGTCTGACTGAGCGCCTCCAGGAGAGAGGCCCAAGCAAGACGTGCCCCGACGAGCATCTTGCCACATGTCAACACGGGGTCTGACTGAGTGCCTCCATGAGAGAAGCCCCAGCAAGACGCGCCCCGAGGAGCATCTTGCCACATGTCACCTCTGGGTCTGACTGAGCGCCTCCAGGAGAGAGGCGCAAGCAAGAAACGCCCGAGGAGCGTCTTGACACATGTCAACACTGGGTCTGACTGAGCGCCTCCAGGAGAGAGGCCCCAGCAAGACGCGCCCCGAGGAGCGTCTTGCCACATGTCAGCACTCGGTCTGACTGAACGCCTCCAGGAGAGAGGCCCAAGCAAGACGTGCCCCGAGGAGCATCTTGCCACATGTCACCTCTGGGTCTGACTGAGCGCCTCCAGGAGAGAGGCGCAAGCAAGAAACGCCCGAGGAGCGTCTTGACACATGTCAACACTGGGTCTGACTGAGCGCCTCCAGGAGAGAGGCCCCAGCAAGACGCGCCCCGAGGAGCGTCTTGCCACATGTCAGCACTCGGTCTGACTGAGTGCCTCCAGGAGAGAGGCCCAAGCAAGAAGCACCCCGAGGAGCGTCTTGCCACATGTCAACAATGGGTCTGACTGAGGGCCTCCAGGAGAGAAGCCCAAGCAAGAAGCGCCCCGAGGAGCGTCTTGCCACATGTCAACACTGGGTCTAATTGAGCGCCTCCAGGAGAGAGGCCCAAGCAAGATGCGCCCCGAGGAGCGTCTTGCCACATGTCACTACTCGGTCTGACTGAGCGCCTCCAGGAGAGAGGTCCAAGCAACACGCGCCCCGAGGAGCGTCTTGCCACTTGTCAACACTGGGTCTGACTGAGTGCCTCCAGGAGAGAAGCCCAAGCAAGAAGCGCCCCGAGGAGCGTCTTGCCACATTTCAACACTGGGTCTGACTGAGCGCCTCCAGGAGAGAGGCCCAAGCAAGACACGCCCCGAGGAGCGTCTTGACACATGTCAACACTGGGTCTGACTGAGGGCCTCCATGAGAGAAGCCCAAGCAAGACGCGCCCCGAGGAGCGTCTTGCCACATGTCAACACTGGGTCTGACTGAGCACCTCCAGGAGAGAGGCCCAAGCAAGACGCGCCCCGAGGAGCGTCTTGCCACATGTGAACACTGGGTCTGACTGAGCGCCTCCAGGAGAGAGGCCCAAGCAAGACACGCCCGGAGGAGCGTCTTGCCACATGTCAGCACTCGGTCTGACTGAGCGCCTCCAGGAGAGAGGCCCAAGCAAGACGCGCCCCGAGGAGCGTCTTGACACATGTCTCCTCTGGGTCTGACTGAGCGCCTCCAGGAGAGAGGCCCAAGCAAGACGTGCCCCGAGGAGCATCTTGCCACATGTCACCTCTGGGTCTGACTGAGCGCCTCCAGGAGAGAGGCGCAAGCAAGAAAGGCCCGAGGAGCGTCTTGACACATGTCAACACTGGGTCCGACTGAGCGCCTCCAGGAGAGAGGCCCCAGCAAGACGCGCCCCGAGGAGCGTCTTGCCACATGTCAGCACTCGGTCTGACTGAGCGCCTCCAGGAGAGAGGCCCAAGCAAGAAGCGCCCCGAGGAGCGTCTTGCCACATGTCAACAATGGGTCTGACTGAGGGCCTCCAGGAGAGAAGCCCAAGCAAGAAGCGCCCCGAGGAGCGTCTTGCCACATGTCAACACTGGGTCTAATTGAGCGCCTCCAGGAGAGAGGCCCAAGCAAGATGCGCCCCGAGGAGCGTCTTGCCACATGTCACTACTCGGTCTGACTGAGCGCCTCCAGGAGAGAGGTCCAAGCAACACGCGCCCCGAGGAGCGTCTTGCCACTTGTCAACACTGGGTCTGACTGAGTGCCTCCAGGAGAGAAGCCCAAGCAAGAAGCGCCCCGAGGAGCGTCTTGCCACATTTCAACACTGGGTCTGACTGAGCGCCTCCAGGAGAGAGGCCCAAGCAAGACACGCCCCGAGGAGCGTCTTGACACATGTCAACACTGGGTCTGACTGAGGGCCTCCATGAGAGAAGCCCAAGCAAGACGCGCCCCGAGGAGAGTCTTGCCACATGTCAACACTGGGTCTGACAGAGGGCATCCAGGAGAGAGGCCCAAGCAATACGCGCCCCGAGGACCGTCTTGCCACATGTCAACAATGGGTCTGACTGAGGGCCTCCAGGAGAGAAGCCAAAGCAAGACGCGCCCCGAGGAGCTTCTTTCCACATGTCAACAATGGGTCTTACTGAGGGCCTCCATGAGAGAAGGCCAAGCAAGACGCGCCCCGAGGAGTGTCTTGCCACATGTCAACACTGTGTCTGACTGAGCGCCTCCAGGAGAGAGGCCCAAGCAAGACGCGCCCCGAGGAGCGTCTTGCCACATTTCACTACTCGGTCTGACTGAGCGCCTCCAGGAGAGAGGTCCAAGCAACACGCGCCCCGAGAAGCGTCTTGCCACATGTCAACACTGGGTCTGACTGAGTGCCTCCAGGAGAGAAGCCCAAGCAAGAAGCGCCCCGAGGAGCGTCTTGCCACATTTCAACACTGGGTCTGACTGAGCGCCTCCAGGAGAGAGGCCCAAGCAAGACACGCCCCGAGGAGCGTCTTGACACATGTCAACACTGGGTCTGACTGAGGGCCTCCATGAGAGAAGCCCAAGCAAGACGCGCCCCGAGGAGAGTCTTGCCACATGTCAACACTGGGTCTGACAGAGGGCATCCAGGAGAGAGGCCCAAGCAATACGCGCCCCGAGGACCGTCTTGCCACATGTCAACAATGGGTCTGACTGAGGGCCTCCAGGAGAGAAGCCAAAGCAAGACGCGCCCCGAGGAGCTTCTTTCCACATGTCAACAATGGGTCTTACTGAGGGCCTCCATGAGAGAAGGCCAAGCAAGACGCGCCCCGAGGAGTGTCTTGCCACATGTCAACACTGTGTCTGACTGAGCGCCTCCAGGAGAGAGGCCCAAGCAAGACGCGCCCCGAGGAGCGTTTTGCCACGTGTCAACACTGGGTCTGACTTAGCGCCTCCAGGAGAGAGGCCCAAGCAAGATGCGCCCCGAGGAGCGTCTTGCCACGTGTCACCACTGCGTCTGACTGAGCTCCTCCAGGAGAGAGGCCCAAGCAAGACGCGCCCAGAGGAGCGTCTTGCCACGTGTCACCACTGGGTCTGATTGAGCACCTCCAGGAGAGAGGCCCAAGCAAGACGCGCCCCGAGGAGCGTCTTGCCACGTGTCACCACTGCGTCTGACTGAGCTCCTCCAGGAGAGAGGCCCAAGCAAGACGCGCCCAGAGGAGCGTCTTGCCACGTGTCACCACTGGGTCTGATTGAGCACCTCCAGGAGAGAGGACCAAGCAAGATGCGCCCCAAGGAGAGTCTTGCCACATGTCACTACTCGGTCTGACTGAGCGCCTCCAGGAGAGAGGCCCAAGCAAGACGTGCCCCGAGGAGCGTCTTGCCACATGTCAACAATGGGTCTGACTGAGGGCCTCCAGGAGAGAAGCCCAAGCAAGAAGCGCCCCGAGGAGCGTCTTGCCACATGTCAACACTGGGTCTGACTGAGCGCCTCCAGGAGAGAGGCCCAAGCAAGACACGCCCCGAGGAGCGTCTTGACACATGTCAACACTGGTTCGGACTGAGGGCCTCCATGAGAGAAGCCCAAGCAAGACACGCCCCGAGGAGAGTCTTGCCACACGTCAACACTCAGTCTTACAGAGGGCATTCAGGAGAGAGGCCCAAGCAATACGCGCCCCGAGGAGCGTCTTGCCACACGTCACCACTGGGTCTGAATGAGCGCCTCCAGGAGAGAGGCCCAACCAAGACGCGCCCCGAGGTGTGTCTTGCCACATGCCAACACTGGGTCTGACTGAGCGCCTCCAGGAGAGAGGCCCAAGCAAGACGCGCCCCGAGGAGCGTCTTGCCACATGTCACCTCTGGTTCTGACTGAGCGCCTCCAGGAGAGAGGCCCAAGCAAGACGCGCCCCGAGGAGCGTCTTGTCACATGTCAACACTGGGTCTGTCTGAGCTCCTCCAGGAGAGTAGCCCAAGCAAGATGCGCCCCGAGGAGCGTCTTGCCACATGTCAACAATGGGTCTGACTGAGGGCCTCCAGGAGAGAGGCCCAAGCAAGACGCGCCCCGAGGAGCGTCTTGACACATGTCAACACTGGGTCTGACAGAGGGCCTCCACGAGAGAGGCCCAAGCAAGACGCGCCCCGAGGAGTGTCTTGCCACATGTCAACACTGGGTCTTACTGAGCGCCTCCAGGAGAGAGGCCCAAGCAAGACGTGCCCCGAGGAGCGTCAGGCCACATGTCACTACTCAGTCTGACTGAGCGCCTCCAGGAGAGAGGCCCAAGCAAGACGCGCCCCGAGGAGCGTCTTGCCACATGTCAGCACTGGGTCTGACTGAGCACCTCCAGGAGAGAGGCCCCAGCAAGACGCGCCCCGAGGAGCGTCTTGCCTTATGTCAGCACTCAGTCTGACTGAGCGCCTCCAGGAGAGAGGCACAAGCAAGACGCACCCCGAGGAGCGTCTTGCCACATGAGAAAACAATGGGTCTGACTGAGGGCCTCCAGGAGAGAGGCCCAAGCAAGATGCGCCCGGAGGAGCGTCTTGCCACATGTCAACACTTGGTCTGACAGAGGGCCTCCAGGAGAGAGGCCCAAGCAAGACGCGCCCCGAGGACTGTCTTGCCACATGTCACCACTTGGTCTGACTGAGCGCCTCCAGGAGAGAGGCCCAAGCAACACGCGCCCCGAGGAGCGTCAGGCCACATGCCACTACTCAGTCTGACTGAGCGCCTCCAGCAGAGAGGCCCAAGTAAGACGCGCCCCGAGGAGCGTCTTGCCACGTGTCAACACTGGGTCTGATTGAGGGCCTTCTGGAGTGAGGAACAAGCAAGACGCGCCCCGAGGAGCGTCTTGCCACATGTCACTACTCGGTCTGACTGAGCGCCTCCAGGAGAGAGGCCCAAGCAAGACGTGCCCCGAGGAGCATCTTGCCACATGTCAACAATGTGTCTGACTGAGGGCCTCCAGGAGAGAAGCCCAAGCAAGACGCGCCCCGAGGAGCGTCTTGCCACATGTCAACACTGGGTCTGACTGAGGGCCTCCAGGAGAGAGGCCCAAATAAGACGCGCCCCGAGGAGCGTCTTGCCACATGTCAACACTGGGTCTGACTGAGGGCCTCCAGGAGAGAAGCCCAAGCAAGATGCGCCCCGAGGAGCATCTTGCCACATGTCAGCACTCGGTCTGACTGAGCGCCTCCAGGAGAGAGGCCCAAGCAAGACGCGCCCCGAGGAGCGTCTTGCCACATGTCAACACTGGGTCTGACTGAGCGCCTCCAGGAGAGAAGCCCTAGCAAGACGTGCCCCGAGGAGCGTCTTGCCACATGTGAAAACTGGGTCTGACTGAGCGCCTCCAGGAGAGAGGCCCAAGCAAGACGTGCCCCGACGAGGATCTTGCCACATGTCAACACTGGGTCTGACTGAGTGCCTCCATGAGAGAAGCCCCAGCAAGACGCGCCCCGAGGAGCGTCTTGCCACATGTCAACACTGGGTCTGACTGAGCGCCTCCAGGAGAGAGGCCCGAGGAGCGTCTTGCCACCTGTCACCTCTGGGTCTTACTGTGCGCCTCCAGGAGAGAGGCGCAAGCAAGAAACGCCCGAGGAGCGTCTTGACACATGTCAACGCTCGGTTTGACTGAGCGCCTCCAGGAGAGAGGCCCCAGCAAGACGCGCCCCGAGGAGCGTCTTGCCACATGTCAGCACTCGGTCTGACTGAGCGCCTCCAGGAGAGAGGCCCAAGCAAGAAGCGCCCCGAGGAGCTTCTTGCCACATGTCAACAATGGGTCTGACTGAGGGCCTCCAGGAGAGAAGCCCAAGCAAGACGCGCCCCGAGGAGCGTCTTGCCACATGTCAACACTGGGTCTAATTGAGCGCCTCCAGGAGAGAGGTCCAAGCAACACGCGCCCCGAGGAGCGTCTTGCCACATGTCAACACTGGGTCTGACTGAGTGCCTCCATGAGAGAAGCCCCAGCAAGACGCGCCCCGAGGAGCGTCTTCCCACATGTCACTACTCGGTCTGACTGAGCGCCTCCAGGAGAGAGGCCCAAGCAAGACGTGCCCCGAGGAGGGTCTTGCCACATGTCAACAATGGGTCTGACTGAGGGCCTCCAGGAGAGAAGCCCAAGCAAGAAGCGCCCCGAGGAGCGTCTTGCCACATGTCAACACTGGGTCTGACTGAGCGCCTCCAGGAGAGAGGCCCAAGCAAGACACGCCCCGAGGAGCGTCTTGACACATGTCAACACTGGGTCTGACTGAGGGCCTCCATGAGAGAAGCCCAAGCAAGACGCGCCCCGAGGAGAGTCTTGCCACATGTCAACACTGGGTCTGACAGAGGGCATCCAGGAGAGAGGCCGAAGCAAGACGCGCCCCGAGGAGCGTCTTGCCACATGTCAACAATGGGTCTGACTGAGGGCCTCCAGGAGAGAGGCCCAAGCAAGATGCGCCCGGAGGAGCGTCTTGCCACATGTCAACACTGGGTCTGATAGAGGGCCTCCAGGAGAGAGGCCCAAGCAAGACGCGCCCCGAGGACTGTCTTGCCACATGTCACCACTTGGTCTGACTGAGCGCCTCCAGGAGAGAGGCCCAAGCAACACGCGCCCCGAGGAGCGTCAGGCCACATGCCACTACTCAGTCTGACTGAGCGCCTCCAGCAGAGAGGCCCAAGTAAGACGCGCCCCGAGGAGCGTCTTGCCACGTGTCAACACTGGGTCATATTGAGGGCCTTCTGGAGTGAGGACCAAGCAAGACGCGCCCCGAGGAGCGTCTTGCCACATGTCACTACTCGGTCTGACTGAGCGCCTCCAGGAGAGAGGCCCAAGCAAGACGTGCCCCGAGGAGCGTCTTGCCACATGTCAACAATGTGTCTGACTGAGGGCCTCCAGGAGAGAAGCCCAAGCAAGACGCGCCCCGAGGAGCGTCTTGCCACATGTCAACACTGGGTCTGACTGAGGGCCTCCAGGAGAGAGGCCCAAATAAGACGCGCCCCGAGGTGCGTCTTGCCACATGTCAACACTGGGTCTGACTGAGGGCCTCCAGGAGAGAAGCCCAAGCAAGATGCGCCCCGAGGAGCATCTTGCCACATGTCAGCACTCGGTCTGACTGAGCGCCTCCAGGAGAGAGGCCCAAGCAAGACGCGACCCGAGGAGCGTCTTGCCACATGTCAACACTGGGTCTGACTGAGCGCCTCCAGGAGAGAAGCCCTAGCAAGACGCGACCCGAGGAGCGTCTTGACACATGTCAACACTGGGTCTGACTGAGGGCCTCCATGAGAGAAGCCCAAGCAAGACGCGCCCCGAGGAGAGTCTTGCCACATGTCAACACTGGGTCTGACAGAGGGCATCCAGGAGAGAGGCCCAAGCAATACGCGCCCCGAGGAGCGTCTTGCCACATGTCAACAATGGGTCTGACTGAGGGCCTCCAGGAGAGAAGCCAAAGCAAGACGCGCCCCGAGGAGCTTCTTTCCACATGTCAACAATGGGTCTTACTGAGGGCCTCCATGAGAGAAGCCCAAGCAAGATGCGCCCCGAGGAGTGTCTTGCCACATGTCAACACTGTGTCTGACTGAGCGCCTCCAGGAGAGAGGCCCAAGCAAGACGCGCCCCGAGGAGCGTCTTGCCACATGTCAACAATGGGTCTGACTGAGGGCCTCCAGGAGAGAGGCCCAAGCAAGACGCGCCCAGAGGAGCATCTTGCCACGTGTCAACACTGGGTTTGATTGAGGGCCTTCTGGAGTGAGGCCCAAGCAAGACGCATCCCGAGGAGCGTCTTGCCACATGTCACTACTCGGTCTGACTGAGCGCCTCCAGGAGAGAGGCCCAAGCAAGACGTGCCCCGAGGAGCGTCTTGCCACATGTCAACAATGTGTCTGACTGAGGGCCTCCAGGAGAGAAGCCCAAGCAAGACGCGCCCCGAGGAGCGTCTTGCCACATGTCAACACTGGGTCTGACTGAGGGCCTCCAGGAGAGAGGCCCAAATAAGACGCGCCCCGAGAAGCGTCTTGCCACATGTCAACACTGGGTCTGACTGAGGGCCTCCAGGAGAGAAGCCCAAGCAAGATGCGCCCCGAGGAGCATCTTGCCACATGTCAGCACTCGGTCTGACTGAGCGCCTCCAGGAGAGAGGCCCAAGCAAGACGCGCCCCGAGGAGCGTCTTGCCACATGTCAACACTGGGTCTGACTGAGCGCCTCCAGGAGAGAAGCCCTAGCAAGACGTGCCCCGAGGAGCGTCTTGCCATATGTGAAAACTGGGTCTGACTGAGCGCCTCCAGGAGAGAGGCCCAAGCAAGACGTGCCCCGACGAGCATCTTGCCACATGTCAACACGGGGTCTGACTGAGTGCCTCCATGAGAGAAGCCCCAGCAAGACGCGCCCCGAGGAGCGTCTTGCCACATGTCAACACTGGGTCTGACTGAGCGCCTCCAGGAGAGAGGCCCGAGGAGCGTCTTGCCACATGTCACCTCTGGGTCTTACTGTGCGCCTCCAGGAGAGAGGCGCAAGCAAGAAACGCCCGAGGAGCGTCTTGACACATGTCAACACTCGGTTTGACTGAGCGCCTCCAGGAGAGAGGCCCCAGCAAGACGCGCCCCGAGGAGCGTCTTGCCACATGTCAGCACTCGGTCTGACTGAGCGCCTCCAGGAGAGAGGCCCAAGCAAGAACCGCCCCGAGGAGCTTCTTGCCACATGTCAACAATGGGTCTGACTGAGGGCCTCCAGGTGAGAAGCCCAAGCAAGACGCGCCCCGAGGAGCGTCTTGCCACATGTCAACACTGGGTCTAATTGAGCGCCTCCAGGAGAGAGGTCCAAGCAACACGCGCCCCGAGGAGCGTCTTGCCACATGTCAACACTGGGTCTGACTGAGTGCCTCCATGAGAGAAGCCCCGGCAAGACGCGCCCCGAGGAGCGTCTTCCCACATGTCACTACTCGGTCTGACTGAGCGCCTCCAGGAGAGAGGCCCAAGCAAGACGTGCCCCGAGGAGGGTCTTGCCACATGTCAACAATGGGTCTGACTGAGGGCCTCCAGGAGAGAAGCCCAAGCAAGAAGCGCCCCGAGGAGCGTCTTGCCACATGTCAACACTGGGTCTGACTGAGCGCCTCCAGGAGAGAGGCCCAAGCAAGACACGCCCCGAGGAGCGTCTTGACACATGTCAACACTGGGTCTGACTGAGGGCCTCCATGAGAGAAGCCCAAGCAAGACGCGCCCCGAGGAGTGTCTTGCCACATGTCAACACTGGGTCTGACAGAGGGCATCCAGGAGAGAGGCCCAAGCAATACGCGCCCCGAGGAGCGTCTTGCCACATGTCAACAATGGGTCTGACTGAGGGCCTCCAGGAGAGAAGCCAAAGCAAGACGCGCCCCGAGGAGCTTCTTTCCACATGTCAACAATGGGTCTTACTGAGGGCCTCCATGAGAGAAGCCCAAGCAAGACGCGCCCCGAGGAGTGTCTTGCCACATGTCAACACTGTGTCTGACTGAGCGCCTCCAGGAGAGAGGCCCAAGCAAGACGCGCCCCGAGGAGCGTCTTGCCACGTGTCAACACTGGGTCTGACTTAGCGCCTCCAGGAGAGAGGCCCAAGCAAGATGCGCCCCGAGGAGCGTCTTGCCACGTGTCACCACTGGGTCTGACTGAGCACCTCCAGGAGAGAGGCCCAAGCAAGACGCGCCCAGAGGAGCATCTTGCCACGTGTCAACCACTGGGTCTGATTGAGCACCTCCAGGAGAGAGGCCCCAGCAAGACGCGCCCCGAGGAGCGTCTTGCCTTATGTCAGCACTCGGTCTGACTGAGCGCCTCCAGGAGAGAGGCCCAAGCAAGACGCACCCCGAGGAGCGTCTTGCCACATGTCACTACTCGGTCTAACTGAGCGCCTCCAGGAGAGAGGTCCAAGCAAGACGCGCCCCGAGGAGCGTCTTGCCAAATGTCACTACTCGGTCTGACTGAGCGCCTCCAGGAGGGAGGTCCAAGCAAGACGCGCCCCGAGGAGCATCTTGCCACATGTGAACACTGGGTCTGACTGAGCGCCTCCAGGAGAGAGGCCCAAGCAAGACGCGCCCGGAGGAGCGTCTTGCCACATGTCAGCACTCGGTCTGACTGAGCGCCTCCAGGAGAGAGGCCCAAGCAAGACGTGCCCCGAGGAGCATCTTGCCACATGTCACCTCTGGGTCTGACTGAGCGCCTCCAGGAGAGAGGCGCAAGCAAGAAACGCCCGAGGAGCGTCTTGACACATGTCAACACTGGTTCTGACTGAGCGCCTCCAGGAGAGAGGCCCCAGCAAGACGCGCCCCGAGGAGCGTCTTGCCACATGTCAGCACTCGGTCTGACTGAGCGCCTCCAGGAGAGAGGCCCAAGCAAGAAGCGCCCCGAGGAGCGTCTTGCCACATGTCAACAATGGGTCTGACTGAGTGCCTCCAGGAGAGAAGCCCAAGCAAGAAGCGCCCCGAGGAGCGTCTTGCCACATGTCAACACTGGGTCTAATTGAGCGCCTCCAGGAGAGAGGCCCAAGCAAGACGCGCCCCGAGGAGCGTCTTGCCACATGTCAACAATGGGTCTGACTGAGGGCCTCCAGGAGAGAGGCCCAAGCAAGACGCGCCCAGAGGAGCATCTTGCCACGTGTCAACACTGGGTTTGATTGAGGGCCTTCTGGAGTGAGGCCCAAGCAAGACGCATCCCGAGGAGCGTCTTGCCACATGTCACTACTCGGTCTGACTGAGCGCCTCCAGGAGAGAGGCCCAAGCAAGACGTGCCCCGAGGAGCGTCTTGCCACATGTCAACAATGTGTCTGACTGAGGGCCTCCAGGAGAGAAGCCCAAGCAAGACGCGCCCCGAGGAGCGTCTTGCCACATGTCAACACTGGGTCTAACTGAGGGCCTCCAGGAGAGAGGCCCAAATAAGACGCGCCCCGAGAAGCGTCTTGCCACATGTCAACACTGGGTCTGACTGAGGGCCTCCAGGAGAGAAGCCCAAGCAAGATGCGCCCCGAGGAGCATCTTGCCACATGTCAGCACTCGGTCTGACTGAGCGCCTCCAGGAGAGAGGCCCAAGCAAGACGCGCCCCGAGGAGCGTCTTGCCACATGTCAACACTGGGTCTGACTGAGCGCCTCCAGGAGAGAAGCCCTAGCAAGACGTGCCCCGAGGAGCGTCTTGCCACATGTGAAAACTGGGTCTGACTGAGCGCCTCCAGGAGAGAGGCCCAAGCAAGACGTGCCCCGACGAGCATCTTGCCACATGTCAACACGGGGTCTGACTGAGTGCCTCCATGAGAGAAGCCCCAGCAAGACGCGCCCCGAGGAGCGTCTTGCCACATGTCAACACTGGGTCTGACTGAGCGCCTCCAGGAGAGAGGCCCGAGGAGCGTCTTGCCACATGTCACCTCTGGGTCTTACTGTGCGCCTCCAGGAGAGAGGCGCAAGCAAGAAACGCCCGAGGAGCGTCTTGACACATGTCAACACTCGGTTTGACTGAGCGCCTCCAGGAGAGAGGCCCCAGCAAGACGCGCCCCGAGGAGCGTCTTGCCACATGTCAGCACTCGGTCTGACTGAGCGCCTCCAGGAGAGAGGCCCAAGCAAGAACCGCCCCGAGGAGCTTCTTGCCACATGTCAACAATGGGTCTGACTGAGGGCCTCCAGGTGAGAAGCCCAAGCAAGACGCGCCCCGAGGAGCGTCTTGCCACATGTCAACACTGGGTCTAATTGAGCGCCTCCAGGAGAGAGGTCCAAGCAACACGCGCCCCGAGGAGCGTCTTGCCACATGTCAACACTGGGTCTGACTGAGTGCCTCCATGAGAGAAGCCCCGGCAAGACGCGCCCCGAGGAGCGTCTTCCCACATGTCACTACTCGGTCTGACTGAGCGCCTCCAGGAGAGAGGCCCAAGCAAGACGTGCCCCGAGGAGGGTCTTGCCACATGTCAACAATGGGTCTGACTGAGGGCCTCCAGGAGAGAAGCCCAAGCAAGAAGCGCCCCGAGGAGCGTCTTGCCACATGTCAACACTGGGTCTGACTGAGCGCCTCCAGGAGAGAGGCCCAAGCAAGACACGCCCCGAGGAGCGTCTTGACACATGTCAACACTGGGTCTGACTGAGGGCCTCCATGAGAGAAGCCCAAGCAAGACGCGCCCCGAGGAGTGTCTTGCCACATGTCAACACTGGGTCTGACAGAGGGCATCCAGGAGAGAGGCCCAAGCAATACGCGCCCCGAGGAGCGTCTTGCCACATGTCAACAATGGGTCTGACTGAGGGCCTCCAGGAGAGAAGCCAAAGCAAGACGCGCCCCGAGGAGCTTCTTTCCACATGTCAACAATGGGTCTTACTGAGGGCCTCCATGAGAGAAGCCCAAGCAAGACCCGCCCCGAGGAGTGTCTTGCCACATGTCAACACTGTGTCTGACTGAGCGCCTCCAGGAGAGAGGCCCAAGCAAGACGCGCCCCGAGGAGCGTCTTGCCACGTGTCAACACTGGGTCTGACTTAGCGCCTCCAGGAGAGAGGCCCAAGCAAGATGCGCCCCGAGGAGCGTCTTGCCACGTGTCACCACTGGGTCTGACTGAGCACCTCCAGGAGAGAGGCCCAAGCAAGACGCGCCCAGAGGAGCATCTTGCCACGTGTCAACCACTGGGTCTGATTGAGCACCTCCAGGAGAGAGGCCCCAGCAAGACGCGCCCCGAGGAGCGTCTTGCCTTATGTCAGCACTCGGTCTGACTGAGCGCCTCCAGGAGAGAGGCCCAAGCAAGACGCACCCCGAGGAGCGTCTTGCCACATGTCACTACTCGGTCTAACTGAGCGCCTCCAGGAGAGAGGTCCAAGCAAGACGCGCCCCGAGGAGCGTCTTGCCAAATGTCACTACTCGGTCTGACTGAGCGCCTCCAGGAGGGAGGTCCAAGCAAGACGCGCCCCGAGGAGCATCTTGCCACATGTGAACACTGGGTCTGACTGAGCGCCTCCAGGAGAGAGGCCCAAGCAAGACGCGCCCGGAGGAGCGTCTTGCCACATGTCAGCACTCGGTCTGACTGAGCGCCTCCAGGAGAGAGGCCCAAGCAAGACGTGCCCCGAGGAGCATCTTGCCACATGTCACCTCTGGGTCTGACTGAGCGCCTCCAGGAGAGAGGCGCAAGCAAGAAACGCCCGAGGAGCGTCTTGACACATGTCAACACTGGTTCTGACTGAGCGCCTCCAGGAGAGAGGCCCCAGCAAGACGCGCCCCGAGGAGCGTCTTGCCACATGTCAGCACTCGGTCTGACTGAGCGCCTCCAGGAGAGAGGCCCAAGCAAGAAGCGCCCCGAGGAGCGTCTTGCCACATGTCAACAATGGGTCTGACTGAGTGCCTCCAGGAGAGAAGCCCAAGCAAGAAGCGCCCCGAGGAGCGTCTTGCCACATGTCAACACTGGGTCTAATTGAGCGCCTCCAGGAGAGAGGCCCAAGCAAGACGCGCCCCGAGGAGCGTCTTGCCACATGTCACTACTCGGTCTGACTGAGCACCTCCAGGAGAGAGGTCCAAGCAACACGCGCCCCGAGGAGCGTCTTGCCACATGTCAACACTGGGTCTGACGGAGTGCCTCCAGGAGAGAAGCCCAAGCAAGAAGCGCCCCGAGGAGCGTCTTGCCACATTTCAACACTGGGTCTGACTGAGCGCCTCCAGGAGAGAGGCCCAAGCAAGACACGCCCCGAGGAGCGTCTTGACACATGTCAACACTGGGTCTGACTGAGGGCCTCCATGAGAGAAGCCCAAGCAAGACGCGCCCCGAGGAGAGTCTTGCCACATGTCAACACTGGGTCTGACAGAGGGCATCCAGGAGAGAGGCCCAAGCAATACGCGCCCCGAGGACCGTCTTGCCACATGTCAACAATGGGTCTGACTGAGGGCCTCCAGGAGAGAAGCCAAAGCAAGACGCGCCCCGAGGAGCTTCTTTCCACATGTCAACAATGGGTCTTACTGAGGGCCTCCATGAGAGAAGGCCAAGCAAGACGCGCCCCGAGGAGTGTCTTGCCACATGTCAACACTGTGTCTGACTGAGCGCCTCCAGGAGAGAGGCCCAAGCAAGACGCGCCCCGAGGAGCGTCTTGCCACATTTCACTACTCGGTCTGACTGAGCGCCTCCAGGAGAGAGGTCCAAGCAACACGCGCCCCGAGAAGCGTCTTGCCACATGTCAACACTGGGTCTGACTGAGTGCCTCCAGGAGAGAAGCCCAAGCAAGAAGCGCCCCGAGGAGCGTCTTGCCACATTTCAACACTGGGTCTGACTGAGCGCCTCCAGGAGAGAGGCCCAAGCAAGACACGCCCCGAGGAGCGTCTTGACACATGTCAACACTGGGTCTGACTGAGGGCCTCCATGAGAGAAGCCCAAGCAAGACGCGCCCCGAGGAGAGTCTTGCCACATGTCAACACTGGGTCTGACAGAGGGCATCCAGGAGAGAGGCCCAAGCAATACGCGCCCCGAGGACCGTCTTGCCACATGTCAACAATGGGTCTGACTGAGGGCCTCCAGGAGAGAAGCCAAAGCAAGACGCGCCCCGAGGAGCTTCTTTCCACATGTCAACAATGGGTCTTACTGAGGGCCTCCATGAGAGAAGGCCAAGCAAGACGCGCCCCGAGGAGTGTCTTGCCACATGTCAACACTGTGTCTGACTGAGCGCCTCCAGGAGAGAGGCCCAAGCAAGACGCGCCCCGAGGAGCGTTTTGCCACGTGTCAACACTGGGTCTGACTTAGCGCCTCCAGGAGAGAGGCCCAAGCAAGATGCGCCCCGAGGAGCGTCTTGCCACGTGTCACCACTGCGTCTGACTGAGCTCCTCCAGGAGAGAGGCCCAAGCAAGACGCGCCCAGAGGAGCGTCTTGCCACGTGTCACCACTGGGTCTGATTGAGCACCTCCAGGAGAGAGGCCCAAGCAAGACGCGCCCCGAGGAGCGTCTTGCCTTATGTCAGCACTCGGTCTGACTGAGCGCCTCCAGGAGAGAGGACCAAGCAAGATGCGCCCCAAGGAGAGTCTTGCCACATGTCACTACTCGGTCTGACTGAGCGCCTCCAGGAGAGAGGCCCAAGCAAGACGTGCCCCGAGGAGCGTCTTGCCACATGTCAACAATGGGTCTGACTGAGGGCCTCCAGGAGAGAAGCCCAAGCAAGAAGCGCCCCGAGGAGCGTCTTGCCACATGTCAACACTGGGTCTGACTGAGCGCCTCCAGGAGAGAGGCCCAAGCAAGACACGCCCCGAGGAGCGTCTTGACACATGTCAACACTGGTTCGGACTGAGGGCCTCCATGAGAGAAGCCCAAGCAAGACACGCCCCGAGGAGAGTCTTGCCACACGTCAACACTCAGTCTTACAGAGGGCATTCAGGAGAGAGGCCCAAGCAATACGCGCCCCGAGGAGCGTCTTGCCACACGTCACCACTGGGTCTGAATGAGCGCCTCCAGGAGAGAGGCCCAACCAAGACGCGCCCCGAGGTGTGTCTTGCCACATGCCAACACTGGGTCTGACTGAGCGCCTCCAGGAGAGAGGCCCAAGCAAGACGCGCCCCGAGGAGCGTCTTGCCACATGTCACCTCTGGTTCTGACTGAGCGCCTCCAGGAGAGAGGCCCAAGCAAGACGCGCCCCGAGGAGCGTCTTGTCACATGTCAACACTGGGTCTGTCTGAGCTCCTCCAGGAGAGTAGCCCAAGCAAGATGCGCCCCGAGGAGCGTCTTGCCACATGTCAACAATGGGTCTGACTGAGGGCCTCCAGGAGAGAGGCCCAAGCAAGACGCGCCCCGAGGAGCGTCTTGACACATGTCAACACTGGGTCTGACAGAGGGCCTCCACGAGAGAGGCCCAAGCAAGACGCGCCCCGAGGAGTGTCTTGCCACATGTCAACACTGGGTCTGACTGAGCGCCTCCAGGAGAGAGGCCCAAGCAAGACGTGCCCCGAGGAGCGTCAGGCCACATGTCACTACTCAGTCTGACTGAGCGCCTCCAGGAGAGAGGCCCAAGCAAGACGCGCCCCGAGGAGCGTCTTGCCACATGTCAGCACTGGGTCTGACTGAGCACCTCCAGGAGAGAGGCCCCAGCAAGACGCGCCCCGAGGAGCGTCTTGCCTTATGTCAGCACTCAGTCTGACTGAGCGCCTCCAGGAGAGAGGCACAAGCAAGACGCACCCCGAGGAGCGTCTTGCCACATGAGAAAACAATGGGTCTGACTGAGGGCCTCCAGGAGAGAGGCCCAAGCAAGATGCGCCCGGAGGAGCGTCTTGCCACATGTCAACACTTGGTCTGACAGAGGGCCTCCAAGAGAGAGGCCCAAGCAAGACGCGCCCCGAGGACTGTCTTGCCACATGTCACCACTTGGTCTGACTGAGCGCCTCCAGGAGAGAGGCCCAAGCAACACGCGCCCCGAGGAGCGTCAGGCCACATGCCACTACTCAGTCTGACTGAGCGCCTCCAGCAGAGAGGCCCAAGTAAGACGCGCCCCGAGGAGCGTCTTGCCACGTGTCAACACTGGGTCTGATTGAGGGCCTTCTGGAGTGAGGAACAAGCAAGACGCGCCCCGAGGAGCGTCTTGCCACATGTCACTACTCGGTCTGACTGAGCGCCTCCAGGAGAGAGGCCCAAGCAAGACGTGCCCCGAGGAGCATCTTGCCACATGTCAACAATGTGTCTGACTGAGGGCCTCCAGGAGAGAAGCCCAAGCAAGACGCGCCCCGAGGAGCGTCTTGCCACATGTCAACACTGGGTCTGACTGAGGGCCTCCAGGAGAGAGGCCCAAATAAGACGCGCCCCGAGGAGCGTCTTGCCACATGTCAACACTGGGTCTGACTGAGGGCCTCCAGGAGAGAAGCCCAAGCAAGATGCGCCCCGAGGAGCATCTTGCCACATGTCAGCACTCGGTCTGACTGAGCGCCTCCAGGAGAGAGGCCCAAGCAAGACGCGCCCCGAGGAGCGTCTTGCCACATGTCAACACTGGGTCTGACTGAGCGCCTCCAGGAGAGAAGCCCTAGCAAGACGTGCCCCGAGGAGCGTCTTGCCACATGTGAAAACTGGGTCTGACTGAGCGCCTCCAGGAGAGAGGCCCAAGCAAGACGTGCCCCGACGAGGATCTTGCCACATGTCAACACTGGGTCTGACTGAGTGCCTCCATGAGAGAAGCCCCAGCAAGACGCGCCCCGAGGAGCGTCTTGCCACATGTCAACACTGGGTCTGACTGAGCGCCTCCAGGAGAGAGGCCCGAGGAGCGTCTTGCCACCTGTCACCTCTGGGTCTTACTGTGCGCCTCCAGGAGAGAGGCGCAAGCAAGAAACGCCCGAGGAGCGTCTTGACACATGTCAACGCTCGGTTTGACTGAGCGCCTCCAGGAGAGAGGCCCAAGCAAGAAGCGCCCCGAGGAGCGTCTTGCCACATGTCAGCACTCGGTCTGACTGAGCGCCTCCAGGAGAGAGGCCCAAGCAAGAAGCGCCCCGAGGAGCTTCTTGCCACATGTCAACAATGGGTCTGACTGAGGGCCTCCAGGAGAGAAGCCCAAGCAAGACGCGCCCCGAGGAGCGTCTTGCCACATGTCAACACTGGGTCTAATTGAGCGCCTCCAGGAGAGAGGTCCAAGCAACACGCGCCCCGAGGAGCGTCTTGCCACATGTCAACACTGGGTCTGACTGAGTGCCTCCATGAGAGAAGCCCCAGCAAGACGCGCCCCGAGGAGCGTCTTCCCACATGTCACTACTCGGTCTGACTGAGCGCATCCAGGAGAGAGGCCCAAGCAAGACGTGCCCCGAGGAGGGTCTTGCCACATGTCAACAATGGGTCTGACTGAGGGCCTCCAGGAGAGAAGCCCAAGCAAGAAGCGCCCCGAGGAGCGTCTTGCCACATGTCAACACTGGGTCTGACTGAGCGCCTCCAGGAGAGAGGCCCAAGCAAGACACGCCCCGAGGAGCGTCTTGACACATGTCAACACTGGGTCTGACTGAGGGCCTCCATGAGAGAAGCCCAAGCAAGACGCGCCCCGAGGAGAGTCTTGCCACATGTCAACACTGGGTCTGACAGAGGGCATCCAGGAGAGAGGCCGAAGCAAGACGCGCCCCGAGGAGCGTCTTGCCACATGTCAACAATGGGTCTGACTGAGGGCCTCCAGGAGAGAGGCCCAAGCAAGATGCGCCCGGAGGAGCGTCTTGCCACATGTCAACACTGGGTCTGATAGAGGGCCTCCAGGAGAGAGGCCCAAGCAAGACGCGCCCCGAGGACTGTCTTGCCACATGTCACCACTTGGTCTGACTGAGCGCCTCCAGGAGAGAGGCCCAAGCAACACGCGCCCCGAGGAGCGTCAGGCCACATGCCACTACTCAGTCTGACTGAGCGCCTCCAGCAGAGAGGCCCAAGTAAGACGCGCCCCGAGGAGCGTCTTGCCACGTGTCAACACTGGGTCATATTGAGGGCCTTCTGGAGTGAGGACCAAGCAAGACGCGCCCCGAGGAGCGTCTTGCCACATGTCACTACTCGGTCTGACTGAGCGCCTCCAGGAGAGAGGCCCAAGCAAGACGTGCCCCGAGGAGCGTCTTGCCACATGTCAACAATGTGTCTGACTGAGGGCCTCCAGGAGAGAAGCCCAAGCAAGACGCGCCCCGAGGAGCGTCTTGCCACATGTCAACACTGGGTCTGACTGAGGGCCTCCAGGAGAGAGGCCCAAATAAGACGCGCCCCGAGGTGCGTCTTGCCACATGTCAACACTGGGTCTGACTGAGGGCCTCCAGGAGAGAAGCCCAAGCAAGATGCGCCCCGAGGAGCATCTTGCCACATGTCAGCACTCGGTCTGACTGAGCGCCTCCAGGAGAGAGGCCCAAGCAAGACGCGACCCGAGGAGCGTCTTGCCACATGTCAACACTGGGTCTGACTGAGCGCCTCCAGGAGAGAAGCCCTAGCAAGACGCGACCCGAGGAGCGTCTTGACACATGTCAACACTGGGTCTGACTGAGGGCCTCCATGAGAGAAGCCCAAGCAAGACGCGCCCCGAGGAGAGTCTTGCCACATGTCAACACTGGGTCTGACAGAGGGCATCCAGGAGAGAGGCCCAAGCAATACGCGCCCCGAGGAGCGTCTTGCCACATGTCAACAATGGGTCTGACTGAGGGCCTCCAGGAGAGAAGCCAAAGCAAGACGCGCCCCGAGGAGCTT
The DNA here is from genome assembly GCF_043380555.1 of Nothobranchius furzeri. Classification (NCBI taxonomy): domain Eukaryota; kingdom Metazoa; phylum Chordata; class Actinopteri; order Cyprinodontiformes; family Nothobranchiidae; genus Nothobranchius; species Nothobranchius furzeri. Next base: position 16,311,842 of record NC_091757.1, on the reverse strand, counting down.
CTTTCCACATGTCAACAATGGGTCTTACTGAGGGCCTCCATGAGAGAAGCCCAAGCAAGACGCGCCCCGAGGAGTGTCTTGCCACATGTCAACACTGTGTCTGACTGAGCGCCTCCAGGAGAGAGGCCCAAGCAAGACGCGCCCCGAGGAGCGTCTTGCCACATGTCAACAATGGGTCTGACTGAGGGCCTCCAGGAGAGAGGCCCAAGCAAGACGCGCCCAGAGGAGCATCTTGCCACGTGTCAACACTGGGTTTGATTGAGGGCCTTCTGGAGTGAGGCCCAAGCAAGACGCATCCCGAGGAGCGTCTTGCCACATGTCACTACTCGGTCTGACTGAGCGCCTCCAGGAGAGAGGCCCAAGCAAGACGTGCCCCGAGGAGCGTCTTGCCACATGTCAACAATGTGTCTGACTGAGGGCCTCCAGGAGAGAAGCCCAAGCAAGACGCGCCCCGAGGAGCGTCTTGCCACATGTCAACACTGGGTCTGACTGAGGGCCTCCAGGAGAGAGGCCCAAATAAGACGCGCCCCGAGAAGCGTCTTGCCACATGTCAACACTGGGTCTGACTGAGGGCCTCCAGGAGAGAAGCCCAAGCAAGATGCGCCCCGAGGAGCATCTTGCCACATGTCAGCACTCGGTCTGACTGAGCGCCTCCAGGAGAGAGGCCCAAGCAAGACGCGCCCCGAGGAGCGTCTTGCCACATGTCAACACTGGGTCTGACTGAGCGCCTCCAGGAGAGAAGCCCTAGCAAGACGTGCCCCGAGGAGCGTCTTGCCATATGTGAAAACTGGGTCTGACTGAGCGCCTCCAGGAGAGAGGCCCAAGCAAGACGTGCCCCGACGAGCATCTTGCCACATGTCAACACGGGGTCTGACTGAGTGCCTCCATGAGAGAAGCCCCAGCAAGACGCGCCCCGAGGAGCGTCTTGCCACATGTCAACACTGGGTCTGACTGAGCGCCTCCAGGAGAGAGGCCCGAGGAGCGTCTTGCCACATGTCACCTCTGGGTCTTACTGTGCGCCTCCAGGAGAGAGGCGCAAGCAAGAAACGCCCGAGGAGCGTCTTGACACATGTCAACACTCGGTTTGACTGAGCGCCTCCAGGAGAGAGGCCCCAGCAAGACGCGCCCCGAGGAGCGTCTTGCCACATGTCAGCACTCGGTCTGACTGAGCGCCTCCAGGAGAGAGGCCCAAGCAAGAACCGCCCCGAGGAGCTTCTTGCCACATGTCAACAATGGGTCTGACTGAGGGCCTCCAGGTGAGAAGCCCAAGCAAGACGCGCCCCGAGGAGCGTCTTGCCACATGTCAACACTGGGTCTAATTGAGCGCCTCCAGGAGAGAGGTCCAAGCAACACGCGCCCCGAGGAGCGTCTTGCCACATGTCAACACTGGGTCTGACTGAGTGCCTCCATGAGAGAAGCCCCGGCAAGACGCGCCCCGAGGAGCGTCTTCCCACATGTCACTACTCGGTCTGACTGAGCGCCTCCAGGAGAGAGGCCCAAGCAAGACGTGCCCCGAGGAGGGTCTTGCCACATGTCAACAATGGGTCTGACTGAGGGCCTCCAGGAGAGAAGCCCAAGCAAGAAGCGCCCCGAGGAGCGTCTTGCCACATGTCAACACTGGGTCTGACTGAGCGCCTCCAGGAGAGAGGCCCAAGCAAGACACGCCCCGAGGAGCGTCTTGACACATGTCAACACTGGGTCTGACTGAGGGCCTCCATGAGAGAAGCCCAAGCAAGACGCGCCCCGAGGAGTGTCTTGCCACATGTCAACACTGGGTCTGACAGAGGGCATCCAGGAGAGAGGCCCAAGCAATACGCGCCCCGAGGAGCGTCTTGCCACATGTCAACAATGGGTCTGACTGAGGGCCTCCAGGAGAGAAGCCAAAGCAAGACGCGCCCCGAGGAGCTTCTTTCCACATGTCAACAATGGGTCTTACTGAGGGCCTCCATGAGAGAAGCCCAAGCAAGACGCGCCCCGAGGAGTGTCTTGCCACATGTCAACACTGTGTCTGACTGAGCGCCTCCAGGAGAGAGGCCCAAGCAAGACGCGCCCCGAGGAGCGTCTTGCCACGTGTCAACACTGGGTCTGACTTAGCGCCTCCAGGAGAGAGGCCCAAGCAAGATGCGCCCCGAGGAGCGTCTTGCCACGTGTCACCACTGGGTCTGACTGAGCACCTCCAGGAGAGAGGCCCAAGCAAGACGCGCCCAGAGGAGCATCTTGCCACGTGTCAACCACTGGGTCTGATTGAGCACCTCCAGGAGAGAGGCCCCAGCAAGACGCGCCCCGAGGAGCGTCTTGCCTTATGTCAGCACTCGGTCTGACTGAGCGCCTCCAGGAGAGAGGCCCAAGCAAGACGCACCCCGAGGAGCGTCTTGCCACATGTCACTACTCGGTCTAACTGAGCGCCTCCAGGAGAGAGGTCCAAGCAAGACGCGCCCCGAGGAGCGTCTTGCCAAATGTCACTACTCGGTCTGACTGAGCGCCTCCAGGAGGGAGGTCCAAGCAAGACGCGCCCCGAGGAGCATCTTGCCACATGTGAACACTGGGTCTGACTGAGCGCCTCCAGGAGAGAGGCCCAAGCAAGACGCGCCCGGAGGAGCGTCTTGCCACATGTCAGCACTCGGTCTGACTGAGCGCCTCCAGGAGAGAGGCCCAAGCAAGACGTGCCCCGAGGAGCATCTTGCCACATGTCACCTCTGGGTCTGACTGAGCGCCTCCAGGAGAGAGGCGCAAGCAAGAAACGCCCGAGGAGCGTCTTGACACATGTCAACACTGGTTCTGACTGAGCGCCTCCAGGAGAGAGGCCCCAGCAAGACGCGCCCCGAGGAGCGTCTTGCCACATGTCAGCACTCGGTCTGACTGAGCGCCTCCAGGAGAGAGGCCCAAGCAAGAAGCGCCCCGAGGAGCGTCTTGCCACATGTCAACAATGGGTCTGACTGAGTGCCTCCAGGAGAGAAGCCCAAGCAAGAAGCGCCCCGAGGAGCGTCTTGCCACATGTCAACACTGGGTCTAATTGAGCGCCTCCAGGAGAGAGGCCCAAGCAAGACGCGCCCCGAGGAGCGTCTTGCCACATGTCAACAATGGGTCTGACTGAGGGCCTCCAGGAGAGAGGCCCAAGCAAGACGCGCCCAGAGGAGCATCTTGCCACGTGTCAACACTGGGTTTGATTGAGGGCCTTCTGGAGTGAGGCCCAAGCAAGACGCATCCCGAGGAGCGTCTTGCCACATGTCACTACTCGGTCTGACTGAGCGCCTCCAGGAGAGAGGCCCAAGCAAGACGTGCCCCGAGGAGCGTCTTGCCACATGTCAACAATGTGTCTGACTGAGGGCCTCCAGGAGAGAAGCCCAAGCAAGACGCGCCCCGAGGAGCGTCTTGCCACATGTCAACACTGGGTCTAACTGAGGGCCTCCAGGAGAGAGGCCCAAATAAGACGCGCCCCGAGAAGCGTCTTGCCACATGTCAACACTGGGTCTGACTGAGGGCCTCCAGGAGAGAAGCCCAAGCAAGATGCGCCCCGAGGAGCATCTTGCCACATGTCAGCACTCGGTCTGACTGAGCGCCTCCAGGAGAGAGGCCCAAGCAAGACGCGCCCCGAGGAGCGTCTTGCCACATGTCAACACTGGGTCTGACTGAGCGCCTCCAGGAGAGAAGCCCTAGCAAGACGTGCCCCGAGGAGCGTCTTGCCACATGTGAAAACTGGGTCTGACTGAGCGCCTCCAGGAGAGAGGCCCAAGCAAGACGTGCCCCGACGAGCATCTTGCCACATGTCAACACGGGGTCTGACTGAGTGCCTCCATGAGAGAAGCCCCAGCAAGACGCGCCCCGAGGAGCGTCTTGCCACATGTCAACACTGGGTCTGACTGAGCGCCTCCAGGAGAGAGGCCCGAGGAGCGTCTTGCCACATGTCACCTCTGGGTCTTACTGTGCGCCTCCAGGAGAGAGGCGCAAGCAAGAAACGCCCGAGGAGCGTCTTGACACATGTCAACACTCGGTTTGACTGAGCGCCTCCAGGAGAGAGGCCCCAGCAAGACGCGCCCCGAGGAGCGTCTTGCCACATGTCAGCACTCGGTCTGACTGAGCGCCTCCAGGAGAGAGGCCCAAGCAAGAACCGCCCCGAGGAGCTTCTTGCCACATGTCAACAATGGGTCTGACTGAGGGCCTCCAGGTGAGAAGCCCAAGCAAGACGCGCCCCGAGGAGCGTCTTGCCACATGTCAACACTGGGTCTAATTGAGCGCCTCCAGGAGAGAGGTCCAAGCAACACGCGCCCCGAGGAGCGTCTTGCCACATGTCAACACTGGGTCTGACTGAGTGCCTCCATGAGAGAAGCCCCGGCAAGACGCGCCCCGAGGAGCGTCTTCCCACATGTCACTACTCGGTCTGACTGAGCGCCTCCAGGAGAGAGGCCCAAGCAAGACGTGCCCCGAGGAGGGTCTTGCCACATGTCAACAATGGGTCTGACTGAGGGCCTCCAGGAGAGAAGCCCAAGCAAGAAGCGCCCCGAGGAGCGTCTTGCCACATGTCAACACTGGGTCTGACTGAGCGCCTCCAGGAGAGAGGCCCAAGCAAGACACGCCCCGAGGAGCGTCTTGACACATGTCAACACTGGGTCTGACTGAGCGCCTCCAGGAGAGAGGCCCCAGCAAGACGCGCCCCGAGGAGCGTCTTGCCACATGTCAGCACTCGGTCTGACTGAGCGCCTCCAGGAGAGAGGCCCAAGCAAGAAGCGCCCCGAGGAGCGTCTTGCCACATGTCAACAATGGGTCTGACTGAGTGCCTCCAGGAGAGAAGCCCAAGCAAGAAGCGCCCCGAGGAGCGTCTTGCCACATGTCAACACTGGGTCTAATTGAGCGCCTCCAGGAGAGAGGCCCAAGCAAGACGCGCCCCGAGGAGCGTCTTGCCACATGTCAACAATGGGTCTGACTGAGGGCCTCCAGGAGAGAGGCCCAAGCAAGACGCGCCCAGAGGAGCATCTTGCCACGTGTCAACACTGGGTTTGATTGAGGGCCTTCTGGAGTGAGGCCCAAGCAAGACGCATCCCGAGGAGCGTCTTGCCACATGTCACTACTCGGTCTGACTGAGCGCCTCCAGGAGAGAGGCCCAAGCAAGACGTGCCCCGAGGAGCGTCTTGCCACATGTCAACAATGTGTCTGACTGAGGGCCTCCAGGAGAGAAGCCCAAGCAAGACGCGCCCCGAGGAGCGTCTTGCCACATGTCAACACTGGGTCTAACTGAGGGCCTCCAGGAGAGAGGCCCAAATAAGACGCGCCCCGAGAAGCGTCTTGCCACATGTCAACACTGGGTCTGACTGAGGGCCTCCAGGAGAGAAGCCCAAGCAAGATGCGCCCCGAGGAGCATCTTGCCACATGTCAGCACTCGGTCTGACTGAGCGCCTCCAGGAGAGAGGCCCAAGCAAGACGCGCCCCGAGGAGCGTCTTGCCACATGTCAACACTGGGTCTGACTGAGCGCCTCCAGGAGAGAAGCCCTAGCAAGACGTGCCCCGAGGAGCGTCTTGCCACATGTGAAAACTGGGTCTGACTGAGCGCCTCCAGGAGAGAGGCCCAAGCAAGACGTGCCCCGACGAGCATCTTGCCACATGTCAACACGGGGTCTGACTGAGTGCCTCCATGAGAGAAGCCCCAGCAAGACGCGCCCCGAGGAGCGTCTTGCCACATGTCAACACTGGGTCTGACTGAGCGCCTCCAGGAGAGAGGCCCGAGGAGCGTCTTGCCACATGTCACCTCTGGGTCTTACTGTGCGCCTCCAGGAGAGAGGCGCAAGCAAGAAACGCCCGAGGAGCGTCTTGACACATGTCAACACTCGGTTTGACTGAGCGCCTCCAGGAGAGAGGCCCCAGCAAGACGCGCCCCGAGGAGCGTCTTGCCACATGTCAGCACTCGGTCTGACTGAGCGCCTCCAGGAGAGAGGCCCAAGCAAGAACCGCCCCGAGGAGCTTCTTGCCACATGTCAACAATGGGTCTGACTGAGGGCCTCCAGGTGAGAAGCCCAAGCAAGACGCGCCCCGAGGAGCGTCTTGCCACATGTCAACACTGGGTCTAATTGAGCGCCTCCAGGAGAGAGGTCCAAGCAACACGCGCCCCGAGGAGCGTCTTGCCACATGTCAACACTGGGTCTGACTGAGTGCCTCCATGAGAGAAGCCCCGGCAAGACGCGCCCCGAGGAGCGTCTTCCCACATGTCACTACTCGGTCTGACTGAGCGCCTCCAGGAGAGAGGCCCAAGCAAGACGTGCCCCGAGGAGGGTCTTGCCACATGTCAACAATGGGTCTGACTGAGGGCCTCCAGGAGAGAAGCCCAAGCAAGAAGCGCCCCGAGGAGCGTCTTGCCACATGTCAACACTGGGTCTGACTGAGCGCCTCCAGGAGAGAGGCCCAAGCAAGACACGCCCCGAGGAGCGTCTTGACACATGTCAACACTGGGTCTGACTGAGGGCCTCCATGAGAGAAGCCCAAGCAAGACGCGCCCCGAGGAGTGTCTTGCCACATGTCAACACTGGGTCTGACAGAGGGCATCCAGGAGAGAGGCCCAAGCAATACGCGCCCCGAGGAGCGTCTTGCCACATGTCAACAATGGGTCTGACTGAGGGCCTCCAGGAGAGAAGCCAAAGCAAGACGCGCCCCGAGGAGCTTCTTTCCACATGTCAACAATGGGTCTTACTGAGGGCCTCCATGAGAGAAGCCCAAGCAAGACCCGCCCCGAGGAGTGTCTTGCCACATGTCAACACTGTGTCTGACTGAGCGCCTCCAGGAGAGAGGCCCAAGCAAGACGCGCCCCGAGGAGCGTCTTGCCACGTGTCAACACTGGGTCTGACTTAGCGCCTCCAGGAGAGAGGCCCAAGCAAGATGCGCCCCGAGGAGCGTCTTGCCACGTGTCACCACTGGGTCTGACTGAGCACCTCCAGGAGAGAGGCCCAAGCAAGACGCGCCCAGAGGAGCATCTTGCCACGTGTCAACCACTGGGTCTGATTGAGCACCTCCAGGAGAGAGGCCCCAGCAAGACGCGCCCCGAGGAGCGTCTTGCCTTATGTCAGCACTCGGTCTGACTGAGCGCCTCCAGGAGAGAGGCCCAAGCAAGACGCACCCCGAGGAGCGTCTTGCCACATGTCACTACTCGGTCTAACTGAGCGCCTCCAGGAGAGAGGTCCAAGCAAGACGCGCCCCGAGGAGCGTCTTGCCAAATGTCACTACTCGGTCTGACTGAGCGCCTCCAGGAGGGAGGTCCAAGCAAGACGCGCCCCGAGGAGCATCTTGCCACATGTGAACACTGGGTCTGACTGAGCGCCTCCAGGAGAGAGGCCCAAGCAAGACGCGCCCGGAGGAGCGTCTTGCCACATGTCAGCACTCGGTCTGACTGAGCGCCTCCAGGAGAGAGGCCCAAGCAAGACGTGCCCCGAGGAGCATCTTGCCACATGTCACCTCTGGGTCTGACTGAGCGCCTCCAGGAGAGAGGCGCAAGCAAGAAACGCCCGAGGAGCGTCTTGACACATGTCAACACTGGTTCTGACTGAGCGCCTCCAGGAGAGAGGCCCCAGCAAGACGCGCCCCGAGGAGCGTCTTGCCACATGTCAGCACTCGGTCTGACTGAGCGCCTCCAGGAGAGAGGCCCAAGCAAGAAGCGCCCCGAGGAGCGTCTTGCCACATGTCAACAATGGGTCTGACTGAGTGCCTCCAGGAGAGAAGCCCAAGCAAGAAGCGCCCCGAGGAGCGTCTTGCCACATGTCAACACTGGGTCTAATTGAGCGCCTCCAGGAGAGAGGCCCAAGCAAGACGCGCCCCGAGGAGCGTCTTGCCACATGTCACTACTCGGTCTGACTGAGCACCTCCAGGAGAGAGGTCCAAGCAACACGCGCCCCGAGGAGCGTCTTGCCACATGTCAACACTGGGTCTGACGGAGTGCCTCCAGGAGAGAAGCCCAAGCAAGAAGCGCCCCGAGGAGCGTCTTGCCACATTTCAACACTGGGTCTGACTGAGCGCCTCCAGGAGAGAGGCCCAAGCAAGACACGCCCCGAGGAGCGTCTTGACACATGTCAACACTGGGTCTGACTGAGGGCATCCAGGAGAGAGGCCCAAGCAATACGCGCCCCGAGGACCGTCTTGCCACATGTCAACAATGGGTCTGACTGAGGGCCTCCAGGAGCGAAGCCCAAGCAAGACGCGCCCCGAGGAGCGTCTTGCCACATGTCACCTCTGGTTCTGACTGAGCGCCTCCAGGAGAGAGGCCCAAGCAAGACGCGCCCCGAGGAGCGTCTTGTCACATGTCAACACTGGGTCTGTCTGAGCTCCTCCAGGAGAGAAGCCCAATCAAGACGCGCCCCGAGGAGCGTCTTGCCACATGTCAACAATGGGTCTGACTGAGGGCCTCCAGGAGAGAAGCCCAAGCAAGACGCGCCCCGAGGAGCGTCTTGACACATGTCAACACTGGGTCTGACAGAGGGCCTCCACGAGAGAGGCCCAAGCAAGACGCGCCCCGAGGAGTGTCTTGCCACATGTCAACACTGGGTCTGACTGAGCGCCTCCAGGAGAGAGGCCCAAGCAAGACGTGCCCCGAGGAGCGTCAGGCCACATGTCACTACTCAGTCTAACTGAGCGCCTCCAGGAGAGAGGCCCAAGCAAGACACGCCCCGAGGAGCGTCTTGCCACATGTCAGCACTGGGTCTGACTGAGCACCTCCAGGAGAGAGGCCCCAGCAAGACGCGCCCCGAGGAGCGTCTTGCCTTATGTCAGCACTCGGTCTGACTGAGCGCCTCCAGGAGAGAGGCCCAAGCAAGACGCGCCCCGAGGAGCGTCTTGCCACATGTCAACAATGGGTCTGACTGAGGGCCTCCAGGAGAGAGGCCCAAGCAAGATGCGCCCGGAGGAGCGTCTTGCCACATGTCAACACTGGGTCTGACAGAGGGCCTCCAGGAGAGAGGCCCAAGCAAGACGCGCCCCGAGGACTGTCTTGCCACATGTCACCACTTGGTCTGACTGAGCGCCTCCAGGAGAGAGGCCCAAGCAACACGCGCCCCGAGGAGCGTCAGGCCACATGCCACTACTCAGTCTGACTGAGCGCCTCCAGCAGAGAGGCCCAAGTAAGACGCGCCCCGAGGAGCGTCTTGCCACGTGTCAACACTGGGTCATATTGAGGGCCTTCTGGAGTGAGGACCAAGCAAGACGCGCCCCGAGGAGCGTCTTGCCACATGTCACTACTCGGTCTGACTGAGCGCCTCCAGGAGAGAGGCCCAAGCAAGACGTGCCCCGAGGAGCGTCTTGCCACATGTCAACAATGTGTCTGACTGAGGGCCTCCAGGAGAGAAGCCCAAGCAAGACGCGCCCCGAGGAGCGTCTTGCCACATGTCAACACTGGGTCTGACTGAGGGCCTCCAGGAGAGAGGCCCAAATAAGACGCGCCCCGAGGAGCGTCTTGCCACATGTCAACACTGGGTCTGACTGAGGGCCTCCAGGAGAGAAGCCCAAGCAAGATGCGCCCCGAGGAGCGTCTTGCCACATGTCAACACTGGGTCTGACTGAGCGCCTCCAGGAGAGAAGCCCTAGCAAGACGTGCCCCGAGGAGCGTCTTGCCACATGTGAAAACTGGGTCTGACTGAGCGCCTCCAGGAGAGAGGCCGAAGCAAGACGTGCCCCGACGAGCATCTTGCCACATGTGAACACTGGGTCTGACTGAGCGCCTCCAGGAGAGAGGCCCAAGCAAGACGCGCCCGGAGGAGCGTCTTGCCACATGTCAGCACTCGGTCTGACTGAGCGCCTCCAGGAGAGAGGCCCAAGCAAGACGTGCCCCGAGGAGCATCTTGCCACATGTCACCTCTGGGTCTGACTGAGCGCCTCCAGGAGAGAGGCGCAAGCAAGAAACGCCCGAGGAGCGTCTTGACACATGTCAACACTGGTTCTGACTGAGCGCCTCCAGGAGAGAGGCCCCAGCAAGACGCGCCCCGAGGAGCGTCTTGCCACATGTCAGCACTCGGTCTGACTGAGCGCCTCCAGGAGAGAGGCCCAAGCAAGAAGCGCCCCGAGGAGCGTCTTGCCACATGTCAACAATGGGTCTGACTGAGTGCCTCCAGGAGAGAAGCCCAAGCAAGAAGCGCCCCGAGGAGCGTCTTGCCACATGTCAACACTGGGTCTAATTGAGCGCCTCCAGGAGAGAGGCCCAAGCAAGACGCGCCCCGAGGAGCGTCTTGCCACATGTCACTACTCGGTCTGACTGAGCACCTCCAGGAGAGAGGTCCAAGCAACACGCGCCCCGAGGAGCGTCTTGCCACATGTCAACACTGGGTCTGACGGAGTGCCTCCAGGAGAGAAGCCCAAGCAAGAAGCGCCCCGAGGAGCGTCTTGCCACATTTCAACACTGGGTCTGACTGAGCGCCTCCAGGAGAGAGGCCCAAGCAAGACACGCCCCGAGGAGCGTCTTGACACATGTCAACACTGGGTCTGACTGAGGGCATCCAGGAGAGAGGCCCAAGCAATACGCGCCCCGAGGACCGTCTTGCCACATGTCAACAATGGGTCTGACTGAGGGCCTCCAGGAGCGAAGCCCAAGCAAGACGCGCCCCGAGGAGCGTCTTGCCACATGTCACCTCTGGTTCTGACTGAGCGCCTCCAGGAGAGAGGCCCAAGCAAGACGCGCCCCGAGGAGCGTCTTGTCACATGTCAACACTGGGTCTGTCTGAGCTCCTCCAGGAGAGAAGCCCAATCAAGACGCGCCCCGAGGAGCGTCTTGCCACATGTCAACAATGGGTCTGACTGAGGGCCTCCAGGAGAGAAGCCCAAGCAAGACGCGCCCCGAGGAGCGTCTTGACACATGTCAACACTGGGTCTGACAGAGGGCCTCCACGAGAGAGGCCCAAGCAAGACGCGCCCCGAGGAGTGTCTTGCCACATGTCAACACTGGGTCTGACTGAGCGCCTCCAGGAGAGAGGCCCAAGCAAGACGTGCCCCGAGGAGCGTCAGGCCACATGTCACTACTCAGTCTAACTGAGCGCCTCCAGGAGAGAGGCCCAAGCAAGACACGCCCCGAGGAGCGTCTTGCCACATGTCAGCACTGGGTCTGACTGAGCACCTCCAGGAGAGAGGCCCCAGCAAGACGCGCCCCGAGGAGCGTCTTGCCTTATGTCAGCACTCGGTCTGACTGAGCGCCTCCAGGAGAGAGGCCCAAGCAAGACGCGCCCCGAGGAGCGTCTTGCCACATGTCAACAATGGGTCTGACTGAGGGCCTCCAGGAGAGAGGCCCAAGCAAGATGCGCCCGGAGGAGCGTCTTGCCACATGTCAACACTGGGTCTGACAGAGGGCCTCCAGGAGAGAGGCCCAAGCAAGACGCGCCCCGAGGACTGTCTTGCCACATGTCACCACTTGGTCTGACTGAGCGCCTCCAGGAGAGAGGCCCAAGCAACACGCGCCCCGAGGAGCGTCAGGCCACATGCCACTACTCAGTCTGACTGAGCGCCTCCAGCAGAGAGGCCCAAGTAAGACGCGCCCCGAGGAGCGTCTTGCCACGTGTCAACACTGGGTCATATTGAGGGCCTTCTGGAGTGAGGACCAAGCAAGACGCGCCCCGAGGAGCGTCTTGCCACATGTCACTACTCGGTCTGACTGAGCGCCTCCAGGAGAGAGGCCCAAGCAAGACGTGCCCCGAGGAGCGTCTTGCCACATGTCAACAATGTGTCTGACTGAGGGCCTCCAGGAGAGAAGCCCAAGCAAGACGCGCCCCGAGGAGCGTCTTGCCACATGTCAACACTGGGTCTGACTGAGGGCCTCCAGGAGAGAGGCCCAAATAAGACGCGCCCCGAGGAGCGTCTTGCCACATGTCAACACTGGGTCTGACTGAGGGCCTCCAGGAGAGAAGCCCAAGCAAGATGCGCCCCGAGGAGCGTCTTGCCACATGTCAACACTGGGTCTGACTGAGCGCCTCCAGGAGAGAAGCCCTAGCAAGACGTGCCCCGAGGAGCGTCTTGCCACATGTGAAAACTGGGTCTGACTGAGCGCCTCCAGGAGAGAGGCCCAAGCAAGACGTGCCCCGACGAGCATCTTGCCACATGTCAACACTGGGTCTGACTGAGTGCCTCCATGAGAGAAGCCCCAGCAAGACGCGCCCCGAGGAGCGTCTTGCCACATGTCAACACTGGGTCTGACTGGGCGCCTCCAGGAGAGAGGCCCGAGGAGCGTCTTGCCACATGTCACCTCTGGGTCTTACTGTGCGCCTCCAGGAGAGAGGGGCAAGCAAGAAACGCCCGAGGAGCGTCTTGACACATGTCAACACTCGGTTTGACTGAGCGCCTCCAGGAGAGAGGCCCCAGCAAGACGCGCCCCGAGGAGCGTCTTGCCACATGTCAGCACTCGGTCTGACTGAGCGCCTCCAGGAGAGAGGCCCAAGCAAGAAGCGCCCCGAGGAGCTTCTTGCCACATGTCCACAATGGGTCTGACTGAGGGCCTCCAGGAGAGAAGCCCAAGCAAGACGCGCCCCGAGGAGCGTCTTGCCACATGTCAACACTGGGTCTAATTGAGCGCCTCCAGGAGAGAGGTCCAAGCAACACCCGCCCCGAGGAGCGTCTTGCCACATGTCAACACTGGGTCTGACTGAGTGCCTCCATGAGAGAAGCCCCAGCAAGACGCGCCCCGAGGAGCGTCTTCCCACATGTCACTACTCGGTCTGACTGAGCGCCTCCAGGAGAGAGGCCCAAGCAAGACGTGCCCCGAGGAGGGTCTTGCCACATGTCAACAATGGGTCTGACTGAGGGCCTCCAGGAGAGAAGCCCAAGCAAGAAGCGCTCCGAGGAGCGTCTTGCCACATGTCAACACTGGGTCTGACTGAGCGCCTCCAGGAGAGAGGCCCAAGCAAGACACGCCCTGAGGAGCGTCTTGACACATGTCAACACTGGGTCTGACTGAGGGCCTCCATGAGAGAAGCCCAAGCAAGACGTGCCCCGAGGAGAGTCTTGCCACATGTCAACACTGGGTATGACAGAGGGCATGCAGGAGAGAGGCCCAAGCAATACGCGCCCCGAGGAGCGTCTTGCCACATGTCAACAATGGGTCTGACTGAGGGCCTCCAGGAGAGAAGCCAAAGCAAGACTCGCCCCGAGGAGCTTCTTTCCACATGTCAACAATGGGTCTTACTGAGGGCCTCCATGAGAGAAGCCCAAGCAAGACGCGCCCCGAGGAGTGTCTTGCCACATGTCAACACTGTGTCTGACTGAGCGCCTCCAGGAGAGAGGCCCAAGCAAGATGCGCCCCGAGGAGCGTCTTGCCACGTGTCACCACTGGGTATGACTGAGCTCCTCCAGGAGAGAGGCCCAAGCAAGACGCGCCCCGAGGAGCGTCTTGCCACGTGTCAACACTGGGTCTGACTTAGCGCCTCCAGGAGAGAGGCCCAAGCAAGATGCGCCCCGAGGAGCGTCTTGCCACGTGTCACCACTGGGTCTGACTGAGCTCCTCCAGGAGAGAGGCCCAAGCAAGACACGCCCAGAGGAGCATCTTGCCACGTGTCACCACTGGGTCTGATTGAGCACCTCCAGGAGAGAGGCCCCAGCAAGACGCGCCCCGAGGAGCGTCTTGCCTTATGTCAGCACTCGGTCTGACTGAGCGCCTCCAGGAGAGAGGCCCAAGCAAGACGCACCCCGAGGAGCGTCTTGCCACATGTCACTACTCGGTCTAACTGAGCGCCTCCAGGAGAGAGGTCCAAGCAAGACGCGCCCCGAGGAGCGTCTTGCCAAATGTCACTACTCGGTCTGACTGAGCGCCTCCAGGAGGGAGGTCCAAGCAAGACGCGACCCGAGGAGCATCTTGCCACATGTGAACACTGGGTCTGACTGAGCGCCTCCAGGAGAGAGGCCCAAGCAAGACGCGCCCGGAGGAGCGTCTTGCCACATGTCAGCACTCGGTCTGACTGAGCGCCTCCAGGAGAGAGGCCCAAGCAAGACGCGCCCCGAGGAGCGTCTTGACACATGTCTCCTCTGGGTCTGACTGAGCGCCTCCAGGAGAGAGGCCCAAGCAAGACGTGCCCCGAGGAGCATCTTGCCACATGTCACCTCTGGGTCTGACTGAGCGCCTCCAGGAGAGAGGCGCAAGCAAGAAACGCCCGAGGAGCGTCTTGACACATGTCAACACTGGGTCTGACTGAGCGCCTCCAGTAGAGAGGCCCCAGCAAGATGCGCCCCGAGGAGCGTCTTGCCACATGTCAGCACTCGGTCTGACTGAGCGCCTCCAGGAGAGAGGCCCAAGCAAGAAGCGCCCCGAGGAGCGTCTTGCCACATGTCAACACTGGGTCTGACTGAGTGCCTCCAGGAGAGAAGCCCAAGCAAGAAGCGCCCCGAGGAGCGTCTTGCCACATGTCAACACTGGGTCTAATTGAGCGCCTCAAGGAGAGAGGCCCAAGCAAGACGCGCCCCGAGGAGCGTCTTGCCACATGTCACTACTCGGTCTGACTGAGCGCCTCCAGGAGAGAGGTCCAAGCAACACGCGCCCCGAGGAGCGTCTTGCCACATGTCAACACTGGGTCTGACTGAGTGCCTCCAGGAGAGAAGCCCAAGCAAGAAGCGCCCCGAGGAGCATCTTGCCACATTTCAACACTGGGTCTGACTGAGCGCCTCCAGGAGAGAGGCCCAAGCAAGACACGCCCCGAGGAGCGTCTTGACACATGTCAACACTGGGTCTGACTGAGGGCCTCCATGAGAGAAGCCCAAGCAAGACGCGCCCCGAGGAGAGTCTTGCCACATGTCAACACTGGGTCTGACTGAGTGCCTCCAGGAGAGAAGCCCAAGCAAGAAGCGCCCCGAGGAGCATCTTGCCAAATTTCAACACTGGGTCTGACTGAGCGCCTCCAGGAGAGAGGCCCAAGCAAGACACGCCCCGAGGAGCGTCTTGACACATGTCAACACTGGGTCTGACTGAGGGCCTCCATGAGAGAAGCCCAAGCAAGACGCGCCCCGAGGAGAGTCTTGCCACATGTCAACACTGGGTCTGACAGAGGGCATCCAGGAGAGAGGCCCAAGCAATACGCGCCCCGAGGACCGTCTTGCCACATGTCAACAATGGGTCTGACTGAGGGCCTCCAGGAGAGAAGCCAAAGCAAGACGCGCCCCGAGGAGCTTCTTTCCACATGTCAACAATGGGTCTTACTGAGGGCCTCCATGAGAGAAGGCCAAGCAAGACGCGCCCCGAGGAGTGTCTTGCCACATGTCAACACTGTGTCTGACTGAGCGCCTCCAGGAGAGAGGCCCAAGCAAGACGCGCCCCGAGGAGCGTCTTGCCACGTGTCAACACTGGGTCTGACTTAGCGCCTCCAGGAGAGAGGCCCAAGCAAGATGCGCCCCGAGGAGCGTCTTGCCACGTGTCACCACTGGGTCTGATTGAGCACCTCCAGGAGAGAGGCCCCAGCAAGACGTGCCCCGAGGAGCGTCTTGCCTTATGTCAGCACTCGGTCTGACTGAGCGCCTCCAGGAGAGAGGCCCAAGCAAGACGCGCCCAGAGGAGCGTCTTGCCACATGTCAACACTGGGTCTGACTGAGCGCCTCCAGGAGAGAGGCCCAAGCAAGACGCGCCCAGAGGAGCGTCTTGCCACATGTCAACACTGGGTCTGACTGAGCGCCTCCAGGAGAGAGGCCCAAGCAAGACGCGCCCAGAGGAGCGTCTTGCCACATGTCAACACTGGGTCTGACTGAGCGCCTCCAGGAGAGAGGCCCAAGCAAGACGCGCCCCGAGGAGCGTCTTGCCACATATCACTACTCGGTCTGACTGAGCGCCTCCAGGAGAGAGGCCCAAGCAAGACGTGCCCCGAGGAGCGTCTTGCCACATGTCAACAATGGGTCTGACTGAGGGCCTCCAGGAGAGAAGCCCAAGCAAGACGCGCCCAGATGAGCGTCTTGCCACATGTCAACACTGGGTCTGACTGAGCGCCTCCAGGAGAGAGGCCCAAGCAAGACACGCCCCGAGGAGCGTCTTGACACATGTCAACACTGGGTCGGACTGAGGGCCTCCATGAGAGAAGCCCAAGCAAGACGGGCCCCGAGGAGAGTCTTGCCACACGTCAACACTCGGTCTTACAGAGGGCATTCAGGAGAGAGGCCCAAGCAATACGCGCCCCGAGGAGCGTCTTGCCTCACGTCACCACTGGGTCTGAATGAGCGCCTCCAGGAGAGAGGCCCAACCAAGACGCGCCCCGAGGTGTGTCTTGCCACGTGCCAACACGGGGTCTTACTGAGCGCCTCCAGGAGAGAGGCCCAAGCTAGACGCGCCCCGAGGAGCGTCTTGCCACGTGTCAACACTGGGTCTGACTGAGCGCCTCCAGGAGAGTGGCCCAAGCAAGACGCGCCCCGAGGAGCGTCTTTCCACGTGTCACCACTGGGTCTGACTGAGCGCCTCCAGGAGAGAGGCCCAAGCAAGAAGCGCCCCGAGGAGCGTCTTGCCACATGTCAACACTGGGTCTGACTGAGCGCCTCCAGGAGAGAGGCCCAAGCAAGACGCGCCCCGAGGAGCGTCTTGCCACATGTCAACACTGGGTCTAATTGAGCGCCTCCAGGAGAGAGGTCCAAGCAACACCCGCCCCGAGGAGCGTCTTGCCACATGTCAACACTGGGTCTGACTGAGTGCCTCCATGAGAGAAGCCCCAGCAAGACGCGCCCCGAGGAGCGTCTTCCCACATGTCACTACTCGGTCTGACTGAGCGCCTCCAGGAGAGAGGCCCAAGCAAGACGTGCCCCGAGGAGGGTCTTGCCACATGTCAACAATGGGTCTGACTGAGGGCCTCCAGGAGAGAAGCCCAAGCAAGAAGCGCTCCGAGGAGCGTCTTGCCACATGTCAACACTGGGTCTGACTGAGCGCCTCCAGGAGAGAGGCCCAAGCAAGACACGCCCTGAGGAGCGTCTTGACACATGTCAACACTGGGTCTGACTGAGGGCCTCCATGAGAGAAGCCCAAGCAAGACGTGCCCCGAGGAGAGTCTTGCCACATGTCAACACTGGGTATGACAGAGGGCATGCAGGAGAGAGGCCCAAGCAATACGCGCCCCGAGGAGCGTCTTGCCACATGTCAACAATGGGTCTGACTGAGGGCCACCAGGAGAGAAGCCAAAGCAAGACTCGCCCCGAGGAGCTTCTTTCCACATGTCAACAATGGGTCTTACTGAGGGCCTCCATGAGAGAAGCCCAAGCAAGACGCGCCCCGAGGAGTGTCTTGCCACATGTCAACACTGTGTCTGACTGAGCGCCTCCAGGAGAGAGGCCCAAGCAAGATGCGCCCCGAGGAGCGTCTTGCCACGTGTCACCACTGGGTATGACTGAGCTCCTCCAGGAGAGAGGCCCAAGCAAGACGCGCCCCGAGGAGCGTCTTGCCACGTGTCAACACTGGGTCTGACTTAGCGCCTCCAGGAGAGAAGCCCAAGCAAGATGCGCCCCGAGGAGCGTCTTGCCACGTGTCACCACTGGGTCTGACTGAGCTCCTCCAGGAGAGAGGCCCAAGCAAGACACGCCCAGAGGAGCATCTTGCCACGTGTCACCACTGGGTCTGATTGAGCACCTCCAGGAGAGAGGCCCCAGCAAGACGCGCCCCGAGGAGCGTCTTGCCTTATGTCAGCACTCGGTCTGACTGAGCGCCTCCAGGAGAGAGGCCCAAGCAAGACGCACCCCGAGGAGCGTCTTGCCACATGTCACTACTCGGTCTAACTGAGCGCCTCCAGGAGAGAGGTCCAAGCAAGACGCGCCCCGAGGAGCGTCTTGCCAAATGTCACTACTCGGTCTGACTGAGCGCCTCCAGGAGGGAGGTCCAAGCAAGACGCGACCCGAGGAGCATCTTGCCACATGTGAACACTGGGTCTGACTGAGCGCCTCCAGGAGAGAGGCCCAAGCAAGACGCGCCCGGAGGAGCGTCTTGCCACATGTCAGCACTCGGTCTGACTGAGCGCCTCCAGGAGAGAGGCCCAAGCAAGACGCGCCCCGAGGAGCGTCTTGACACATGTCTCCTCTGGGTCTGACTGAGCGCCTCCAGGAGAGAGGCCCAAGCAAGACGTGCCCCGAGGAGCATCTTGCCACATGTCACCTCTGGGTCTGACTGAGCGCCTCCAGGAGAGAGGCGCAAGCAAGAAACGCCCGAGGAGCGTCTTGACACATGTCAACACTGGGTCTGACTGAGCGCCTCCAGATGAGAGGCCCCAGCAAGACGCGCCCCGAGGAGCGTCTTGCCACATGTCAGCACTCGGTCTGACTGAGCGCCTCCAGGAGAGAGGCCCAAGCAAGAAGCGCCCCGAGGAGCGTCTTGCCACATGTCAACAATGGGTCTGACTGAGTGCCTCCAGGAGAGAAGCCCAAGCAAGAAGCGCCCCGAGGAGCGTCTTGCCACATGTCAACACTGGGTCAAATTGAGCGCCTCAAGGAGAGAGGCCCAAGCAAGACGCGCCCCGAGGAGCGTCTTGCCACATGTCACTACTCGGTCTGACTGAGCGCCTCCAGGAGAGAGGTCCAAGCAACACGCGCCCCGAGGAGCGTCTTGCCACATGTCAACACTGGGTCTGACTGAGTGCCTCCAGGAGAGAAGCCCAAGCAAGAAGCGCCCCGAGGAGCATCTTGCCACATTTCAACACTGGGTCTGACTGAGCGCCTCCAGGAGAGAGGCCCAAGCAAGACACGCCCCGAGGAGCGTCTTGACACATGTCAACACTGGGTCTGACTGAGGGCCTCCATGAGAGAAGCCCAAGCAAGACGCGCCCCGAGGAGAGTCTTGCCACATGTCAACACTGGGTCTGACAGAGGGCATCCAGGAGAGAGGACCAAGCAATACGCGCCCCGAGGACCGTCTTGCCACATGTCAACAATGGGTCTGACTGAGGGCCTCCAGGAGAGAAGCCAAAGCAAGACGCGCCCCGAGGAGCTTCTTTCCACATGTCAACAATGGGTCTTACTGAGGGCCTCCATGAGAGAAGGCCAAGCAAGACGCGCCCCGAGGAGTGTCTTGCCACATGTCAACACTGTGTCTGACTGAGCGCCTCCAGGAGAGAGGCCCAAGCAAGACGCGCCCCGAGGAGCGTCTTGCCACGTGTCAACACTGGGTCTGACTTAGCGCCTCCAGGAGAGAGGCCCAAGCAAGATGCGCCCCGAGGAGCGTCTTGCCACGTGTCACCACTGGGTCTGACTGAGCTCCTCCAGGAGAGAGGCCCAAGCAAGACGCGCCCCGAGGAGCGTCTTGCCACGTGTCACCACTGGGTCTGATTGAGCACCTCCAGGAGAGAGGCCCCAGCAAGACGCGCCCCGAGGAGCGTCTTGCCTTATGTCAGCACTCGGTCTGACTGAGCGCCTCCAGGAGAGAGGCCCAAGCAAGACGCGCCCAGAGGAGCGTCTTGCCACATGTCAACACTGGGTCTGACTGAGCGCCTCCAGGAGAGAGGCCCAAGCAAGACGCGCCCAGAGGAGCGTCTTGCCACATGTCAACACTGGGTCTGACTGAGCGCCTCCAGGAGAGAGGCCCAAGCAAGACGCGCCCAGAGGAGCGTCTTGCCACATGTCAACACTGGGTCTGACTGAGCGCCTCCAGGAGAGAGGCCCAAGCAAGACGCGCCCCGAGGAGCGTCTTGCCACATGTCACTACTCGGTCTGACTGAGCGCCTCCAGGAGAGAGGCCCAAGCAAGACGTGCCCCGAGGAGCGTCTTGCCACATGTCAACAATGGGTCTGACTGAGGGCCTCCAGGAGAGAAGCCCAAGCAAGACGCGCCCAGATGAGCGTCTTGCCACATGTCAACACTGGGTCTGACTGAGCGCCTCCAGGAGAGAGGCCCAAGCAAGACACGCCCCGAGGAGCGTCTTGACACATGTCAACACTGGGTCGGACTGAGGGCCTCCATGAGAGAAGCCCAAGCAAGACGGGCCCCGAGGAGAGTCTTGCCACACGTCAACACTCGGTCTTACAGAGGGCATTCAGGAGAGAGGCCCAAGCAATACGCGCCCCGAGGAGCGTCTTGCCTCACGTCACCACTGGGTCTGAATGAGCGCCTCCAGGAGAGAGGCCCAACCAAGACGCGCCCCGAGGTGTGTCTTGCCACGTGCCAACACGGGGTCTTACTGAGCGCCTCCAGGAGAGAGGCCCAAGCAAGACGCGCCCCGAGGAGCGTCTTGCCACGTGTCAACACTGGGTCTGACTGAGCGCCTCCAGGAGAGTGGCCCAAGCAAGACGCGCCCCGAGGAGCGTCTTTCCACGTGTCACCACTGGGTCTGACTGAGCGCCTCCAGGAGAGAGGCCCAAGCAAGACGCGCCCCGAGGAGCGTCTTGCCACATGTCAACACTGGGTCTGACTGAGCGCCTCCAGGAGAGAGGCCCAAGCAAGACGCGCCCCGAGGAGCGTCTTGCCACATGTCAACACTGGGTCTGACTGAGCGCCTCCAGGAGAGAGGCCCAAGCAAGACGCGCCCCGAGGAGCGTCTTGCCACATGTCAACAATGGGTCTGACTGAGGGCCTCCAGGAGAGAGGCCCAAGCAAGACGCGCCCCGAGGAGCGTCTTGCCACATGTCACCTCTGGTTCTGAATGAGCACCTCCAGGAGAGAGGCCCAAGCAAGACGCGCCCCGAGGAGCGTCTTGTCACATGTCAACACTGGATCTGTCTGAGCTCCTCCAGGAGAGAAGCCCAAGCAAGACGCGCCCCGAGGAGCATCTTGCCACATGTCAACAATGGGTCTGACTGAGGGCCTCCAGGAGAGAAGCCCAAGCAAGACGCGCCCCAGGGAGCGTCTTGACACATGTCAACACTGGGTCTGACAGAGGGCCTCCACGAGAGAGGCCCAAGCAAGACGCGCCCCGAGGAGTGTCTTGCCACATGTCAACACTGGGTCTGACTGAGCGCCTCCAGGAGAGAGGCCCAAGCAAGACGTGCCCCGAGGAGCGTCAGGCCACATGTCACTACTCAGTCTGACTTTGCGCCTCCAGGAGAGAGGCCCAAGCAAGACGCGCCCCGAGGAGCGTCTTGCCACATGTCAGCACTGGGTCTGACTGAGCACCTCCAGGAGAGAGGCCCCAGCAAGACGCGCCCCGAGGAGCGTCTTGCCTTATGTCAGCACTCGGTCTGACTGAGCGCCTCCAGGAGAGAGGCCCAAGCAAGATGCGCCCGGAGGAGCGTCTTGCCACATGTCAACACTGGGTCTGACAGAGGGCCTCCAGGAGAGAGGCTTAAGCAAGACGCGCCCCGAGGAGCGTCTTGCCACATGTCACCTCTGGTTCTGACTGAGCGCCTCCAGGAGAGAGGCCCAAGCAAGACGCGCCCCGAGGAGCGTCTTGTCACATGTCAACACTGGGTCTTTCTGAGCGCCTCCAGGAGAGAAGCCCAAGCAAGACGCGCCCCGAGGAGCGTCTTGCCACATGTCAGCACTCGGTCTGACTGAGCGCCTCCAGGAGATAGGCCCAAGCAAGACGCACTCCGAGGAGCGTCTTGCCACATGTCAACAATGGGTCTGACTGAGGGCCTCCAGGAGAGAAGCCCAAGCAACACGCGGCCCGAGGAGCGTCTTGCCACATGTCAGCACTCGGTCTGACTGAGCGCCTCCAGGAGAGAGGCCCAAGCAAGACGCGCCCCGAGGAGCGTCTTGCCACATGTCAACAATGGGTCTGACTAAGGGCCTCCAGGAGAGAGGCCCAAGCAAGACGCGCCCCGAGGAGTGTCTTGCCACATGTCACCAGTGGGTCTGACTGAGCGCCTCCAGGAGAGAGGCCCAAGCAAGACGCGCCCCAAGGAGCGTCTTGTCACATGTCAACACTGGGTCTTTCTGAGCGCCTCCAGGAGAGAAGCCCAAGCAAGACGTGCCCCGAGGAACGTCTTTCCACATGTCACCACTTGGTCTGACTGAGCGCCTCCAGGAGAGAGGCCCAAGCAACACGCACCCCGAGGAGCGTCAGGCCACATGCCACTACTCAGTCTGACTGAGCGCCTCCAGGACAGAGGCCCAAGTAAGATGCGCCCCGAGGAGCGTCTTGCCACGTGTCAACACTGGGTCTGATTGAGGGCCTTCTGGAGTGAGGCCCAAGCAAGACGCGCCCCGAGGAGCGTCCTACCACATGTCACTACTCGGTCTGACTGAGCGCCTCCAGGAGAGAGGCCCAAGCAAGACGTGCCCCGAGGAGCGTCTTGCCACATGTCAACAATGGGTCTGACTGAGGGCCTCCAGGAGAGAGGCCCAAATAAGACGCGCCCCGAGGAGCGTCTTGCCACATGTCAACACTGGGTCTGACTGAGGGCCTCCAGGAGAGAAGCCCAAGCAAGATGCGCCCTGAGGAGCATCTTGCCACATGTCAGCACTCGGTCTGACTGAGCGCCTCCAGGAGAGAGGCCCAAGCAAGACGCGCCCCGAGGAGCGTCTTGCCACATGTCAACACTGGGTCTGACTGAGCGCCTCCAGGAGAGAAGCCCAAGCAAGACGCGCCCGGAGGAGCATCTTGCAACATGTCAGCACTCGGTCTGACTGAGCGCCTCCAGGAGAGAGGCCCAAGAAAGACGCGCCCCGAGGAGGGTCTTGACACATGTCTCCTCTGGGTCTGACTGAGCGCCTCCAGGAGAGAGGCCCAAGCAAGACGAGCCCCGACGAGCATCTTGCCACATGTCAACACTGGGTCTGACTGAGTGCCTCCATGAGAGAAGCCCCAGCAAGACGCGCCCCGAGGAGCGTCTTGCCACATGTCAACACTGGGTCTGACTGAGCACCTCCAGGAGAGAGGCCCAAGCAAGACGCGCCCCGAGGAGCGTCTTGCCACATGTCAACACTGGGTCTGACTGAGCGCCTCCAGGAGAGAGGCCCGAGGAGCGTCTTGCCACATGTCACCTCTGGGTCTTACTGAGCGCCTCCAGGAGAGAGGCGCAAGCAAGAAACGCCCGAGGAGCGTCTTGACACATGTCAACACTGGGTTTGACTGAGCGCCTCCAGGAGAGAGGCCCCAGCAAGACGCGCCCCGAGGAGCGTCTTGCCACATGTCAGCACTCGGTCTGACTGAGCGCCTCCAGGAGAGAGGCCCAAGCAAGTAGCGCCCCGAGGAACTTCTTGCAACATGTCAACAATGGGTCTGACTGAGGGCCTCCAGGAAAGAAGCCCAAGCAAGACGCGCCCTGAGGAGCGTCTTGCCACATGTCAACACTGGGTCTAATTGAGCGCCTCCAGGAGAGAGGTCCAAGCAACACGCGCCCCGAGGAGCGTCTTGCCACATGTCAACACTGGGTCTGACTGAGTGCCTCCATGAGAGAAGCCCCAGCAAGACGCGCCCCGAGGAGCGTCTTCCCACATGTCACTACTCGGTCTGACTGAGCGCCTCCAGGAGAGAGGCCCAAGCAAGACCCGCCCCGAGGAGCGTCTTGCCACATGTCAACAATGGGTCTGACTGAGGGCCTCCAGGAGAGAAGCCCTAGCAAGAAGCGCCCCGAGGAGCGTCTTGCCACATGTCAACACTGGGTCTGACTGAGCGCCTCCAGGAGAGAGGCCCAAGCAAGACACGCCCCGAGGAGCGTCTTGACACATGTCAACACTGGGTCTGACTGAGGGCCTCCATAAGAGAAGCCCAAGCAAGACGCGCCCCGAGGAGCGTCTTGCCACATGTCAACAATAGGTCTGACTGAGGGCCTCCAGGAGAGAAGCCAAAGCAAGACGCGCCCCGAGGAGCTTCTTTCCACATGTCAACAATGGGTCTTACTGAGGGCCTCCATGAGAGAAGCCCAAGCAAGATGCGCCCCGAGGAGTGTCTTGCCACATGTCAACACTGTGTCTGACTGAGCGCCTCCAGGAGAGAGGCCCAAGCAAGACGCGCCCCGCGGAGCGTCTTGCCACGTGTCAACACTGAGTCTGACTTAGCGCCTCCAGGAGAGAGGCCCAAGCAAGATGCGCCCCGAGGAGCGTCTTGCCACGTGCCAACACGGGGTCTTACTGAGCGCCTCCAGGAGAGAGGCCCAAGCAAGACGCGCCCCGAGGAGCGTCTTGCCACGTGTCAACACTGGGTCTGACTGAGCGCCTCCAGGAGAGTGGCCCAAGCAAGACGCGCCCCGAGGAGCGTCTTTCCACGTGTCACCACTGGGTCTGACTGAGCGCCTCCAGGAGAGAGGCCCAAGCATGACGCGCCCCGAGGAGCGTCTTGCCACATGTCAACACTGGGTCTGACTGAGCGCCTCCAGGAGAGAGGCCCAAGCAAGACGCGCCCCGAGGAGCGTCTTGCCACATGTCAACACTGGGTCTGACTGAGCGCCTCCAGGAGAGAGGCCCAAGCAAGACGCGCCCCGAGGAGCGTCTTGCCACATGTCAACAATGGGTCTGACTGAGGGCCTCCAGGAGAGAGGCCCAAGCAAGACGCGCCCCGAGGAGCGTCTTGCCACATGTCACCTCTGGTTCTGAATGAGCACCTCCAGGAGAGAGGCCCAAGCAAGACGCGCCCCGAGGAGCGTCTTGTCACATGTCAACACTGGATCTGTCTGAGCTCCTCCAGGAGAGAAGCCCAAGCAAGACGCGCCCCGAGGAGCATCTTGCCACATGTCAACAATGGGTCTGACTGAGGGCCTCCAGGAGAGAAGCCCAAGCAAGACGCGCCCCAGGGAGCGTCTTGACACATGTCAACACTGGGTCTGACAGAGGGCCTCCACGAGAGAGGCCCAAGCAAGACGCGCCCCGAGGAGTGTCTTGCCACATGTCAACACTGGGTCTGACTGAGCGCCTCCAGGAGAGAGGCCCAAGCAAGACGTGCCCCGAGGAGCGTCAGGCCACATGTCACTACTCAGTCTGACTTTGCGCCTCCAGGAGAGAGGCCCAAGCAAGACGCGCCCCGAGGAGCGTCTTGCCACATGTCAGCACTGGGTCTGACTGAGCACCTCCAGGAGAGAGGCCCCAGCAAGACGCGCCCCGAGGAGCGTCTTGCCTTATGTCAGCACTCGGTCTGACTGAGAGCCTCCAGGAGAGAGGCCCAAGCAAGATGCGCCCGGAGGAGCGTCTTGCCACATGTCAAAACTGGGTCTGACAGAGGGCCTCCAGGAGAGAGGCCCAAGCAAGACGCGCCCCGAGGAGCGTCTTGCCACATGTCACCTCTGGTTCTGACTGAGCGCCTCCAGGAGAGAGGCCCAAGCAAGACGCGCCCCGAGGAGCGTCTTGTCACATGTCAACACTGGGTCTTTCTGAGCGCCTCCAGGAGAGAAGCCCAAGCAAGACGCGCCCCGAGGAGCGTCTTGCCACATGTCAGCACTCGGTCTGACTGAGCGCCTCCAGGAGATAGGCCCAAGCAAGACGCACTCCGAGGAGCGTCTTGCCACATGTCAACAATGGGTCTGACTGAGGGCCTCCAGGAGAGAAGCCCAAGCAACACGCAGCCCGAGGAGCGTCTTGCCACATGTCAGCACTCGGTCTGACTGAGCGCCTCCAGGAGAGAGGCCCAAGCAAGACGCGCCCCGAGGAGCGTCTTGCCACATGTCAACAATGGGTCTGACTAAGGGCCTCCAGGAGAGAGGCCCAAGCAAGACGCGCCCCGAGGAGTGTCTTGCCACATGTCACCAGTGGGTCTGACTGAGCGCCTCCAGGAGAGAGGCCCAAGCAAGACGCGCCCCATGGAGCGTCTTGTCACATGTCAACACTGGGTCTTTCTGAGCGCCTCCAGGAGAGAAGCCCAAGCAAGACGTGCCCCGAGGAACGTCTTTCCACATGTCACCACTTGGTCTGACTGAGCGCCTCCAGGAGAGAGGCCCAAGCAACACTCACCCCGAGGAGCGTCAGGCCACATGCCACTACTCAGTCTGACTGAGCGCCTCCAGGACAGAGGCCCAAGTAAGATGCGCCCCGAGGAGCGTCTTGCCACGTGTCAACACTGGGTCTGATTGAGGGCCTTCTGGAGTGAGGCCCAAGCAAGACGCGCCCCGAGGAGCGTCCTACCACATGTCAATACTCGGTCTGACTGAGCGCCTCCAGGAGAGAGGCCCAAGCAAGACGTGCCCCGAGGAGCGTCTTGCCACATGTCAACAATGGGTCTGACTGAGGGCCTCCAGGAGAGAAGCCCAAGCAAGACGCGCCCCGAGGAGCGTCTTGCCACATGTCAACACTGGGTCTGACTGAGGGCCTCCAGGAGAGAGGCCCAAATAAGACGCGCCCCGAGGAGCGTCTTGCCACATGTCAACACTGGGTCTGACTGAGGGCCTCCAGGAGAGAAGCCCAAGCAAGATGCGCCCTGAGGAGCATCTTGCCACATGTCAGCACTCGGTCTGACTGAGCGCCTCCAGGAGAGAGGCCCAAGCAAGACGCGCCCCGAGGAGCGTCTTGCCACATGTCAACACTGGGTCTGACTGAGCGCCTCCAGGAGAGAAGCCCAAGCAAGACGCGCCCGGAGGAGCATCTTGCAACATGTCAGCACTCGGTCTGACCGAGCGCCTCCAGGAGAGAGGCCCAAGCAAGACGCGCCCCGAGGAGGGTCTTGACACATGTCTCCTCTGGGTCTGACTGAGCGCCTCCAGGAGAGAGGCCCAAGCAAGACGAGCCCCGACGAGCATCTTGCCACATGTCAACACTGGGTCTGACTGAGTGCCTCCATGAGAGAAGCCCCAGCAAGACGCGCCCCGAGGAGCGTCTTGCCACATGTCAACACTGGGTCTGACTGAGCACCTCCAGGAGAGAGGCCCAAGCAAGACGCGCCCCGAGGAGCGTCTTGCCACATGTCAACACTGGGTCTGACTGAGCGCCTCCAGGAGAGAGGCCCGAGGAGCGTCTTGCCACATGTCACCTCTGGGTCTTACTGAGCGCCTCCAGGAGAGAGGCGCAAGCAAGAAACGCCCGAGGAGCGTCTTGACACATGTCAACACTGGGTTTGACTGAGCGCCTCCTGGAGAGAGGCCCCAGCAAGACGCGCCCCGAGGAGCGTCTTGCCACATGTCAGCACTCGGTCTGACTGAGCGCCTCCAGGAGAGAGGCCCAAGCAAGTAGCGCCCCGAGGAACTTCTTGCCACATGTCAACAATGGGTCTGACTGAGGGCCTCCAGGAAAGAAGCCCAAGCAAGACGCGCCCTGAGGAGCGTCTTGCCACATGTCAACACTGGGTCTAATTGAGCGCCTCCAGGAGAGAGGTCCAAGCAACACGCGCCCCGAGGAGCGTCTTGCCACATGTCAACACTGGGTCTGACTGAGTGCCTCCATGAGAGAAGCCCCAGCAAGACGCGCCCCGAGGAGCGTCTTCCCACATGTCACTACTCGGTCTGACTGAGCGCCTCCAGGAGAGAGGCCCAAGCAAGACCCGCCCCGAGGAGCGTCTTGCCACATGTCAACAATGGGTCTGACTGAGGGCCTCCAGGAGAGAAGCCCTAGCAAGAAGCGCCCCGAGGAGCGTCTTGCCACATGTCAACACTGGGTCTGACTGAGCGCCTCCAGGAGAGAGGCCCAAGCAAGACACGCCCCGAGGAGCGTCTTGACACATGTCAACACTGGGTCTGACTGAGGGCCTCCATAAGAGAAGCCCAAGCAAGACGCGCCCCGAGGAGCGTCTTGCCACATGTCAACAATAGGTCTGACTGAGGGCCTCCAGGAGAGAAGCCAAAGCAAGACGCGCCCCGAGGAGCTTCTTTCCACATGTCAACAATGGGTCTTACTGAGGGCCTCCATGAGAGAAGCCCAAGCAAGATGCGCCCCGAGGAGTGTCTTGCCACATGTCAACACTGTGTCTGACTGAGCGCCTCAAGGAGAGAGGCCCAAGCAAGACGCGCCCCGCGGAGCGTCTTGCCACGTGTCAACACTGAGTCTGACTTAGCGCCTCCAGGAGAGAGGCCCAAGCAAGATGCGCCCCGAGGAGCGTCTTGCCACGTGTCACCACTGGGTCTGACTGAGCTCCTCCAGGAGAGAGGCCCAAGCAAGACGCGCCCAGAGGAGCATCTTGCCACGTGTCACCACTGGGTCTTATTGAGCACCTCCAGGAGAGAGGCCCTAGCAAGACGCGCCCCGAGGAGCGTCTTGCCTTATGTCAGCACTCGGTCTGACTGAGCGCCTCCAGGAGAGAGGCCCAAGCAAGACGCGCCCCGAGGAGCGTCTTGCCACATGTCACTACTCGGTCTAACTGAGCGCCTCCAGGAGAGAGGTCCAAGCAAGACGCGCCCCGAGGAGCGTCTTGCCAAATGTCACTACTCGGTCTGACTGAGCGCCTCCAGGAGGGAGGTCCAAGCAAGACGCGCCCCGAGGAGCGTCTTGCCACATGTCACTACTCGGTCTGACTGAGAGCCTCCAGGAGAGAGGCCCAAGCAAGACGTGACCCGAGGAGCGTCTTGCCACATGTAAACAATGGGTCTGACTGAGGGCCTCCAGGAGAGAAGCCCAAGCAAGAAGCGCCCCGAGGAGCATCTTGCCACATGTAAACACTGGGTCTGACTGAGCGCCTCCAGGAGAGAGGCCCAAGCAAGACACGCCCCGAGGAGCGTCTTGACACATGTCAACACTAGGTCTGACTGAGGGCCTCCATGAGGGAAGCCCAAGCAAGACGCGCCCCGAGGAGCGTCTTGACACATGTCTCCTCTGGGTCTGACTGAGCGCCTCCAGGAGAGAGGCCCAAGCAAGATGTGCCCCGAGGAGCATCTTGCCACATGTCACCTCTGGGTCTGACTGAGCGCCTCCAGGAGAGAGGCCCAAGCAAGACGTGCCACGAGGAGCATCTTGCCACATGTCACCTCTGGGTCTGACTGAGCGCCTCCAGGAGAGAGGCGCAAGCAAGAAACGCCCGAGGAGCGTCTTGACACATGTCAACACTGGGTCTGACTGAGCGCCTCCAGGAGAGAGGCCCCAGCAAGACGCGCCCCGAGGAGCGTCTTGCCACATGTCAGCACTCGGTCTGACTGAGCGCCTCCGGGAGAGAGGCCCAAGCAAGAAGCGCCCCGAGGAGCGTCTTGCCACATGTCAAAAATGGGTCTGACTGAGGGCCTCCAGGAGAGAAGCCCAAGCAAGACGCGCCCCGAGGAGCGTCTTGCCACATGTCAACACTGGGCCTGACTGAGCGCCTCCAGGAGAGAGGCCCAAGCAAGACACGCCCCGAGGAGCGTCTTGACACATGTCAACACTGGGTCTGACAGAGGGCATCCAGGAGAGAGGCCCAAGCAATACGCGCCCCGAGGAGCGTCTTGCCACATGTCAACAATGGGTCTGACAGAGGGCATCCAGGAGAGAGGCCCAAGCAAGACGCGCCCCGAGGAGCGTCTTGCCACATGTCAACACTGGGTCTGACTGAGCGCCTCCAGGAGAGAGGCCCAAGCAAGACGCGCCCCGAGGAGCGTCTTGCCACATGTCAGCAATGGGTCTGACTGAGGGCCTCCAGGAGAGAGGCCCAAGCAAGACGCGCCCCGAGGAGCGTCTTGCCACATGTTACCTCTGGTTCTGAATGAGCACCTCCAGGAGAGAGGCCCAAGCAAGACGCGCCCCGAGGAGCGTCTTGTCACATGTCAACACTGGATCTGTCTGAGCTCCTCCAGGAGAGAAGCCCAATGTCACATGTGTCAAGACGCTCCTCGGGGCGTGTCTTGCTTGGGCCTCTCTCCTGGAGGCGCTCAGTCAGGCCCATTGTTGACATGTGGCAAGACGCTCCTCGGGTCACGTCTTGCTTGGGCCTCTCTCCTGGAGGCTCTCAGTCAGACCGAGTAGTGACATGTGGCAAGACAATCCTCGGGGCGCGTCTTGCTTGGACCTCCCTCCTGGAGGCGCTCAGTCAGACCGAGTAGTGACATTTTGCAAGACGCTCATCGGGGCGCGTCTTGCTTGGACCTCTCTCCTGGAGGCGCTCAGTTAGACCGAGTAGTGACATGTGGCAAGACGCTCCTCGGGGCGCGTCTTGCTTGGGCCTCTCTCCTGGAGGAGCTCAGTCAGACCCAGTGGTGACACGTGGCAAGACGCTCCTCGGGGCGCATCTTGCTTGGGCCTCTCTCCTGGAGGCGCTAAGTCAGACTCAGTGTTGACACGTGGCAAGACGCTCCGCGGGGCGCGTCTTGCTTGGGCCTCTCTCCTGGAGGCGCTCAGTCAGACACAGTGTTGACATGTGGCAAGACACTCCTCGGGGCGCATCTTGCTTTGGCTTCTCTCATGGAGGCCCTCAGTAAGACCCATTGTTGACATGTGGAAAGAAGCTCCTCGGGGCGCGTCTTGCTTTGGCTTCTCTCCTGGAGGCCCTCAGTCAGACCTATTGTTGACATGTGG
Source organism: Nothobranchius furzeri (assembly GCF_043380555.1). NCBI lineage: Eukaryota > Metazoa > Chordata > Actinopteri > Cyprinodontiformes > Nothobranchiidae > Nothobranchius > Nothobranchius furzeri. Next base: position 16,281,698 of record NC_091757.1, on the reverse strand, counting down.
CAAGACGCTCCTCGGGGCGCGTCTTGCTTGGGCTTCTCTCATGGAGGCTCTCAGTCAGACCCAGTGTTGACATGTGTCAAGACGCTCCTCGGGGCGTGTCTTGCTTGGGCCTCTCTCCTGGAGGCGCTCAGTCAGACCCAGTGTTGACATGTGGCAAGACGCTCCTCGGGGCGCTTCTTGCTTGGGCTTCTCTCCTGGAGGCCCTCAGTCAGACCCATTGTTGACATGTGGCAAGACGCTCCTCGGGGCGGGTCTTGCTTGGGCCTCTCTCCTGGAGGCGCTCAGTCAGACCGAGTAGTGACATGTGGGAAGACGCTCCTCGGGGCGAGTCTTGCTGGGGCTTCTCTCATGGAGGCACTCAGTCAGACCCAGTGTTGACATGTGGCAAGACGCTCCTCGGGGCGCGTGTTGCTTGGACCTCTCTCCTGGAGGCGCTCAATTAGACCCAGTGTTGACATGTTGCAAGACGCTCCTCAGGGCGCGTCTTGCTTGGGCTTCTTTCCTGGAGGCCCTCAGTCAGACCCATTGTTGACATGTGGCAAGAAGTTCCTCGGGGCGCTACTTGCTTGGGCCTCTCTCCTGGAGGCGCTCAGTCAGACCGAGTGCTGACATGTGGCAAGACGCTCCTCGGGGCGCGTCTTGCTGGGGCCTCTCTCCTGGAGGCGCTCAGTCAAACCCAGTGTTGACATGTGTCAAGACGCTCCTCGGGCGTTTCTTGCTTGCGCCTCTCTCCTGGAGGCGCTCAGTAAGACCCAGAGGTGACATGTGGCAAGACGCTCCTCGGGCCTCTCTCCTGGAGGCGCTCAGTCAGACCCAGTGTTGACATGTGGCAAGACGCTCCTCGGGGCGCATCTTGCTTGGGCCTCTCTCCTGGAGGTGCTCAGTCAGACCCAGTGTTGACATGTGGCAAGACGCTCCTCGGGGCGCGTCTTGCTGGGGCTTCTCTCATGGAGGCACTCAGTCAGACCCAGTGTTGACATGTAGCAAGATGCTCATCGGGGCTCGTCTTGCTTGGGCCTCTCTCCTGGAGGCGCTCAGTCAGACCCAGAGGAGACATGTGTCAAGACCCTCCTCGGGGCGCGTCTTGCTTGGGCCTCTCTCCTGGAGGCGCTCAGTCAGACCGAGTGCTGACATGTTGCAAGATGCTCCTCCGGGCGCGTCTTGCTTGGGCTTCTCTCCTGGAGGCGCTCAGTCAGACCCAGTGTTGACATGTGGCAAGACGCTCCTCGGGGCGCGTCTTGCTTGGGCCTCTCTCCTGGAGGCGCTCAGTCAGACCGAGTGCTGACATGTGGCAAGATGCTCCTCAGGGCGCATCTTGCTTGGGCTTCTCTCCTGGAGGCCCTCAGTCAGACCCAGTGTTGACATGTGGCAAGACGCTCCTCGGGGCGCGTCTTATTTGGGCCTCTCTCCTGGAGGCCCTCAGTCAGACCCAGTGTTGACATGTGGCAAGACGCTCCTCGGGGCGCGTCTTGCTTGGGCTTCTCTCCTGGAGGCCCTCAGTCAGACCCATTGTTGACATGTGGCAAGACGCTCCTCGGGGCACGTCTTGCTTGGGCCTCTCTCCTGGAGGCGCTCAGTCAGACCGAGTAGTGACATGTGGTAGGACGCTCCTCGGGGCGCGTCTTGCTTGGGCCTCACTCCAGAAGGCCCTCAATCAGACCCAGTGTTGACACGTGGCAAGACGCTCCTCGGGGCGCATCTTACTTGGGCCTCTCTCCTGGAGGCGCTCAGTCAGACTGAGTAGTGGCATGTGGCCTGACGCTCCTCGGGGTGCGTGTTGCTTGGGCCTCTCTCCTGGAGGCGCTCAGTCAGACCAAGTGGTGACATGTGGAAAGACGTTCCTCGGGGCACGTCTTGCTTGGGCTTCTCTCCTGGAGGCGCTCAGAAAGACCCAGTTTTGACATGTGACAAGACGCTCCTTGGGGCGCGTCTTGCTTGGGCCTCTCTCCTGGAGGCGCTCAATCAGACCCACTGGTGACATGTGGCAAGACACTCCTCGGGGCGCGTCTTGCTTGGGCCTCTCTCCTGGAGGCCCTTAGTCAGACCCATTGTTGACATGTGGCAAGACGCTCCTCGGGGCGCGTCTTGCTTGGGTCTCTCTCCTGGAGGCGCTCAGTCAGACCGAGTGCTGACATGTGGCAAGACGCTCCTCGGGCCGCGTGTTGCTTGGGCTTCTCTCCTGGAGGCCCTCAGTCAGACCCATTGTTGACATGTGGCAAGACGCTCCTCGGAGTGCGTCTTGCTTGGGCCTATCTCCTGGAGGCGCTCAGTCAGACCGAGTGCTGCCATGTGGCAAGACGCTCCTCGGGGCGCGTCTTGCTTGGGCTTCTCTCCTGGAGGCGCTCAGAAAGACCCAGTGTTGACATGTGACAAGACGCTCCTCGGGGCGCGTCTTGCTTGGGCCTCTCTCCTGGAGGCGCTCAGTCAGAACCATAGGTGACATGTGGCAAGACGCTCCTCGGGGCGCGTCTTGCTTGGGCCTCTCTCCTGGAGGCCCTCTGTCAGACCCAGTGTTGACATGTGGCAAGACGCTCCTCCGGGCGCATCTTGCTTGGGCCTCTCTCCTGGAGGCGCTCAGTCAGACCGAGTGCTGACATAAGGCAAGACGCTCCTCGGGGCGCGTCTTGCTGGGGCCTCTCTCCTGGAGGTGCTCAGTCAGACCCAGTGCTGACATGTGGCAAGATGCTCCTCGGGGCGCGTCTTGCTTGGGCCTCTCTCCTGGAGGCGCAAAGTCAGACTGAGTAGTGACATGTGGCCTGACGCTCCTCGGGGCACGTCTTGCTTGGGCCTCTCTCCTGGAGGCGCTCAGTCAGAACCAGAGGTGACATGTGGCAAGACGCTCCTCGGGGCGCGTCTTGCTTGGGCTTCTCTCCTGGAGGCGCTCAGAAAGACCCAGTGTTGACATGTGACAAGACGCTCCTCGGGGCGCGTCTTGCTTGGGCCTCTCTCCTGGAGGCGCTCAGTCAGAACCAGAGGTGACATGTGGCAAGACGCTCCTCGGGGCGCATCTTGCTTGGGCCTCTCTCCTGGAGGCCCTCTGTCAGACCCAGTGTTGACATGTGGCAAGACGCTCCTCCGGGCGCATCTTGCTTGGGCCTCTCTCCTGGAGGCGCTCAGTCAGACCGAGTGCTGACATAAGGCAAGACGCTCCTCGGGGCGCGTCTTGCTGGGGCCTCTCTCCTGGAGGTGCTCAGTCAGACCCAGTGCTGACATGTGGCAAGACGCTCCTCGGGGCGCGTCTTGCTTGGGCCTCTCTCCTGGAGGCGCAAAGTCAGACTGAGTAGTGACATGTGGCCTGACGCTCCTCGGGGCACGTCTTGCTTGGGCCTCTCTCCTGGAGGCGCTCAGTCAGACCCAGTGTTGACATGTGGCAAGACACTCCTCGGGGCGCGTCTTGCTTGGGCCTCTCTCGTGGAGGCCCTCTGTCAGACCCAGTGTTGACATGTGTCAAGACGCTCCCTGGGGCGCGTCTTGCTTGGGCTTCTCTCCTGGAGGCCCTCAGTCAGACCCATTGTTGACATGTGGCAAGATGCTCCTCGGGGCGCGTCTTGCTTGGGCTTCTCTCCTGGAGGAGCTCAGACAGATCCAGTGTTGACATGTGACAAGACGCTCCTCGGGGCGCGTCTTGCTTGGGCCTCTCTCCTGGAGGTGCTCATTCAGAACCAGAGGTGACATGTGGCAAGATGCTCCTCGGGGCGCGTCTTGCTTGGGCCTCTCTCCTGGAGGCCCTCAGTCAGACCCATTGCTGACATGTGGCAAGACGCTCCTCGGGGCGCGTCTTGCTTGGGCCTCTCTCCTGGAGGCGCTCAGTCAGACCCAGTGTTGACATGTGGCAAGACGCTCCTCGGGGCGCATCTTGCTTGGGCCTCTCTCCTGGAGGCGCTCAGTCAGACCCAGTGTTGACATGTGGCAAGACGCTCCTCGGGGCGCGTCTTGCTTGGGCCTCTCTCCTGGAGGCGCTCAGTCAGACCCAGTGATGACACGTGGAAAGACGCTCCTCGGGGCGCGTCTTGCTTGGGCCACTCTCCTGGAGGCGCTCAGTCAGACCCAGTGTTGACACGTGGCAAGACGCTCCTCGGGGCGCGTCTTGTTTGGGCCTCTCTCCTGGAGGCGCTCAGTCAGACCCCGTGTTGGCACGTGGCAAGACACACCTCGGGGCGCGTCTTGGTTGGGCCTCTCTCCTGGAGGCACTCATTCAGACCCAGTGGTGACGTGAGGCAAGACGCTCCTCGGGGCGCGTATTGCTTGGGCCTCTCTCCTGAATGCCCTCTGTAAGACCGAGTGTTGACGTGTGGCAAGACTCTCCTCGGGGCCCGTCTTGCTTGGGCTTCTCTCATGGAGGCCCTCAGTCCGACCCAGTGTTGACATGTGTCAAGACGCTCCTCGGGGCGTGTCTTGCTTGGGCCTCTCTCCTGGAGGCGCTCAGTCAGACCCAGTGTTGACATGTGGCAAGACGCTCCTCTGGGCGCGTCTTGCTTGGGCTTCTCTCCTGGAGGCCCTCAGTCAGACCCATTGTTGACATGTGGCAAGACGCTCCTCGGGGCACGTCTTGCTTGGGCCTCTCTCCTGGAGGCGCTCAGTCAGACCGAGTAGTGACATGTGGCAAGACGCTCCTCGGGGCACGTCTTGCTTGGGCCTCTCTCCTGGAGGCGCTCAGTCAGACCCAGTGTTGACACGTGGCAAGACGCTCCTCGGGGCGCGTCTTGTTTGGGCCTCTCTCCTGGAGGCGCTCAGTCAGACCCCGTGTTGGCACGTGGCAAGACACACCTCGGGGCGCGTCTTGGTTGGGCCTCTCTCCTGGAGGCACTCATTCAGACCCAGTGGTGACGTGAGGCAAGACGCTCCTCGGGGCGCGTATTGCTTGGGCCTCTCTCCTGAATGCCCTCTGTAAGACCGAGTGTTGACGTGTGGCAAGACTCTCCTCGGGGCCCGTCTTGCTTGGGCTTCTCTCATGGAGGCCCTCAGTCCGACCCAGTGTTGACATGTGTCAAGACGCTCCTCGGGGCGTGTCTTGCTTGGGCCTCTCTCCTGGAGGCGCTCAGTCAGACCCAGTGTTGACATGTGGCAAGACGCTCCTCTGGGCGCGTCTTGCTTGGGCTTCTCTCCTGGAGGCCCTCAGTCAGACCCATTGTTGACATGTGGCAAGACGCTCCTCGGGGCACGTCTTGCTTGGGCCTCTCTCCTGGAGGCGCTCAGTCAGACCGAGTAGTGACATGTGGCAAGACGCTCCTCGGGGCACGTCTTGCTTGGGCCTCTCTCCTGGAGGCGCTCAGTCAGACCCAGTGTTGACATGTGGCAAGACGCTCCTCTGGGCGCGTCTTGCTTGGGCCTCTCTCCTGGAGGCGCTCAGTCAGACCCAGTGTTGACATGTGGCAAGACGCTCCTCTGGGCGCGTCTTGCTTGGGCTTCTCTCCTGGAGGCCCTCAGTCAGACCCATTGTTGACATGTGGCAAGACGCTCCTCGGGGCGCGTCTTGCTTGGGCCTCTCTCCTGGAGGCGCTCAGTCAGACCGAGTGCTGACATAAGGCAAGACGCTCCTCGGGGCGCGTCTTGCTGGGGCCTCTCTCCTGGAGGTGCTCAATCAGACCCAGTGGTGACACGTGGCAAGACGCTCCTCTGGGCGCGTCTTGCTTGGGCCTCTCTCCTGGAGGAGCTCAGTCAGACCCAGTGGTGACACGTGGCAAGACGCTCCTCGGGGCGCATCTTGCTTGGGCCTCTCTCCTGGAGGCGCTAAGTCAGACCCAGTGTTGACACGTGGCAAGACGCTCCTCGGGGCGCGTCTTGCTTGGGCCTCTCTCCTGGAGGCGCTCAGTCAGACACAGTGTTGACATGTGGCAAGACACTCCTCGGGGCGCGTCTTGCTTGGCCTTCTCTCATGGAGGCCCTCAGTAAGACCCATTGTTGACATGTGGAAAGAAGCTCCTCGGGGCGCGTCTTGCTTTGGCTTCTCTCCTGGAGGCCCTCAGTCAGACCCATTGTTGACATGTGGCATGACGGTCCTCGGGGCGCGTATTGCTTGGGCCTCTCTCCTGGATACCCTCTGTCAGACCCAGTGTTGACATGTGGCAAGACTCTCCTCGGGGCGCGTCTTGCTTGGGCTTCTCTCATGGAGGCCCTCAGTCAGACCCAGTGTTGACATGTGTCAAGACGCTCCTCGGGGCGTGTCTTGCTTGGGCCTCTCTCCTGGAGGCGCTAAGTCAGACCCAGTGTTGAAATGTGGCAAGATTCTCCTCGGGGCGCTTCTTGCTTGGGCTTCTCTCCTGGAGGCACTCAGTCAGACCCAGTGTTGACATGTGGCAAGACGCTCCTCGGGGCGCGTGTTGCTTGGACCTCTCTCCTGGAGGCGCTCAGTCAGACCGAGTGCTGACATGTGGCAAGACGCTCCTCGGGGCGCGTCTTGCTGGGGCCTCTCTCCTGGAGGCGCTCAGTCAGACCGAGTGCTGACATGTGGCAAGACGCTCCTCGGGGCGCGTCTTGCTGGGGCCTCTCTCCTGGAGGCGCTCAGTCAGACCCAGTGTTGACATGTGTCAAGACGCTCCTCGGGCGTTTCTTGCTTGCGCCTCTCTCCTGGAGGCGCTCAGTCAGACCCAGAGGTGACATGTGGCAAGATGCTCCTCGGGGCACGTCTTGCTTTGGCCTCTCTCCTGGAGGCGCTCAGTCAGACCCAGAGGAGACATGTGTCAAGACGCTCCTCGGGGCGCGTCTTGCTTGGGCCTCTCTCCTGGAGGCGCTCAGTCAGACCGAGTGCTGACATGTGGCAAGACGCTCCTCCGGGCGCGTCTTGCTTGGGCCTCTCTCCTGGAGGCGCTCAGTCAGACCCAGTGTTCACATGTGGCAAGATGCTCCTCGGGTCGCGTCTTGCTTGGACCTCCCTCCTGGAGGCGCTCAGTCAGACCGAGTAGTGACATTTGGCAAGACGCTCCTCGGGGCGCGTCTTGCTTGGACCTCTCTCCTGGAGGCGCTCAATTAGACCGAGTAGTGACATGTGGCAAGACGCTCCTCGGGGTGCGTCTTGCTTGGGCCTCTCTCCTGGAGGCGCTCAGTCAGACCGAGTGCTGACATAAGGCAAGACGCTCCTCGGGGCGCGTCTTGCTGGGGCCTCTCTCCTGGAGGTGCTCAATCAGACCCAGTGGTGACACGTGGCAAGATGCAACCTCTGGGCGTGTCTTGCTTGGGCCTCTCTCCTGGAGGAGCTCAGTCAGACCCAGTGGTGACACGTGGCAAGACGCTCCTCGGGGCGCATCTTGCTTGGGCCTCTCTCCTGGAGGCGCTAAGTCAGACCCAGTGTTGACACGTGGCAAGACGCTCCTCGGGGCGCGTCTTGCTTGGGCCTCTCTCCTGGAGGAGCTCAGTCAGACCCAGTGGTGACACGTGGCAAGACGCTCCTCGGGGCGCATCTTGCTTGGGCCTCTCTCCTGGATGCGCTAAGTCAGACCCAGTGTTGACACGTGGCAAGACGCTCCTCGGGGCGCGTCTTGCTTGGGCCTCTCTCCTGGAGGCGCTCAGTCAGACACAGTGTTGACATGTGGCAAGACACTCCTCGGGGCGCGTCTTGCTTGGGCTTCTCTCATGGAGGCCCTCAGTAAGACCCATTGTTGACATGTGGAAAGAAGCTCCTCGGGGCGCGTCTTGCTTTGGCTTCTCTCCTGGAGGCCCTCAGTCAGACCCATTGTTGACATGTGGCAAGACGCTCCTCGGGGCGCGTATTGCTTGGGCCTCTCTCCTGCATGCCCTCTGTCAGACCCAGTGTTGACATGTGGCAAGACTCTCCTCGGGGCGCGTCTTGCTTGGGCTTCTCTCATGGAGGCCCTCAGTCAGACCCAGTGTTGACATGTGTCAAGACGCTCCTCGGGGCGTGTCTTGCTTGGGCTTCTCTCCTGGAGGCGCTCAGTCAGACCCAGTGTTGACATGTGGCAAGACGCTCCTCGGGGCGCTTCTTGCTTGGGCTTCTCTCCTGGAGGCCCTCAGTCAGACCCATTGTTGACATGTGGCAAGACGCTCCTCGGGGCGCGTCTTGCTTGGGCTTCTCGTGGCAAGACGCTCCTCGGGGCGCATCTTGCTTGGTCCTCTCTCCTGGAGGCGCTAAGTCAGACCCAGTGTTGACACGTGGCAAGACGCTCCTCGGGGCGCGTCTTGCTTGGGCCTCTCTCCTGGAGGCGCTCAGTCAGACACAGTGTTGACATGTGGCAAGACACTCCTCGGGGCGCGTCTTGCTTGGCCTTCTCTCATGGAGGCCCTCAGTAAGACCCATTGTTGACATGTGGAAAGAAGCTCCTCGGGGCGCGTCTTGCTTTGGCTTCTCTCCTGGAGGCCCTCAGTCAGACCCATTGTTGACATGTGGCAAGACGGTCCTCGGGGCGCGTATTGCTTGGGCCTCTCTCCTGGATGCCCTCTGTCAGACCCAGTGTTGACATGTGGCAAGACTCTCCTCGGGGCGCGTCTTCCTTGGGCTTCTCTCATGGAGGCCCTCAGTCAGACCCAGTGTTGACATGTGTCAAGACGCTCCTCGGGGCGTGTCTTGCTTGGCCCTCTCTCCTGGAGGCGCTCAGTCAGACCCAGTGTTGAAATGTGGCAAGACGCTCCTCGGGGCGCTTCTTGCTTGGGCTTCTCTCCTGGAGGCACTCAGTCAGACCCAGTGTTGACATGTGGCAAGACGCTCCTCGGGGCGCGTGTTGCTTGGACCTCTCTCCTGGAGGCGCTCAGTCAGACCGAGTAGTGACATGTGGCAAGACGCTCCTCGGGGCGCGTCTTGCTTGGGCCTCTCTCCTGGAGGCGCTCAGTCAGACACAGTGTTGACATGTGGCAAGACACTCCTCGGGGCGCGTCTTGCTTGGCCTTCTCTCATGGAGGCCCTCAGTAAGACCCATTGTTGACATGTGGAAAGAAGCTCCTCGGGGTGCGACTTGCTTTGGCTTCTCTCCTGGAGGCCCTCAGTCAGACCCATTGTTGACATGTGGCAAGACGGTCCTCGGGGCGCGTATTGCTTGGGCCTCTCTCCTGGATGCCCTCTGTCAGACCCAGTGTTGACATGTGGCAAGACTCTCCTCGGGGCGCGTCTTGCTTGGGCTTCTCTCATGGAGGCCCTCAGTCAGACCCAGTGTTGACATGTGTCAAGACGATCCTCGGGGCGTGTCTTGCTTGGGCCTCTCTCCTGGAGGCGCTCAGTCAGACCCAGTGTTGAAATGTGGCAAGACGCTCCTCGGGGCGCTTCTTGCTTGGGCTTCTCTCCTGGAGGCACTCAGTCAGACCCAGTGTTGACAAGTGGCAAGACGCTCCTCGGGGCGCGTGTTGCTTGGACCTCTCTCCTGGAGGCGCTCAGTCAGACCGAGTAGTGACATGTGGCAAGACGCTCCTCGGGGCGCATCTTGCTTGGGCCTCTCTCCTGGAGGCGCTCAATTAGACCCAGTGTTGACATGTGGCAAGACGCTCCTCGGGGCGCTTCTTGCTTGGGCTTCTCTCCTGGAGGCCCTCAGTCAGACCCATTGTTGACATGTGGCAAGACGCTCCTCGGGGCGCTTCTTGCTCTGGCCTCTCTCCTGGAGGCGCTCAGTCAGACCGAGTGCTGACATGTGGCAAGACGCTCCTCGGGGCGCGTCTTGCTGGGGCCTCTCTCCTGGAGGCGCTCAGTCAGACCCAGTGTTGACATGTGTCAAGACGCTCCTCTGGCGTTTCTTGCTTGCGCCTCTCTCCTGGAGGCGCTCAGTCAGACCCAGAGGTGACATGTGGCAAGATGCTCCTCGGGGCACGTCTTGCTTGGGCCTCTCTCCTGGAGGCGCTCAGTCAGACCCAGAGGAGACATGTGTCAAGACGCTCCTCGGGGCGCGTCTTGCTTGGGCCTCTCTCCTGGAGGCGCTCAGTCAGACCGAGTGCTGACATGTGGCAAGACGCTCCTCCGGGCGCGTCTTGCTTGGGCCTCTCTCCTGGAGGCGCTCAGTCAGACCCAGTGTTCACATGTGGCAAGACGCTCCTCGGGGCGCGTCTTGCTTGGGCCTCTCTCCTGGAGGTGCTCAGTCAGACCCAGTGTTGACATGTGGAAAGACGCTCCTCGGGGCGCGTCTTGCTTGGGCCTCTCTCCTGGAGGCGCTCAGTCAGACCGAGTGCTGACATGTGGCAAGACGCTCCTCGGGGCGCATCTGGCTTGGGCTTCTCTCCTGGAGGCCCTCAGTCAGACCCAGTGTTGACATGTGGCAAGACGCTCCTCGGGGCACGTCTTATTTGGGCCTCTCTCCTGGGGGCCCTCAGTCAGACCCAATGTTGACATGTGGCAAGACGCTGCTCGGGGCGCGTCTTGCTTGGGCTTCTCTCCTGGAGGCCCTCAGTCAGACCCATTGTTGACATGTGGCAAGACGCTCCTCGGGGCACGTCTTGCTTGGGCCTCTCTCCTGGAGGCGCTCAGTCAGACCGAGTAGTGACATGTGGCAAGACGCTCCTCGGGGCACGTCTTGCTTGGACCTCCCTCCTGGAAGCGCTCAGTCAGACCGAGTAGTGACATGTGGCAAGACGCTCCTCGGGGCGTGTCTTGCTTGGACCTCTCTCCTGGAGGCGCTCAGTTAGACCGAGTAGTGACATGTGGCAAGACGCTCCTCGGGGCGGGTCTTGCTTGGGCCTCTCTCCTGGAGGCGCTCAGTCAGACCCAGTGTTGACACGTGGCAAGACGCTCCTCGGGGCGCGTCTTGCTTGGGCCTCTCTCCTGGAGGCGCTCAGTCAGACCCAGTGTTGGCATGTGGCAAGACACACCTCGGGGCGCGTCTTGATTGGGCCTCTCTCCTGGAGGCGCTCATTCAGACCCAGTGGTGACGTGTGGCAAGACGCTCCTCGGGGCGCATATTGCTTGGGCCTCTCTCCTGAATGCCCTCTGTAAGACCGAGTGTTGACGTGTGGCAAGACTCTCCTCGGGGCGCGTCTTGCTTGGCCTTCTCTCATGGAGGCCCTCAGTCCGACCCAGTGTTGACATGTGTCAAGACGCTCCTCGGGGCGTGTCTTGCTTGGGCCTCTCTCCTGGAGGCGCTCAGTCAGACCCAGTGTTGACATGTGGCAAGACGCTCCTCGGGGCGCTTCTTGCTTGGGCTTCTCTCCTGGAGGCCCTCAGTCAGACCCATTGTTGACATGTGGCAAGACGCTCCTCGGGGCACGTCTTGCTTGGGCCTCTCTCCTGGAGGCGCTCAGTCAGACCGAGTAGTGACATGTGGCAAGACGCTCCTCGGGGCGCGTCTTGCTTGGGCCTCTCTCCTGGAGGTGCTCAGTCAGACCGAGTGCTGACATAAGGCAAGACGCTCCTCGGGGCGCGTCTTGCTGGGGCCTCTCTCCTGGAGGTGCTCAATCAGACCCAGAGGTGACACGTGGCAAGACGCTCCTCTGGGCGTTTCTTGCTTGCGCCTCTCTCCTGGAGGCGCACAGTAAGACCCAGAGGTGACATGTGGCAAGACGCTCCTCGGGCCTCTCTCCTGGAGGCGCTCAGTCAGACCCAGTTTTGACATGTGGCAAGACGCTCCTCGGGGCGCGTCTTGCTGGGGCTTCTCTCATGGAGGCCCTCAGTCAGACCCAGTGTTGACATGTGGCAAGATGCTCGTCGGGGCACGTCTTGCTTGGGCCTCTCTCCTGGAGGCGCTCAGTCAGACCCAGTTTTCACATGTGGCAAGACGCTCCTCGGGGCACGTCTTGCTAGGGCTTCTCTCCTGGAGGAGCTCAGTCAGACCCAGTGTTGACATGTGGCAAGACGCTCCTCGGGGCGCGTCTTGCTTGGGCCTCTCTCCTGGAGGCGCTCAGTCAGACCGAGTGCTGACATGTGGCAAGATGCTCCTCGGGGCGCATCTTGCTTGGGCTTCTCTCCTGGAGGCCCTCAGTCAGACCCAGTGTTGACATGTGGCAAGACGCTCCTCGGGGCGCGTCTTATTTGGGCCTCTCTCCTGGAGGCCCTCAGTCAGACCCAGTGTTGACATGTGGTAAGACGCTCCTCGGGGCGCGTCTTGCTTGGGCTTCTCTCCTGGAGGCCCTCAGTCAGACACATTGTTGACATTTGGCAAGATGCTCCTCGGGGCACGTCTTGCTTGGGCCTCTCTCCTGGAGGCGCTCAGTCAGACCGAGTAGTGACATTTGGCAAGACGCTCCTCGGGGCGCGTCTTGCTTGGGCCTCACTCATGAAGGCCCTCAATCAGACCCAATGTTGACACGTGGCAAGACGCTCCTCGGGGCGCGTCTTACTTGGGCCTCTCTGCTGGAGGCGCTCAGTCAGACTGAGTAGTGGCATGTGGCCTGACGCTCCTCGGGGCGCGTGTTGCTTGGGCCTCTCTCCTGGAGGCGCTCAGTCAGACCAAGTGGTGACATGTGGCAAGATAGTCCTCGGGGCGCGTCTTGCTTGGGCCTCTCTCCTGGAGGCCCTCTGTCAGACCCAATGTTGACATGTGGCAAGACGCTCCTCCGGGCGCATCTTGCTTGGGCCTCTCTCCTGGAGGCCCTCAGTCAGACCCATTGTTGACATGTGGCAAGACGCTCCTCGGGGTGCGTCTTGCTTGTGTCTCTCTCCTGGAGGCGCTCAGTCAGACTGAGTGCTGACATAAGGCAAGACGCTCCTCGGGGCGCGTCTTGCTGGGGCCTCTCTCCTGGAGGTGCTCAGTCAGACCCAGTGCTGACATGTGGCAAGACGCTCCTCGGGGCGCGTCTTGCTTGGGCCTCTCTCCTGGAGGCGCTCAGTCAGACTGAGTAGTGACATGTGGCCTGACGCTCCTCGGGGCACGTCTTGCTTGGGCCTCTCTCCTGGAGGCGCTCAGTCAGACCAAGTGTTGACATGTGGCAAGACAATCCTCGGGGCGCGTCTTGCTTGGGCCTCTCTCGTGGAGGCCATCTGTCAGACCCAGTGTTGACATGTGTCAAGACGCTCCTCGGGGCGCGTCTTGCTTGGGCTACTCTCCTGGAGGCCCTCAGTCAGACCCATTGTTGACATGTGGCAAGACGCTCCTCGGGGCGCGTCTTGCTTGGGCTTCTCTCCTGGAGGAGCTCAGACAGACCCAGTGTTGACATGTGACAAGACGCTCCTCGGGGCGCGTCTTGCTTGGGCCTCTCTCCTGGAGGCGCTCAGTCAGAACCAGAGGTGACATGTGGCAAGACGCTCCTCGGGGCGCGTCTTGCTTGGGACTCTCTCCTGGAGGCGCTCAGTCAGACCCAGTGTTGGCATGAGGCAAGACACACCTCGGGGCGCGTCTTGGTTGGGCCTCTCTCCTGGAGGCGCTCATTCAGACCCAGCGGTGACGTGTGGCAAGACGCTCCTCGGGGCGCGTATTGCTTGGGCCTCTCTCCTGAATGCCCTCTGTAAGACTGAGTGTTGACGTGTGGCAAGACTCTCCTCGGGGCGCGTCTTGCTTGGGCTTCTCTCATGGAGGCCCTCAGTCCGACCCAGTGTTGACATGTGTCAAGAAGCTCCTCGGGGCGTGTCTTGCTTGGGCCTCTCTCCTGGAGGCGCTCAGTCAGACCCAGTGTTGACATGTGGCAAGACGCTCCTCGGGGCGCTTCTTGCTTGGGCTTCTCTCCTGGAGGCCCTCAGTCAGACCCATTGTTGACATGTGGCAAGACGCTCCTCGGGGCACGTCTTGCTTGGGCCTCTCTCCTGGAGGCGCTCAGTCAGACCGAGTAGTGACATGTGGCAAGACGCTCCTTGGGGCGCATCTTGCTTGGTCCTCTCTCCTGGAGGCGCTCAGTCAGACCGAGTGCTGACATAATCTTGCTTGGGCCTCTCTCCTGGAGGTGCTCAATCAGACCCAGTGGTGACACGTGGCAAGACGCTCCTCTGGGCGCGTCTTGCTTGGGCCTCTCTCCTGGAGGAGCTCAGTCAGACGCAGTGGTGACACGTGGCAAGACGCTCCTCGGGGCGCATCTTGCTTGGGCCTCTCTCCTGGAGGCGCTAAGTCAGACCCAGTGTTGACACGTGGCAAGACGCTCCTCGGGGCGCGTCTTGCTTGGGCCTCTCTCCTGGAGGCGCTCAGTCAGACACAGTGTTGACATGTGGCAAGACACTCCTCGGGGCGCGTCTTGCTTGGCCTTCTCTCATGGAGGCCCTCAGTAAGACCCATTGTTGACATGTGGAAAGAAGCTCCTCGGGGCGCGTCTTGCTTTGGCTTCTCTCCTGGAGGCCCTCAGTCAGACCCATTGTTGACATGTGGCAAGACGGTCCTCGGGGCGCGTATTGCTTGGGCCTCTCTCCTGGATGCCCTCTGTCAGACCCAGTGTTGACATGTGGCAAGACTCTCCTCGGGGCGCGTCTTGCTTGGGCTTCTCTCATGGAGGCCCTCAGTCAGACCCAGTGTTGACATGTGTCAAGACACTCCTCGGGGCGTGTCTTGCCTGGGCCTCTCTCCTGGAGGCGCTCAGTCAGACCCAGTGTTGAAATGTGGCAAGACGCTCCTCGGGGCGCTTCTTGCTTGGGCTTCTCTCCTGGAGGCCCTCAGTCAGACCCATTGTTGACATGTGGCAAGACGCTCCTCGGGGCGCTTCTTGCTTGGGCCTCTCTCCTGGAGGTGCTCAGTCAGACCGAGTGCTGACATGTGGCAAGACGCTCCTCGGGGCGCGTCTTGCTGGGGCCTCTCTCCTGGAGGCGCTCAGTCAGACCCAGTGTTGACATGTGTCAAGACGCTCCTCGGGCGTTTCTTGCTTGCGCCTCTCTCCTGGAGGCGCTCAGTCAGACCCAGAGGTGACATGTGGCAAGATGCTCCTCGGGGCACGTCTTGCTTGGGCCTCTCTCCTGGAGGCGCTCAGTCAGACCCAGAGGAGACATGTGTCAAGACGCTCCTCGGGGCGCGTCTTGCTTGGGCCTCTCTCCTGGAGGCGCTCAGTCAGACCGAGTGCTGACATGTGGCAAGACGCTCCTCCGGGCGCGTCTTGCTTGGGCCTCTCTCCTGGAGGCGCTCAGTCAGACCCAGTGTTCACATGTGGCAAGACGCTCCTCGGGGCGCGTCTTGCTTGGGCCTCTCTCCTGGAGGTGCTCAGTCAGACCCAGTGTTGACATGTGGCAAGACGCTCCTCGGGGCGCGTCTTGCTTGGGCCTCTCTCCTGGAGGCGCTCAGTCAGACCGAGTGCTGACATGTGGCAAGACGCTCCTCGGGGCGCATCTGGCTTGGGCTTCTCTCCTGGAGGCCCTCAGTCAGACCCAGTGTTGACATGTGGCAAGACACTCCTCGGGGCACGTCTTATTTGGGCCTCTCTCCTGGGGGCCCTCAGTCAGACCCAATGTTGACATGTGGCAAGACGCTCCTCGGGGCGCGTCTTGCTTGGGCCTCTCTCCTGGAGGCGCTCAGTCAGACCGAGTAGTGACATGTGGCAAGACGCTCCTCGGGGCACGTCTTGCTTGGACCTCCCTCCTGGAAGCGCTCAGTCAGACCGAGTAGTGACATGTGGCAAGACGCTCCTCGGGGCGTGTCTTGCTTGGACCTCTCTCCTGGAGGCGCTCAGTTAGACCGAGTAGTGACATGTGGCAAGACGTTCCTCGTGGCGGGTCTTGCTTGGGCCTCTCTCCTGGAGGCGCTCAGTCAGACCCAGTGTTGACACGTGGCAAGACGCTCCTCGGGGCGCGTCTTGCTTTGGCCTCTCTCCTGGAGGCGCTCAGTCAGACCCAGTGTTGGCATGTGGCAAGACACACCTCGGGGCGCGTCTTGATTGGGCTTCTCTCCTGGAGGCCCTCAGTCAGACCCATTGTTGACATGTGGCAAGACGCTCCTCGGGGCACGTCTTGCTTGGGCCTCTCTCCTGGAGGCGCTCAGTCAGACCGAGTAGTGACATGTGGCAAGACGCTCCTCGGGGCACGTCTTGCTTGGACCTCCCTCCTGGAAGCGCTCAGTCAGACCGAGTAGTGACATGTGGCAAGACGCTCCTCGGGGCGTGTCTTGCTTGGACCTCTCTCCTGGAGGCGCTCAGTTAGACCGAGTAGTGACATGTGGCAAGACGCTCCTCGTGGCGGGTCTTGCTTGGGCCTCTCTCCTGGAGGCGCTCAGTCAGACCCAGTGTTGACACGTGGCAAGACGCTCCTCGGGGCGCGTCTTGCTTTGGCCTCTCTCCTGGAGGCGCTCAGTCAGACCCAGTGTTGGCATGTGGCAAGACACACCTCGGGGCGCGTCTTGATTGGGCCTCTCTCCTGGAGGCGCTCATTCAGACCCAGTGGTGACGTGTGGCAAGACGCTCCTCGGGGCCCATATTGCTTGGGCCTCTCTCCTGAATGCCCTCTGTAAGACCGAGTGTTGACGTGTGGCAAGACTCTCCTCGGGGCGCGTCTTGCTTGGCCTTCTCTCATGGAGGCCCTCAGTCCGACCCAGTGTTGACATGTGTCAAGACGCTCCTCGGGGCGTGTCTTGCTTGGGCCTCTCTCCTGGAGGCGCTCAGTCAGACCCAGTGTTGACATGTGGCAAGACGCTCCTCGGGGCGCTTCTTGCTTGGGCTTCTCTCCTGGAGGCCCTCAGTCAGACCCATTGTTGACATGTGGCAAGACGCTCCTCGGGGCACGTCTTGCTTGGGCCTCTCTCCTGGAGGCGCTCAGTCAGACCGAGTAGTGACATGTGGCAAGACGCTCCTCGGGGCGCGTCTTGCTTGGGCCTCTCTCCTGGAGGTGCTCAGTCAGACCGAGTGCTGACATAAGGCAAGACGCTCCTCGGGGCGCGTCTTGCTGGGGCCTCTCTCCTGGAGGTGCTCAATCAGACCCAGAGGTGACACGTGGCAAGACGCTCCTCTGGGCGCGTCTTGCTTGGGCCTCTCTCCTGGAGGAGCTCAGTCAGACCCAGTGGTGACACGTGGCAAGACGCTCCTCGGGGCGCATCTTGCTTGGGCCTCTCTCCTGGATGCCCACTGTCAGACCCAGTGTTGACATGTGGCAAGACTCTCCTCGGGGCGCGTCTTGCTTGGGCTTCTCTCATGGAGGCCCTCAGTCAGACCCAGTGTTGACATGTGTCAAGACGCTCCTCGGGGCGTGTCTTGCTTGGGCCTCTCTCCTGGAAGCGCTCAGTCAGACCCAGTGTTTAAATGTGGCAAGACGCTCCTCGGGGCGCTTCTTGCTTGGGCTTCTCTCCTGGAGGCACTCAGTCAGACCCAGTGTTGACATGTGGCAAGACGCTCCTCGGGGCGCGTGTTGCTTGGACCTCTCTCCTAGAGGCGCTCAGTCAGACCGAGTAGTGACATGTGGCAAGACGCTCCTCGGGGCGCGTCTTGCTTGGGCCTCTCTCCTGGAGGCGCTCAATTAGACCCAGTGTTGACATGTGGCAAGACACTCCTCGGGGCGCTTCTTGCTTGGGCTTCTCTCCTGGAGGCCCTCAGTCAGACCCATTGTTGACATGTGGCAAGACGCTCCTCGGGGCGCTTCTTGCTTGGGCCTCTCTCCTGGAGGCGCTCAGTCAGACCGAGTGCTGACATGTGGCAAGACGCTCCTCGGGGCGCGTCTTGCTGGGGCCTCTCTCCTGGAGGCGCTCAGTCAGACCCAGTGTTGACATGTGTCAAGACGCTCCTCGGGCGTTTCTTGCTTGCGCCTCTCTCCTGGAGGCGCTCAGTCAGACCCAGAGGTGACATGTGGCAAGATGCTCCTCGAGGAGCGTCTTGCTGGGGCTTCTCTCATGGAGGCACTCAGTCAGACCCAGTGTTGACATGTGGCAAGACGCTCCTCGGGGCGCGTGTTGCTTGGACCTCTCTCCTGGAGGCGCTCAATTAGACCCAGTGTTGACATGTGGCAAGACGCTCCTCGGGGCGCGTCTTGCTTGGGCTTCTCACCTGGAGGCCCTCAGTCAGACCCATTGTTGACATGTGGCAAGAAGCTCCTCGGGGCGCTTCTTGCTTGGGCCTCTCTCCTGGAAGCGCTCAGTCAGATCCAGTGTTTAAATGTGGCAAGACGCTCCTCGGGGCGCTTCTTGCTTGGGCTTCTCTCCTGGAGGCACTCAGTCAGACCCAGTGTTGACATGTGGCAAGACGCTCCTCGGGGCGCGTGTTGCTTGGACCTCTCTCCTGGAGGCGCTCAGTCGGACCGAGTAGTGACATGTGGCAAGACGCTCCTCGGGGCGCGTCTTGCTTGGGCCTCTCTCCTGGAGGCGCTCAATTAGACCCAGTGTTGACATGTGGCAAGACGCTCCTCGGGGCGCTTCTTGCTTGGGCTTCTCTCCTGGAGGCCCTAAGTCAGACCCATTGTTGACATGTGGCAAGACGCTCCTCGGGGCGCTTCTTGCTTGGGCCTCTCTCCTGGAGGCGCTCAGTCAGACCGAGTGCTGACATGTGGCAAGACGCTCCTCGGGGCGCGTCTTGCTGGGGCCTCTCTCCTGGAGGCGCTCAGTCAGACCCAGTGTTGACATGTGTCAAGACGCTCCTCGGGCGTTTCTTGCTTGCGCCTCTCTCCTGGAGGCGCTCAGTCAGACCCAGAGGTGACATGTGGCAAGATGCTCCTCGGGGCGCGTCTTGCTGGGGCTTCTCTCATGGAGGCACTCAGTCAGACCCAGTGTTGACATGTGGCAAGACGCTCCTCGGGGCGCGTGTTGCTTGGACCTCTCTCCTGGAGGCGCTCAATTAGACCCAGTGTTGACATGTGGCAAGACGCTCCTCGGGGCGCGTCTTGCTTGGGCTTCTCACCTGGAGGCCCTCAGTCAGACCCATTGTTGACATGTGGCAAGAAGCTCCTCGGGGCGCTTCTTGCTTGGGCCTCTCTCCTGGAGGCGCTCAGTCAGACCGAGTGCTGACATGTGGCAAGACGCTCCTCGGGGCGCGTCTTGCTGGGGCCTCTCTCCTGGAGGCGCTCAGTCAAACCGAGTGTTGACATGTGTCAAGACGCTCCTCGGGCGTTTCTTGCTTGCGCCTCTCTCCTGGAGGCGCACAGTAAGACCCAGAGGTGACATCTGGCAAGACGCTCCTCGGGCCTCTCTCCTGGAGGCGCTCAGTCAGACCCAGTGTTGACATGTGGCAAGACGCTCCTCGGGGCGCGTCTTGCTGGGGCTTCTCTCATGGAGGCACTCAGTCAGACCCAGTGTTGACATGTGGCAAGATGCTCGTCGGGGCACGTCTTGCTTGGGCCTCTCTCCTGGAGGCGCTCAGTCAGACCCAGTTTTCACATGTGGCAAGACGCTCCTCGGGGCACGTCTTGCTAGGGCTTCTCTCCTGGAGGCGCTCAGTCAGACCCAGTGTTGACATGTGGCAAGACGCTCCTCGGGGGGCGTCTTGCTTGGGCCTCTCTCCTGGAGGCGCTCAGTCAGACCGAGTGCTGACATGTGGCAAGATGCTCCTCGGGGCGCATCTTGCTTGGGCTTCTCTCCTGGAGGCCCTCAGTCAGACCCAGTGTTGACATGTGGCAAGACGCTCCTCGGGGCGCGTCTTATTTGGGCCTCTCTCCTGGAGGCCCTCAGTCAGACCCAGTGTTGACATGTGGCAAGACGCTCCTCGGGGCGCGTCTTGCTTGGGCCTCTCTCCTGGAGGCGCTCAGTCAGACCGAGTAGTGACATGTGGCAAGACGCCCCTCGGGGCGCGTCTTGCTTGGGCCTCACTCCAGAAGGCCCTCAATCAGACCCAGTGTTGACAAGTGGCAAGATGCTCCTCTGGGCGCGTCTTGCTTGGGCCTCTCTCCTGGAGGCCCTCAGTCAGACCCATTGTTGACATGTGGCAAGACGCTCCTCGGGGCGTGTCTTGCTTGGGCCTCTCTCCTGGAGGCGCTCAGTCAGACACAGTGTTGACATGTGGCAAGACACTCCTCGGGGCGCGTCTTGCTTGGGCTTCTCTCATGGAGGCCCTCAGTAAGACCCATTGTTGACATGTGGAAAGAAGCTCCTCGGGGCGCGTCTTGCTTTGGCTTCTCTCCTGGAGGCCCTCAGTCAGACCCATTGTTGACATGTGGCAAGACGCTCCTCGGGGCGTGTATTGCTTGGGCCTCTCTCCTGGATGCCCTCTGTCAGACCCAGTGTTGACATGTGGCAAGACTCTCCTCGGGGCGCGTCTTGCTTGGGCTTCTCTCATGGAGGCCCTCAGTCAGACCCAGTGTTGACATGTGTCAAGACGCTCCTCGGGGCGTGTCTTGCTTGGGCCTCTCTCCTGGAGGCGCTCAGTCAGACCCAGTGTTGACATGTGGCAAGACGCTCCTCGGGGCGCTTCTTGCTTGGGCTTCTCTCCTGGAGGCCCTCAGTCAGACCCATTGTTGACATGTGGCAAGACCTCCTCGGGGCACGTCTTGCTTGGGCCTCTCTCCTGGAGGCGCTCAGTCAGACCTAGTAGTGACATGTGGGAAGACGCTCCTCGGGGCGCGTCTTGCTGGGGCTTCTCTCATGGAGGCACTCAGTCAGACCCAGTGTTGACATGTGGCAAGACGCTCCTCGGGGCGCGTGTTGCTTGGACCTCTCTCCTGGAGGCGCTCAATTAGACCCAGTGTTGACATGTGGCAAGACGCTCCTCGGGGCGCGTCTTGCTTGGGCTTCTCTCCTGGAGGCCCTCAGTCAGACCCATTGTTGACATGTGGCAAGACGCTCCTCGGGGCGCGTCTTGCTGGGGCCTCTCTCCTGGAGGCGCTCAGTCAAACCGAGCGTTGACATGTGTCAAGACGCTCCTCGGGCGTTTCTTGCTTGCGCCTCTCTCCTGGAGGCGCACAGTAAGACCCAGAGGTGACATGTGGCAAGACGCTCCTCGGGCCTCTCTCCTGGAGGCGCTCAGTCAGACCCAGTGTTGACATGTGGCAAGACGCTCCTCGGGGCGCGTCTTGCTGGGGCTTCTCTCATGGAGGCACTCAGTCAGACCCAGTGTTGACATGTGGCAAGATGCTCGTCGGGGCACGTCTTGCTTGGGCCTCTCTCCTGGAGGCGCTCAGTCAGACCCAGTTTTCACATGTGGCAAGACGCTCCTCGGGGCACGTCTTGCTAGGGCTTCTCTCCTGGAGGCGCTCAGTCAGACCCAGTGTTGACATGTGGCAAGACGCTCCTCGGGGCGCGTCTTGCTTGGGCCTCTCTCCTGGAGGCGCTCAGTCAGACCGAGTGCTGACATGTGGCTAGATGCTCCTCGGGGCGCATCTTGCTTGGGCTTCTCTCCTGGAGGCCCTCAGTCAGACCCAGTGTTGACATGTGGCAAGACGCTCCTCGGGGCGCGTCTTATTTGGGCCTCTCTCCTGGAGGCCCTCAGTCTGACCCAGTGTTGACATGTGGCAAGACGCTCCTCGGGGCGCGTCTTGCTTGGGCTTCTCTCCTGGAGGCCCTCAGTCAGACACATTGTTGACATGTGGCAAGATGCTCCTCGGGGCACGTCTTGCTTGGGCCTCTCTCCTGGAGGCGCTCAGTCAGACCGAGTAGTGACATGTGGCAAGACGCTCCTCGGGGCGCGTCTTGCTTGGGCCTCACTCCAGAAGGCCCTCAATCAGACCCAGTGTTGACACGTGGCAAGACGCTCCTCGGGGCGCGTCTTACTTGGGCCTCTCTGCTGGAGGCGCTCAGTCAGACTGAGTAGTGGCATGTGGCCTGACGCTCCTCGGGGCGCGTGTTGCTTGGGCCTCTCTCCTGGAGGCGCTCAGTCAGACCAAGCGGTGACATGTGGCAAGACAGTCCTCGGGGCGCGTCTTGCTTGGGCCTCTCTCCTGGAGGCCCTCTGTCAGACCCAGTGTTGACATGTGGCAAGACGCTCCTCGGGGCGCGTCTTGCTTGTGCCTCTCTCCTGGAGGCGCTCAGTCAGACCGAGTGCTGACATAAGGCAAGACGCTCCTCGGGGCGCGTCTTGCTGGGGCCTCTCTCCTGGAGGTGCTCAGTCAGACCCAGTGCTGACATGTGGCAAGACGATCCTCGGGGCGCGTCTTGCTTGGGCCTCTCTCCTGGAGGCGCTCAGTCAGACTGAGTAGTGACATGTGGCCTGACGCTCCTCGGGGCACGTCTTGCTTGGGCCTCTCTCCTGGAGGCGCTCAGTCAGACCCAGTGTTGACATGTGGCAAGACACTCCTCGGGGCGCGTCTTGCTTGGGCCTCTCTCGTGGAGGCCCTCTGTCAGACCCAGTGTTGACATGTGTCAAGACGCTCCTCGGGGCGCGTCTTGCTTGGGCTTCTCTCCTGGAGGCCCTCAGTCAGACCCATTGTTGACATGTGGCAAGACGCTCCTCGGGGCGCGTCTTGCTTGGGCTTCTCTCCTGGAGGAGCTCAGACAGACCCAGTGTTGACATGTGACAAGACGCTCCTCGGGGCGCGTCTTGCTTGGGCCTCTCTCCTGGAGGCGCTCAGTCAGAACCAGAGGTGACATGTGGCAAGACGCTCCTCGGGGCGCGTCTTGCTTGGGCCTCTCTCCTGGAGGCGCTCAGTCAGACCCAGTGTTGGCATGTGGCAAGACACACCTCGGGGCGCGTCTTGGTTGGGCCTCTCTCCTGGAGGCGCTCATTCAGACCCAGTGGTGACGTGTGGCAAGACGCTCCTCGGGGCGCGTATTGCTTGGGCCTCTCTCCTGAATGCCCTCTGTAAGACTGAGTGTTGACGTGTGGCAAGACTCTCCTCGGGGCGCGTCTTGCTTGGGCTTCTCTCATGGAGGCCCTCAGTCCGACCCAGTGTTGACATGTGTCAAGACGCTCCTCGGGGCATGTCTTGCTTGGGCCTCTCTCCTGGAGGCGCTCAGTCAGACCCAGTGTTGACATGTGGCAAGACGCTCCTCGGGGCGCTTCTTGCTTGGGCTTCTCTCCTGGAGGCCCTCAGTCAGACCCATTGTTGACATGTGGCAAGACGCTCCTCGGGGCACGTCTTGCTTGGGCCTCTCTCCTGGAGGCGCTCAGTCAGACCGAGTAGTGACATGTGGCAAGACGCTCCTAGGGGCGCATCTTGCTTGGTCCTCTCTCCTGGAGGCGCTCAGTCAGACCGAGTGCTGACATAAGGCAAGACGCTCCTCGGGGCGCGTCTTGCTTGGGCCTCTCTCCTGGAGGTGCTCAATCAGACCCAGTGGTGACACGTGTCAAGACGCTCCTCGGGGCGCGTCTTGCTTGGGCTTCTCTCCTGGAGGCCCTCAGTCAGACCCATTGTTGACATGTGGCAAGACGCTCCTCGGGGCGCGTCTTGCTTGGGCTTCTCTCCTGGAGGAGCTCAGACAGACCCAGTGTTGACATGTGACAAGACGCTCCTCGGGGCGCGTCTTGCTTGGGCCTCTCTCCTGGAGGCGCTCAGTCAGAACCAGAGGTGACATGTGGCAAGACGCTCCTCGGGGCGCGTCTTGCTTGGGCCTCTCTCCTGGAGGCGCTCAGTCAGACCCAGTGTTGGCATGTGGCAAGACACACCTCGGGGCGCGTCTTGGTTGGGCCTCTCTCCTGGAGGCGCTCATTCAGACCCAGTGGTGACGTGTGGCAAGACGCTCCTCGGGGCGCGTATTGCTTGGGCCTCTCTCCTGAATGCCCTCTGTAAGACTGAGTGTTGACGTGTGGCAAGACTCTCCTCGGGGCGCGTCTTGCTTGGGCTTCTCTCATGGAGGCCCTCAGTCCGACCCAGTGTTGACATGTGTCAAGACGCTCCTCGGGGCATGTCTTGCTTGGGCCTCTCTCCTGGAGGCGCTCAGTCAGACCCAGTGTTGACATGTGGCAAGACGCTCCTCGGGGCGCTTCTTGCTTGGGCTTCTCTCCTGGAGGCCCTCAGTCAGACCCATTGTTGACATGTGGCAAGACGCTCCTCGGGGCACGTCTTGCTTGGGCCTCTCTCCTGGAGGCGCTCAGTCAGACCGAGTAGTGACATGTGGCAAGACGCTCCTTGGGGCGCATCTTGCTTGGTCCTCTCTCCTGGAGGCGCTCAGTCAGACCGAGTGCTGACATAAGGCAAGACGCTCCTCGGGGCGCGTCTTGCTTGGGCCTCTCTCCTGGAGGTGCTCAATCAGACCCAGTGGTGACACGTGGCAAGACGCTCCTCTGGGCGCGTCTTGCTTGGGCCTCTCTCCTGGAGGAGCTCAGTCAGACGCAGTGGTGACACGTGGCAAGACGCTCCTCGGGGCGCATCTTGCTTGGGCCTCTCTCCTGGAGGCGCTAAGTCAGACCCAGTGTTGACACGTGGCAAGACGCTCCTCGGGGCGCGTCTTGCTTGGGCCTCTCTCCTGGAGGCGCTCAGTCAGACACAGTGTTGACATGTGGCAAGACACTCCTCGGGGCGCGTCTTGCTTGGCCTTCTCTCATGGAGGCCCTCAGTAAGACCCATTGTTGACATGTGGAAAGAAGCTCCTCGGGGCGCGTCTTGCTTTGGCTTCTCTCCTCGAGGCCCTCAGTCAGACCCATTGTTGACATGTGGCAAGACGGTCCTCGGGGCGCGTATTGCTTGGGCCTCTCTCCTGGATGCCCTCTGTCAGACCCAGTGTTGACATGTGGCAAGACTCTCCTCGGGGCGCGTCTTGCTTGGGCTTCTCTCATGGAGGCCCTCAGTCAGACCCAGTGTTGACATGTGTCAAGACGCTCCTCGGGGCGTGTCTTGCTTGGGCCTCTCTCCTGGAGGCGCTCAGTCAGACCCAGTGTTGAAATGTGGCAAGACGCTCCTCGGGGCGCTTCTTGCTTGGGCTTCTCTCCTGGAGGCACTCAGTCAGACCCAGTGTTGACATGTGGCAAGACGCTCCTCGGGGCACGTGTTGCTTGGACCTCTCTCCTGGAGGCGCTCAGTCAGACCGAGTAGTGACATGTGGCAAGACGCTCCTCGGGGCGCATCTTGCTTGGGCCTCTCTCCTGGAGGCGCTCAATTAGACCCAGTGTTGACATGTGGCAAGACGCTCCTCGGGGCGCTTCTTGCTTGGGCTTCTCTCCTGGAGGCCCTCAGTCAGACCCATTGTTGACATGTGGCAAGACGCTCCTAGGGGCGCTTCTTGCTTGGGCCTCTCTCCTGGAGG
The DNA here is from genome assembly GCF_043380555.1 of Nothobranchius furzeri. Taxonomy (NCBI): domain Eukaryota; kingdom Metazoa; phylum Chordata; class Actinopteri; order Cyprinodontiformes; family Nothobranchiidae; genus Nothobranchius; species Nothobranchius furzeri. The sequence goes on along the minus strand of NC_091757.1, from coordinate 16,256,910 downwards.
CGCTCAGTCAGACCGAGTGCTGCCATGTGGCAAAACGCTCCTCGGGGCGCGTCTTGCTGGGGCCTCTCTCCTGGAGGCGCTCAGTCAGACCCAGTGTTGACATGTGTCAAGACGCTCCTCGGGCGTTTCTTGCTTGCGCCTCTCTCCTGGAGGCGCTCAGTCAGACCCAGAGGTGACATGTGGCAAGATGCTCCTCGGGGCACGTCTTGCTTGGGCCTCTCTCCTGGAGGCGCTCAGTCAGACCCAGAGGAGACATGTGTCAAGACGCTCCTCGGGGCGCGTCTTGCTTGGGCCTCTCTCCTGGAGGCGCTCAGTCAGACCGAGTGCTGACATGTGGCAAGACGCTCCTCCGGGCGCGTCTTGCTTGGGCCTCTCTCCTGGAGGCGCTCAGTCAGACCCAGTGTTCACATGTGGCAAGACGCTCCTCGGGGCGCGTCTTGCTTGGGCCTCTCTCCTGGAGGTGCTCAGTCAGACCCAGTGTTGACATGTGGCAAGACGCTCCTCGGGGCGCGTCCTGCTTGGGCCTCTCTCCTGGAGGCGCTCAGTCAGACCGAGTGCTGACATGTGGCAAGACGCTTCTCGGGGCGCATCTGGCTTGGGCTTCTCTCCTGGAGGCCCTCAGTCAGACCCAGTGTTGACATGTGGCAAGACGCTCCTCGGGGCACGTCTTATTTGGGCCTCTCTCCTGGGGGCCCTCAGTCAGACCCAATGTTGACATGTGGCAAGACGCTCCTCGGGGCGCGTCTTGCTTGGGCTTCTCTCCTGGAGGCCCTCAGTCAGACCCATTGTTGACATGTGGCAAGACGCTCCTCGGGGCACGTCTTGTTTGGGCCTCTCTCCTGGAGGCGCTCAGTCAGACCGAGTAGTGACATGTGGCAAGACGCTCCTCGGGGCACGTCTTGCTTGGACCTCCCTCCTGGAAGCGCTCAGTCAGACCGAGTAGTGACATGTGGCAAGACGCTCCTCGGGGCGTGTCTTGCTTGGACCTCTCTCCTGGAGGCGCTCAGTTAGACCGAGTAGTGACATGTGGCAAGACGCTCCTCGGGGCGGGTCTTGCTTGGGCCTTCTCCTGGAGGCGCTCAGTCAGACCCAGTGTTGACACGTGGCAAGACGCTCCTCGGGGCGCGTCTTGCTTGGGCCTCTCTCCTGGAGGTGCTCAGTCAGACCCAGTGTTGGCATGTGGCAAGACACACCTCGGGGCGCGTCTTGATTGGGCCTCTCTCCTGGAGGCGCTCATTCAGACCCAGTGGTGACGTGTGGCAAGACGCTCCTCGGGGCGCATATTGCTTGGGCCTCTCTCCTGGAGGCGCTCAATTAGACCCAGTGTTGACATGTGGCAAGACGCTCCTCGGGGCGCTTCTTGCTTGGGCCTCGCTCCTGGAGGCGCTCAGTCAGACCAAGTGCTGACATGTGACAAGGAGCGTCTTGCCACATGTCAACAATGGGTCTGACTGAGGGCCTCCAGGAGAGAAGCCCAAGCAAGAAGCGCCCCGAGGAGCGTCTTGCCACATGTCAACACTGGGTCTGACAGAGGGCCTCCAGGAGAGAGACCCAAGCAAGACGCGCCCCGAGGAGTGTCTTGCCACATGTCACCACTTGGTCTGCCTGAGCGCCTCCAGGAGAGAGGCCCAAGCAACACGCGCCTTGAGGAGCGTCAGGCCACATGTCACTACTCAGTCTGACTGAGCGCCTCCAGGAGAGAGGCCCAAGCAAGACGCGCCCCGAGGAGCGTCTTGCCACGTGTCAACACTGGGTCTGATTGAGGGCCTTCTGGAGAGAGGCCCAAGCAAGACGCGCCCCGAGGAGCGTCTTGCCACATGTCAACAATGGTTCTTACTGAGGGCCTCCAGGAGAGAAGCCCAAGCAAGACGCGCCCTGAGGAGCTTCTTGCCACATGTCAGCACTCGGTCTGACTGAGCGCCTCCAGGAGAGAGGCCAAAGCAAGACGGCCCCCGAGGAGCGTCTTGACACATGTCAACACTGGGTCTGACAGAGGGCCTCCATGAGAAAGGCCCAAGCAAGACGCGCTCGAGGAGTGTCTTGCCAAATGTCAACACTGGGTCTGACTGAGCGCCTCATGGAGAGAGGTCCAAGCAAGACACGCCCCGAGGAGCGTCTTGCCACATGTCAACACTGGGTCTGACTGAGTGCCTCCATGAGAGAAGCCCCAGCAAGACACGTCCCGAGGAGCGTCTTGCCACATGTCACTGCTCGGTCTGTTTGAGCGCCTCCAGGAGAGAGGCCCAAGCAAGACGTGCCCCGAGGAGTGTCTTGCCACATGTCAACAATGGGTCTGACTGAGGGCCTCCAGGAGAGAATCCCAAGCAAGACGCGCCCCGAGGAGCGTCTTGCCACATGTCAACACTCGGTCTGACAGAGGGCATTCAGGAGAGAGGCCCAAGCAATACGCGCCCCGAGGAGCGTCTTGCCACATGTCACCACTGGGTCTGAATGAGCGCCTCCAGGAGAGAGGCCCAAGCAAGACGCGCCCCGATGAGTGTCTTGCCACATGTCAACACTGGGTCTGACTGAGCGCCTCCAGGAGAGAGGTCCAAGCAAGACTCGCCCCGAGGAGCGTCTTGCCACATGTCAGCACTGGGTCTGACTGAGCGCCTCCAGGAGAGAGGCCCCAGCAAGACGCGCCCCGAGGAGCGTCGTGCCTTATGTCAGCACTCGGTCTGACTGAGCGCCTCAAGGAGAGAGGCCCAAGCAAGACGCGCCCCGAGGAGCGCCTTGCCACATGTCAACAATGGGTCTGACTGAGGGCCTCCAGGAGAGAGGCCCAAGCAAGATGCGCCCGGAGGAGCGTCTTGCCACATGTAAACACTGCGTCTGACAGAGGGCCTCCAGGAGAGAGGCCCAAGCAAGACGCGCCCCGAGGAGTGTCTTGCCACATGTCACCTCTGGTTCTGACTGAGCGCCTCCAGGAGAGAGGCCCAAGCAAGACGCGCCCCGAGGAGCGTCTTGTCACATGTCAACACTGGGTCTGTCTGAGCGCCTCCAGGAGAGAAGCCCAAGCAAGACGCGCCCCGAGGAGCGTCTTGCCACATTTCAACAATGGGTCTGACTGAGGGCCTCCAGGAGAGAAGCCCAAGCAAGACGAGCCCCGAGGAGCGTCTTGACACATGTCAACACTGGGTCTGACAGAGGGCCTCCAGGAGAGAGGCCCAAGCAAGATGCGCCCCGAGGAGTGTCTTGCCACATGTCACCACTGGGTCTGACTGAGCGCCTCCAGGAGAGAGGCCCAAGCAAGACGCGCCCCGAGGAGCGTCAGGCCACATGTCACTACTCAGTCTGACTAAGCGCCTCCAGGAGAGAGGCCCAAGCAAGACGCGCCCCGAGGAGCGTCTTGCCACATGTAAGCACTGGGTCCTACTGAGCGCCTCCAGGAGAGAGGCCCCAGCAAGACGCGCCCCGAGGAGCGTCTTGCCTTATGTCAGCACTCGGTCTTACTGAGCGCCTCCAGGAGAGAGGCCCAAGCAAGACGCGCCCCGAGGAGCGTCTTGCCACATGTCAACAATGGGTCTGACTGAGGGCCTCCAGGAGAGAGGCCCAAGCAAGATGCGCTTGGAGGAGCGTCTTGCCACATGTCAACACTGGGTCTGACAGAGGGCCTCCAGGAGAGAGGTCCAAGCAAGACGCGCCCCGAGGAGCGTCTTGCCACATGTCACCTCTGGTTCTGACTGAGCGTCTCCAGGAGAGAGGCCCAAGCAAGACGTGTCCCGAGGAGCGTCTTGTCACATGTCAACACTTGGTCTTTCTGAGCGCCTCCAGGAGAGAAGCCCAAGCAAGACGCGCCCCGAGGAGCGTCTTGCCACATGTCAGCACTCGGTCTGACTGAGCGCCTCCAGGAGAGAGGCCCAAGCAAGACGCGCCCCGAGGAGCGTCTTGCCACATGTCAACACTGGGTCTGACTGAGTGCCTCCATGAGAGAAGCCCCAGCAAGACACGCCCCGAGGAGCGTCTTGCCACATGTCACTGCTCGGTCTGTTTGAGAGCCTCCAGGAGAGAGGCCCAAGCAAGACGTGCCCCGAGGAGTGTCTTGCCATATGTCAACAATGGGTCTGACTGAGGGCCTCCAGGAGAGAATCCCAAGCAAGACGCGCCCCGAGGAGCGTCTTGCCACATGTCAACACTCGGTCTGACAGAGGGCATTCAGGAGAGAGGCCCAAGCAATACGCGCCCCGAGGAGCGTCTTGCCACATGTCACCACTGGGTCTGAATGAGCGCCTCCAGGAGAGAGGCCCAAGCAAGACGCGCCCCGATGAGTGTCTTGCCACATGTCAACACTGGGTCTGACTGAGCGCCTCCAGGAGAGAGGTCCAAGCAAGACTCATCCCGAGGAGCGTCTTGCCACATGTCAGCACTGGGTCTGACTGAGCGCCTCCAGGAGAGAGGCCCCAGCAAGACGCGCCCCGAGGAGCGTCTTGCCTTATGTCAGCACTCGGTCTGACTGAGCGCCTCCAGGAGAGAGGCCCAAGCAAGACGCGCCCCGAGGAGCGTCTTGCCACATGTCAACAATGGGTCTGACTGAGGGCCTCCAGGAGAGAGGCCCAAGCAAGATGCGCCCGGAGGAGCGTCTTGCCACATGTAAACACTGCGTCTGACAGAGGGCCTCCAGGAGAGAGGCCCAAGCAAGACGCGCCCCGAGGAGCGTCTTGCCACATGTCACCTCTGGTTCTGACTGAGCGCCTCCAGGAGAGAGGCCCAAGCAAGACGCGCCCCGAGAAGCGTCTTGTCACATGTCAACACTGGGTCTGTCTGAGCGCCTCCAGGAGAGAAGCCCAAGCAAGACGCGCCCCGAGGAGCGTCTTGCCACATTTCAACAATGGGTCTGACTGAGGGCCTCCAGGAGAGAAGCCCAAGCAAGACGCGCCCCGAGGAGCGTCTTGACACATGTCAACACTGGGTCTGACAGAGGGCCTCCAGGAGAGAGGCCCAAGCAAGACGCGCCCCGAGGAGTGTCTTGCCACATGTCACCACTTGGTCTGACTGAGCGCCTCCAGGAGAGAGGCCCAAGCAAGACGCGCCCCGAGGAGCGTCAGGCCACATGTCACTACTCAGTCTGACTAAGCACCTCCAGGAGAGAGGCCCAAGCAAGACGCGCCCCGAGGAGCGTCTTGCCACATGTAAGCACTGGGTCCTACTGAGCGCCTCCAGGAGAGAGGCCCCAGCAAGACACGCCCCGAGGAGCGTCTTGCCTTATGTCAGCACTCGGTCTGACTGAGCGCCTCCAGGAGAGAGGCCCAAGCAAGACGCGCCCCGAGGAGCGTCTTGCCACATGTCAACAATGGGTCTGACTGAGGGCCTCCAGGAGAGAGGCCCAAGCAAGATGCGCTCGGAGGAGCGTCTTGCCACATGTCAACACTGGGTCTGACAGAGGGCCTCCAGGAGAGAGGTCCAAGCAAGACGCGCCCCGAGGAGCGTCTTGCCACATGTCACCTCTGGTTCTGACTGAGCGCCTCCAGGAGAGAGGCCCAAGCAAGACGTGCCCCGAGGAGCGTCTTGTCACATGTCAACACTCGGTCTTTCTGAGCGCCTCCAGGAGAGAAGCCCAAGCAAGACGCGCCCCGAGGAGCGTCTTGCCACATGTCAGCACTCGGTCTGACTGAGCGCCTCCAGGAGAGAGGCCCAAGCAAGACGCGCCCCGAGGAGCGTCTTGCCACATGTCACCACTTGGTCTGACTGAGCGCCTCCAGGAGAGAGGCCCAAGCAACACGCGCCCCGAGGAGCGTCAGGCCACATGTCACTACTCATTCTGACTGAGCGCCGCCAGGATAGAGGCCCAAGCAAGACGCGCCCCGAGGAGCGTCTTGCCACAAGTCAACACTGGGTCTGATTGAGGGCCTTCTGGAGAGAGGCCCAAGCAAGACGCGCCCCGAGGAGCGTCTTGCCACATGTCACCACTTGGTCTGACTGAGCGCCTCCAGGAGAGAGGCCCAAGCAACACGCGCCCCGAGGAGCGTCAGGCCACATGTCACTACTCAGTCTGACTGAGCGCCTCCAGGAGAGAGGCCCAAGCAAGACGCGCCCCGAGGAGCGTCTTGACACATGTCAACACTGGGTCTGACAGAGGGCCTCCATGAGAGAGGCCCAAGCAAGACGCGCCCCGAGGAGAGTCTTGCCACATGTCAACACTGGGTCTGACAGAGGGCCTCCAGGAGAGAGGCCCAAGCAAGACGCGCCCCGAGGAGTGTCTTGCCACATGTCACCACTTGGTCTGACTGAGCGCCTCCAGGAGAGAGGCCCAAGCAACACGCGTCCTGAGGAGCGTCAGGCCACATGTCACTACTCAGTCTGACTGAGCGCCTCCAGGAGAGAGGCCCAAGCAAGACGCGCCCCGAGGAGCGTCTTGCCACGTGTCAACACTGGGTCTGATTGAGGGCCTTCTGGAGAGAGGCCCAAGCAAGACGCGCCCCGAGGAGCGTCTTGCCACATGTCAACAATGGTTCTTACTGAGGGCCTCCAGGAGAGAAGCCCAAGCAAGACGCGCCCTGAGGAGCTTCTTGCCACATGTCAGCACTCGGTCTGACTGAGCGCCTCCAGGAGAGAGGCCAAAGCAAGACGGCCCCCGAGGAGCGTCTTGACTCATGTCAACACTGGGTCTGACAGAGGGCCTCCATGAGAAAGGCCCAAGCAAGACGCGCTCGAGGAGTGTCTTGCCAAATGTCAACACTGGGTCTGACTGAGCGCCTCATGGAGAGAGTTCCAAGCAAGACGCGCCCCGAGGAGCGTCTTGCCACATGTCAACACTGGGTCTGACTGAGTGCCTCCATGAGAGAAGCCCCAGCAAGACACGCCCCGAGGAGCGTCTTGCCACATGTCACTGCTCGGTCTGTTTGAGCGCCTCCAGGAGAGAGGCCCAAGCAAGACGTGCCCCGAGGAGTGTCTTGCCACATGTCAACAATGGGTCTGACTGAGGGTCTCCAGGAGAGAATCCCAAGCAAGACGCGCCCCGAGGAGCGTCTTGCCACATGTCAACACTCGGTCTGACAGAGGGCATTCAGGAGAGAGGCCCAAGCAATACGTGCCCCGAGGAGCGTCTTGCAACATGTCACCACTGGGTCTGAATGAGCGCCTCCAGGAGAGAGGCCCAAGCAAGACGCGCCCTGATGAGTGTCTTGCCACATGTCAACACTGGGTCTGACTGAGCGCCTCCAGGAGAGAGGCCCAAGCAAGACTCGCCCCGAGGAGCGTCTTGCCACATGTCAGCACTGGGTCTGACTGAGCGCCTCCAGGAGAGAGGCCCCAGCAAGACGCGCCCCGAGGAGCGTCTTGCCTTATGTCAGCACTCGGTCTGACTGAGCGCCTCCAGGAGAGAGGCCCAAGCAAGACGCGCCCCGAGGAGCGTCTTGCCACATGTCAACAATGGGTCTGACTGAGGGCCTCCAGGAGAGAGGCCCAAGCAAGATGGGCCCGGAGGAGCGTCTTGCCACATGTAAACACTGGGTCTGACAGAGGGCCTCCAGGAGAGAGGCCCAAGCAAGACGCGCCCCGAGGAGCGTCTTGCCACATGTCACCTCTGGTTCTGACTGAGCGCCTCCAGGAGAGAGGCCCAAGCAAGACGCGCCCCGAGGAGCGTCTTGTCACATGTCAACACTGGGTCTGTCTGAGCGCCTCCAGGAGAGAAGCCCAAGCAAGACGCGACCCGAGGAGCGTCTTGCCACATGTCAACAATGGGTCTGACTGAGGGCCTCCAGGAGAGAAGCCCAAGCAAGACGCGCCCCGAGGAGCGTCTTGACACATGTCAACACTGGGTCTGACAGAGGGCCTCCAGGAGAGAGGCCCAAGCAAGACGCGCCCCGAGGAGTGTCTTGCCACATGTCACCACTGGGTCTGACTGAGTGCCTCCAGGAGAGAGGCCCAAGCAAGACACGCCCTGAGGAGCGTCAGGCCACATGTCACTACTCAGTCTGACTAAGCGCCTCCAGGAGAGAGGCCCAAGCAAGACGCGCCCCGAGGAGCGTCTTGCCACATGTAAGCACTGGGTCCTACTGAGCGCCTCCAGGAGACAGGCCCCAGCAAGACGCGCCCCGAGGAGCGTCTTGCCTTATGTCAGCACTCGGTCTGACTGAGCGCCTCCAGGAGAGAGGCCCAAGCAAGACGCGCCCCGAGGAGCGTCTTGCCACATGTCAACAATGGGTCTGACTGAGGGCCTCCAGGAGAGAAGCCCAAGCAACACGCGGCCCGAGGAGCGTCTTGCCACATGTCAGCACTCGGTCTGACTGAGCGCCTCCAGGAGAGAGGCCAAAGCAAGACGCGCCCCGAGGAGTGTCTTGACACATGTCAACACTGGGTCTGACAGCGGGCCTCCAGGAGAGAGGCCCAAGCAAGACGCGCCCCGAGAAGTGTCTTGCCACATGTCACCACTTGGTTTGACTGAGCGCCTCCAGGAGAGAGGCCCAAGCAACACGCGCCCCGAGGAGCGTCAGGCCACATGTCACTACTCATTCTGACTGAGCGCCTCCAGGAGAGAGGCCCAAGCAAGACGCGCCCCGAGGAGCGTCTTGCCACATGTCAACACTGGGTCTAATTGAGGGCCTTCTGGAGAGAGGCCCAAGCAAGACGCGCCCCGAGGAGCGTCTTGCCACATGTCACCACTTGGTCTGACTGAGCGCCTCCAGGAGAGAGGCCCAAGCAACACGCGCCCCGAGGAGCGTCAGGCCACATGTCACTACTCAGTCTGACTGAGCGCCTCCAGGAGAGAGGCCCAAGCAAGACGCGCCCCGAGGAGCGTCTTGACACATGTCAACACTGGGTCTGACAGAGAGCCTCCATGAGAGAGGCCCAAGCAAGACGCGCCCCGAGGAGTGTCTTGCCACATGTCAACACTGGGTCTGACAGAGGGCCTCCAGGAGAGAGGCCCAAGCAAGACGCGCCCCGAGGAGTGTCTTGCCACATGTCACCACTTGGTCTGACTGAGCGCCTCCAGGAGAGAGGCCCAAGCAACACGCGCCCCGAGGAGCGTCTTGACACATGTCAACAATGGGTCTGACTGAGGGCCTCCAGGAGAGAAGCCCAAGCAAGACGCGCCCCGAGGAGCGTCTTGACACATGTCAACACTGGGTCTGACAGAGGGCCTCCAGGAGAGAGGCCCAAGCAAGACGCGCCCCGAGGAGTGTCTTGCCACATGTCACCACTGGGTCTGACTGAGCGCCTCCAGGAGAGAGGCCCAAGCAAGACGCGCCCCGAGGAGCGTCAGGCCACATGTCACTACTCAGTCTGACTAAGCGCCTCCAGGAGAGAGGCCCAAGCAAGACGCGCCCCGAGGAGCGTCTTGCCACATGTAAGCACTGGGTCCTACTGAGCGCCTCCAGGAGAGAGGCCCCAGCAAGACGCGCCCCGAGGAGCGTCTTGCCTTATGTCAGCACTCGGTCTGACTGAGCGCCTCCAGGAGAGAGGCCCAAGCAAGACGCGCCCCGAGGAGCGTCTTGCCACATGTCAACAATGGGTCTGACTGAGGGCCTCCAGGAGAGAGGCCCAAGCAAGATGCGCTCGGAGGAGCGTCTTGCCACATGTCAACACTGGGTCTGACAGAGGGCCTCCAGGAGAGAGGTCCAAGCAAGACGCGCCCCGAGGAGCGTCTTGCCACATGTCACCTCTGGTTCTGACTGAGCGCCTCCAGGAGAGAGGCCCAAGCAAGACGCGCCCCGAGGAGCGTCTTGACACATGTCAACACTGGGTCTGACAGAGAGCCTCCATGAGAGAGGCCCAAGCAAGACGCGCCCCGAGGAGTGTCTTGCCACATGTCAACACTGGGTCTGACAGAGGGCCTCCAGGAGAGAGGCCCAAGCAAGACGCGCCCCGAGGAGTGTCTTGCCACATGTCACCACTTGGTCTGACTGAGCGCCTCCAGGAGAGAGGCCCAAGCAACACGCGCCCCGAGGAGCGTCTTGACACATGTCAACAATGGGTCTGACTGAGGGCCTCCAGGAGAGAAGCCCAAGCAAGACGCGCCCCGAGGAGCGTCTTGACACATGTCAACACTGGGTCTGACAGAGGGCCTCCAGGAGAGAGGCCCAAGCAAGACGCGCCCCGAGGAGTGTCTTGCCACATGTCACCACTGGGTCTGACTGAGCGCCTCCAGGAGAGAGGCCCAAGCAAGACGCGCCCCGAGGAGCGTCAGGCCTCATGTCACTACTCAGTCTGACTAAGCGCCTCCAGGAGAGAGGCCCAAGCAAGACGCGCCCCGAGGAGCGTCTTGCCACATGTAAGCACTGGGTCCTACTGAGCGCCTCCAGGAGAGAGGCCCCAGCAAGACGCGCCCCGAGGAGCGTCTTGCCTTATGTCAGCACTCGGTCTGACTGAGCGCCTCCAGGAGAGAGGCCCAAGCAAGACGCGCCCCGAGGAGCGTCTTGCCACATGTCAACAATGGGTCTGACTGAGGGCCTCCAGGAGGGAGGCCCAAGCAAGATGCGCTCGGAGGAGCGTCTTGCCACATGTCAACACTGGGTCTGACAGAGGGCCTCCAGGAGAGAGGTCCAAGCAAGACGCGCCCCGAGGAGCGTCTTGCCACATGTCACCTCTGGTTCTGACTGAGCGCCTCCAGGAGAGAGGCCCAAGCAAGACGTGCCCCGAGGAGCGTCTTGTCACATGTCAACACTCGGTCTTTCTGAGCGTCTCCAGGAGAGAAGCCCAAGCAAGACGCGCCCCGAGGAGCGTCTTGCCACATGTCAACAATGGGTCTGACTGAGGGCCTCCAGGAGAGAAGCCCAAGCAACACGCGGCCCGAGGAGCGTCTTGCCACATGTCAACACTGGGTCTGATTGAGGGCCTTCTGGAGAGAGGCCCAAGCAAGACGCGCCCCGAGGAGCGTCTTGCCACATGTCACCACTTGGTCTGACTGAGCGCCTCCAGGAGAGACGCCCAAGCAACACGCGCCCCGAGGAGCGTCAGGCCACATGTCACTACTCAGTCTGACTGAGCGCCTCCAGGAGAGAGGCCCAAGCAAGACGCGCCCCGAGGAGCGTCTTGCCACATGTCAACAATGGGTCTGACTGAGGGCCTCCAGGAGAGAGGCCCAAGCAAGATGCGCTCGGAGGAGCGTCTTGCCACATGTCAACACTGGGTCTGACAGAGGGCCTCCAGGAGAGAGGTCCAAGCAAGACGCGCCCCGAGGAGCGTCTTGCCACATGTCACCTCTGGTTCTGACTGAGCGCCTCCAGGAGAGAGGCCCAAGCAAGACGTGCCCCGAGGAGCGTCTTGTCACATGTCAACACTCGGTCTTTCTGAGCGCCTCCAGGAGAGAAGCCCAAGCAAGACGCGCCCCGAGGAGCGTCTTGCCACATGTCAACAATGGGTCTGACTGAGGGCCTCCAGGAGAGAAGCCCAAGCAACACGCGGCCCGAGGAGCGTCTTGCCACATGTCAACACTGGGTCTGATTGAGCGCCTCCAGGAGAGAGGCCCAAGCAACACGCGCCCCGAGGAGCGTCAGGCCACATGTCACTACTCAGTCTGACTGAGCGCCTCCAGGAGAGAGGCCCAAGCAAGACGCGCCCCGAGGAGCGTCTTGCCACATGTCACCACTTGGTCTGACTGAGCGCCTCCAGGAGAGAGGCCCAAGCAACACGCGCCCCGAGGAGCGTCAGGCCACATGTCACTACTCAGTCTGACTGAGCGCCTCCAGGAGAGAGGCCCAAGCAAGACGCGCCCCGAGGAGCGTCTTGCCACATGTCAACAATGGGTCTGACTGAGGGCCTCCAGGAGAGAAGCCCAAGCAACACGCGGCCCGAGGAGCGTCTTGCCACATGTCAACACTGGGTCTGATTGAGGGCCTTCTGGAGAGAGGCCCAAGCAAGACGCGCCCCGAGGAGCGTCTTGCCACATGTCACCACTTGGTCTGACTGAGCGCCTCCAGGAGAGAGGCCCAAGCAACACGTGCCCCGAGGAGCGTCAGGCAACATGTCACTACTCAGTCTGACTGAGCGCCTCCAGGAGAGAGGCCCAAGCAAGACGCGCCCCGAGGAGCGTCTTGACACATGTCAACACTGGGTCTGACAGAGGGCATCCATGAGAGAGGCCCAAGCAAGACGCGCCCCGAGGAGAGTCTTGCCACATTTCAACACTGGGTCTGACAGAGGGCCTCCAGGAGAGAGGCCCAAGCAAGACGCGCCCCGAGGAGTGTCTTGCCACATGTCACCACTTGGTCTGACTGAGCGCCTCCAGGAGAGAGGCCCAAGCAACACGCGTCCTGAGGAGCGTCAGGCCACATGTCACTACTCAGTCTGACTGAGCGCCTCCAGGAGAGAGGCCCAAGCAAGACGCGCCCCGAGGAGCGTCTTGCCACGTGTCAACACTGTGTCTGATTGAGGGCCTTCTGGAGAGAGGCCCAAGCAAGACGCGCCCCGAGGAGCGTCTTGCCACATGTCAACAATGGTTCTTACTGAGGGCCTCCAGGAGAGAAGCCCAAGCAAGACGCGCCCTGAGGAGCTTCTTGCCACATGTCAGCACTCGGTCTGACTGAGCGCCTCCAGGAGAGAGGCCAAAGCAAGACGGCCCCCGAGGAGCGTCTTGACACATGTCAACACTGGGTCTGACAGAGGGCCTCCATGAGAAAGGCCCAAGCAAGACGCGCTCGAGGAGTGTCTTGCCAAATGTCAACACTGGGTCTGACTGAGCGCCTCATGGAGAGAGGTCCAAGCAAGACGCGCCCCGAGGAGCGTCTTGCCACATGTCAACACTGGGTCTGACTGAGTGCCTCCATGAGAGAAGCCCCAGCAAGACACGCCCCGAGGAGCGTCTTGCCACATGTCACTGCTCGGTCTGTTTGAGCGCCTCCAGGAGAGAGGCCCAAGCAAGACGTGCCCCGAGGAGTGTCTTGCCACATGTCAACAATGGGTCTGACTGAGGGCCTCCAGGAGAGAATCCCAAGCAAGACGCGCCCCGAGGAGCGTCTTGCCACATGTCAACACTCGGTCTGACAGAGGGCATTCAGGAGAGAGGCCCAAGCAATACGTGCCCCGAGGAGCGTCTTGCCACATGTCACCACTGGGTCTGAATGAGCGCCTCCAGGAGAGAGGCCCAAGCAAGACGCGCCCCGATGAGTGTCTTGCCACATGTCAACACTGGGTCTGACTGAGCGCCTCCAGGAGAGAGGCCCAAGCAAGATTCGCCCCGAGGAGCGTCTTGCCACATGTCAGCACTGGGTCTGACTGAGCGCCTCCAGGAGAGAGGCCCCAGCAAGACGCGCCCCGAGGAGCGTCTTGCCTTATGTCAGCACTCGGTCTGACTGAGCGCCTCCAGGAGAGAGGCCCAAGCAAGACGCGCCCCGAGGAGCGTCTTGCCACATGTCAACAATGGGTCTGACTGAGGGCCTCCAGGAGAGAGGCCCAAGCAAGATGCGCCCGGAGGAGCGTCTTGCCACATGTAAACACTGGGTCTGACAGAGGGCCTCCAGGAGAGAGGCCCAAGCAAGACGCGCCCCGAGGAGCGTCTTGCCACATGTCACCTCTGGTTCTGACTGAGCGCCTCCAGGAGAGAGGCCCAAGCAAGACGCGCCCCGAGGAGCGTCTTGTCACATGTCAACACTGGGTCTGTCTGAGCGCCTCCAGGAGAGAAGCCCAAGCAAGACGCGCCCCGAGGAGCGTCTTGCCACATGTCAACAATGGGTCTGACTGAGGGCCTCCAGGAGAGAAGCCCAAGCAAGACGCGCCCCGAGGAGCGTCTTGACACATGTCAACACTTGGTCTGACAGAGGGCCTCCAGGAGAGAGGCCCAAGCAAGACGCGCCCCGAGGAGTGTCTTGCCACATGTCACCACTGGGTCTGACTGAGCGCCTCCAGGAGAGAGGCCCAAGCAAGACACGCCCTGAGGAGCGTCAGGCCACATGTCACTACTCAGTCTGACTAAGCGCCTCCAGGAGAGAGGCCCAAGCAAGACGCGCCCCGAGGAGCGTCTTGCCACATGTAAGCACTGGGTCCTACTGAGCGCCTCCAGGAGACAGGCCCCAGCAAGACGCGCCCCGAGGAGCGTCTTGCCTTATGTCAGCACTCGGTCTGACTGAGCGCCTCCAGGAGAGAGGCCCAAGCAAGACGCGCCCCGAGGAGCGTCTTGCCACATGTCAACAATGGGTCTGACTGAGGGCCTCCAGGAGAGAAGCCCAAGCAACACGCGGCCCGAGGAGCGTCTTGCCACATGTCAGCACTCGGTCTGACTGAGCGCCTCCAGGAGAGAGGCCAAAGCAAGACGCGCCCCGAGGAGCGTCTTGACACATGTCAACACTGGGTCTGACAGCGGGCCTCCAGGAGAGAGGCCCAAGCAAGACGCGCCCCGAGAAGTGTCTTGCCACATGTCACCACTTGGTTTGACTGAGCGCCTCCAGGAGAGAGGCCCAAGCAACACGCGCCCCGAGGAGCGTCAGGCCACATGTCACTACTCATTCTGACTGAGCGCCTCCAGGAGAGAGGCCCAAGCAAGACGCGCCCCGAGGAGCGTCTTGCCACATGTCAACACTGGGTCTGATTTAGGGCCTTCTGGAGAGAGGCCCAAGCAAGACACGCCCCGAGGAGCGTCTTGCCACATGTCACCACTTGGTCTGACTGAGCGCCTCCAGGAGAGAGGCCCAAGCAAGACGCGCCCCGAGGAGCGTCTTGACACATGTCAACACTGGGTCTGACAGAGAGCCTCCATGAGAGAGGCCCAAGCAAGACGCGCCCCGAGGAGTGTCTTGCCACATGTCAACACTGGGTCTGACAGAGGGCCTCCAGGAGAGAGGCCCAAGCAAGACGCGCCCCGAGGAGTGTCTTGCCACATGTCACCACTTGGTCTGACTGAGCGCCTCCAGGAGAGAGGCCCAAGCAACACGCGCCCTGAGGAGCGTCAGGCCACATGTCACTACTCAGTCTGACTGAGCGCCTCCAGGAGAGAGGCCCAAGCAAGACGCGCCCCGAGGAGCGTCTTGCCACGTGTCAACACTGGGTCTAATTGAGGGCCTTCTGGAGAGAGGCCCAAGCAAGACGCGCCCCGAGGAGCGTCTTGCCACATGTCAACAATGGTTCTTACTGAGGGCCTCCAGGAGAGAAGCCCAAGCAAGACGCGCCCTGAGGAGCTTCTTGCCACATGTCAGCACTCGGTCTGACTGAGCGCCTCCAGGAGAGAGGCCAAAGCAAGACGGCCCCCGAGGAGCGTCTTGACACATGTCAACACTGGGTCTGACAGAGGGCCTCCATGAGAAAGGCCCAAGCAAGACGCGCTCGAGGAGTGTCTTGCCAAATGTCAACACTGGGTCTGACTGAGCGCCTCATGGAGAGAGGTCCAAGCAAGACGCGTCCCGAAGAGCGTCTTGCCACATGTCAACACTGGGTCTGACTGAGTGCCTCCATGAGAGAAGCCCCAGCAAGACACGCCCCGAGGAGCGTCTTGCCACATGTCACTGCTCGGTCTGTTTGAGCGCCTCCAGGAGAGAGGCCCAAGCAAGACGTGCCCCGAGGAGTGTCTTGCCACATGTCAACAATGGGTCTGACTGAGCGCCTCCAGGAGAGAGGCCCAAGCAAGACACGCCCCGAGGAGTGTCTTGACACATGTCAACACTGGGTCTGACTGAGGGCCTCCATGAGAGAAGCCCAAGCAAGACGCGCCCCGAGGAGCGTCTTGCCACATGTCACCACTGGGTCTGACTGAGCGCCTCCAGGAGAGAGGCCCAACCAAGACGTTCCCTGAGGAGCGTCTTGCCACATGCCAACACTGGGTCTGACAGGGGGCCTCCAGGAGAGAGGCCCAAGCAAGACGCGCCCCGAGGAGTGTCTTGCCACATGTCACCACTGGGTCTGACTGAGCGCCTCCAGGAGAGAGGCCCAAGCAAGACGCGCCCCGAGGAGCGTCTTTCCACATGTCAGCACTCGGTCTGACTGAGCGCCTCCAGGAGAGAGGCCCAAGCAAGACGCGCCCAAAGGAGCGTCTTGCAACATGTCAACAATGGGTCTGACTGAGCGCCTCCAGGAGAGAGGCCCAAGCAACACGCGCCCCGAGGAGCGTCAGGCCACATGTCACTACTCAGTCTGACTGAGCGCCTCCAGGAGAGAGGCCCAAGCAAGACGCGCCCCGAGGAGCGTCTTGCCACGTGTCAACACTGGGTCTGATTGAGGGCCTTCTGGAGAGAGGCCCAAGCAACACGCGCCCCGAGGAGCGTCAGGCCACATGTCACTACTCAGTCTGACTGAGCGCCTCCAGGAGAGAGGCCCAAGCAAGACGCGCCCAGAGGAGCGTCTTGCCACATGTCAACAATGGGTCTCACTGAGGGCCTCCAGGAGAGAAGCCCAAGCAAGACGCGCCCCGAGGAGCTTCTTGCCACATGTCAGCACTCGGTCTGACTGAGCGCCTCCAGGAGAGAGGCCAAAGCAAGACGCGCCCCGAGGAGCTTCTTGACACATGTCAACACTGGGTCTGACAGAGGGCCTCCATGAGAGAGGCCCAAGAAAGACGCGCCCCGAGGAGTGTCTTGCCACATGTCAACACTGGGTCTGACAGAGGGCCTCCAGGAGAGAGGCCCAAGCAAGACGCACCCCGAGGAGTGTCTTGCCACATGTCACCACTTGGTCTGACTGAGCGCCTCCAGGAGAGAGGCCCAAGCAAGACGCGCCCCGAGGAGTGTCTTGCCAAATGTCAACACTGGGTCTGACTGAGCGCCTCAGGGAGAGAGGTCCAAGCAAGACGCGCCCCGAGGAGCGTCTTGCCACATGTCACTACTCGGTCTGACTGAGCGCCTCAGGGAGAGAGGTCCAAGCAAGACGCGCCCCGAGGAGCGTCTTGCCACATGTCAACACTGGATCTGACTGAGTTCCTCCATGAGAGAAGTCCCAGCAAGACACGCCCCGAGGAGAGTCTTGCCACATGTCACTACTCGGTCTGTTTGAGCGCCTCCAGGAGAGAGGCCCAAGCAAGACGTGCCCCGAGGAGTGTCTTGCCACATGTCAACAATGGGTCTGACTGAGGGCCTCCAGGAGAGAAGCCCAAGCAAGACCCGCCCCGAGGAGCGTCTTGCCACATGTCAACACTGGGTCTGACTAAGCGCCTCCAGGAGAGAGGCCCAAGCAAGACACGCCCCGAGGAGCGTCTTGACACATGTCAACACTGGGTCTGACTGAGGGCCTCCATGAGAGAAGCCCAAGCAAGACGCACCCAGAGGAGAGTCTTGCCACATGTCAACACTGGGTCTGACTGAGTGCCTCCAGGAGAGAGGCCCAAGCAAGACGCGCCCCGAGGAGCGTCTTGTCACATGTCAACACTGGGTCTTTCTTAGCCCCTCCAGGAGAGAAGCCCAAGCAAGACGCGCCCCGAGGAGCGTCTTTCCACATGTCAGCACTCGGTCTGACTGAGCGCCTCCAGGAGAGAGGCCCAAGCAAGACGCGCCCAAAGGAGCGTCTTGCAACATGTCAACAATGGGTCTGACTGAGCGCCTCCAGGAGAGAGGCCCAAGCAACACGCGCCCCGAGGAGCGTCAGGCCACATGTCACTACTCAGTCTGACTGAGCGCCTCCAGGAGAGAGGCCCAATTGCCACGTGTCAACAATGGGTCTGACTGAGGGCCTCCAGGAGAGAGGCCCAAGCAAGACGCGCCCCGAGGAGCGTCAGGCCACATGTCACTACTCAGTCTGACTGAGCGCCTCCAGGAGAGAGGCCCAAGCAAGACATGCCCCGAGGAGCGTCTTGACACATGTCAACACTGGGTCTGACTGAGGGCCTCCATGAGAGAAGCCCGAGCAAGACGCGCCCCGAGGAGAGTCTTGCCACATGTCAACACTCGGTCTGACAGAGGGCATCCAGGAGAGAGGCCCAAGCAATACGCTCCCCGAGGAGCGTCTTGCCACATGTAACCACTGGGTCTGACTGAGTGCCTCCAGGAGAGAGGCCCAACCAAGCCGCGCCCTGAGGAGCGTCTTGCCACATGCCAAAACTGGGTCTGACAGAGGGCCTCCAGGAGAGAGGCCCAAGCAAGACGCGCCCCGAGGAGTGTCTTGCCACATGTCACCACTGGGTCTGACTGAGCGCCTCCAGGAGAGAGGCCCAAGCAAGACACGCACCGAGGAGCGTCTTGTCACATGTCAACACTGGGTCTTTCTGAGCCCCTCCAGGAGAGAAGCCCAAGCAAGACGCGCCCCGAGGAGCGTCTTTCCACATGTCAGCACTCGGTCTGACTGAGCGCCTCCAGGAGAGAGAACCAAGCAAGACGCGCCCAAAGGAGCGTCTTGCAACATGTCAACAATGGGTCTGACTGAGCGCCTCCAGGAGAGAGGCCCAAGCAACACGCGCCCCGAGGAGCGTCAGGCCACATGTCACTACTCAGTCTGACTGAGCGCCTCCAGGAGAGAGGCCCAAGCAAGACGCACCCCTAGGAGCGTCTTGCCACGTGTCAACAATGGGTCTGACTGAGGGCCTCCAGGAGAGAAGCCCAAGCAAGACGCGACCCGAGGAGCGTCTTGCCACATGTCAACAATGGGTCTTACTGAGGGCCTCCAGGAGAGAGGCCCAAGCAAGATGCGCCCGGAGGAGCGTCTTGCCACATGTCAACACTGGGTCTGACAGAGGGCCTCCAGGAGAGAGGCCCAAGCAAGACGCGCCCCGAGGAGCGTCTTGTCACATGTCAACACTGGGTCTTTCTGAGCCCCTCCAGGAGAGAAGTCTTTCCACATGTCAGCACTCGGTCTGACTGAGCGCCTCCAGGAGAGAGGCCCAAGCAAGACGCGCCCAAAGGAGCGTCTTGCAACATGTCAACAATAGGTCTGACTGAGCGCCTCCAGGAGAGAGGCCCAAGCAACACGCGCCCCGAGGAGCGTCAGGCCACATGTCACTACTCAGTCTGACTGAGCGCCTCCAGGAGAGAGGCCCAAGCAAGACGCGCCCCGAGGAGCGTCTTGCCACGTGTCAACACTGGGTCTGATTGAGGGCCTTCTGGAGAGAGGCCCAAGCAAGACGCGCCCCGAGGAGCGTCTTGCCACATGTCACCACTTGGTCTGACTGAGCGCCTCCAGGACAGAGGCCCAAGCAACACGCGCCCAGAGGAGCGTCTTGCCACATGTCAACAATGGGTCTTACTGAGGGCCTCCAGGAGAGTTGCCCAAGCAAGACGCACCCCGAGGAGCTTCTTGCCACATGTCAGCACTCGGTCTGACTGAGGGCCTCCAGGAGAGAGGCCAAAGCAAGACGCTTCCCGAGGAGCGTCTTGACACATGTCAACACTGGGTCTGACAGAGGGCCTCCATGAGAGAGGCCCAAGCAAGACGCGCCCCGAGGAGTGTCTTGCCACATGTCAACACTGGGTCTGACAGAGGGCCTCCAGGAGAGAGGCCCAAGCAAGACGCACCCCGAGGAGTGTCTTGCCACATGTCACCACTTGGTCTGACTGAGCGCCTCCAGGAGAGAGGCCCAAGCAACACGCGCCCCGAGGAGCGTCAGGCCACATGTCACTACTCAGTCTGACTGAGCGCCTCCAGGAGAGAGGCCCAAGCAAGACGCACCCCGAGGAGCGTCTTGCCACGTGTCAACACTGGGTCTGATTGAGGGCCTTCTGGAGAGAGGCCCAAGCAAGACGCGCCGCGAGGAGCGTCTTGCCACATGTCAACAATGGTTCTTACTGAGGGCCTCCAGGAGAGAAGCCTAAGAGAGACGCGCCCCGAGGAGCTTCTTGCCACATGTCAGCACTCGGTCTGACTGAGCGCCTCCAGGAGAGAGGCCAAAGCAAGACGCCCCCCGAGGAGCGTCTTGACACATGTCAACACTGGGTCTGACAGAGGGCCTCCATGAGAGAGGCCCAAGCAAGACGCGCCCCGAGGAGTGTCTTGCCAAATGTCAACACTGGGTCTGACTGAGCGCCTCAGGGAGAGAGGTCCAAGCAAGACGCGCCCCGAGGAGCGTCTTGCCACTTGTCACTACTCGGTCTGACTGAGCGCCTCAGGGAGAGAGGTCCAAGCAAGAAGCGCCCCGAGGAGCGTCTTGCCACATGTCAACACTGGGTCTGACTGAGTGCCTCCATGAGAGAAGCCCCAGCAAGACACGCCCCGAGGAGCGTCTTGCCACATGTCACTACTCGGTCTGTTTGAGC
Organism: Nothobranchius furzeri; assembly: GCF_043380555.1. Taxonomy (NCBI): domain Eukaryota; kingdom Metazoa; phylum Chordata; class Actinopteri; order Cyprinodontiformes; family Nothobranchiidae; genus Nothobranchius; species Nothobranchius furzeri. The sequence goes on along the minus strand of NC_091757.1, from coordinate 16,236,874 downwards.
GCCTCCAGGAGAGAGGCCCAAGCAAGACGTGCCCCGAGGAGTGTCTTGCCACATGTCAACAATGGGTCTGACTGAGGGCCTCCAGGAGAGAAGCCCAAGCAAGACGCGCCCCGAGGAGCGTCTTGCCACATGTCAACACTGGGTCTGACTGAGCGCCTCCAGGAGAGAGGCCCGAGCAAGACACGCCCCGAGGAGCGTCTTGACACATGTCAACACTGGGTCTGACTGAGGGCCTCCATGAGAGAAGCCCAAGCAAGACGCGCCCCGAGGAGAGTCTTGCCACATGTCAACAATGGGTCTGACAGAGGGCATCCAGGAGAGAGGCCCAAGCAATACGCGCCCCGAGGAGCGTCTTGCCACATGTCACCACTGGGTCTGACTGAGCGCCTCCAGGAGAGAGGCCCAACCAAGACGCGCCCTGAGGAGCGTCTTGCCACATGCCAACACTGGGTCTGACAGAGGGCCTCCAGGAGAGAGGCCCAAGCAAGACGCGCCCCGAGGAGTGTCTTGCCACATGTCACCACTGGGTCTGACTGAGCGCCTCCAGGAGAGAGGCCCAAGCAAGACGCGCCCCGAGGAGCGTCTTGTCACATGTCAACCCTGGGTCTTTCTGAGCCCCTCCAGGAGAGAAGCCCAAGCAAGACGCGCCCCGAGGAGCGTCTTTCCACATGTCAGCACTCGGTCTGACTGAGCGCCTCCAGGAGAGAGGCCCAAGCAATACGCGCCCAAAGGAGTGTCTTGCAACGTGTCAACAATGGGTCTGACTGAGCGCCTCCAGGAGAGAGGCCCAAGCAACACGCGCCCCGAGGAGAGTCAGGCCACATGTCACTACTCAGTCTGACTGAGCGCCTCCAGGAGTGTGGCCCAATTGCCACGTGTCAACAATGGGTCTGACTGAGGGCCTCCAGGAGAGAGGCCCAAGCAAGACGCGCCCCGAGGAGCGTCAGGCCACATGTCACTACTCAGTCTGACTGAGCGCCTCCAGGAGAGAGGCCCAAGCAAGACACGCCCCGAGGAGCGTCTTGACACATGTCAACACTGGGTCTGACTGAGGGCCTCCATGAGAGAGGCCCAACCAAGACGCGCCCTGAGGAGCGTCTTGCCACATGCCAACACTGGGTCTGACAGAGGGCCTCCAGGAGAGAGGCCCAAGCAAGACGCGCCCCGAGGAGTGTCTTGCCACATGTCACCACTGGGTCTGACTGAGCGCCTCCAGGAGAGAGGCCCAAGCAAGACACGCCCCGAGGAGCGTCTTGACACATGTCAACACTGGGTCTGACTGAGGGCCTCCATGAGAGAGGCCCAACCAAGACGCGCCCTGAGGAGCGTCTTGCCACATGCCAACACTGGGTCTGACAGAGGGCATCCAGGAGAGAGACCCAAGAAAGACGCGCCCCGAGGAGCTTCTTGTCACATGTCAACACTGGGTCTTTCTGAGCCCCTCCAGGAGAGAAGCCCAAGCAAGACGCGCCCCGAGGAGCGTCTTTCCACATGTCAGCACTCAGTCTGACTGAGCACCTCCAGCAGAGAGGCCCAAGCAAGACGCGCCCAAAGGAGCGTCTTGCAACATGTCAACAATGGGTCTGACTGAGCGCCTCCAGGAGAGAGTCCCAAGCAACACGCGCCCCGAGGAGCGTCAGGCCACATGTCACTACTCAGTCTGACTGAGCGCCTCCAGGAGAGAGGCCCAAGCAAGACGCGCCCCGAGGAGCGTCTTGCCATGTGTCAACAATGGGTCTGACTAAGGGCCTCCAGGAGAGAAGCCCAAGCAAGACGCGCCCCGAGGAGCGTCTTGCCACATGTCAACACTGGGTCTTATTGAGGGCCTTCTGGAGAGAGGCCCAAGCAAGACGCGCCCCGAGGAGCGTCTTGCCACATGTCAACAATGGGTCTTACTGAGGGCCTCCAGGAGAGAGGCCCAAGCAAGACGCAGCCCGAGGAGCGTCTTGCCACATGTCACCTCTGGTTCTGACTGAGCGCCTCCAGGAGAGAGGCCCAAGCAAGACGCGCCCCGAGGAGCGTCTTGCCACATGTCAACAATGGGTCTGACTGAGGGCCTCCAGGAGAGAAGCACAAGCAAGACGCGCCGCGTGGAGCGTCTTGACACATATCAACACTGGGTCTGACAGAGGGCCTCCAGGAGAGAGGCCCAAGCAAGACGCGCCCCGAGGAGTGTCTTGCCACATGTCACCACTGGGTCTGACTGAGCGCCTCCAGGAGAGAGGCCCAAGCAAGACGCGCCCCGAGGAGCATCAGGCCACATGTCACTACTCAGTCTGACTGAGCGCCTCCAGGAGAGAGGCCCAAGCAAGACGCGCCCCGAGGAGCGTCTTGCCACGTGTCAACACTGGGTCTGATTGAGGGCATTCTGGAGAGAGGCCCAAGCAAGACGCGCCACGAGGAGCGTCTTGCCACATGTCAACAATGGGTCTTACTGAGGGCCTCCAGGAGAGAAGCCCAAGCAAGACGCGCCCCGAGGAGCTTCTTGCCACATGTCAGCACTCCGTCTGACTGAGCGCCTCCAGGAGAGTTCAAATTAAGACGCGCCCCGAGGAGCGTCTTGACACATGTCAACACTGGGTCTGAAAGAGGGCCTCCATGAGAGAGGCCCAAGCTAGACGTGCCCCGAGGAGTGTCTTGCCACATGTCAACACTCGGTCTAACTGAGCACCTCCAGGAGAGAGGCCCAAGCAAGATGCGCCCCGAGGAGCTTCTTGCCACGTGTCACCACTGGGTCTGACTGAGCGCCTCCAGGAGAGAGGCCCAAGCATGACGCGCCCCGAGGAGCGTCTTGCCACGTGTCACCACTGGGTCTGATTGAGCGCCTCCAGGAGAGAGGCCCCAGCAAGACCGGTCAGGCCTGCAGTGTACACATCAGAGACATGATGTTCTTTCACAGAACTGAGGTTGTTCATTACTAAATGACTTTTACAGGAATATTGTTATTATACTATTCAACAGGTTGATCATAATAATGTGTATTAAACCCACAACCTAGCACTGAGGACAGAGGGACTTTATTTAAATTAGTACTTAATGGAAACGATACATAATGATACATAAGAGCCATGTCATACATTCAGCCTAGGAATAGTAGCATTGTGCACTATTAAAAATATACACATAAATTGCTCGAATCCCATTGTTGCAAAGTAAAACTCTAATAAAACTCTAGTCTGACATCAACAGAGAAGACTTAGTGTATGCACTACAAATACAGCATTAGGATTTCGAGTGGACCGTGCACCTTGTGAACCATCAGAGGCTTATGACGCAACATATCTTCCAGTTGCTATTAGACAAGTTATAATTCTCGACCATTTTTCGGAACTGGTTTCTTGGGTCCGTGAGTAAATGCCAAATGAGATGATAGTCCTTAAGTAAGTTCCTGGCGATCCCATGTCACGCTCTTGCCCATCAGCCGGTGAACGCTGAGACGGAACTCGATGAGAGCGATGTATTTTTTAAGTGCTCCGAATGTACTTCTAACAAGCGTGCGATTCACTTCGTGAGTAAACCGCAGCTGCAGCTGATTCAAACAGTCGAGCCAACTTTCTACATCACAATATTCGTTTTGTAGTTAGTCGAGTTACCTTTTGTGTGGCACATGCACGGGTCGTTAGCGTCCAGCTCCCAGCTTAGAGAGTCCTGTATTGACACAGACGTCAATACATCTCGATGTCATGCAACACACAAAGTCTGTCGCATACAGGTGGGTTAACACATGTACGATACCTTTTGTGTGGCGCATGCACGGGTCGTTAGCGTCCAGCTCCCAGCTTAGAGAGTCCTGTATTGACACAGACGTCAATACATCTCAATGTCATGCAACACACAAAGTCTGTCGCATACAGGTGGGTTAACACACATGTACGATGTGTGCGATGGCGCGCCCGTTTACAATGGGACACGACGATCATTGTTAACCAAACTCTTGTTTCTCACGACAGGTGGTAGCGTTGTCTCCTGCACCTGGTCTTCGTGCACAGAGGGTGTTGTAATGTGCTCGTCATAGTCGCGATCGTTGTCACTCGAATCCGTTGTTCTCACGACAGGTGGTAGCGTTGTCTCCTGCATGTTGTCTTTGCGTGCGGCAAGCGTTGTGCTGTGCTCGTTATAATGGTTGTCTTCGTACAAAGGGGGTGTTGAATACTCCTTCGCGAGTAGTCTAGGAGGTGGTGTGATGGAACGTATCTCAAAGGCGTTATGTGAGCGTACCACCATGGCCTGAGCAACTGCGACTACTGAGAGTACACCCAGTACAGACAGCGAGATCATTTTTTTTCTTGGGTGTTGTACGTGTGGGTACAGCCGCTTTAATGGCAGTGAGAGCAGGTGGGCAAATGTATTTATAGGTCACTAGCAGAAACTAAGGCATGTGGTCAGAGTGTAATCGTAACCAACTAAAGTAGCTCTTGTCATAATTTAATATACATAGAAATCAGAAACGGGTATGTCAGGATAGACATCGCGAGTGATAATGCGGCCAGTATCTGTGTGCGCTTGAGAGCACCTTGTTGTTCTACTGTGGTGCCCACGCCGCCGGGTCTGTAAATGTCATCGACCTTCTTTATATACGCATACGCTAAAGACCGTATATTCTCTATGGATTTGAACACGTCCTTTGTTTCGCATAACGCTTGAGCTGTCTCGAGCGTGATGTTGTGAGTGTACACCAGTGTTTCGCGTGCACCTAGGTCTGAAAGGGCGTGCGCTACAACTATTAACCTTGGTTTGGGAGTGTGGCGAAACGCTCGCTCCGCTGTAATGGGCAGATGCAATGTTATCACCTAGTACGTTTCGTTAGTCGGGTCGTAACACACCGGTCCGTCACACGGACCGTCAAATTGTATGGGGCTTGTACTATTCAACAGGTTGATCATAATAATGTGTATTAAACCCACAACCTAGCACTGAGGACAGAGGGACTTTATTTAAATTAGTACTTAATGGAAACGATACATAATGATACATAAGAGCCATGTCATACATTCAGCCTAGGAATAGTAGCATTGTGCACTATTAAAAATATACACATCAATTGCTCGAATCCCATTGTTGCAAAGTAAAACTCTAATAAAACTCTAGTCTGACATCAACAGAGTAGACTTAGTGTATGTACTACAAATACAGCATTAGGATTTCGAGTGGACCGTGCACCTGGTGAACCATCAGAGGCTTATGACGCAACAAATCTTCCAGTTGCTATTAGACAAGTTATAATTCTCGACCATTTTTCGGAACTGGTTTCTTGGGTCCGTGAGTAAATGCCAAATGAGATGATAGTCCTTAAGTAAGTTCCTGGCGATCCCATGTCATGCTCTTGCCCATCAGTCGGTCAACACTGAGACGGAACTCGATGAGAGCGATGTATTTTTTAAGTGCTCCGAATGTACTTCTAACAAGCGTGCGATTCACTTCGTGAGTAAACCGCAGCTGCAGCTGATTCAAACAGTCCAGCCAACTTTCTACATCACAATATGCGTTTTGTAGTTAGTCGAGTTACCGTTTGTGTGGCGCAAGCACGGGTCGTTAGAGTCCAGCTCCCAGCTTATAGAGTCCTGTATTGACACAGACGTCAATACATCTCGATGTCATGCAACACACAAAGTCTGTCGCATACAGGTGGGTTAACACATGTACAATACCTTTTGTGTGGCGCATGCACGGGTCGTTAGCTTCCAGCTCCCGGCTTATAGAGAGTCCTGTATTGACACAGACGTCAATACATCTCGATGTCATGCAACACACAAAGTCTGTCGCATACAGGTGGGTTAACACACATGTACGATGTGTGCGATGGCGCGCCCGTTTACAATGGGACACGACGATGATCATTGTTAACCAAACTCTTGTTTCTCACGACAGGTGGTAGCGTTGTCTCCTGCACCTGGTCTTCGTGCACAGAGGGTGTTGTAATGTGCTCATCATAGTCGCGATCGTTGTCACTCGAATCCGTTGTTCTCACGACAGGTGGTAGCGTTGTCTCCTGCATGTTGTCTTCGTGTGCGGCAAGCGTTGTGCTGTGCTCGTTATAATGGTTGTCTTTGTACAAAGGGGGTGTTGAATACTCCTTCGCGAGTAGTCTAGGAGGTGGTGTGATGGGACGTATCTCAGAGGCGTTATGTGAGCGTACCACCATGTGTACCTTGCAGGCCTGACCGGGGTTTGCACGCAAGGGCCTGTGTGTGTGTGTGTGTGTGTAAAACAAGCGCGTGCCCACGCCCGATCCGTGGAAGCACGTTGAACTAGCAAACGTACTAGCAGAAATCAACGATCGCACACGGGTCATTGAGTGTGTACAGGGTTCGTCTGCGTGTGTGGCATTGGGCAATCTAGCGGCACCCGAGTGGCCTGAAGGCGGAACCGGCCAACCCATCGCCCTCACCATCGTTGCGCTTCGAGATGAACTATTGCTAAAGATGATCGTCCTCGTCAACCACGGCGCTACCAGAGTTACCACGACATGCGCCTTAAAAGCGTTCTCGTTTGGGTCAGCGCCACCAGAATTGAATCGGCAAGTCAGCGGATATTACACAACTCGTAACGAAGACCCTCTACGCGACCTCGCGGCCAGTGTGCGCAGTGTACAGCAAATGACAAACGATGTTGCGAGCGATATATCGGAAAAACTTTGCACTGACGCGATGGTCGCCACTGCAGGTTGTGTGAGTCTCGCGCAAAGTGCCATATCAAACGTGCGCAAGCTAGTGACAACCAACTTCACCAGATCCGTAGATTCTGCATACGCTTGGATACGAATGAAAGTATCGAGAGATAACACCGACACGAGTTGCGCGACGGCGCTGGCTGCAGTCGCTACAACACTGGATTTATTAATCAACGTAGTTGTGATAACTTGTCTAATAGCAACTGGAAGATATGTTGCGTCATAAGCCTCTGATGGTTCACAAGGTGCACGGTCCACTCGAAATCCTAATGCTGTATTTGTAGTACATACACTAAGTCTTCTCTGTTGATGTCAGACTAGAGTTTTATTAGAGTTTTACTTTGCAACAATGGGATTCGAGCAATTGATGTGTATATTTTTAATAGTGCACAATGCTAGTATTCCTAGGCTGAATGTATGACATGGCTCTTATGTACCATTATGTATCGTTTCCATTAAGTACTAATTTAAATAAAGTCCCTCTGTCCTCAGTGCTAGGTTGTGGGTTTAATACACATTATTATGATCAACCTGTTGAATAGTATAATAACAATATTCCTGTAAAAGTCATTTAGTAATGAACAACCTCAGTTCTGTGAAAGAACATCATGTCTCTGATGTGTACACTGCAGGCCTGACCGGGGTTTGCACGCAAGGGCCTGTGTGTGTGTGTGTGTGTGTGTGTGTGTGTGTGTGTGTGTGTGTGTGTGTGTGTGTGTGTGTGTGTGTGTGTATGAAACAAATAAAGATAAATATAGCTAATGCGGCCACGAGCGGTCGTGCAGGGTAGAGGCTGCGCGAAAACGCCTCTAAAACAAGCGCGTGCCCACGCCCGATCCGTGGAAGCACGTAGAACTAGCAAACGTACTAGCAGAAATCAACGATTGCACACGGGTCATTGAGTGTGTACAGGGTTCGTCTGCGTGTGTGGCATTGGGCATTCTAGCGGCAACCGAGTGGCCTGAAGGCGGATCCGGCCAACCCGTCGCCCTCACCATCGTTGCGCTTCGAGATGAACTATTGCTAAAGATGATCATCCTCATCAACCACGGCGCTACCAGAGTAGCTCGTAACGAAGACCCTCTCCGCGACCTCGCGGCCAGTGTGCGCAGTGTACAGCAAATGACAAACGATGTTGCGAGCGATATATCGGAAAAACTTTGCACTGACGCGACGGTCGCCACTGCAGGTTGTGTGAGTCTCGCGCAAAGTGCCATATCAAACGTGCGCAAGCTAGTGACAAGCAACTTCACCAGATCCGTAGATTCTGCATACGCTTGGATACGAATGAAAGTATCGAGAGATAACACCGACACGAGTTGCGCGACGGCGCTGTCTGCAGTCGCTACAACACTGGATTTATTAATCAACGTAATTGTGATAACTTGTCTAATAGCAACTGGAAGATATGTTGCGTCATAAGCCTCTGATGGTTCACAAGGTGCACGGTCCACTCGAAATCCTAATGCTGTATTTGTAGTACATACACTAAGTCTTCTCTGTTGATGTCAGACTAGAGTTTTATTAGAGTTTTACTTTGCAACAATGGGATTCGCGCAATTGATGTGTATATTTTTAATAGTGCACAATGCTAGTATTCCTAGGCTGAATGTATGACATGGCTCTTATGTACCATTATGTATCGTTTCCATTAAGTACTAATTTAAATAAAGTCCCTCTGTCCTCAGTGCTAGGTTGTGGGTTTAATACACATTATTATGATCAACCTGTTGAATAGTATAATAACAATATTCCTGTAAAAGTCATTTAGTAATGAACAACCTCAGTTCTGTGAAAGAACATCATGTCTCTGATGTGTACACTGCAGGACTGACCGGGGTTTGCACGCAAGGGCCTGTGTGTGTGTGTGTGTGTGTGTGTGTGTGTGTGTGTGTGTGTGTGTGTGTGTGTGTGTGTGTGTGTGTGTGTGTGTGTGTGTGTGTGTGAAACAAATAAAGATAAATATAGCTAATGCGGCCACGAGCGGTCGTGCAGGGTAGAGGCTGCGCGAAAACGCCTCTAAAACAAGCGCGTGCCCACGCCCGATCCATGGAAGCACGTAGAACTAGCAAACGTACTAGCAGAAATCAACGATCGCACACGGGTCATTGAGTGTGTACAGGGTTCGTCTGCGTGTGTGGCATTGGGCATTCTAGCGGCAACCGAGTGGCCTGAAGGCGGAACCGGCCAACCCGTCGCCCTCACCATCGTTGCGCTTCGAGATGAACTATTGCTAAAGATGATCATCCTCATCAACCACGGCGCTACCAGAGTAGCTCGTAACGAAGACCCTCTCCGCGACCTCGCGGCCAGTGTGCGCAGTGTACAGCAAATGACAAACGATGTTGCGAGCGATATATCGGAAAAACTTTGCACTGACGCGACGGTCGCCACTGCAGGTTGTGTGAGTCTCGCGCAAAGTGCCATATCAAACGTGCGCAAGCTAGTGACAAGCAACTTCACCAGATCCGTAGATTCTGCATACGCTCGGATACGAATGAAAGTATCGAGAGATAACACCGACACGAGTTGCGCGACGGCGCTGGCTGCAGTCGCTACAACACTGGATTTATTAATCAACGTAATTGTGATCGTAATGGCGTTTCGAGTGTGCACCAGAAACTACAGCCAGTACTACAGAAAACTGGCATGAGGGTCGCGGTCTAACGTTATGTTGGTGTCTCGCATCGACCGTCGACGGCCGTTTGCCAGCGGCTGAAAATGGCACAGTTGACGAAATGGAAACGCCGACCGTCGATAGTGCACTCTCGCAAGTTCCAACCGCACCATCTCAGGAGACAGACCACAGAGTCATATTAGCGAAGGGTACATAGAAAATGCGCAAACCGCCGCAACCGCCCATATACATACTATACGAGTTCAACATAGAGTGGAGTAAGAAGTTACTACCGATTGTATTTCCAACGTGCAAGCAGCTGGTGTGTGACGCTTTACTTGAGTATCGCAGAGGTTGCGATGTCCTGTGTTCCACGAGAGCATGGAAACAAGTGAACGAACTTCTACGGACCGTACTGTTGGGGTATGAGCGAGCTGTAAAATCAATACACGCTAGACACGCGGACTTTGCCGCGTTACTGGACACGCATATCGCCACAACAAAACCGGGTCAAGTGTTCGGGGCGTCACCGCGCTCGACTATACACGTCTTGGCCTACCACGAGTACATGAGCCCACAAGATCCTAAGCGAGGTCGAAGCCGTTGTGTCTACCCAACGCAAATTCAGCACAGCCATGCGCGCTAAGACAAGTCCCTCTAGACTGCTGGAAACTTTGGAAACGTGGAAGGCTGGCGTGTACGTGCTTTCTACACATCTCAACGGTATGATCGCGATACTCTCGGCCGCACAACAACTAATGGTCATGTGTTCGGAAGGTCTGATCAGGTCTGACATGACCGGTTGTCAATCGACGTCGAGCGTGCACTCACACACGGATATCCTGGCGTACAGTAAAGCGACAGCGACCTCTACGCTCACGTTGATCGCCGATGTTTCGAAGGGCAATCGAGTGTGTTGGCTGACGAAAGCTATGGTGACCGACGGTCGCGTCGACTACAATGTGCCTCATTGCGACTGGAGAGGCGTATGTGATCCTTTGCAAATCGACAACACCACCGCGGTCGAGTGCGAAGTCACGGTCGGCGGCGTGTTGTCCTTACTGTGCCCCATACAATGTGACGGTCCGTGTCACGGACCGGTGTGTTACGACCCGACTAACGAAACGTACCAGGTGATAACATTGCATCTGCCCATTACAGCGGAGCGAGCGTTTCGCCACACTCCCAAACCAAGGTTAATAGTTGTAGCGCACGCCCTTTCGGACCTCGGTGCACGCGAAACACTGGCGTACACTCACAACATCACGCTCGAGACAGCTCAAGTGTTACGCAAAACAAAGGACGTGTTCAAATCCATAGAGAATATACGGTCTTTAGCGTATGCATATATAAAGAAGGTCGATGACATTTACAGACCCGGCGGCGTGGGCACCACAGTAGAACAACAAGGTGCTCTCAAGCGCACACAGATACTGGCCGCATTATCACTCGCGATGTCTATCCTGACATGCCCGTTTCTGATTTCTATGTATATTAAATTATGACAAGAGCTACGGTGGTTACGATTACACTCTGACCACATGCCTTAGTTTCTGCTAGTGACCTATAAATACATTTGACCACTTGCTCTCACTGCCATTAAAGCGGCTGTACCCACACGTACAACACCCAAGTAAAAAAATGATCTCGCTGTCTGTACTGGGTGTACTCTCAGTAGTCGCAGTTGCTCAGGCCATGGTGGTACGCTCACATAACGCCTCTGAGATACGGCCCATCACACCACCTCCTAGACTACTCGCGAAGGAGTATTCAACACCCCCTTTGTACGAAAACAACCATTATAACGAGCACAGCACAACGCTTGCCGCACGCAAAGACAACATGCAGGAGACAACGCTACCACCTGTCGTGAGAACAACGGATTCGAGTGACAACGATCGCGACTATGACAAGCACATTACAACACCCTCTGTGCACGAAGACCAGGTGCAGGAGACAACGCTACCACCTGTCGTGAGAAACAAGAGTTTGATTAACAATGATCATCGTCGTGTCCCATTGTAAACGGGCGCGCCATCGCACACATCGTACATGTGTGTTAACCCACCTGTATGCGACAGACTTTGTGTGTTGCATGACATCGAGATGTATTGACGTCTGTGTCAATACAGGACTCTCTATAAGCCGGGAGCTGGACGCTAACGACCCGTGCATGCGCCACACGAAAGGTATCGTACATGTGTTAACCCACCTGTATGCGACAGACTTTGTGTGTTGCATGACATCGAGATGTATTGACGTCTGTGTCAATACAGGACTCTCTAAGCTGGGAGCTGGACGCTAACGACCCGTGCATGCGCCACACAAAAGGTAACTCGACTAACTACAAAATGAATATTGTGATGTAGAAAGTTGGCTCGACTGTTTGAATCAGCTGCAGCTGCGGTTTACTCACGAAGTGAATCGCACGCTTGTTAGAAGTACATTCGGAGCACTTAAAAATACATCGCTCTCATCGAGTTCCGTCTCAGCGTTCACCGGCTGATGGGCAAGAGCGTGACATGGGATTTCCAGGAACTTACTTAAGGACTATCATCTCATTTGGCATTTACTCACGGACCCAAGAAACCAGTTCCGAAAAATGGTCAAGAATTATAACTTGTCTAATAGCAACTGGAAGATATGTTGCGTCATAAGCCTCTGATGGTTTGCACAAGGTGCACGGTCCACTCGAAATCCTAATGCTGTATTTGTAGTGCATACACTAAGTGTTCTCTGTTGATGTCAGACTAGAGTTTTATTAGAGTTTTACTTTGCAACAATGGGATTCGAGCAATTGATGTGTATATTTTTAATAGTGCACAATGCTACTATTCCTAGGCTGAATGTATGACATGGCTCTTATGTATCATTATGTATCGTTTCCATTAAGTACTAATTTAAATAAAGTCCCTCTGTCCTCAGTGCTAGGTTGTGGGTTTAATACACATTATTATGATCAACCTGTTGAATAGTATAATAACAATATTCCTGTAAAAGTCATTTAGTAATGAACAACCTCAGTTCTGTGAAAGAACATCATGTCTCTGATGTGTACACTGCAGGCCTGACCGGGGTTTGCACGCAAGGGCCTGTGTGTGTGTGTGTGTGTGTGTGTGTGTGTGTGTGTGTGTGTGTGTGTGTGTGTGCGTGTGTGTGTGTGTGTGTGTGTGTGTGTGTGTGTGTGTGTGCGTGCGTGCGTGCGTGCGTGCGTGTGTGTGTGTGTGTGTGTGTGTGTGTGTGTGTGTGTGTGTGTGTGTGAAACAAATAAAGATAAATATAGCTAGTGCGGCCACGAGCGGTCGTGCAGGGTAGAGGCTGCGCGAAAACGCCTCTAAAACAAGCGCGTGCCCACGCCCGATCCGTGGAAGCACGTAGAACTAGCAAACGTACTAGCAGAAATCAACGATCGCACACGGGTCATTGAGTGTGTACAGGGTTTGTCTGCGTGTGTGGCATTGGGCAATCTAGCGGCAACCGAGTGGCCTGAAGGCAGAACCGGCCAACCCGTCGCCCTCACCATCGTTGCGCTTCAAGATGAACTATTGCTAAAGATGATCGTCCTCGTCAACCACGGCGCTACCAGAGTTACCACGACATGCGCCTTAAAAGCGTTCTCGTTTGGGTCAGCGCCACCAGAATTGAATCGGCAAGTCAGCGGATATTACACAACTCGTAACGAAGACCCTCTCCGCGACCTCGCGGCCAGTGTGCGCAGTGTACAGCAAATGACAAACGATGTTGCGAGCGATATATCGGAAAAACTTTGCACTGACGCGACGGTCGCCACTGCAGGTTGTGTGAGTCTCGCGCAAAGTGCCATATCAAACGTGCGCAAGCTAATGACAAGCAACTTCACCAGATCCGTAGATTCTGCATACGCTTGGATACGAATGAAAGTATCGAGAGATAACATCGACACGAGTTGCGCGACGGCGCTGGCTGCAGTCGCTACAACACTGGATTTATTAATCAACGTAATTGTGATAACTTGTCTAATAGCAACTGGAAGATATGTTGCGTCATAAGCCTCTGATGGTTCACAAGGTGCACGGTCCACTCGAAATCCTAATGCTGTATTTGTAGTACATACACTAAGTCTTCTCTGTTGATGTCAGACTAGAGTTTTATTAGAGTTTTACTTTGCAACAATGGGATTCGAGCAATTGATGTGTATATTTTTAATAGTGCACAATGCTAGTATTCCTAGGCTGAATGTATGACATGGCTCTTATGTACCATTATGTATCGTTTCCATTAAGTACTAATTTAAATAAAGTCCCTCTGTCCTCAGTGCTAGGTTGTGGGTTTAATACACATTATTATGATCAACCTGTTGAATAGTATAATAACAATATTCCTGTAAAAGTCATTTAGTAATGAACAACCTCAGTTCTGTGAAAGAACATCATGTCTCTGATGTGTACACTGCAGGCCTGACCGGGGTTTGCACGCAAGGGCCTCTGTGTGTGTGTGTGTGTGTGTGTGTGTGTGTGTGTGTGTGTGTGTGTGTGTGTGTGTGTGTGTGTGTGTGTGTGTTTGTGTGAAACAAATAAAGATAAATATAGCTTATGCGGCCACGAGCGGTCGTGCAGGGTAGAGGCTGCGCGAAAACGCCTCTAAAACAAGCGCGTGCCCACGCCCGATCCGTGGAAGCACGTAGAACTAGCAAACGTACTAGAAGAAATCAACGATCGCACACGGGTCATTGAGTGTGTACAGGGTTCGTCTGCGTGTGTGGCATTGGGCATTCTAGCGGCAACCGAGTGGCCTGAAGGCGGAACCGGCCAACCCGTCGCCCTCACCATCGTTGCGCTTCGAGATGAACTATTGCTAAAGATGATCATCCTCATCAACCACGGCGCTACCAGAGTAGCTCGTAACGAAGACCCTCTCCGCGACCTCGCGGCCAGTGTGCGCAGTGTACAGCAAATGACAAACTGTCACGAACTCCTCCAGCTGACTGCATTCCATTCATTCCTGCCACTAACGTGGCGACTGACGTCATCATGCCGACACTACTTAAGGAAGTGCCGGCGTTTCATTCATTGCTCAGTCATCGTTTCTCACCAGACTTTGTATCGAGTCTCCAGGCTTACCAGCCCTCTAAACCCTCAAACTACACCTTCAGGAGATAACCACGCCGGCTATCTCCATCTCTCCGCGTCTGGGCAACAGAACTCTCAGTCACGCTTCAGATCTGCCAACGAACCTGACAGGATGACTGAGCCCCAAGTTGACCCAGCGGAGTTCGCGCGTCTGCGTGCCGAAGTGGCTCAACAGCGCGCAATCTTGGATCAGCATGCGGCAGACATGAACCAGCTCCGTGCCATAGCTGATCGCCAAGCCACCAAGATTGAGTCACTCACCGAGCTAGTACTCCAGCTGACCACCGCTCTGCAACGTCAGACCGCAGCTGTTCCTGACAGGATGGAACCACGCCTCAGCCTTCCAGAGAAGTGGGACGGAACCAGGGGATCCCCGGAGGGCATGTTGGCGACCCTGGCCATGACTTTCGAGTGCCAGCCGGCACGTTACCCCACATCCTGCTCTCGCGTCGCCCTGCTGACCTCACTGCTGACAGGTCGAGCCGGTGAATGGGCGGCGGCTCTTTACAATCAGAAATCTCCTGCCTGCAATGACTATGAGACTTTTGTAAAGGCGATGAAAAAGACTTTTGTGCACCCCAGCAGCGAGGTCTCGGACGAGACGCGGCTGCTTCAGCTTCGCCAGGGCTCCCAGACGGCGGCTCAGTACACCTCTCGCTTCCGGACGACAGCAGCTCGGTTGAGGTGGGATGACGCCGCCCTAAAGGCAGTTTACCTGGAGGGACTGTCACCGAGAATCCCGGAGGGCATGATCGGGCATGAGGTCCCAACCTCCCTGGACCTGGCAGTGGATCTGGCTCTCCAACTGGACCGCTGCATCCTGAACCGGCCGAGCACCATGTCAGTCCCCGTACACACCAGGACGTCACCCCGCCGGCCGGCTCACCAACCGACGGAGGAGCCGATGCAGCTGGGACATCTTCCCCCTGAGGAACGGGCACGGCGCTACCAGGAGGGAAGATGTGCTTACTGTGGGGATTTGGGTCACCACCGTGGCACGTGCCCAAAACGACCGGGAAAAGGTCCCTCCGGGTCGGAGTAGGAGCTGTCCCGCCCGGAGTCTCCACTTTTCCGGCTCCACACCGAACCACTCTCCCGGTCTCCCTCCACCTGGACCAAGGCCCGACCAGACTGGAGGCACTTTTAGACACTGGGGCTGCGGAGTGTTTTATCGACCACGGACTGGTTACTCGGCTCAATATACCCCTCACCGCCCTCGACCGACCCATTCCCGTGACCTCTGTGGACGGCCGGCCCATCATGCCGTACCCTCTCACCCACCGAACCCAGGGTCTCCACATGACTATTGACCAACACCGGGAGACCCTCCACTTCCTGGTCATCCAGGCTCCGGCTACGCCTCTCATCCTGGGTCATTCCTGGTTCTGCCGCCATGAGCCTCACATCTCCTGGTCCACCAGTAAAGTCCTGGCCTGGGGCACGGGTTGCCATAACCACCGGGACTCCCCTGCACCTCGGACTGGAGCAGCCCCTCCCACAGACGTAGACCTGATGCTCATCCCTCCTCAATACCACGACCTCGCTCAGGTCTTCGCTAAAGAACCCACTACCAGGTTACCTCCTCACCGACCCTACGACCTGGAGATCAGGCTCCAACCCGGCACCACCCCCCCTCGGGGTCGCTTGTTCTCCCTCTCTCCGGCGGAAACCCGGGCTATGGACAATTATATAACTGATGCCCTGCAGAAGGGATTCATCCGTCCCTCAACTTCCCCCGGGGCCGCGGGGTTTTTCTTTGTTAAAAAGAAGGAGGGGGATCTCCGGCCCTGCATAGACTATCGAGGGTTAAATAAAATAACGATCCGGGACCGTCACCCTCTCCCTCTCATGGGCACCGCTCTGGACGCCATCACACAAGCCGCAGTGTTTACTAAACTGGACCTGCGCAGCGCCTATAACCTCATCCGTATTAAGGAAGGTGAGGAGTGGAAGACCGCTTTTATCACGCCCACTGGCCACTATGAATATTTGGTGATGCCTTTTGGACTCTGCAACAGCCCCGCCGTCTTCCAGCGGTTCATCACAGATGTGCTGAGAGACATGTTGGGTCGCTGGGTCTTTGTTTATCTAGATGACATCCTCATCTACTCCCGCACGGCCGAAGAGCACATCCGTCATGTTCGAGCTGTTCTGTCCCGCCTCCTGGACCATGGACTTTACTGCAAACTGGAGAAGTGTGCGTTTCACCAGGAGTCCACCTCCTTCCTGGGTTTTACCATCTCCTCCCAGGGCCTGAAGATGGACCCCCAGAAGGTTCAGGCCGTACCTCAGTGGCCTCTACCCACGACCCTGAAGCAGCTGCAAAGCTTCCTGTGTTTCTCGAACTTTTCCCGGAGGTTTATACGCAACTTCAGTTCCCTCGCAGCGCCACTGACCTCACTCACCAAAACCACCAATCAGCCTCGCCCTTTTCGCCTTACTCCAGAGGCTGTCCGTGCTTTCCATGAGCTGGTCGGACGTTTCACTAAGGAACCCATCCTCCTCCACCCGGACCAGACCCGGCCCTTCGTCGTGGAGGTGGACGCCTCAGATGTGGGAGCGGGGGCCGTTCTCTCGCAACGGGGTCCAGACTCTAAGCTCCACCCATGTGCCTACTTCTCCCGGAAGTTTTCCCCCACACAGCAGAACTACGGGGTCGGCGACAGAGAGCTGCTGGCAATAAAATGGGCGCTGGAGGAATGGAGGCAGTGGCTCCTGGGGACCACCGATCCCTTTCTGATCTGGACCGACCACCAGAATCTCATTCATCTACAGACTGCCCGCCAGCTCAACCCACGTCAGGCTCGGTGGGCCCTCTTTTTCGAGCCGTACCACTTCCATATCGCCTACCGGCCCGGCTCCAAGAACCTCAAGGCGGACGCTCTCTCTCGGCGTTTCGCACCAGATGCCGCCCCCCCGGAGCCTCGGACCATTCTGCCGACTCAACGCTTCCTGGCCTCCCTCCAATGGCCGTTGGAGCAGTCCATACAGGCGGCACTTCCTGGCGATCCAGCGCCGCCGGAGACCCCACCGAACCGTCTCTACGTTCCCGCCTCCTGCCGGCAAGAGGCGCTCACGTGGGGGCATTGTTCGCGGCTCGCGGGACATCAAGGACAAGCCCGTACCCTCCAGTTCCTCCGTCGGGCTCTCTGGTGGCCGTCCATGAGGAAGGACGTCCGCGAGTTTACAGCTGCATGTGATGTGTGTGCTCGCTCCAAGTCCTCCAACCGACCCGGCGCTGGAGAGTTGCAGCCTCTCCCTGTGCCCAAACGGCCGTGGTCACACATCGGGCTGGACTTTGTCACGGGACTGCCGGTGGTCGACCACCTGGACACTATAATGACTATCACGGACCGTTTCTCCAAGGCCGTGCACTTAGTGGCCCTGGCCGGCCTCCCCACTGCCAAGAGAACGGCCGAACTGCTCCTGGAACAGGTGGTGCGGCTCCATGGTTTCCCTCAGGACGTGGTTTCCGACCGAGGACCCCAGTTCGCCTCACGCTTCTGGAAGGCGTTCTGTCGCCTGATCGGTGCTTCCACCAGTCTGTCCTCTGGATACCACCCGCAGACAAACGGTCAGACAGAGAGAGCTAACCAGCAGCTTGGACGCTACCTGCGCTGCTTCGCTTCGTCCCAGCCGACCACCTGGCCCCGCTTCCTCCTGTGGGCGTAGCTGTCACACAACCTCCAGACCTCCTCTGCCACGAGTCTGTCTCCCTTCGAGACCTGTTACGGTTATCAGCCTCCTCTGTTTGATCATCAGGTGCCGGAGGTGGAGGTCCCTGCTGCCCAGACGCTGGTCCACCGCTGTCGGCTCGCCTGGATCCGGGCCCGTGCGGCCATCACCCGGGCCAACACGGAGTATGCCCGTCAGCATCGCCGCCGCCACCGGCCTGGCCCCGTCTTCCGGTCTGGCGACCAGGTGTGGCTCTCCTCCGCTAACCTGAGGATGCCGGCTGGCTCCCGGAAGCTCACTCCTCGCTTCCTGGGTCCGTTCCCTGTCCTCAAGGTCATCAATCCGGTCACCTGCCGTCTACGCCTCCCGGCTACTCTCCGGATCCACCCGGTCTTTCACGTCTCCCAGCTTAAGCCGGTGATCTCCTCTCCTCTCCACCCTCCACCGGTCTGGGTGCCTCTGCCCCGCGGTGTTGAGGCGGATCGCACCTACACGGTCCGCAGGATACTGGACGCCCGCCGCCGGGGACGAGGTTGGCAGTACCTCGTGGACTGGGAGGGGTACGGGCCTGAGGAACGCTCTTGGGAGCCTACGAGCTCGTTTGTCGATCCTGCCCTGCTAACAGACTTCTGGGCCCGCCGTCCTGGGACTTCGGGTACCGTCCCTAGAGGGGGGGGTCCTGTCACGAACTCCTCCAGCTGACTGCATTCCATTCATTCCTGCCACTAACGTGGCGACTGACGTCATCACACCGACACTACTTAAGGAAGTGCCGGCGTTTCATTCATTGCTCAGTCATCGTTTCTCACCAGACTTTGTATCGAGTCTCCAGGCTTACCAGCCCTCTAAACCCCTTAAACTACACCTTCAGGAGATAACCACGCCGGCTATCTCCATCTCTCCGTGTCTGGGCAACAGAACTCTCAGTCACGCTTCAGATCTGCCAACGAACCTGACACAAACGATGTTGCGAGCGATATATCGGAAAAACTTTGCACTGACACGACGGTCGCCACTGCAGGTTGTGTGAGTTTCGCGCAAAGTGCCATATCAAACGTGCGCAAGCTAGTGACAAGCAACTTCACCAGATCCGTAGATTCTGCATACGCTCGGATACGAATGAAAGTATCGAGAGATAACACCGACACGAGTTGCGCGACGGCGCTGGCTGCAGTCGCTACAACACTGGATTTATTAATCAACGTAATTGTGATCGTAATGGCGTTTCGAGTGTGCACCAGAAACTACAACCAGTACTACAGAAAACTGGCATGAGGGTCGCGGTTTAACGTTATGTTGGTGTCTCGCATCGACCGTCGACGGCCGTTTGCCAGCGGCTGAAAATGGCACAGTTGACGAAATGGAAACGCCGACCGTCGATAGTGCACTCTCGCAAGTTCCAACCGCACCATCTCAGGAGACAGACCACAGAGTCATATTAGCGGCGGGTAGATAGAAAATGCGCAAACCGCCGCAACCGCCCATATACATACTATACGAGTTCAACATAGAGTGGAGTAAGAAGTTACTACCGATTGTATTTCCAACGTGCAAGCAGCTGGTGTTTGACGCTTTACTTGAGTATCACAGAGGTTGCGATGTCCTGTGTTCCACGAGCGCATGGAAACAAGTGAACGAACTTCTACGGACCGTACTGTTGGGGTATGAGCGAGCTGTAAAATCAATACACGCTAGACACGCGGACGTTGCCGCGTTACTGGACACGCATATCGCCACAACAAAACCGGGTCAAGTGTTCGGGGCGTCACCGCGCTCGACTTTACACGTCTTGGCCTACCACGAGTACATGAGCCCACAAGATCCTAAGCGAGGTCGAAGCCGTTGTGTCTACCCAACGCAAATTCAGCACAGCCGTGCGAGCTAAGACAAGTCCCTCTAGACTGCTGGAAACTTTGGAAACGTGGAAGGCTGGCGTGTACGTGCTTTCTACACATCTCAACGGTATGATCGCGATACTCTCGGCCGCACAACAACTAATGGTCATGTGTTCGGAAGGTCTGATCAAGTCTGACATACATAAGAGTCATGTCATACATTCAGCCTAGGAATAGTAGCATTGTGCACTATTAAAAATATACACATCAATTGCTCGAATCCCATTGTTGCAAAGTAAAACTCTAATAAAACTCTAGTCTGACATCAACAGAGAAGACTTAGTGTATGCACTACAAATACAGCATTAGGATTTCGAGTGGACCGTGCACCTTGTGCAAAACATCAGAGGCTTATGACGCAACATATCTTCCAGTTGCTATTAGACAAGTTATAATTCTCGACCATTTTTCGGAACTGGTTTCTTGGGTCCGTGAGTAAATGCCAAATGAGATGATAGTCCTTAAGTAAGTTCCTGGCGATCCCATGTCACGCTCTTGCCCATCAGCCGGTGAACGCTGAGACGGAACTCGATGAGAGCGATGTATTTTTAAGTGCTCCGAATGTACTTCTAACAAGCGTGCGATTCACTTCGTGAGTAAACCGCAGCTGCAGCTGATTCAAACAGTCGAGCCAACTTTCTACATCACAATATTCGTTTTGTAGTTAGTCGAGTTATCTTTTGTGTGGCGCATGCACGGGTCGTTAGCGTCCAGCTCCCAGCTTAGAGAGTCCTGTATTGACACAGACGTCAATACATCTCGATGTCATGCAACACACAAAGTCTGTCGCATACAGGTGGGTTAACACATGTACGATACCTTTTGTGTGGCGCATGCACGGGTCGTTAGCGTCCAGCTCCCGGCTTATAGAGAGTCCTGTATTGACACAGACGTCAATACATCTCAATGTCATGCAACACACAAAGTCTGTCACATACAGGTGGGTTAACACACATGTACGATGTGTGCGATGGCGCGCCCGTTTACAATGGGACACGACGATGATCATTGTTAATCAAACTCTTGTTTCTCACGACAGGTGGTAGCGTTGTCTCCTGCACCTGGTCTTCGTGCACAGAGGGTGTTGTAATGTGCTCGTCATAGTCGCGATCGTTGTATCTCGAATCCGTTGTTCTCACGACAGGTGGTAGCGTTGTCTCCTGCATGTTGTATTTGCGTGCGGCAAGCGTTGTGCTGTGCTCGTTACAATAGTTGTCTTCATACAAAGGGGGTGTTGAATACTCCTTCGCGAGTAGTCTAGGAGGTGGTGTGATGGGACGTATCTCAGAGGCGTTATGTGAGCGTACCACCATGGCCTGAGCAACTGCGACTACTGAGAGTACACCCAGTACAGACAGCGAGATCATTTTTTTCTTGGGTGTTGTACGTGTGGGTACAGCCGCTTTAATGGCAGTGAGAGCAAGTTTCTGGTGCACACTCGATACGCCATTAAGATCACAATTACGTTGATTAATAAATCCAGTGTTGTAGCGACTGCAGCCAGCGCCGTCGCGCAACTCGTGTCGGTGTTATCTCTCGATACTTTCATTCGTATCCGAGCGTATGCAGAATCTACGGATCTGGTGAAGTTGCTTGTCACTAGCTTGCGCACGTTTGATATGGCACTTTGCGCGAGACTCACACAACCTGCAGTGGCGACCGTCGCGTCAGTGCAAAGTTTTTCCGATATATCGCTCGCAACATCGTTTGTCATTTGCTGTACACTGCGCAAACTGGCCGCGAGGTCGCGGAGAGGGTCTTCGTTACGAGCTACTCTGGTAGCGCCGTGGTTGATGAGGACGATCATCTTTAGCAATAGTTCATCTCGAAGCACAACGATTGTGAGGGCGACGGGTTGGCCGGTTCCGCCTTCAGGCCACTCGGTTGCCGCTAGATTGCCCAATGCCACACACGCAGACGAACCCTGTACACACTCAATGACCCGTGTGCGATCGTTGATTTCTGCTAGTACGTTTGCTAGTTCTACGTGCTTCCACGGATCGGGCGTGGGCACGCGCTTGTTTTAGAGGCGTTTTCGCGCAGCCTCTACCCTGCACGACCGCTCGTGGCCGCACTAGCTATATTTATCTTTATTTGTTTCACACACACACAAACACACACACACACACACACACACACACACACACACACACACACACACACACACACACACACACACACACACTCACACACACACACACACACACACACACACACACACACACACACACACACACACACACACACACACACACACACACAGGCCCTTGCGTCCATCCCCGGTCAGGCCTGCAGTGTACACATCAGAGACATGATGTTCTTTCACGGAACTGAGGTTGTTCATTACTAAATGACTTTTACAGGAATATTGTTATTATACTATTCAACAGGTTGATCATAATAATGTGTATTAAACCCACAACCTAGCACTGAGGACAGAGGGACTTTATTTAAATTAGTACTTAATGGAAACGATACATAATGATACACAAGAGCCATGTCATACATTCAGCCTAGGAATAGTAGCATTGTGCACTATTAAAAATATACACATCAATTGCTCGAATCCCATTGTTGCAAAGTAAAACTCTAATAAAACTCTAGTCTGACATCAACAGAGAAGACTTAGTGTATGTACTACAAATACAGCATTAGGATTTCGAGTGGACCGTGCACCTTGTGAACCATCAGAGGCTTATGACGCAACATATCTTCCAGTTGCTATTAGACAAGTTATAATTCTCGACCATTTTTCGGAACTGGTTTCTTGGGTCCGTGAGTAAATGCCAAATGAGATCATAGTCCTTAAGTAAGTTCCTGGCGATCCCATGTCACGCTCTTGCCCATCAGCCGGTGAACGCTGAGACGGAACTCGATGAGAGCGATGTATTTTTTAAGTGCTCCGAATGTACTTCTAACAAGCGTGCGATTCACTTCGTGAGTAAACCGCAGCTGCAGCTGATTCAAACAGTCGAGCCAACTTTCTACATCACAATATGCGTTTTGTAGTTAGTCGAGTTACCTTTTGTGTGGCGCATGCACGGGTTGTTAGCGTCCAGCTCCCAGCTTAGAGAGTCCTGTATTGACACAGACGTCAATACATCTCGATGTCATGCAACACACAAAGTCTGTCGCATACAGGTGGGTTAACACATGTATGATACCTTTTGTGTGGCGCATGCACGGGTCGTTAGCGTCCAGCTCCCAGCTTATAGAGAGTCATGTATTGACACAGACGTCAATACATCTCGATGTCATGCAACACACAAAGTCTGTCGCATACAGGTGGGTTAACACACACGTACAACGTGTGCGATGGCGCGACCGTTTACAATGGGACACGACGATGATCATTGTTAACCAAACTCTTGTTTCTCACGACAGGTGGTAGCGTTGACGCCTGCACCTGGTCTTCGTGCACAGAGGGTGTTGTAATGTGCTCGTCATAGTCGCGATCGTTGTCACTCGAATCCGTTGTTCTCACGACAGGTGGTAGCGTTGTCTCCTGCATGTTGTCTTCGCGTGCGGCAAGCGTTGTGCTGTGCTCGTTATAATGGTTGTCTTCGTACAAAGGGGGTGTTGAATACTCCTTCGCGAGTAGTCTAGGAGGTGGTGTGATGGGACGTATCTCAGAGGCGTTATGTGAGCGTACCACCATGGCCTGAGCAACTGCGACTACTGAGAGTACACCCAGTACAGACAGCGAGATCATTTTTTTTCTTGGGTGTTGTACATGTGGGTACAGCCGCTTTAATGGCAGTGAGAGCAAGTGGGCAAATGTATTTATAGGTCACTAGCAGAAACTAAGGCACGTGGTCAGAGTGTAATCGTAACCACCGTAGCTCTTGTCATAATTTAATATACATAGAAATCAGAAACGGGCATGTCAGGATAGACATCACGAGTGATAATGCGGCCAGTATCTGTGTGCGCTTGAGAGCACCTTGTTGTTCTACTGTGGTGCCCACTCCGCCGGGTCTGTAAATGTCATCGACCTTCTTTATATACGCATACGCTAAAGACTGTATATTCTCTATGGATTTGAACACGTCCTTTGTTTCGCGTAACGCTTGAGCTGTCTCGAGCGTGATGTTGTGAGTGTACGCCAGTGTTTCGCCTGCACCGAGGTCCGAAAGGGCGTGCGCTACAACTATTAACCTTGGTTTGGGAGTGTGGCTGTAATGGGCGGATGCAATGTTATCACCTGGTACGTTTCGTTAGTCGGGTCGTAACACACCGGTCTGTCACACGGACCGTCACATTGTATGGGGCACAGTAAGGACAACACGCCGCCGACCGTGACTTCGCACTTGACCGCGGTGGTGTTGTCGATTTGCAAAGGATCACATACGCCTCTCCATTCGCAATGAGGCACATTGTAGTCGACGCGACCGTCGGTCACCATAGCTTTCGTCAGCCAAAACACTCGATTGCCCTTCGAAACATCGGCGATCAACGTGAGCGTAGAGGTCGCCGTCGCTTTACTGTCCGCCAGGATATCCGTGTGTGAGTGCACGCTCGACGTCGATTGACAACCGGTCATGTCAGACCTGATCAGACCTTCCGAACACATGACCATTAGTTGTTGTGCGGCCGAGAGTATCGCGATCATACCGTTGAGATGTGTAGAAAGCGCGTACACGCCAGCCTTCCACGTTTCCAAAGTTTCCAGCAGTCTAGAGGGACTTGTCTTAGCGCGCACGGCTGTGCTGAATTTGCGTTGGGTAGACACAACGGCTTCGACCTCGCTTAGGATCTGTGGGCTCATGTACTCGTGGTAGGCCAAGACGTGTATAGTCGAGCGCGGTGACGCCCCGAACACTTGACCCGGTTTTGTTGTGGCGATATGCGTGTCCAGTAACGCGGCAAAGTCCGCGTGTCTAGCGTTTATTGATTTTACAGCTCGCTCATACCCCAACAGTACGGTCCGTAGAAGTTCGTTCACTTGTTTCCATGCGCTCGTGGAACACAGGACATCGCAACCTCTGTGATACTCAAGTAAAGAGTCACACACCAGCTGCTTGCACGTTGGAAATACAATCGGTAGTAACTTCTTACTCTACTCTATGTTGAACTCGTATAGTATGTATATGGGCGGTTGCAGCGATTTGCGCATTTTCTATCTACCCTCCGCTAATATGACTCTGTGGTCTGTCTCCTTACATGGTGCGATTGGAACTTGCGAGAGTGCACTATCAACGGTTGGCGTTTCCATTTCGTCAACTGTGCCATTTTCAGCCGCTGGCAAACGGCCGTCGACGGTCGATGCGAGACACCAACATAACGTTAGACCGTGACCCTCATGCCAGTTTTCGGTAGTACTGGTTGTAGGTTCTGGTGCACACTCGATACGCCATTAAGATCACAATTACGTTGATTAATAAATCCAGTGTTGTAGCGACTGCAGCCAGCGCCGTCGCGCAACTCGTGTCGGTGTTATCTCTCGATACTTTCATTCGTATCCGAGCGTATGCAGAATCTACAGATCTGGTGAAGTTGCTTGTCACTAGCTTGCGCACGTTTGATAGGGCACTTTGCGCGAGACTCACACAACCTGCAGTGGCGACCGTCGCGTCAGTGCAAAGTTTTTCCGATATATCGCTCGCAACATCGTTTGTCATTTGCTGTACACTGCGCACACTGGCCGCGAGGTCGCGGAGAGGGTCTTCGTTACGAGCTACTCTGGTAGCGCCGTGGTTGATGAGGACGATCATCTTTAGCAATAGTTCATCTCGAAGCGCAACGATGGTGAGGGCGACGGGTTGGCCGGTTCCGCCTTCAGGCCACTCGGTTGCCGCTAGATTGCCCAATGCCACACACGCAGACGAACCCTGTACACACTCAATGACCCGTGTGCGATCGTTGATTTCTGCTAGTACGTTTGCTAGTTCTACGTGCTTCCACGGATCGGGCGTGGGCACGCGCTTGTTTTTAGAGGCGTTTTTGCACAGCCTCTACCCTGCACGACCGCTCGTGGCCGCACTAGCTATATTTATCTTTATTTGTTTCACACACACACACACACACACACACACACACACACACACACACACACACACACACACACAGGCCCTTGCGTGCAAACCCGGTCAGGCCTGCAGTGTACACATCAGAGACATGATGTTCTTTCACAGAACTGAGGTTGTTCATTACTAAATGACTTTTACAGGAATATTGTTATTATACTATTCAACAGGTTGATCATAATAATGTGTATTAAACCCACAACCTAGCACTGAGGACAGAGGGACTTTATTTAAATTAGTACTTAATGGAAACGATACATAATGATACATAAGAGCCATGTCATACATTCAGCCTAGGAATAGTAGCATTGTGCACTATTAAAAATATACACATCAATTGCTCGAATCCCATTGTTGCAAAGTAAAACTCTAATAAAACTCTAGTCTGAAATCAACAGAGAAGACTTAGTGTATTTACTACAAATACAGCATTAGGATTTCGAGTGGACCGTGCACCTTGTGAACCATCAGAGGCTTATGACACAACATATCTTCCAGTTGCTATTAGACAAGTTATAATTCTCGACCATTTTTCGGAACTGGTTTCTTGGGTCCGTGAGTAAATGCCAAATGAGATGATAGTCCTTAAGTAAGTTCCTGGCGATCCCATGTCACGCTCTTGCCCATCAGCCGGTGAACGCTGAGACGGAACTTGATGAGAGCGATGTATTTTTTAAGTGCTCTGAATGTACTTCTAACAAGCGTGCGATTCACTTCGTGAGTAAACCGCAGCTGCAGCTGATTCAAACAGTCGAGCCAACTTTCTACATCACAATATGCGTTTTGTAGTTAGTCGAGTTACCTTTTGTGTGGTGCATGCATGGGTCGTTAGCGTCCAGCTCCCAGCTTGTAGAGTCCTGTATTGACACAGACGTCAATACATCTCGATGTCATGCAACACACAAAGTCTGTCGCATACAGGTGGGTTAACACACATGTACGATGTGTGCGATGGCGCGCCCGTTTACAATGGGACACGACGATGATCATTGTTAACCAAACTCTTGTTTCTCACGACAGGTGGTAGCGTTGTCTCCTGCACCTGGTCTTCGTGCACAGAGGGTGCTGTAATGTGCTCGTCATCGATCGTCGCGATCGTTGTCACTCGAATCCGTTGTTCTCACGACAGGTGGTAGCGTTGTCTCCTGCATGTTGTCATCGCGTGCGGCAAGCGTTGTGCTGTGCTCGTTATAATGGTTGTCTTTGTACAAAGGGGGTGTTGAATACTCCTTCGCGAGTAGTCTAGGAGGTGGTGTGATGGGACGTATCTCAGAGGCGTTATGTGAGCGTACCACCATGTGTACCTTGCAGGCCTGACCGGGGTTTGCACGCAAGGGCCTGTGTGTGTGTGTGTGTGTGTGTGTGTGTGTGTGTGTGTGTGTGTGTGTGTGTGTGTGTGTGTGTGTGTGTGTGTGTGTGTGTGTGTGTGTGTGTGTGTGAAACAAATAAAGATAAATATAGCTAGTGCGGCCACGAGCGGTCGTGCAGGGTAGAGGCAGCGGTAAAACATCTCTAAAACAAGCGCGTGCCCACGCCCGATCCGTGGAAGCACGTAGAACTAGCAAACGTACTAGCAGAAATCAACGATCGCACACGGGTCATTGAGTGTGTACAGGGTTTGTCTGCGTGTGTGGCATTGGGCAATCTAGCGGCAACCGAGTGGCCTGAAGGCGGAACCGGCCAACCCGTCGCCCTCACCATCGTTGCGCTTCGAGATGAACTATTGCTAAAGATGATCGTCCTCGTCAACCACGGCGCTACCAGAGTTACCACGACATGCGCCTTAAAAGCGTTCTCGTTTGGGTCAGCGCCACCAGAATTGAATCGGCAAGTAAGCGGATATTACACAACTCGTAACGAAGACCCTCTCCGCGACCTCGCTGCCAGTGTGCGCAGTGTACAGCAAATGACAAACGATGTTGCGAGCGATATATCGGAAAAACTTTGCACTGACGCGACGGTCGCCACTGCAGGTTGTGTGAGTCTCGCGCAAAGTGCCATATCAAACGTGCGCAAGCTAGTGACAAGCAACTTCACCAGATCCGTAGATTCTGCATGCGCTCGGATATGAATGAAAGTATCGAGAGATAACACAGACACGAGTTGCGCGACGGCGCTGGCTGCAGTCCCTACAACACTGGATTTATTAATCAACGTAGTTGTGATCGTAATGGCGTTTCGAGTGTGCACCAGAAACTACAACCAGTACTACAGAAAACTGGCATGAGGGTTGCGGTCTAACGTTATGTTGGTGTCTCGCATCGACCGTCGACGGCCGTTTGCCAGCGGCTGAAAATGGCACAGTTGACGAAATGGAAACGCCGACCGTCGATAGTGCACTCTCGCAAGTTCCAACCGCACCATCTCAGGAGACAGACCACAGAGTCATATTAGCGAAGGGTACATAGAAAATGCGCAAACCGCCGCAACCGCCCATATACATACTATACGAGTTCAACATAGAGTGGAGTAAGAAGTTACTACCGATTGTATTTCCAACGTGCAAGCAGCTGGTGTGTCACGCTTTACTTGAGTATCACAGAGGTTGCGATGTCCTGTGTTCCACGAGCGCATGGAAACAAGTGAACAAACTTCTACGGACCGTACTGTTGGGGTATGAGCGAGCTGTAAAATCAATACACACTAGACACGCGGACTTTGCCGCGTTACTGGACACGCATATCGCCACAACAAAACCGGGTCAAGTGTTCGGGGCGTCACCGCGCTCGACTATACACGTCTTGGCCTACCACGAGTACATGAGCCCACAGATCCTAAGCGAGGTCGAAGCCGTTGTGTCTACCCAACGCAAATTCAGCACAGCCGTGCGCGCTAAGACAAGTCCCTCTACACTGCTGGAAACTTTGGAAACGTGGAAGGCTGGCGTGTACGTGCTTTCTACACATCTCAACGGTATGATCGCGATACTCTCGGCCGCACAACAACTAATGGTCATGTGTTCGGAAGGTCTGATCAGGTCTGACATGACCGGTTGTCAATCGACGTCGAGCGTGCACTCACACACGGATATCCTGGCGTACAGTAAAGCGACGGCGACCTCTACGCTCACGTTGATCGCCGATGTTTCGAAGGGCAATCGAGTGTGTTGGCTGACGAAAGCTATGGTGACCGACGGTCGCGTCGACTACAATGTGCCTCATTGCGACTGGAGAGGCGTATGTGATCCTTTGCAAATCGATAACACCACCGCGGTCGAGTGCGAAGTCACGGTCGGCGGCGTGTTGTCCTTACTGTGCCCCATACAATGTGACGGTCCGTGTGACGGACCGGTGTGTTACGACCCGACTAACGAAACGTACCAGGTGATAACATTGCATCCGCCCATTACAGCGGAGCGAGCGTTTCGCCACACTCCCAAACCAAAGTTAATAGTTGTAGCGCACGCCCTTTCGGACCTCGGTGCACGCGAAACACTGGCGTACACTCACAACATCACGCTCGAGACAGCTCAAGCGTTACGCGAAAAAAAGGACGTGTTCGAATCCATAGAGAATATACGGTCTTTAGCGTATGCGTATATAAAGAAGGTCGATGACATTTACAGACCCGGCGGCGTGGGCACCACAGTAGAACAACAAGGTGCTCTCAAGCACACACAGATACTGGCCGCATTATCACTCGCGATGTCTATCCTGACATGCCCGTTTCTGATTTCTATGTATATTAAATTATGACAAGAGCTACGGTGGTTACGATTACACTCTGACCACGTGCCTTAGTTTCTGCTAGTGACCTATAAATACATTTGACCACTTGCTCTCACTGCCATTAAAGCGGCTGTACCCACACGTACAACACCCAAGAAAAAAAATGATCTCGCTGTCTGTACTGGGTGTACTCTCAGTAGTCGCAGTTGCTCAGGCCATGGTGGTACGCTCACATAACGCCTCTGAGATGCGTCCCATCACACCACCTCCTAGACTACTCGCGAAGGAGTATTCAACACCCCCTTTGTACGAAGACAACCATTATAACGAGCACAGCACAACGCTTGCCGCACGCGAAGACAACATGCAGGAGACAACGCTACCACCTTTCGTGAGAACAACGGATTCGAGTGACAACGATCGCGACTATGATGAGCACATTACAACACCCTCTGTGCAAGAAGACCAGGTGCAGGAGACAACGCTACCACCTGTCGTGAGAAACAAGAGTTTGGTTAACAATGATCATCGTCGTGTCCCATTGTAAACGGGCGCGCCATTGCACACATCGTACATGTGTGTTAACCCACCTGTATGTGACAGACTTTGTGTGTTGCATGACATCGAGATGTATTGACGTCTGTGTCAATACAGGACTCTCTATAAGCCGGGAGCTGGACGCTAACGACCCGTGCATGCGCCACACAAAAGGTATCGTACATGTGTTAACCCACCTGTATGCGACAGACTTTGTGTGTTGCATGACATCGAGATGTATTGACGTCTGTGTCAATACAGGACTCTCTAAGCTGGGAGCTGGACGCTAACGACCCGTGCATGCGCCACACAAAAGGTAACTCGACTAACTACAAAACGAATATTGTGATGTAGAAAGTTGGCTCGACTGTTTGAATCAGCTGCAGCTGCGGTTTACTCACGAAGTGAATCGCACGCTTGTTAGAAGTACATTCGGAGCACTTAAAAAATACATCGCTCTCATCGAGTTCCGTCTCAGCGTTCACCGGCTGATGGGCAAGAGCGTGACATGGGATCGCCAGGAACTTACTTAAGGACTATCATCTCATTTGGCATTTACTCACGGACCCAAGAAACCAGTTCCGAAAAATGGTCGAGAATTATAACTTGTCTAATAGCAACTGGAAGATATGTTGCGTCATAAGCCTCTGATGGTTCACAAGGTGCACGGTCCACTCGAAATCCTAATGCTGTATTTGTAGTACATACTCTAAGTCTTCTCTGTTGATGTCAGACTAGAGTTTTATTAGAGTTTTACTTTGCAACAATGGGATTCGAGCAATTGATGTGTATATTTTTAATAGTGCACAATGCTACTATTCCTAGGCTGAATGTATGACATGGTTCTTATGTATCATTATGTATCATTTCCATTAAGTACTAATTTAAATGAAGTCCCTCTGTCCTCAGTGCTAGGTTGTGGGTTTAATACACATTATTATGATCAACCTGTTGAATAGTATAATAACAATATTCCTGTAAAAGTCATTTAGTAATGAACAACCTCAGTTCTGTGAAAGAACATCATGTCTCTGATGTGTACACTGCAGGCCTGACCGGTCTTGCTGGGGCCTCTCTCCTGGAGGCGCTCAATCAGTCCCAGTGGTGACACGTGGCAAGACGCTCCTCGGGGCGCGTCTTGCTTGGGCCTCTCTCCTGGAGGCGCTCAGTCAGACCCAGTGGTGACACGTGGAAAGAAGCTCCTCGGGGCGCATCTTGCTTGGGCCTCACTCCTGGAGGCGCTCAATCAGACCCAGTGTTGACACGTGGCAAGACGCTCGTCGGGGCGCGTCTTGCTTGGGCCTCTCTCCTGGAGGCGCTCAGTCAGACCCAGTGGTGACACGTGGAAAGAAGCTCCTCGGGGCGCATCTTGCTTGGGCCTCTCTCCTGGAGGCGCTCAGTCAGACCCAGTGTTGACACGTGGCAAGACGCTCGTCGGGGCGCGTCTTGCTTTGGCCTCTCTCCTGGAGGCGCTCAGTCAGACCCAGTGTTGACATGTGGCAAAACACTCTTCGGGGCGCGTCTTGCTTGGGCCTCTCTCATGGAGGCCCTCTGTCAGACCCAGTGTTGACATGTGTCAAGACGCTCCTCGGGGCGCGTCTTGCTTTGGCCTCTCTCCAGGAGGCGCTGAGTCAGACCGAGTGCTGACATGTGGCAAGAAGCTCCTCGGGGCGCGTCTTGCTTCGGCTTCTCTCCTGGAGGCCCTCAGTAAGACCCATTGTTGACATGTGGCAAGACGCTATTCTGGGCGAGTCTTGCTTGGGCCTCTCTCCAGAAGGCCCTCAATCAGACCCAGTGTTGACACGTGGCAAGACGCTCCTCGGGGCACGTCTTGCTTGGGCCTCTCTCCTGGAGGTGCTCAGTCAAACTGAGTAGTGACATGTGGCCTGACGCTCCTCCGGGGGCGTCTTGCTTGGGCCTCTCTCCTGGAGGCGCTCAGTCAGACCCAGTGGTGACACGTGGCAAGACGCTCCTCGGGGCGCGTCTTGCTTGGGCCTCTCTCATGGAGGCCCTCTGTCAGACCCAGTGTTGACATGTGTCAAGACGCTCCTCGGGGCGCGTCGTGCGTTGGCCTCTCTCCTGGAGGCGCTCAGGCAGACCGAGTGCTGACATGTGGCAAGAAGCTCCTCGGGGCGCGTCTTGCTTGGGCTTCTCTCCTGGAGGCCCTCAGCAAGACCCATTGTTGACATGTGGCAAGACGCTCCTCGGGGCGCGTCTTGCTTGGGCCTCTCTCCTGGAGGCGCTCAGTCAGACTGAGTAGTGACATGTGGCCTGACGCTCCTCGGGGCGCGTGTTGCTTGGGCCTCTCTCCTGGAGGCGCTCAGTCAGACCAAGTGGTGACATGTGGCAAGACACTCCTCGGGGCGCGTCTTGCTTTGGCCTCTCTCCTGGAGGCCCTCAATCAGACCCATTGTTGACATGTGGCAAGACGCTCCTCGGGGCGCGTCTTGCTTGGGCCTCTCTCCTGGAGGCGCTCAGTCAGACCGAGTGCTGACATGTGGAAAGACGCTCCTCGGGGCGCATCTTGCTTGGGCTTCTCTCCTGGAGGCGCTCAGTCAGACCCAGTGGTGACCTGTGGCAAGACACTCCTCGGGGCGCGTCTTGCTTGGGCCTCTCTCCTGGAGGCCCTCTGTCAGAGCGAGTGTTGACATGTGGCAAGACTCTCCTCGGGGCGCGTCTTGCTTGGACTTCTCTCATGGAGGCCCTCAGTCAGACCCAGTGTTGACATGTGTCAAGACGCTCCTCGGGGCGTGTCTTGCTTGGGCCTCTCTCCTGGAGGCGCTCAGTCAGACCCAGTGTTGACATGTGGCAACACGCTCCTCGGGGTGCGTCTTGCTTGGGCTTCTCTCCTGGAGGCCCTCAGTCAGACCCATTGTTGACATGTGGCAAGACGCTCCTCGGGGCACGTCTTGCTTGGGTCTCTCTCCTGGAGGCGCTCAAACAGACCGAGCAGTGACATGTGGCAAGATGCTCCTCGGGGCACGTCTTGCTGGGGCTTCTCTCATCGAGGCACTCAGTCAGACCCAGTGTTGACATGTGGCAAGACGCTCCTCGGGGCGAGTCTTGCTTGGACCTCTCTCACTGAGGCGCTCAGTCAGACCGAGTAGTGACATGTGGCAAGACGCTCCTCGGGGCGCGTCTTGCTTGGACCTCTCTCCCGGAGGCGCTCAGTCTGACCCAGTGTTGACATTTGGCAAGACACTCCTAGGGGCGCGTCTTGCTTGGGCCTCTCTCCAGAAGGCCCTCAATAAGACCCAGTGTTGACACGTGGCAAGACGCTCCTCAGGGCGCGTCTTACTTGGACCTCTCTCCTGGAGGCGCTCAGTCAGACTGAGTAGAGACATGTGGCCTGACGCTCCTCGGGGCACGTGTTGCTTGGGCCTCTCTCCTGGAGGCGCTCAGTCAGACCAAGTGGTGACATGTGGCAAGACACTCCTCGGGGCGCGTCTTGCTTGGGCCTCTCTCATGGAGGCCCTCTGTCAGACCCAGTGTTGACATGTGGCAAGACGCTCCTCGGGGCGCGTCTTGCTTGGGCTTCTCTCCTGGAGGCCCTCAGTCAGACCCATTGTTGACATGTGGCAAGACGCTCCTCGGGGCGCGTCTTGCTTTTGCCTCTCTCCTGGAGGCGCTCAGTCAGACCGAGTGCTGACATGTGGCAAGACGCTCCTCGGGCCGCGTGTTGCTTGGGCTTCTCTCCTGGAGGCCCTCAGTCAGACCCATTGTTGACATGTGGCAAGACGCTCCTCGGGGCGCGTCTTGCTTGGGCCTCTCTCCTGGAGGCGCTCAGTCAGACCGAGTGCTGACATGTGGAAAGACGCTCCTCGGGGCGCGTCTTGCTTGGGCTTCTCTCCTGGAGGCGCTCAGAAAGACCCAGTGTTGACATGAGACAAGACGCTCCTCGGGGCGCATCTTGCTTGGGCCTCTCTCCTGGAGGCGCTCAGTCAGACCCAGTGGTGACCTGTGGCAAGACACTCCTCGGGGCGCGTCTTGCTTGGGCTTCTCTCATGGATGCCCTCAGTCAGACCCAGTGTTGACATGTGGCAAGACGCTCCTCGGGCTGCGTAATGCTTGGGCTTCTCTCCTGGAGGCCCTCAGTCAGACCCATTGTTGACATGTGGCAAGACGCTCCTCGGGGCGCGTCTTGCTTGGGCCTCTCTCCTGGAGGCGCTCAGTCAGACCGTGTGCTGACATGTGGAAAGACGCTCCTCGGGGCGCGTCTTGCTTGGGCTTCTCTCCTGGAGGCGCTCAGAAAGACCCAGTGTTGACATGAGACAAGACGCTCCTCGGGGCGCGTCTTGCTTGGGCCTCTCTCCTGGAGGCGCTCAGTCAGACCCAGTGGTGACCTGTGGCAAGACACTCCTCGGGGCGCGTCTTGCTTGGGCCTCTCTCCTGGAGGCCCTCTGTCAGACCGAGTGTTGACATGTGGCAAGACTCTCCTCGGGGCGCGTCTTGCTTGGGCTTCTCTCATGGAGGCCCTCAGTCAGACCCAGTGTTGACATGTGTCAAGACGCTCCTCGGGGCGTGTCTTGCTTGGGCCTCTCTCCTGGAGGCGCTCAGTCTGACCCAGTGTTGACATTTGGCAAGACACTCCTAGGGGCGCGTCTTGCTTGGGCCTCTCTCCAGAAGGCCCTCAATAAGACCCAGTGTTGACACGTGGCAAGACGCTCCTCAGGGCGCGTCTTACTTGGACCTCTCTCCTGGAGGCGCTCAGTCAGACTGAGTAGAGACATGTGGCCTGACGCTCCTCGGGGCACGTGTTGCTTGGGCCTCTCTCCTGGAGGCGCTCAGTCAGACCAAGTGGTGACATGTGGCAAGACACTCCTCGGGGCGCGTCTTGCTTGGGCCTCTCTCATGGAGGCCCTCTGTCAGACCCAGTGTTGAAATGTGGCAAGACGCTCCTCGGGGCGCGTCTTGCTTGGGCTTCTCTCCTGGAGGCCCTCAGTCAGACCCATTGTTGACATGTGGCAAGACGCTCCTCGGGGCGCGTCTTGCTGTTGCCTCTCTCCTGGAGGCGCTCAGTCAGACCGAGTGCTGACATGTGGCAAGACGCTCCTCGGGCCGCGTGTTGCTTGGGCTTCTCTCCTGGAGGCCCTCAGTCAGACCCATTGTTGACATGTGGCAAGACGCTCCTCGGGGCGCGTCTTGCTTGGGCCTCTCTCCTGGAGGCGCTCAGTCAGACCGAGTGCTGACATGTGGAAAGACGCTCCTCGGGGCGCGTCTTGCTTGGGCTTCTCTCCTGGAGGCGCTCAGAAAGACCCAGTGTTGACATGAGACAAGACGCTCCTCGGGGCGCATCTTGCTTGGGCCTCTCTCCTGGAGGCGCTCAGTCAGACCCAGTGGTGACCTGTGGCAAGACACTCCTCGGGGCGCGTCTTGCTTGGGCTTCTCTCATGGATGCCCTCAGTCAGACCCAGTGTTGACATTTGGCAAGACGCTCCTCGGGCTGCGTGTTGCTTGGGCTTCTCTCCTGGAGGCCCTCAGTCAGACCCATTGTTGACATGTGGCAAGACGCTCCTCGGGGCGCGTCTTGCTTGGGCCTCTCTCCTGGAGGCGCTCAGTCAGACCGTGTGCTGACATGTGGAAAGACGCTCCTCGGGGCGCGTCTTGCTTGGGCTTCTCTCCTGGAGGCGCTCAGAAAGACCCAGTGTTGACATGAGACAAGACGCTCCTCGGGGCGCGTCTTGCTTGGGCCTCTCTCCTGGAGGCGCTCAGTCAGACCCAGTGGTGACCTGTGGCAAGACACTCCTCGGGGCGCGTCTTGCTTGGGCCTCTCTCCTGGAGGCCCTCTGTCAGACCGAGTGTTGACATGTGGCAAGACTCTCCTCGGGGCGCGTCTTGCTTGGGCTTCTCTCATGGAGGCCCTCAGTCAGACCCAGTGTTGACATGTGTCAAGACGCTCCTCGGGGCGTGTCTTGCTTGGGCCTCTCTCCTGGAGGCGCTCAGTCAGACCCAGTGTTGACATGTGGCAACACGCTCCTCGGGCCGCGTCTTGCTTGGGCTTCTCTCCTGGAGGCCCTCAGTCAGACCCATTGTTGACATGTGGCAAGACGCTCCTCGGGGCACGTCTTGCTTGGGTCTCTCTCCTGGAGGCGCTCAAACAGACCGAGTAGTGACATGTGGCAAGACGCTCCTCGGGGCGCGTCTTGCTGGGGCTTCTCTCATCGAGGCACTCAGTCAGACCCAGTGTTGACATGTGGCAAGACGCTCCTCGGGGCGAGTCTTGCTTGGACCTCTCTCACTGAGGCGCTCAGTCAGACCGAGTAGTGACATGTGGCAAGACGCTCCTCGGGGCGCGTCTTGCTTGGACCTCTCTCCCTGAGGCGCTCAGTCAGACCCAGTGTTGACATTTGGCAAGACAATCCTAGGGGCGCGTCTTGCTTGGGCCTCTCTCCAGAAGGCCCTCAATCAGACCCAGTGTTGACACGTGGCAAGACGCTCCTCGGGGCGCGTCTTACTTGGGCCTCTCTCCTGGAGGCGCTCAGTCAGACTGAGTAGTGACATGTGGCCTGACGCTCCTCGGGGCGCGTGTTGCTTGGGCCTCTCTCCTGGAGGCGCTCAGTCAGACCTAGTGGTGACATGTGGCAAGACACTCCTTGGGGCGCGTCTTGCTTGGGCCTCTCTCATGGAGGCCCTCTGTCAGACCCAGTGTTGACATGTGGCAAGACACTCCTCGGGGCGCGTCTTGCTTGGGCCTCTCTCATGGAGGCCCTCTGTCAGACCCAGTGTTGACATGTGTCAAGACGCTCCTCGGGGCGCGTCTTGCTTTGGCCTCTCTCCTGGAGGCGCTCAGTCAGACCGAGTGCTGACATGTGGAAAGAAGCTCCTCGGGACGCGTCTTGCTTGGGCTTCTCTCCTGGAGGCCATCAGTAAGACCCATTGTTGACATGTTTCAAGACGCTCCTCGGGCCGCGTCTTGCTTGGGCCTCTCTCCTGGAGGCGCTCAGTCAGACTGAGTAGTGACATGTGGCCTGACATTCCTCGGGGCGCGTATTGCTTGGGCCTCTCTCCTGGAGGCGCTCAGTCAGACCGAGTGCTGACATGTGGCAAGACGCTCCTCGGGCCGCGTGTTGCTTGGGCTTCTCTCCTGGAGGCCCTCAGTCAGACCCATTGTTGACATGTGGCAACACGCTCCTCGGGGCGCGTCTTGCTTGGGCCTCTCTCCTGGAGGCGCTCAGTCAGACCGAGTGCTGACATGTGGCAAGACGCTCCTCGGGGCGCGTCTTGCTTGGGCTTCTCTCCTGGAGGCGCTCAGAAAGACCCAGTGTTGACATGTGACAAGACGCTCCTCGGGGCGCGTCTTGCTTGGGCCTCTCTCCTGGAGGCGCTCAGTCAGAACCAGAGGTGACATGTGGCAAGACGCTCCTCGGGGCGCGTCTTGCTTGGGCCTCTCTCCTGGACGCCCTCTGTCAGACCCAGTGTTGACATGTGGCAAGACGCTCCTCCGGGCGCATCTTGCTTGGGCCTCTCTCCTGGAGGCCCTCAGTCAGACCCATTGTTGACATGTGGCAAGACGCTCCTCGGGGCGCGTCTTGCTTGGGCCTCTCTCCTGGAGGCGCTCAGTCAGACCCAGTGGTGACACGTGGAAAGACGCTCCTCGGGGCGCGTCTTGCTTGGGCCTCTCTCCTGGAGGCGCTCAGTCAGACCCAGTGTTGACACGTGGCAAGACGCTCCTTGGGGCGCGTCTTGCTTGGGCCTCTCTCCTGGAGATTCTCAGTCAGACCCAGTGTTGGCATGTGGCAAGACACTCCTCGGGGCGCGTCTTTGTTGGGCCTCTCTCCTGGAGGCACTCATTCAGACCCAGTGGTGACATGTGGCAAGACGCTCCTCGGGGCGCGTATTGCTTGGGCCTCTCTCCTGAATGCCCTCTGTCAGACCGAGTGTTGACATGTGGCAAGACTCTCCTCGGGGCGCGTCTTGCTTGGGCTTCTCTCATGGAGGCCCTCAGTCCGACCCAGTGTTGACATGTGTCAAGACGCTCCTCGGGGCGCGTCTTGCTTGGGCCTCTCTCCTGGAGGCCCTCTGTCAGACCCAGTGTTGACATGTGTCAAGACGCTCCTCGGGGCGCTTCTTGCTTGGGCCTCTCTCCTGGAGGCCCTCTGTCAGACCCAGTGTTGACATGTGGCAAGACGCTCCTCCGGGCGCATCTTGCTTGGGCCTCTCTCCTGGAGGCCCTCAGTCAGACCCATTGTTGACATGTGGCAAGACGCTCCTCGGGGCGCGTCTTGCTTGGGCCTCTCTCCTGGAGGCGCTCAGTCAGACCGAGTGCTGACATGTGGCAAGACGCTCCTCAGGCCGCGTGTTGCTTGGGCTTCTCTCCTGGAGGCACTCAGTCAGACCCAGTGTTGACATGTGGCAAGACGCTCCTCGGGGCGAGTCTTGCTTGGACCTCTCTCACTGAGGCGCTCAGTTAGACCGAGTAGTGACATGTGGCAAGACGCTCCTCGGGGCGCGTCGTGCTTGGACCTCTCTCCCTGAGGCGCTCAGTCTGACCCAGTGTTGACATTTGGCAAGACACTCCTAGGGGCGCGTCTTGCTTGAGCCTCTCTCCAGAAGGCCCTCAATAAGACCCAGTGTTGACACGTGGCAAGACGCTCCTCAGGGTGCGTCTTACTTGGGCCTCTCTCCTGGAGGCGCTCAGTCAGACCAAGTGGTGACATGTGGCAAGACACTCCTCGGGGCGCGTCTTGCTTGGGCCTCTCTCATGGAGGCCCTCTGTCAGACCCAGTGTTGACATGTGGCAAGACGCTCCTCGGGGCGCGTCTTGCTTGGGCTTCTCTCCTGGAGGCCCTCAGTCAGACCCATTGTTGACATGTGGCAAGACGCTCCTCGGGGCGCGTCTTGCTTTGGCCTCTCTCCTGGAGGCGCTCAGTCAGACCGAGTGCTGACATGTGGCAAGACGCTCCTCGGGCCGCGTGTTTCTTGGGCTTCTCTCCTGGAGGCCCTCAGTCAGACCCATTGTTGACATGTGGCAAGACGCTCCTCGGGGCGCGTCTTGCTTGGGCCTCTCTCCTGGAGGCGCTCAGTCAGACCGAGTGCTGACATGTGGAAAGACGCTCCTCGGGGCGCGTCTTGCTTGGGCTTCTCTCCTGGAGGCGCTCAGAAAGACCCAGTGTTGACATGAGACAAGACGCTCCTCGGGGCGCGTCTTGCTTGGGCCTCTCTCCTGGAGGCGCTCAGTCAGACCCAGTGGTGACCTGTGGCAAGACACTCCTCGGGGCGCGTCTTGCTTGGGCCTCTCTCCTGGAGGCCCTCTGTCAGACCGAGTGTTGACATGTGGCAAGACTCTCCTCGGGGCGCGTCTTGCTTGGGCATCTCTCATGGAGGCCCTCAGTCAGACCCAGTGTTGACATGTGGCAAGACGCTCCTCGGGCCGCGTGTTGCTTGGGCTTCTCTCCTGGAGGCCCTCAGTCAGACCCATTGTTGACATGTGGCAAGACGCTCCTCGGGGCGCGTCTTGCTTGGGCTTCTCTCCTGGAGGCGCTCAGAAAGACCCAGTGTTGACATGAGACAAGACGCTCCTCGGGGCGCGTCTTGCTTGGGCCTCTCTCCTGGAGGCGCTCAGTCAGACCCAGTGGTGACCTGTGGCAAGACACTCCTCGGGGCGCGTCTTGCTTGGGCCTCTCTCCTGGAGGCCCTCTGTCAGACCGAGTGTTGACATGTGGCAAGACTCTCCTCGGGGCGCGTCTTGCTTGGGCTTCTCTCATGGAGGCCCTCAGTCAGACCCAGTGTTGACATGTGTCAAGACGCTCCTCGGGGCGTGTCTTGCTTGGGCCTCTCTCCTGGAGGCGCTCAGTCAGACCCAGTGTTGACATGTGGCAACACGCTCCTCGGGGCGCGTCTTGCTTGGGCTTCTCTCCTGGAGGCCCTCAGTCAGACCCATTGTTGACATGTGGCAAGACGCTCCTCGGGGCACGTCTTGCTTGGGTCTCTCTCCTGGAGGCGCTCAAACAGACCGAGTAGTGACATGTGGCAAGACGCTCATCGGGGCGCGTCTTGCTGGGGCTTCTCTCATCGAGGCACTCAGTCAGACCCAGTGTTGACATGTGGCAAGACGCTCCTCGGGGCGAGTCTTGCTTGGACCTCTCTCACTGAGGCGCTCAGTCAGACCGAGTAGTGACATGTGGCAAGACGCTCCTCGGGGCGCGTCTTGCTTGGACCTCTCTCCCTGAGGCGCTCAGCCAGACCCAGTGTTGACATTTGGCAAGACACTCCTATGGGCGCGTCTTGCTTGGGCCTCTCTCCAGAAGGCCCTCAATCAGACCCAGTGTTGACACGTGGCAAGACGCTCCTCGGGGCACGTCTTACTTGGGCCTCTCTCCTGGAGGCACTCAGTCAGACTGAGTAGTGACATGTGGCCTGACGCTCCTCGGGGCGCGTGTTGCTTGGGCCTCTCTCCTGGAGGCGCTCAGTCAGACCTAGTGGTGACATGTGGCAAGACACTCCTTGGGGCGCGTCTTGCTTGGGCCTCTCTCATGGAGGCCCTCTGTCAGACCCAGTGTTGACATGTGGCAAGACACTCCTCGGGGCGCGTCTTGCTTGGGCCTCTCTCATGGAGGCCCTCTGTCAGACCCAGTGTTGACATGTGTCAAGACGCTCCTCGGGGCGCGTCTTGCTTTGGCCTCTCTCCTTGAGGCGCTCAGTCAGACCGAGTGCTGACATGTGGAAAGAAGCTCCTCGGGACGCGTCTTGCTTGGGCTTCTCTCCTGGAGGCCATCAGTAAGACCCATTGTTGACATGTGTCAAGACGCTCCTCGGGCCGCGTCTTGCTTGGGCCTCTCTCCTGGAGGCGCTCAGTCAGACTGAGTAGTGACATGTGGCCTGACATTCCTCGGGGCGCGTATTGCTTGGGCCTCTCTCCTGGAGGCGCTCAGTCAGACCGAGTGCTGACATGTGGCAAGACGCTCCTCGGGCCGCGTGTTGCTTGGGCTTCTCTCCTGGAGGCCCTCAGTCAGACCCATTGTTGACATGTGGCAAGACGCTCCTCGGGGCACGTCTTGCTTGGGTCTCTCTCCTGGAGGCGCTCAAACAGACCGAGTAGTGACATGTGGCAAGACGCTCATCGGGGCGCGTCTTGCTGGGGCTTCTCTCATCGAGGCACTCAGTCAGACCCAGTGTTGACATGTGGCAAGACGCTCCTCGGGGCGAGTCTTGCTTGGACCTCTCTCACTGAGGCGCTCAGTCAGACCGAGTAGTGACATGTGGCAAGACGCTCCTCGGGGCGCGTCTTGCTTGGACCTCTCTCCCTGAGGCGCTCAGTCAGACCCAGTGTTGACATTTGGCAAGACACTCCTAGGGGCGCGTCTTGCTTGGGCCTCTCTCCAGAAGGCCCTCAATCAGACCCAGTGTTGACACGTGGCAAGACGCTCCTCGGGGCACGTCTTACTTGGGCCTCTCTCCTGGAGGCGCTCAGTCAGACTGAGTAGTGACATGTGGCCTGACGCTCCTCGGGGCGCGTGTTGCTTGGGCCTCTCTCCTGGAGGCGCTCAGTCAGACCTAGTGGTGACATGTGGCAAGACACTCCTTGGGGCACGTCTTGCTTGGGCCTCTCTCATGGAGGCCCTCTGTCAGACCCAGTGTTGACATGTGGCAAGACACTCCTCGGGGCGCGTCTTGCTTGGGCCTCTCTCATGGAGGCCCTCTGTCAGACCCAGTGTTGACATGTGTCAAGACGCTCCTCGGGGCGCGTCTTGCTTTGGCCTCTCTCCTGGAGGCGCTCAGTCAGACCGAGTGCTGACATGTGGAAAGAAGCTCCTCGGGACGCGTCTTGCTTGGGCTTCTCTCCTGGAGGCCATCAGTAAGACCCATTGTTGACATGTGTCAAGACGCTCCTCGGGCCGCGTCTTGCTTGGGCCTCTCTCCTGGAGGCGCTCAGTCAGACTGAGTAGTGACATGTGGCCTGACATTCCTCGGGGAGCGTATTGCTTGGGCCTCTCTCCTGGAGGCGCTCAGTCAGACCGAGTGCTGACATGTGGCAAGACGCTCCTCGGGCCGCGTGTTGCTTGGGCTTCTCTCCTGGAGGCCCTCAGTCAGACCCATTGTTGACATGTGGCAACACGCTCCTCGGGGCGCGTCTTGCTTGGGCCTCTCTCCTGGAGGCGCTCAGTCAGACCGAGTGCTGACATGTGGCAAGACGCTCCTCGGGGCGCGTCTTGCTTGGGCTTCTCTCCTGGAGGCGCTCAGAAAGACCCAGTGTTGACATGTGACAAGACGCTCCTCGGGGCGCGTCTTGCTTGGGCCTCTCTCCTGGAGGCGCTCAGTCAGAACCAGAGGTGACATGTGGCAAGACGCTCCTCGGGGCGCGTCTTGCTTGGGCCTCTCTCCTGGACGCCCTCTGTCAGACCCAGTGTTGACATGTGGCAAGACGCTCCTCCGGGCGCATCTTGCTTGGGCCTCTCTCCTGGAGGCCCTCAGTCAGACCCATTGTTGACATGTGGCAAGACGCTCCTCGGGGCGCGTCTTGCTTGGGCCTCTCTCCTGGAGGCGCTCAGTCAGACCGAGTGCTGACATGTGGCAAGACGCTCCTCGGGCCGCGTGTTGCTTGGGCTTCTCTCCTGGAGGCCCTCAGTCAGACCCATTGTTGACATGTTGCAAGACGCTCCTCGGGGCGCGTCTTGCTTGGGCCTCTCTCCTGGAGGCGCTCAGTCAGACCGAGTGCTGACATGTGGCAAGACGCTCCTCGGGGCGCGTCTTGCTTGGGCTTCTCTCCTGGAGGCGCTCAGAAAGACCCAGTGTTGACATGTGACAAGACGCTCCTCGGGGCACGTCTTGCTTGGGCCTCTCTCCTGGAGGCGCTCAGTCAGAACCAGAGGTGACATGTGGCAAGACACTCCTCGGGGCGCGTCTTGCTTGGGCCTCTCTCCTGGAGGCCCTCTGTCAGACCCAGTGTTGACATGTGTCAAGACGCTCCTCGGGGCGCAGTCTTGCTTGGGCTTCTCTCCTGGAGGCCCTCAGTCAGACCCATTGTTGACATGTGCAAGACGCTCCTCGGGGCGCGTCTTGCTTGGGCTTCTCTCCTGGAGGCGCTCAGACAGACCCAGTGTTGACATGTGACAAGATGCTCCTCGGGGCGCGTCTTGCTTGGGCCTCTCTCCTGGAGGCGCTCAGTCAGAACCAGAGGTGTCATGTGGAAAGACGCTCCTCGGGGCGCGTCTTGCTTGGGCCTCTCTCCTGGAGGCCCTCTGTCAGACCCAGTGTTGACATGTGGAAAGACGCTCCTCCGGGCGCATCTTGCTTGGGCCTCTCTCCTGGAGGCCCTCAGTCAGACCCATTGTTGACATGTGGCAAGACGCTCCTCGGGGCGCGTCTTGCTTGGGCCTCTCTCCTGGAGGCGCTCAGTCAGAGCCAGTGTTGACATGTGGCAAGACTCTCCTCGGGGCGCGTCTTGCTTGGGCCTCTCTCCTGGAGGCGCTCAGTCAGACCCAGTGGTGACACGTGGAAAGACGCTCCTCGGGGCGCGTCTTGCTTGGGCCTCTCTCCTGGAGGCGCTCAGTCAGACCCAGTGTTGACACGTGGCAAGACGCTCCTTGGGGCGCGTCTTGCTTGGGCCTCTCTCCTGGAGATTCTCAGTCAGACCCAGTGTTGGCATGTGGCAAGACACTCCTCGGGGCGCGTCTTTGTTGGGCCTCTCTCCTGGAGGCGCTCATTCAGACCCAGTGGTGACATGTGGCAAGACGCTCCTCGGGGCGCGTATTGCTTGGGCCTCTCTCCTGAATGCCCTCTGTCAGACCGAGTGTTGACATGTGGCAAGACTCTCCTCGGGGCGCGTCTTGCTTGGGCTTCTCTCATGGAGGCCCTCAGTCCGACCCAGTGTTGACATGTGTCAAGACGCTCCTCGGGGCGCATCTTGCTTGGGCCTCTCTCCTGGAGGCCCTCTGTCAGACCCAGTGTTGACATGTGTCAAGACGCTCCTCGGGGCGCTTCTTGCTTGGGCCTCTCTCCTGGAGGCCCTCTGTCAGACCCAGTGTTGACATGTGGCAAGACGCTCCTCCGGGCGCATCTTGCTTGGGCCTCTCTCCTGGAGGCCCTCAGTCAGACCCATTGTTGACATGTGGCAAGACGCTCCTCGGGGCGCGTCTTGCTTGGGCCTCTCTCCTGGAGGCGCTCAGTCAGACCGAGTGCTGACATGTGGCAAGACGCTCCTCAGGCCGCGTGTTGCTTGGGCTTCTCTCCTGGAGGCACTCAGTCAGACCCAGTGTTGACATGTGGCAAGACGCTCCTCGGGGCGAGTCTTGCTTGGACCTCTCTCACTGAGGCGCTC
The DNA here is from genome assembly GCF_043380555.1 of Nothobranchius furzeri. Taxonomy (NCBI): domain Eukaryota; kingdom Metazoa; phylum Chordata; class Actinopteri; order Cyprinodontiformes; family Nothobranchiidae; genus Nothobranchius; species Nothobranchius furzeri. Next base: position 16,192,421 of record NC_091757.1, on the reverse strand, counting down.
AGTCAGACCGAGTAGTGACATGTGGCAAGACGCTCCTCGGGGCGCGTCGTGCTTGGACCTCTCTCCCTGAGGCGCTCAGTCTGACCCAGTGTTGACATTTGGCAAGACACTCCTAGGGGCGCGTCTTGCTTGGGCCTCTCTCCAGAAGGCCCTCAATAAGACCCAGTGTTGACACGTGGCAAGACGCTCCTCAGGGCGCGTCTTACTTGGGCCTCTCTCCTGGAGGCGCTCAGTCAGACCAAGTGGTGACATGTGGCAAGACACTCCTCGGGGCGCGTCTTGCTTGGGCCTCTCTCATGGAGGCCCTCTGTCAGACCCAGTGTTGACATGTGGCAAGACGCTCCTCGGGGCGCGTCTTGCTTGGGCTTCTCTCCTGGAGGCCCTCAGTCAGACCCATTGTTGACATGTGGCAAGACGCTCCTCGGGGCGCGTCTTGCTTTGGCCTCTCTCCTGGAGGCGCTCAGTCAGACCGAGTGCTGACATGTGGCAAGACGCTCCTCGGGCCGCGTGTTTCTTGGGCTTCTCTCCTGGAGGCCCTTAGTCAGACCCATTGTTGACATGTGGCAAGACGCTCCTCGGGGCGCGTCTTGCTTGGGCCTCTCTCCTGGAGGCGCTCAGTCAGACCGAGTGCTGACATGTGGAAAGACGCTCCTCGGGGCGCGTCTTGCTTGGGCTTCTCTCCTGGAGGCGCTCAGAAAGACCCAGTGTTGACATGAGACAAGACGCTCCTCGGGGCGCGTCTTGCTTGGGCCTCTCTCCTGGAGGCGCTCAGTCAGACCCAGTGGTGACCTGTGGCAAGACACTCCTCGGGGCGCGTCTTGCTTGGGCCTCTCTCCTGGAGGCCCTCTGTCAGACCGAGTGTTGACATGTGGCAAGACTCTCCTCGGGGCGCGTCATGCTTGGGCTTCTCTCATGGAGGCCCTCAGTCAGACCCAGTGTTGACATGTGGCAAGACGCTCCTCGGGCCGCGTGTTGCTTGGGCTTCTCTCCTGGAGGCCCTCAGTCAGACCCATTGTTGACATGTGGCAAGACGCTCCTCGGGGCGCGTCTTGCTTGGGCCTCTCTCCTGGAGGCGCTCAGTCAGACCGAGTGCTGACATGTGGAAAGACGCTCCTCGGGGCGCGTCTTGCTTGGGCTTCTCTCCTGGAGGCGCTCAGAAAGACCCAGTGTTGACATGAGACAAGACTCTCCTCGGGGCGCGTCTTGCTTGGGCCTCTCTCCTGGAGGCGCTCAGTCAGACCCATTGGTGACCTGTGGCAAGACACTCCTCGGGGCGCATCTTGCTTGGGCCTCTCTCCTGGAGGCCCTCTGTCAGACCGAGTGTTGACATGTGGCAAGACTCTCCTCGGGGCGCGTCTTGCTTGGGCTTCTCTCATGGAGGCCCTCAGTCAGACCCAGTGTTGACATGTGTCAAGACGCTCCTCGGGGCGTGTCTTGCTTGGGCCTCTCTCCTGGAGGCGCTCAGTCAGACCCAGTGTTGACATGTGGCAACACGCTCCTCTGCGCGCGTCTTGCTTGGGCTTCTCTCCTGGAGGCCCTCAGTCAGACCCATTGTTGACATGTGGCAAGACGCTCCTCGGGGCACGTCTTGCTTGGGTCTCTCTCCTGGAGGCGCTCAAACAGACCGAGTAGTGACATGTGGCAAGACGCTCATCGGGGCGCGTCTTGCTGGGGCTTCTCTCATCGAGGCACTCAGTCAGACCCAGTGTTGACATGTGGCAAGACGCTCCTCGGGGCGAGTCTTGCTTGGACCTCTCTCACTGAGGCGCTCAGTCAGACCGAGTAGTGACATGTGGCAAGACGCTCCTCGGGGCGCGTTTTGCTTGGACCTCTCTCCCTGAGGCGCTCAGTCAGACCCAGTGTTGACATTTGGCAAGACACTCCTAGGGGCGCGTCTTGCTTGGGCCTCTCTCCAGAAGGCCCTCAATCAGACCCAGTGTTGATACGTGGCAAGACGCTCCTCGGGGCACGTCTTACTTGGGCCTCTCTCCTGGAGGCGCTCAGTCAGACTGAGTAGTGACATGTGGCCTGACGCTCCTCGGGGCGCGTGTTGCTTGGGCCTCTCTCCTGGAGGCGCTCAGTCAGACCTAGTGGTGACATGTGGCAAGACACTCCTTGGGGCGCGTCTTGCTTGGGCCTCTCTCATGGAGGCCCTCTGTCAGACCCAGTGTTGACATGTGGCAAGACACTCCTCGGGGCGCGTCTTGCTTGGGCCTCTCTCATGGAGGCCCTCTGTCAGACCCAGTGTTGACATGTGTCAAGACGCTCCTCGGGGCGCGTCTTGCTTTGGCCTCTCTCCTGGAGGCGCTCAGTCAGACCGAGTGCTGACATGTGGAAAGAAGCTCCTCGGGACGCGTCTTGCTTGGGCTTCTCTCCTGGAGGCCATCAGTAAGACCCATTGTTGACATGTGTCAAGACGCTCCTCGGGCCGCGTCTTGCTTGGGCCTCTCTCCTGGAGGCGCGCAGTCAGACTGAGTAGTGACATGTGGCCTGACATTCCTCGGGGCGCGTATTGCTTGGGCCTCTCTCCTGGAGGCGCTCAGTCAGACCGAGTGCTGACATGTGGCAAGACGCTCCTCGGGCCGCGTGTTGCTTGGGCTTCTCTCCTGGAGGCCCTCAGTCAGACCCATTGTTGACATGTGGCAACACGCTCCTCGGGGCGCGTCTTGCTTGGGCCTCTCTCCTGGAGGCGCTCAGTCAGACCGAGTGCTGACATGTGGCAAGACGCTCCTCGGGGCGCGTCTTGCTTGGGCTTCTCTCCTGGAGGCGCTCAGAAAGACCCAGTGTTGACATGTGACAAGACGCTCCTCGGGGCGCGTCTTGCTTGGGCCTCTCTCCTTTTAGGCGCTCAGTCAGAACCAGAGGTGACATGTGGCAAGACGCTCCTCGGGGCGCGTCTTGCTTGGGCCTCTCTCCTGGACGCCCTCTGTCAGACCCAGTGTTGACATGTGGCAAGACGCTCCTCCGGGCGCATCTTGCTTGGGCCTCTCTCCTGGAGGCCCTCAGTCAGACCCATTGTTGACATGTGGCAAGACGCTCCTCGGGGCGCGTCTTGCTTGGGCCTCTCTCCTGGAGGCGCTCAGTCAGACCGAGTGCTGACATGTGGCAAGACGCTCCTCGGGCCGCGTGTTGCTTGGGCTTCTCTCCTGGAGGCCCTCAGTCAGACCCATTGTTGACATGTGGCAAGACGCTCCTCGGGGCGCGTCTTGCTTGGGCCTCTCTCCTGGAGGCGCTCAGTCAGACCGAGTGCTGACATGTGGCAAGACGCTCCTCGGGGCGCGTCTTGCTTGGGCTTCTCTCCTGGAGGCGCTCAGAAAGACCCAGTGTTGACATGTGACAAGACGCTCCTCGGGGCGCGTCTTGCTTGGGCCTCTCTCCTGGAGGCGCTCAGTCAGAACCAGAGGTGTCATGTGGAAAGACGCTCCTCGGGGCGCGTCTTGCTTGGGCCTCTCTCCTGGAGGCCCTCTGTCAGACCCAGTGTTGACATGTGGAAAGACGCTCCTCCGGGCGCATCTTGCTTGGGCCTCTCTCCTGGAGGCCCTCAGTCAGACCCATTGTTGACATGTGGCAAGACGCTCCTCGGGGCGCGTCTTGCTTGGGCCTCTCTCCTGGAGGCGCTCAGTCAGAGCCAGTGTTGACATGTGGCAAGACTCTCCTCGGGGCGCGTCTTGCTTGGGCCTCTCTCCTGGAGGCGCTCAGTCAGACCCAGTGGTGACACGTGGAAAGACGCTCCTCGGGGCGCGTCTTGCTTGGGCCTCTCTCCAGGAGGCGCTCAGTCAGACCCAGTGTTGACACGTGGCAAGACGCTCCTTGGGGCGCGTCTTGCTTGGGCCTCTCTCCTTGAGATGCTCAGTCAGACCCAGTGTTGGCATGTGGCAAGACACTCCTCGGGGCGCGTCTTTGTTGGGCCTCTCTCCTGGAGGCGCTCATTCAGACCCAGTGGTGACATGTGGCAAGACGCTCCTCGGGGCGCGTATTGCTTGGGCCTCTCTCCTGAATGCCCTCTGTCAGACCGAGTGTTGACATGTGGCAAGACTCTCCTCGGGGCGCGTCTTGCTTGGGCTTCTCTCATGGAGGCCCTCAGTCCGACCCAGTGTTGACATGTGTCAAGACGCTCCTCGGGGCGCGTCTTGCTTGGGCCTCTCTCCTGGAGGCCCTCTGTCAGACCCAGTGTTGACATGTGTCAAGACGCTCCTCGGGGCGCTTCTTGCTTGGGCCTCTCTCCTGGAGGCCCTCTGTCAGACCCAGTGTTGACATGTGGCAAGACGCTCCTCCGGGCGCATCTTGCTTGGGCCTCTCTCCTGGAGGCCCTCAGTCAGACCCATTGTTGACATGTGGCAAGACGCTCCTCGGGGCGCGTCTTGCTTGGGCCTCTCTCCTGGAGGCGCTCAGTCAGACCGAGTGCTGACATGTGGCAAGACGCTCCTCAGGCCGCGTGTTGCTTGGGCTTCTCTCCTGGAGGCACTCAGTCAGACCCAGTGTTGACATGTGGCAAGACGCTCCTCGGGGCGAGTCTTGCTTGGACCTCTCTCACTGAGGCGCTCAGTCAGACCGAGTAGTGACATGTGGCAAGACGCTCCTCGGGGCGCGTCGTGCTTGGACCTCTCTCCCTGAGGCGCTCAGTCTGACCCAGTGTTGACATTTGGCAAGACACTCCTAGGGGCGCGTCTTGCTTGGGCCTCTCTCCAGAAGGCCCTCAATAAGACCCAGTGTTGACACGTGGCAAGACGCTCCTCAGGGCGCGTCTTACTTGGGCCTCTCTCCTGGAGGCGCTCAGTCAGACCAAGTGGTGACATGTGGCAAGACACTCCTCGGGGCGCGTCTTGCTTGGGCCTCTCTCATGGAGGCCCTCTGTCAGACCCAGTGTTGACATGTGGCAAGACGCTCCTCGGGGCGCGTCTTGCTTGGGCTTCTCTCCTGGAGGCCCTCAGTCAGACCCATTGTTGACATGTGGCAAGACGCTCCTCGGGGCGCGTCTTGCTTTGGCCTCTCTCCTGGAGGCGCTCAGTCAGACCGAGTGCTGACATGTGGCAAGACGCTCCTCGGGCCGCGTGTTTCTTGGGCTTCTCTCCTGGAGGCCCTCAGTCAGACCCATTGTTGACATGTGGCAAGACGCTCCTCGGGGCGCGTCTTGCTTGGGCCTCTCTCCTGGAGGCGCTCAGTCAGACCGAGTGCTGACATGTGGAAAGACGCTCCTCGGGGCGCGTCTTGCTTGGGCTTCTCTCCTGGAGGCGCTCAGAAAGACCCAGTGTTGACATGAGACAAGACGCTCCTCGGGGCGCGTCTTGCTTGGGCCTCTCTCCTGGAGGCGCTCAGTCAGACCCAGTGGTGACCTGTGGCAAGACACTCCTCGGGGCGCGTCTTGCTTGGGCCTCTCTCCTGGAGGCCCTCTGTCAGACCGAGTGTTGACATGTGGCAAGACTCTCCTCGGGGCGCGTCTTGCTTGGGCTTCTCTCATGGAGGCCCTCAGTCAGACCCAGTGTTGACATGTGGCAAGACGCTCCTCGGGCCGCGTGTTGCTTGGGCTTCTCTCCTGGAGGCCCTCAGTCAGACCCATTGTTGACATGTGGCAAGACGCTCCTCGGGGCGCGTCTTGCTTGGGCCTCTCTCCTGGAGGCGCTCAGTCAGACCGAGTGCTGACATGTGGAAAGACGCTCCTCGGGGCGCGTCTTGCTTGGGCTTCTCTCCTGGAGGCGCTCAGAAAGACCCAGTGTTGACATGAGACAAGACTCTCCTCGGGGCGCGTCTTGCTTGGGCCTCTCTCCTGGAGGCGCTCAGTCAGACCCATTGGTGACCTGTGGCAAGACACTCCTCGGGGCGCATCTTGCTTGGGCCTCTCTCCTGGAGGCCCTCTGTCAGACCGAGTGTTGACATGTGGCAAGACTCTCCTCGGGGCGCGTCTTGCTTGGGCTTCTCTCATGGAGGCCCTCAGTCAGACCCAGTGTTGACATGTGTCAAGACGCTCCTCGGGGCGTGTCTTGCTTGGGCCTCTCTCCTGGAGGCGCTCAGTCAGACCCAGTGTTGACATGTGGCAACACGCTCCTCTGCGCGCGTCTTGCTTGGGCTTCTCTCCTGGAGGCCCTCAGTCAGACCCATTGTTGACATGTGGCAAGACGCTCCTCGGGGCACGTCTTGCTTGGGTCTCTCTCCTGGAGGCGCTCAAACAGACCGAGTAGTGACATGTGGCAAGACGCTCATCGGGGCGCGTCTTGCTGGGGCTTCTCTCATCGAGGCACTCAGTCAGACCCAGTGTTGACATGTGGCAAGACGCTCCTCGGGGCGAGTCTTGCTTGGACCTCTCTCACTGAGGCGCTCAGTCAGACCGAGTAGTGACATGTGGCAAGACGCTCCTCGGGGCGCGTTTTGCTTGGACCTCTCTCCCTGAGGCGCTCAGTCAGACCCAGTGTTGACATTTGGCAAGACACTCCTAGGGGCGCGTCTTGCTTGGGCCTCTCTCCAGAAGGCCCTCAATCAGACCCAGTGTTAATACGTGGCAAGACGCTCCTCGGGGCACGTCTTACTTGGGCCTCTCTCCTGGAGGCGCTCAGTCAGACTGAGTAGTGACATGTGGCCTGACGCTCCTCGGGGCGCGTGTTGCTTGGGCCTCTCTCCTGGAGGCGCTCAGTCAGACCTAGTGGTGACATGTGGCAAGACACTCCTTGGGGCGCGTCTTGCTTGGGCCTCTCTCATGGAGGCCCTCTGTCAGACCCAGTGTTGACATGTGGCAAGACACTCCTCGGGGCGCGTCTTGCTTGGGCCTCTCTCATGGAGGCCCTCTGTCAGACCCAGTGTTGACATGTGTCAAGACGCTCCTCGGGGCGCGTCTTGCTTTGGCCTCTCTCCTGGAGGCGCTCAGTCAGACCGAGTGCTGACATGTGGAAAGAAGCTCCTCGGGACGCGTCTTGCTTGGGCTTCTCTCCTGGAGGCCATCAGTAAGACCCATTGTTGACATGTGTCAAGACGCTCCTCGGGCCGCGTCTTGCTTGGGCCTCTCTCCTGGAGGCGCGCAGTCAGACTGAGTAGTGACATGTGGCCTGACATTCCTCGGGGCGCGTATTGCTTGGGCCTCTCTCCTGGAGGCGCTCAGTCAGACCGAGTGCTGACATGTGGCAAGACGCTCCTCGGGCCGCGTGTTGCTTGGGCTTCTCTCCTGGAGGCCCTCAGTCAGACCCATTGTTGACATGTGGCAACACGCTCCTCGGGGCGCGTCTTGCTTGGGCCTCTCTCCTGGAGGCGCTCAGTCAGACCGAGTGCTGACATGTGGCAAGACGCTCCTCGGGGCGCGTCTTGCTTGGGCTTCTCTCCTGGAGGCGCTCAGAAAGACCCAGTGTTGACATGTGACAAGACGCTCCTCGGGGCGCGTCTTGCTTGGGCCTCTCTCCTTTTAGGCGCTCAGTCAGAACCAGAGGTGACATGTGGCAAGACGCTCCTCGGGGCGCGTCTTGCTTGGGCCTCTCTCCTGGACGCCCTCTGTCAGACCCAGTGTTGACATGTGGCAAGACGCTCCTCCGGGCGCATCTTGCTTGGGCCTCTCTCCTGGAGGCCCTCAGTCAGACCCATTGTTGACATGTGGCAAGACGCTCCTCGGGGCGCGTCTTGCTTGGGCCTCTCTCCTGGAGGCGCTCAGTCAGACCGAGTGCTGACATGTGGCAAGACGCTCCTCGGGCCGCGTGTTGCTTGGGCTTCTCTCCTGGAGGCCCTCAGTCAGACCCATTGTTGACATGTGGCAAGACGCTCCTCGGGGCGCGTCTTGCTTGGGCCTCTCTCCTGGAGGCGCTCAGTCAGACCGAGTGCTGACATGTGGCAAGACGCTCCTCGGGGCGCGTCTTGCTTGGGCTTCTCTCCTGGAGGCGCTCAGAAAGACCCAGTGTTGACATGTGACAAGACGCTCCTCGGGGCGCGTCTTGCTTGGGCCTCTCTCCTGGAGGCGCTCAGTCAGAACCAGAGGTGTCATGTGGAAAGACGCTCCTCGGGGCGCGTCTTGCTTGGGCCTCTCTCCTGGAGGCCCTCTGTCAGACCCAGTGTTGACATGTGGAAAGACGCTCCTCCGGGCGCATCTTGCTTGGGCCTCTCTCCTGGAGGCCCTCAGTCAGACCCATTGTTGACATGTGGCAAGACGCTCCTCGGGGCGCGTCTTGCTTGGGCCTCTCTCCTGGAGGCGCTCAGTCAGAGCCAGTGTTGACATGTGGCAAGACTCTCCTCGGGGCGCGTCTTGCTTGGGCCTCTCTCCTGGAGGCGCTCAGTCAGACCCAGTGGTGACACGTGGAAAGACGCTCCTCGGGGCGCGTCTTGCTTGGGCCTCTCTCCTGGAGGCGCTCAGTCAGACCCAGTGTTGACACGTGGCAAGACGCTCCTTGGGGCGCGTCTTGCTTGGGCCTCTCTCCTTGAGATGCTCAGTCAGACCCAGTGTTGGCATGTGGCAAGACACTCCTCGGGGCGCGTCTTTGTTGGGCCTCTCTCCTGGAGGCGCTCATTCAGACCCAGTGGTGACATGTGGCAAGACGCTCCTCGGGGCGCGTATTGCTTGGGCCTCTCTCCTGAATGCCCTCTGTCAGACCGAGTGTTGACATGTGGCAAGACTCTCCTCGGGGCGCGTCTTGCTTGGGCTTCTCTCATGGAGGCCCTCAGTCCGACCCAGTGTTGACAATTGTCAAGACGCTCCTCGGGGCGCGTCTTGCTTGGGCCTCTCTCCTGGAGGCCCTCTGTCAGACCCAGTGTTGACATGTGTCAAGACGCTCCTCGGGGCGCTTCTTGCTTGGGCCTCTCTCCTGGAGGCCCTCTGTCCGACCCAGTGTTGACATGTGGCAAGACGCTCCTCCGGGCGCATCTTGCTTGGGCCTCTCTCCTGGAGGCCCTCAGTCAGACCCATTGTTGACATGTGGCAAGACGCTCCTCGGGGCGCGTCTTGCTTGGGCCTCTCTCCTGGAGGCGCTCAGTCAGACCGAGTGCTGACATGTGGCAAGACGCTCCTCAGGCCGCGTGTTGCTTGGGCTTCTCTCCTGGAGGCACTCAGTCAGACCCAGTGTTGACATGTGGCAAGACGCTCCTCGGGGCGAGTCTTGCTTGGACCTCTCTCACTGAGGCGCTCAGTCAGACCGAGTAGTGACATGTGGCAAGACGCTCCTCGGGGCGCGTCGTGCTTGGACCTCTCTCCCTGAGGCGCTCAGTCTGACCCAGTGTTGACATTTGGCAAGACACTCCTAGGGGCGCGTCTTGCTTGGGCCTCTCTCCAGAAGGCCCTCAATAAGACCCAGTGTTGACACGTGGCAAGACGCTCCTCAGGGCGCGTCTTACTTGGGCCTCTCTCCTGGAGGCGCTCAGTCAGACCAAGTGGTGACATGTGGCAAGACACTCCTCGGGGCGCGTCTTGCTTGGGCCTCTCTCATGGAGGCCCTCTGTCAGACCCAGTGTTGACATGTGGCAAGACGCTCCTCAGGGCGCGTCTTGCTTGGGCTTCTCTCCTGGAGGCCCTCAGTCAGACCCATTGTTGACATGTGGCAAGACGCTCCTCGGGGCGCGTCTTGCTTTGGCCTCTCTCCTGGAGGCGCTGAGTCAGACCGAGTGCTGACATGTGGCAAGACGCTCCTCGGGCCGCGTGTTTCTTGGGCTTCTCTCCTGGAGGCCCTCAGTCAGAACCATTGTTGACATGTGGCAAGACGCTCCTCGGGGCGCGTCTTGCTTGGGCCTCTCTCCTGGAGGCGCTCAGTCAGACCGAGTGCTGACATGTGGAAAGACGCTCCTCGGGGCGCGTCTTGCTTGGGCTTCTCTCCTGGAGGCGCTCAGAAAGACCCAGTGTTGACATGAGACAAGACGCTCCTCGGGCCCGTCTTGCTTGGGCCTCTCTCCTGGAGGCGCTCAGTCAGAACCAGTGGTGACCTGTGGCAAGACACTCCTCGGGGCGCGTCTTGCTTGGGCCTCTCTCCTGGAGGCCCTCTGTCAGACCGAGTGTTGACATGTGGCAAGACTCTCCTCGGGGCGCGTCTTGCTTGGGCTCCTCTCATGGAGGCCCTCAGTCAGACCCAGTGTTGACATGTGGCAAGACGCTCCTCGGGCCGCGTGTTGCTTGGGCTTCTCTCCTGGAGGCGCTCAGAAAGACCCAGTGTTGACATGTGACAAGACGCTCCTCGGGGCGCGTCTTGCTTGGGCCTCTCTCCTGGAGGCGCTCAGTCAGAACCAGAGGTGACATGTGGCAAGACACTCCTCGGGGCGCGTCTTGCTTGGGCCTCTCTCCTGGAGGCCCTCTGTCAGACCCAGTGTTGACATGTGTCAAGACGCTCCTCGGGGCGCAGTCTTGCTTGGGCTTCTCTCCTGGAGGCCCTCAGTCAGACCCATTGTTGACATGTGCAAGACGCTCCTCGGGGCGCGTCTTGCTTGGGCTTCTCTCCTGGAGGCGCTCAGACAGACCCAGTGTTAACATGTGACAAGATGCTCCTCGGGGCGCGTCTTGCTTGGGCCTCTCTCCTGGAGGCGCTCAGTCAGAACCAGAGGTGTCATGTGGAAAGACGCTCCTCGGGGCGCGTCTTGCTTGGGCCTCTCTCCTGGAGGCCCTCTGTCAGACCCAGTGTTGACATGTGGAAAGACGCTCCTCCGGGCGCATCTTGCTTGGGCCTCTCTCCTGGAGGCCCTCAGTCAGACCCATTGTTGACATGTGGCAAGACGCTCCTCGGGGCGCGTCTTGCTTGGGCCTCTCTCCTGGAGGCGCTCAGTCAGAGCCAGTGTTGACATGTGGCAAGACTCTCCTCGGGGCGTGTCTTGCTTGGGCCTCTCTCCTGGAGGCGCTCAGTCAGACCCAGTGGTGACACGTGGAAAGACGCTCCTCGGGGCGCGTCTTGCTTGGGCCTCTCTCCTGGAGGCGCTCAGTCAGACCCAGTGTTGACACGTGGCAAGACGCTCCTTGGGGCGCGTCTTGCTTGGGCCTCTCTCCTTGAGATGCTCAGTCAGACCCAGTGTTGGCATGTGGCAAGACACTCCTCGGGGCGCGTCTTTGTTGGGCCTCTCTCCTGGAGGCGCTCATTCAGACCCAGTGGTGACATGTGGCAAGACGCTCCTCGGGGCGCGTATTGCTTGGGCCTCTCTCCTGAATGCCCTCTGTCAGACCGAGTGTTGACATGTGGCAAGACTCTCCTCGGGGCGCGTCTTGCTTGGGCTTCTCTCATGGAGGCCCTCAGTCCGACCCAGTGTTGACATGTGTCAAGACGCTCCTCGGGGCGCGTCTTGCTTGGGCCTCTCTCCTGGAGGCCCTCTGTCAGACCCAGTGTTGACATGTGTCAAGACGCTCCTCGGGGCGCTTCTTGCTTGGGCCTCTCTCCTGGAGGCCCTCTGTCCGACCCAGTGTTGACATGTGGCAAGACGCTCCTCCGGGCGCATCTTGCTTGGGCCTCTCTCCTGGAGGCCCTCAGTCAGACCCATTGTTGACATGTGGCAAGACGCTCCTCGGGGCGCGTCTTGCTTGGGCCTCTCTCCTGGAGGCGCTCAGTCAGACCGAGTGCTGACATGTGGCAAGACGCTCCTCAGGCCACGTGTTGCTTGGGCTTCTCTCCTGGAGGCACTCAGTCAGACCCAGTGTTGACATGTGGCAAGACGCTCCTCGGGGCGAGTCTTGCTTGGACCTCTCTCACTGAGGCGCTCAGTCAGACCGAGTAGTGACATGTGGCAAGACGCTCCTCGGGGCGCGTCGTGCTTGGACCTCTCTCCCTGAGGCGCTTAGTCTGACCCAGTGTTGACATTTGGCAAGACACTCCTAGGGGCGCGTCTTGCTTGGGCCTCTCTCCAGAAGGCCCTCAATAAGACCCAGTGTTGACACGTGGCAAGACGCTCCTCAGGGCGCGTCTTACTTTGGCCTCTCTCCTGGAGGCGCTGAGTCAGACCGAGTGCTGACATGTGGCAAGACGCTCCTCGGGCCGCGTGTTGCTTGGGCTTCTCTCCTGGAGGCCCTCAGTCAGACCCATTGTTGACATGTGGCAAGACGCTCCTCGGGGCGCGTCTTGCTTGGGCCTCTCTCCTGGAGGCGCTCAGTCAGACCGAGTGCTGACATGTGGAAAGACGCTCCTCGGGGCGCGTCTTGCTTGGGCTTCTCTCCTGGAGGCGCTCAGAAAGACCCAGTGTTGACATGAGACAAGACGCTCCTCGGGCCCGTCTTGCTTGGGCCTCTCTCCTGGAGGCGCTCAGTCAGAACCAGTGGTGACCTGTGGCAAGACACTCCTCGGGGCGCGTCTTGCTTGGGCCTCTCTCCTGGAGGCCCTCTGTCAGACCGAGTGTTGACATGTGGCAAGACTCTCCTCGGGGCGCGTCTTGCTTGGGCTCCTCTCATGGAGGCCCTCAGTCAGACCCAGTGTTGACATGTGGCAAGACGCTCCTCGGGCCGCGTGTTGCTTGGGCTTCTCTCCTGGAGGCCCTCAGTCAGACCCATTGTTGACATGTGGCAAGACGCTCCTCGGGGCGCGTCTTGCTTGGGCCTCTCTCCTGGAGGCGCTCAGTCAGACCGAGTGCTGACATGTGGAAAGACGCTCCTCGGGGCGCGTCTTGCTTGGGCCTCTCTCCAGAAGGCCCTCAATCAGACCCAGTGTTGACACGTGGCAAGACGCTCCTCGGGGCACGTCTTACTTGGGCCTCTCTCCTGGAGGCGCTCAGTCAGACCAAGTGGTGACATGTGGCCTGACGCTCCTCGGGGCGCGTGTTGCTTGGGCCTCTCTCCTGGAGGCGCTCAGTCAGACCAAGTGGTGACATGTGGCAAGACACTCCTTGGGGCGCGTCTTGCTTGGGCCTCTCTCATGGAGGCCCTCTGTCAGACCCAGTGTTGACATGTGGCAAGACACTCCTCGGGGCGCGTCTTGCTTGGGCCTCTCTCATGGAGGCCCTCTGTCAGACCCAGTGTTGACATGTGTCAAGACGCTCCTCGGGGCGCGTCTTGCTTTGGCCTCTCTCCTGGAGGCGCTCAGTCAGACCGAGTGCTGACATGTGGAAAGAAGCTCCTCGGGACGCGTCTTGCTTGGGCTTCTCTCCTGGAGGCCCTCAGTAAGACCCATTGTTGACATGTGTCAAGACGCTCCTCGGGCCGCGTCTTGCTTGGGCCTCTCTCCTGGAGGCGCTCAGTCAGACTGAGTAGTGACATGTGGCCTGACATTCCTCGGGGCGCGTATTGCTTGGGCCTCTCTCCTGGAGGCGCTCAGTCAGACCGAGTGCTGACATGTGGCAAGACGCTCCTCGGGCCGCGTGTTGCTTGGGCTTCTCTCCTGGATGCCCTCTTTCAGACCCATTGTTGACATGTAGCAACACGCTCCTCGGGGCGCGTCTTGCTTGGGCCTCTCTCCTGGAGGCGCTCAGTCAGACCGAGTGCTGACATGTGGCAAGACGCTCCTCGGGGCGCGTCTTGCTTGGGCTTCTCTCCTGGAGGCGCTCAGAAAGACCCAGTGTTGACATGTGACAAGACGCTCCTCGGGGCGCGTCTTGCTTGGGCCTCTCTCCTGGACGCCCTCTGTCAGACCCAGTGTTGACATGTGGCAAGACGCTCCTCCGGGCGCATCTTGCTTGGGCCTCTCTCCTGGAGGCCCTCAGTCAGACCCATTGTTGACATGTGGCAAGACGCTCCTCGGGGCGCGTCTTGCTTGGGCCTCTCTCCTGGAGGCACTCAGTCAGACCGAGTGCTGACATGTGGCAAGACGCTCCTCGGGCCGCGTGTTGCTTGGGCTTCTCTCCTGGAGGCCCTCAGTCAGACCCATTGTTGACATGTGGCAAGACGCTCCTCGGGGCGCGTCTTGCTTGGGCCTCTCTCCTGGAGGCGCTCAGTCAGACCGAGTGCTGACATGTGGCAAGACGCTCCTCGGGGCGCGTCTTGCTTGGGCCTCTCTCCTGGAGTCCCTCTGTCAGACCCAGTGTTGACATGTGGCAAGATGCTCCTCCGGGCGCATCTTGCTTGGGCCTCTCTCCTGGAGGCCCTCAGTCAGACCGAGTGCTGACATAAGGCAAGACGCTCCTCGGGGCGCGTCTAGCTGGGGCCTCTCTCCTGGAGGCGCTCAGTCAGACCCAGTGCTGACATGTGGCAAGACGCTCCTCGGGGCGCGTCTTGCTTGGGCCTCTCTCCTGGAGGCGCTCAGTCAGACCCAGTGGTGACATGTGGCAAGACACTCCTCGGGGCGCGTCTTGCTTGGGCCTCTCTCCTGGAGGCCCTCTGTCAGACCCAGTGTTGACATGTGTCAAGACGCTCCTCGGGGCGCAGTCTTGCTTGGGCTTCTCTCCTGGAGGCCCTCAGTCAGACCCATTGTTGACATGTGCAAGACGCTCCTCGGGGCGCGTCTTGCTTGGGCTTCTCTCCTGGAGGCGCTCAGACAGACCCAGTGTTGACATGTGACAAGATGCTCCTCGGGGCGCGTCTTGCTTGGGCCTCTCTCCTGGAGGCGCTCAGTCAGAACCAGAGGTGTCATGTGGAAAGACGCTCCTCGGGGCGCGTCTTGCTTGGGCCTCTCTACTGGAGGCCCTCTGTCAGACCCAGTGTTGACATGTGGAAAGACGCTCCTCCGGGCGCATCTTGCTTGGGCCTCTCTCCTGGAGGCCCTCAGTCAGACCCATTGTTGACATGTGGCAAGACGCTCCTCGGAGAGCGTCTTGCTTGGGCCTCTCTCCTGGAGGCGCTCAGTCAGAGCCAGTGTTGACATGTGGCAAGACTCTCCTCGGGGCGCGTCTTGCTTGGGCCTCTCTCCTGGAGGCGCTCAGTCAGACCCAGTGGTGACACGTGGAAAGACGCTCCTCGGGGCGCGTCTTGCTTGGGCCTCTCTCCTGGAGGCGCTCAGTCAGACCCAGTGTTGACACGTGGCAAGACGCTCCTTGGGGCGCGTCTTGCTTGGGCGTCTCTCCTGGAGATGCTCAGTCAGACCCAGTGTTGGCATGTGGCAAGACACTCCTCGGGGCGCGTCTTTGTTGGGCCTCTCTCCTGGAGGCGCTCATTCAGACCCAGTGGTGACATGTGGCAAGACGCTCCTCGGGGCGCGCATTGCTTGGGCCTCTCTCCTGAATGCCCTCTGTCAGACCGAGTGTTGACATGTGGCAAGACTCTCCTCGGGGCGCGTCTTGCTTGGGCTTCTCTCATGGAGGCCCTCAGTCCGACCCAGTGTTGACATGTGTCAAGACGCTCCTCGGGGCGCGTCTTGCTTGGGCCTCTCTCCTGGAGGCCCTCTGTCAGACCCAGTGTTGACATGTGTCAAGACGCTCCTCGGGGCGCTTCTTGCTTGGGCCTCTCTCCTGGAGGCCCTCTGTCAGACCCAGTGTTGACATGTGGCAAGACACTCCTCCGGGCGCATCTTGCTTGGGCCTCTCTCCTGGAGGCCCTCAGTCAGACCCATTGTTGACATGTGGCAAGACGCTCCTCGGGGCGCGTCTTGCTTGGGCCTCTCTCCTGGAGGCGCTCAGTCAGACCGAGTGCTGACATGTGGCAAGACGCTCCTCAGGCCGCGTGTTGCTTGGGCTTCTCTCCTGGAGTCCCTCAGTCAGACCCATTGTTGACATGTGGCAAGACGCTCCTCGGGGCGCGTCTTGCTTGGGCTTCTCTCCTGGAGGCGCTCAGAAAGACCCATTGTTGACATGTGACAAGACGCTCCTCGGGGCGCGTCTTGCTTGGGCCTCTCTCCTGGAGGCGCTCAGTCAGAACCAGAGGTGACATGTGGCAAGACGCTCCACAGGGCGCGTCTTGCTTGGGCCTCTCTCCTGGAGGCCCTCTGTCAGACCCAGTGTTGACATGTGGCAAGACGCTCCTCCGGGCGCATCTTGCTTGGGCCTCTCTCCTGGAGGCCCTCAGTCAGACCCATTGTTGACATGTGGCAAGACGCTCCTCGGGGCGCGTCTTGCTTGGGCCTCTCTCCTGGAGGCGCTCAGTCAGACCGAGTGCTGACATAAGGCAAGACGCTCCTCGGGGCGCGTCTTGCTGGGGCCTCTCTCCTGGAGGCGCTCAGTCAGACCCAGTGCTGACATGTGGCAAGACGCTCCTCGGGGCGCGTCTTGCTTGGGCCTCTCTCCTGGAGGCGCTCAGTCAGACTGAGTAGTGACATGTGGCCTGACGTTCCTCGGGGCGCGTCTTGCTTGGGCCTCTCTCCTAGAGGCGCTCAGTCAGACCCAGTGGTGACATGTGGCAAGACACTCCTCGGGGCGCGTCTTGCTTGGGCCTCTCTCCTGGAGGCCCTCTGTCAGACCCAGGGTTGACATGTGTCAAGACGCTCCTCGGGGCGCAGTCTTGCTTGGGCTTCTCTCCTGGAGGCCCTCAGTCAGACCCATTGTTGACATGTGGCAAGACGCTCCTCGGGGCGCGTCTTGCTTGGGCTTCTCTCCTGGAGGCGCTCAGACAGACCCAGTGTTGACATGTGGAAAGACGCTCCTCCGGGCGCATCTTGCTTGGGCCTCTCTCCTGGAGGCCCTCAGTCAGACCCATTGTTGACATTTGGCAAGACGCTCCTCGGGGCGCGTCTTGCTTGGGCCTCTCTCCTGGAGGCGCTCAGTCAGACCCAGTGTTGACATGTGGCAAGACGCTCGTCGGGGCGCGTCTTGCTTGGGCCTCTCTCCTGGAGGCGCTCAGTCAGACCAAGTGGTGACATGTGGCAAGACACTCCTCGGGGCGCGTCTTGCTTGGGCCTCTCTCCTGGAGGCCCTCTGTCAGACCTAGTGTTGACATGTGTCAAGACGCTCCTCGGGGCGCAGTCTTGCTTGGGCTTCTCTCCTGGAGGCCCTCAGTCAGACCCATTGTTGACATGTGCAAGACGCTCCTCGGGGCGCGTCTTGCTTGGGCTTCTCTCCTGGAGGCGCTCAGACAGACCCAGTGTTGACATGTGACAAGATGCTCCTCGGGGCGCGTCTTGCTTGGGCCTCTCTCCTGGAGGCGCTCAGTCAGAACCAGAGGTGTCATGTGGAAAGACGCTCCTCGGGGCGCGTCTTGCTTGGGCCTCTCTCCTGGAGGCCCTCTGTCAGACCCAGTGTTGACATGTGGAAAGACGCTCCTCCGGGCGCATCTTGCTTGGGCCTCTCTCCTGGAGGCCCTCAGTCAGACCCATTGTTGACATGTGGCAAGACGCTCCTCGGAGAGCGTCTTGCTTGGGCCTCTCTCCTGGAGGCGCTCAGTCAGAGCCAGTGTTGACATGTGGCAAGACTCTCCTCGGGGCGCGTCTTGCTTGGGCCTCTCTCCTGGAGGCGCTCAGTCAGACCCAGTGGTGACACGTGGAAAGACGCTCCTCGGGGCGCGTCTTGCTTGGGCCTCTCTCCTGGAGGCGCTCAGTCAGACCCAGTGTTGACACGTGGCAAGACGCTCCTTGGGGCGCGTCTTGCTTGGGCGTCTCTCCTGGAGATGCTCAGTCAGACCCAGTGTTGGCATGTGGCAAGACACTCCTCGGGGCGCGTCTTTGTTGGGCCTCTCTCCTGGAGGCGCTCATTCAGACCCAGTGGTGACATGTGGCAAGACGCTCCTCGGGGCGCGCATTGCTTGGGCCTCTCTCCTGAATGCCCTCTGTCAGACCGAGTGTTGACATGTGGCAAGACTCTCCTCGGGGCGCGTCTTGCTTGGGCTTCTCTCATGGAGGCCCTCAGTCCGACCCAGTGTTGACATGTGTCAAGACGCTCCTCGGGGCGCGTCTTGCTTGGGCCTCTCTCCTGGAGGCCCTCTGTCAGACCCAGTGTTGACATGTGTCAAGACGCTCCTCGGGGCGCTTCTTGCTTTGGCCTCTCTCCTGGAGGCCCTCTGTCAGACCCAGTGTTGACATGTGGCAAGACACTCCTCCGGGCGCATCTTGCTTGGGCCTCTCTCCTGGAGGCCCTCAGTCAGACCCATTGTTGACATGTGGCAAGACGCTCCTCGGGGCGCGTCTTGCTTGGGCCTCTCTCCTGGAGGCGCTCAGTCAGACCGAGTGCTGACATGTGGCAAGACGCTCCTCAGGCCGCGTGTTGCTTGGGCTTCTCTCCTGGAGGCCCTCAGTCAGACCCATTGTTGACATGTGGCAAGACGCTCCTCGGGGCGCGTCTTGCTTGGGCTTCTCTCCTGGAGGCGCTCAGAAAGACCCATTGTTGACATGTGACAAGACGCTCCTCGGGGCGCGTCTTGCTTGGGCCTCTCTCCTGGAGGCGCTCAGTCAGAACCAGAGGTGACATGTGGCAAGACGCTCCACAGGGCGCGTCTTGCTTGGGCCTCTCTCCTGGAGGCCCTCTGTCAGACCCAGTGTTGACATGTGGCAAGACGCTCCACCGGGCGCATCTTGCTTGGGCCTCTCTCCTGGAGGCCCTCAGTCAGACCCATTGTTGACATGTGGCAAGACGCTCCTCGGGGCGCGTCTTGCTTGGGCCTCTCTCCTGGAGGCGCTCAGTCAGACCGAGTGCTGACATAAGGCAAGACGCTCCTCGGGGCGCGTCTTGCTGGGGCCTCTCTCCTGGAGGCGCTCAGTCAGACCCAGTGCTGACATGTGGCAAGACGCTCCTCGGGGCGCGTCTTGCTTGGGCCTCTCTCCTGGAGGCGCTCAGTCAGACTGAGTAGTGACATGTGGCCTGACGTTCCTCGGGGCGCGTCTTGCTTGGGCCTCTCTCCTGGAGGCGCTCAGTCAGACCCAGTGGTGACATGTGGCAAGACACTCCTCGGGGCGCGTCTTGCTTGGGCCTCTCTCCTGGAGGCCCTCTGTCAGACCCAGGGTTGACATGTGTCAAGACGCTCCTCGGGGCGCAGTCTTGCTTGGGCTTCTCTCCTGGAGGCCCTCAGTCAGACCCATTGTTGACATGTGGCAAGACGCTCCTCGGGGCGCGTCTTGCTTGGGCTTCTCTCCTGGAGGCGCTCAGACAGACCCAGTGTTGACATGTGGAAAGACGCTCCTCCGGGCGCATCTTGCTTGGGTCTCTCTCCTGGAGGCCCTCAGTCAGACCCATTGTTGACATTTGGCAAGACGCTCCTCGGGGCGCGTCTTGCTTGGGCCTCTCTCCTGGAGGCGCTCAGTCAGACCCAGTGTTGACATGTGGCAAGACGCTCGTCGGGGCGCGTCTTGCTTGGGCCTCTCTCCTGGAGGCGCTCAGTCAGACCCAGTGGTGACACGTGGAAAGACGCTCTTCGGGGCAAGTCTTGCTTGGGCCTCTCTCCTGGAGGCGCTCAGTCAGACCTAGTAGTGACATGTGGCAAGACGCTCCTCGGGGCGCGTCTTGCTGGGGCTTCTCTCATGGAGGCACTCAGTCAGACCCAGTGTTGACATGTGGAAAGACGCTCCTCGGGGCGCGTCTTGCTGGGGCTTCTCTCATGGAGGCACTCAGTCAGACCCAGTGTTGACATGTGGAGAGACGCTCCTCGGGGCGCGTGTTGCTTGGACCTATCTCCTGGAGGCGCTCAGTCAGACCGAGTAGTGACATGTGGCAAGACGCTCCTCGGGGCACGTCTTGCTTGGGCCTCTCTCCTGGAGGCGCTCAGTCAGACCCAGTGTTGACATGTGGCAAGACGCTCCTCGGGGCGCGTCTTGCTTGTGCTTCTCTCCTGGAGGCCCTCAGTCAGACCCATTGTTGACATGTGGCAAGACGCTCCTCGGGGCTCTTCTTGCTTGGGCCTCTCTCCTGGAGGCGCTCAGTCAGACCCAGTGTTGACATGTGGCAAGACTCTCCTCGGGGCGCATCTTGCTTGGGCCTCTCTCCTGGAGGCGCTCAGTCAGACTGAGTAGTGACATGTGGCCTGACGTTCCTCGGGGCGCGTCTTGCTTGGGCCTCTCTCCTGGAGGCGCTCAGTCAGACCCAGTGGTGACATGTGGCAAGACACTCCTCGGGGCGCGTCTTGCTTGGGCCTCTCTCCTAGAGGCCCTCTGTCAGACCCAGTGTTGACATGTGGCAAGACGCTCCTCGGGGCGCGTCTTGCTTGGGCTTCTCTCCTGGAGGCCCTCAGTCAGACCCATTGTTGACATAAGGCAAGACGCTCCTCGGGGCGCGTCTTGCTGGGGCCTCTCTCCTGGAGGCGCTCAGTCAGACCCAGTGTTGACATGTGGCAAGACGCTCCTCGGGGCGCGTCTTGCTTGGGCCTCTCTCCTGGAGGCGCTCAGTCAGACTGAGTAGTGACATGTGGCCTGACGTTCCTCGGGGCGCGTCTTGCTTGGGCCTCTCTCCTGGAGGCGCTCAGTCAGACCCAGTGGTGACATGTGGCAAGACACTCCTCGGGGCGCGTCTTGCTTGGGCCTCTCTCCTGGAGGCCCTCTGTCAGACCCAGGGTTGACATGTGTCAAGACGCTCCTCGGGGCGCAGTCTTGCTTGGGCTTCTCTCCTGGAGGCCCTCAGTCAGACCCATTGTTGACATGTGGCAAGACGCTCCTCGGGGCGCGTCTTGCTTGGGCTTCTCTCCTGGAGGCGCTCAGACAGACCCAGTGTTGACATGTGGAAAGACGCTCCTCCGGGCGCATCTTGCTTGGGCCTCTCTCCTGGAGGCCCTCAGTCAGACCCATTGTTGACATTTGGCAAGACGCTCCTCGGGGCGCGTCTTGCTTGGGCCTCTCTCCTGGAGGCGCTCAGTCAGACCCAGTGTTGACATGTGGCAAGACGCTCCTCGGGGCGCGTCTTGCTTGGGCCTCTCTCCTGGAGGCGCTCAGTCAGACCCAGTGGTGACACGTGGAAAGACGCTCTTCGGGGCACGTCTTGCTTGGGCCTCTCTCCTGGAGGCGCTCAGTCAGACCTAGTAGTGACATGTGGCAAGACGCTCCTTGGGGCGCGTCTTGCTGGGGCTTCTCTCATGGAGGCACTCAGTCAGACCCAGTGTTGACATGTGGCAAGACGCTCCTCGGGGCGCGTGTTGCTTGGACCTATCTCCTGGAGGCGCTCAGTCAGACCGAGTAGTGACATGTGGCAAGACGCTCCTCGGGGCACGTCTTGCTTGGGCCTCTCTCCTGGAGGCGCTCAGTCAGACCCAGTGTTGACATGTGGCAAGACGCTCCTCGGGGCGCGTCTTGCTTGGGCTTCTCTCCTGGAGGCCCTCAGAAAGACCCATTGTTGACATGTGGCAAGACGCTCCTCGGGGCGCTTCTTGCTTGGGCCTCTCTCCTGGAGGCGCTCAGTCAGACCCAGTGTTGACATGTGTCAAGACGCTCCTCGGGCGTTTCTTGCTTGGGCCTCTCTCCTGGAGGCGCTCAGTCAGACCCAGAGGTGACATGTGGCAAGACCCTCCTCTGGCCTCTCTCCTGGAGGCGCTCAGTCAGACCCAGTGTTGACATGTGGCAAGACGCTCCTCGGGGCGTGTCTTGCTGGGGCTTCTCTCATGGAGGCACTCAGTCAGACCCAGTGTTGACATGTGGCAAGATGCTCCTCGGGGCACGTCTTGCTTGGGCCTCTCTCCTGGAGGCGCTCAGTCAGACCCAGAGGAGACATGTGTCGAGACGCTCCTCGGGGCGCGTCTTGCTTGGGCCTCTCTCCTGGAGGCGCTCAGTCAGACCGAGTGCTGACATGTGGCAAGACGCTCCTCGGGGCACGTCTTGCTTGGGCCTCTCTCCTGGAGGCGCTCAGTTAAACCCAGTGTTGACATGTGGCAAGACGCTCCTCGGGGCGCGTCTTGCTTGGGCCTCTCTCCTGGAGGCGCTCAGTCAGACCGAGTGCTGACATGTGGCAAGACGCTCCTCGGGGCGCGTCTTGCTTGGGCCTCTCTCCTGGAGGCGGTCAGTCAGACAGAGTAGTGACATGTGGCAAGACGCTCCTCGGGGCGCGTCTTTCTTGGACCTCTCTCCTGGAGGAGCTCAGTCAGACCCAGTGCTGACATGTGGCAAGAAGGTCCTCGGGGCACGTCTTCCTTGGGCCTCTCTCCTGGAGGCGCTCAGTCAGACCCAGTGTTGACATGTGGCAAGACGCTCCTCGGGGCGCTTCTTGCTTGGGCTTCTCTCCTGGAGGCCCTCAGTCAGACCCATTGTTGACATGTGGCAAGACGCTCCTCGGGGCACGTCTTGCTTGGGCCTCTCTCCTGGAGGCGCTCAGTCAGACCGAGTTGTGACATGTGACAAGACGCTCCTCGGGGCGCTTCTTGCTGGGGCTTCTCTCATGGAGGCACTCAGTCAGACCCAGTGTTGACATGTGGCAAGACGCTCCTCGGGGCGCGTGTTGCTTGGACCTCTCTCCTGGAAGCGCTCAGTCAGACCCAGTGTTGACATGTGGCAAGACGCTCGTCGGGGCGCGTCTTGCTTGGGCCTCTCTCCTGGAGGCGCTCAGTCAGACCAAGTGGTGACATGTGGCAAGACACTCCTCGGGGCGCGTCTTGCTTGGGCCTCTCTCCTGGAGGCCCTCTGTCAGACCTAGTGTTGACATGTGTCAAGACGCTCCTCGGGGCGCAGTCTTGCTTGGGCTTCTCTCCTGGAGGCCCT
Source organism: Nothobranchius furzeri (assembly GCF_043380555.1). Lineage (NCBI taxonomy): Eukaryota > Metazoa > Chordata > Actinopteri > Cyprinodontiformes > Nothobranchiidae > Nothobranchius > Nothobranchius furzeri. Next base: position 16,170,105 of record NC_091757.1, on the reverse strand, counting down.
CAGTCAGACCCATTGTTGACATGTGCAAGACGCTCCTCGGGGCGCGTCTTGCTTGGGCTTCTCTCCTGGAGGCGCTCAGACAGACCCAGTGTTGACATGTGACAAGATGCTCCTCGGGGCGCGTCTTGCTTGGGCCTCTCTCCTGGAGGCGCTCAGTCAGAACCAGAGGTGTCATGTGGAAAGACGCTCCTCGGGGCGCGTCTTGCTTGGGCCTCTCTCCTGGAGGCCCTCTGTCAGACCCAGTGTTGACATGTGGAAAGACGCTCCTCCGGGCGCATCTTGCTTGGGCCTCTCTCCTGGAGGCCCTCAGTCAGACCCATTGTTGACATGTGGCAAGACGCTCCTCGGAGAGCGTCTTGCTTGGGCCTCTCTCCTGGAGGCGCTCAGTCAGAGCCAGTGTTGACATGTGGCAAGACTCTCCTCGGGGCGCGTCTTGCTTGGGCCTCTCTCCTGGAGGCGCTCAGTCAGACCCAGTGGTGACACGTGGAAAGACGCTCCTCGGGGCGCGTCTTGCTTGGGCCTCTCTCCTGGAGGCGCTCAGTCAGACCCAGTGTTGACACGTGGCAAGACGCTCCTTGGGGCGCGTCTTGCTTGGGCGTCTCTCCTGGAGATGCTCAGTCAGACCCAGTGTTGGCATGTGGCAAGACACTCCTCGGGGCGCGTCTTTGTTGGGCCTCTCTCCTGGAGGCGCTCATTCAGACCCAGTGGTGACATGTGGCAAGACGCTCCTCGGGGCGCGCATTGCTTGGGCCTCTCTCCTGAATGCCCTCTGTCAGACCGAGTGTTGACATGTGGCAAGACTCTCCTCGGGGCGCGTCTTGCTTGGGCTTCTCTCATGGAGGCCCTCTGTCAGACCCAGTGTTGACATGTGTCAAGACGCTCCTCGGGGCGCTTCTTGCTTGGGCCTCTCTCCTGGAGGCCCTCTGTCAGACCCAGTGTTGACATGTGGCAAGACACTCCTCCGGGCGCATCTTGCTTGGGCCTCTCTCCTGGAGGCCCTCAGTCAGACCCATTGTTGACATGTGGCAAGACGCTCCTCGGGGCGCGTCTTGCTTGGGCCTCTCTCCTGGAGGCGCTCAGTCAGACCGAGTGCTGACATGTGGCAAGACGCTCCTCAGGCCGCGTGTTGCTTGGGCTTCTCTCCTGGAGGCCCTCAGTCAGACCCATTGTTGACATGTGGCAAGACGCTCCTCGGGGCGCGTCTTGCTTGGGCTTCTCTCCTGGAGGCGCTCAGAAAGACCCATTGTTGACATGTGACAAGACGCTCCTCGGGGCGCGTCTTGCTTGGGCCTCTCTCCTGGAGGCGCTCAGTCAGAACCAGAGGTGACATGTGGCAAGACGCTCCACAGGGCGCGTCTTGCTTGGGCCTCTCTCCTGGAGGCCCTCTGTCAGACCCAGTGTTGACATGTGGCAAGACGCTCCACCGGGCGCATCTTGCTTGGGCCTCTCTCCTGGAGGCCCTCAGTCAGACCCATTGTTGACATGTGGCAAGACGCTCCTCGGGGCGCGTCTTGCTTGGGCCTCTCTCCTGGAGGCGCTCAGTCAGACCGAGTGCTGACATGAGGCAAGACGCTCCTCGGGGCGCGTCTTGCTGGGGCCTCTCTCCTGGAGGCGCTCAGTCAGACCCAGTGCTGACATGTGGCAAGACGCTCCTCGGGGCGCGTCTTGCTTGGGCCTCTCTCCTGGAGGCGCTCAGTCAGACTGAGTAGTGACATGTGGCCTGACGTTCCTCGGGGCGCGTCTTGCTTGGGCCTCTCTCCTGGAGGCGCTCAGTCAGACCCAGTGGTGACATGTGGCAAGACACTCCTCGGGGCGCGTCTTGCTTGGGCCTCTCTCCTGGAGGCCCTCTGTCAGACCCAGGGTTGACATGTGTCAAGACGCTCCTCGGGGCGCAGTCTTGCTTGGGCTTCTCTCCTGGAGGCCCTCAGTCAGACCCATTGTTGACATGTGGCAAGACGCTCCTCGGGGCGCGTCTTGCTTGGGCTTCTCTCCTGGAGGCGCTCAGACAGACCCAGTGTTGACATGTGGAAAGACGCTCCTCCGGGCGCATCTTGCTTGGGCCTCTCTCCTGGAGGCCCTCAGTCAGACCCATTGTTGACATTTGGCAAGACGCTCCTCGGGGCGCGTCTTGCTTGGGCCTCTCTCCTGGAGGCGCTCAGTCAGACCCAGTGTTGACATGTGGCAAGACGCTCGTCGGGGCGCGTCTTGCTTGGGCCTCTCTCCTGGAGGCGCTCAGTCAGACCCAGTGGTGACACGTGGAAAGACGCTCTTCGGGGCACGTCTTGCTTGGGCCTCTCTCCTGGAGGCGCTCAGTCAGACCTAGTAGTGACATGTGGCAAGACGCTCCTCGGGGCGCGTCTTGCTGGGGCTTCTCTCATGGAGGCACTCAGTCAGACCCAGTGTTGACATGTGGCAAGACGCTCCTCGGGGCGCGTGTTGCTTGGACCTATCTCCTGGAGGCGCTCAGTCAGACCGAGTAGTGACATGTGGCAAGACGCTCCTCGGGGCACGTCTTGCTTGGGCCTCTCTCCTGGAGGCGCTCAGTCAGACCCAGTGTTGACATGTGGCAAGACGCTCCTCGGGGCGCGTCTTGCTTGTGCTTCTCTCCTGGAGGCCCTCAGTCAGACCCATTGTTGACATGTGGCAAGACGCTCCTCGGGGCACTTCTTGCTTGGGCCTCTCTCCTGGAGGCGCTCAGTCAGACCCAGTGTTGACATGTGGCAAGACTCTCCTCGGGGCGCATCTTGCTTGGGCCTCTCTCCTGGAGGCGCTCAGTCAGACTGAGTAGTGACATGTGGCCTGACGTTCCTCGGGGCGCGTCTTGCTTGGGCCTCTCTCCTGGAGGCGCTCAGTCAGACCCAGTGGTGACATGTGGCAAGACACTCCTCGGGGCGCGTCTTGCTTGGGCCTCTCTCCTGGAGGCCCTCTGTCAGACCCAGTGTTGACATGTGGCAAGACGCTCCTCGGGGCGCGTCTTGCTTGGGCTTCTCTCCTGGAGGCCCTCAGTCAGACCCATTGTTGACATAAGGCAAGACGCTCCTCGGGGCGCGTCTTGCTGGGGCCTCTCTCCTGGAGGCGCTCAGTCAGACCCAGTGTTGACATGTGGCAAGACGCTCCTCGGGGCGCGTCTTGCTTGGGCCTCTCTCCTGGAGGCGCTCAGTCAGACTGAGTAGTGACATGTGGCCTGACGTTCCTCGGGGCGCGTCTTGCTTGGGCCTCTCTCCTGGAGGCGCTCAGTCAGACCCAGTGGTGACATGTGGCAAGACACTCCTCGGGGCGCGTCTTGCTTGGGCCTCTCTCCTGGAGGCCCTCTGTCAGACCCAGGGTTGACATGTGTCAAGACGCTCCTCGGGGCGCAGTCTTGCTTGGGCTTCTCTCCTGGAGGCCCTCAGTCAGACCCATTGTTGACATGTGGCAAGACGCTCCTCGGGGCGCGTCTTGCTTGGGCTTCTCTCCTGGAGGCGCTCAGACAGACCCAGTGTTGACATGTGGAAAGACGCTCCTCCGGGCGCATCTTGCTTGGGCCTCTCTCCTGGAGGCCCTCAGTCAGACCCATTGTTGACATTTGGCAAGACGCTCCTCGGGGCGCGTCTTGCTTGGGCCTCTCTCCTGGAGGCGCTCAGTCAGACCCAGTGTTGACATGTGGCAAGACGCTCCTCGGGGCGCGTCTTGCTTGGGCCTCTCTCCTGGAGGCGCTCAGTCAGACCCAGTGGTGACACGTGGAAAGACGCTCTTCGGGGCACGTCTTGCTTGGGCCTCTCTCCTGGAGGCGCTCAGTCAGACCTAGTAGTGACATGTGGCAAGACGCTCCTTGGGGCGCGTCTTGCTGGGGCTTCTCTCATGGAGGCACTCAGTCAGACCCAGTGTTGACATGTGGCAAGACGCTCCTCGGGGCGCGTGTTGCTTGGACCTATCTCCTGGAGGCGCTCAGTCAGACCGAGTAGTGACATGTGGCAAGACGCTCCTCGGGGCACGTCTTGCTTGGGCCTCTCTCCTGGAGGCGCTCAGTCAGACCCAGTGTTGACATGTGGCAAGACGCTCCTCGGGGCGCGTCTTGCTTGGGCTTCTCTCCTGGAGGCCCTCAGAAAGACCCATTGTTGACATGTGGCAAGACGCTCCTCGGGGCGCTTCTTGCTTGGGCCTCTCTCCTGGAGGCGCTCAGTCAGACCCAGTGTTGACATGTGTCAAGACGCTCCTCGGGCGTTTCTTGCTTGGGCCTCTCTCCTGGAGGCGCTCAGTCAGACCCAGAGGTGACATGTGGCAAGACCCTCCTCTGGCCTCTCTCCTGGAGGCGCTCAGTCAGACCCAGTGTTGACATGTGGCAAGACGCTCCTCGGGGCGTGTCTTGCTGGGGCTTCTCTCATGGAGGCACTCAGTCAGACCCAGTGTTGACATGTGGCAAGATGCTCCTCGGGGCACGTCTTGCTTGGGCCTCTCTCCTGGAGGCGCTCAGTCAGACCGAGTGCTGACATGTGGCAAGACGCTCCTCGGGGCACGTCTTGCTTGGGCCTCTCTCCTGGAGGCGCTCAGTTAAACCCAGTGTTGACATGTGGCAAGACGCTCCTCGGGGCGCGTCTTGCTTGGGCCTCTCTCCTGGAGGCGCTCAGTCAGACCGAGTGCTGACATGTGGCAAGACGCTCCTCGGGGCGCGTCTTGCTTGGGCCTCTCTCCTGGAGGCGGTCAGTCAGACAGAGTAGTGACATGTGGCAAGACGCTCCTCGGGGCGCGTCTTTCTTGGACCTCTCTCCTGGAGGAGCTCAGTCAGACCCAGTGCTGACATGTGGCAAGAAGGTCCTCGGGGCACGTCTTCCTTGGGCCTCTCTCCTGGAGGCGCTCAGTCAGACCCAGTGTTGACATGTGGCAAGACGCTCCTCGGGGCGCTTCTTGCTTGGGCTTCTCTCCTGGAGGCCCTCAGTCAGACCCATTGTTGACATGTGGCAAGACGCTCCTCGGGGCACGTCTTGCTTGGGCCTCTCTCCTGGAGGCGCTCAGTCAGACCGAGTTGTGACATGTGACAAGACGCTCCTCGGGGCGCGTCTTGCTGGGGCTTCTCTCATGGAGGCACTCAGTCAGACCCAGTGTTGACATGTGGCAAGACGCTCCTCGGGGCGCGTGTTGCTTGGACCTCTCTCCTGGAAGCGCTCAGTCAGACCCAGTGTTGACATGTGTCAAGAAGCTCCTCGGGCGTTTCTTGCTTGGGCCTTTCTCCTGGAGGCGCTCAGTCAGACCCAGAGGTGACATGTGGCAAGACGCTCCTCGGGCCTCTCTCCTGGAGGCGCTCAGTCAGACCCAGTGTTGACATGTGGCAAGACGCTCCTCGGGGTGCATCTTGCTTGGGCCTCTCTCCTGGAGGTGCTCAGTCAGACCCAGTGTTGACATGAGACAAGACGCTCCTCGGGGCGCGTCTTGCTTGGGCCTCTCTCCTGGAGGCGCTCAGTCAGACACAGTGGTGACCTGTGGCAAGACACTCCTCGGGGCGCGTCTTGCTTGGGCCTCTCTCCTGGAGGCCCTCTGTCAGACCGAGTGTTGACATGTGGCAAGACTCTCCTCGGGGCGCGTCTTGCTTGGGCTTCTCTCATGGAGGCCCTCAGTCAGACCCAGTGTTGACATGTGTCAAGACGCTCCTCGGGGCGTGTCTTGCTTGGGCCTCTCTCCTGGAGGCGCTCAGTCAGACCCAGTGTTGACATGTGGCAACACGCTCCTCGGGGCGCGTCTTGCTTGGGCTTCTCTCCTGGAGGCCCTCAGTCAGACCCATTGTTGACATGTGGCAAGACGCTCCTCGGGGCACGTCTTGCTTGGGTCTCTCTCCTGGAGGCGCTCAAACAGACCGAGTAGTGACATGTGGCAAGACGCTCATCGGGGCGCGTCTTGCTGGGGCTTCTCTCATCGAGGCACTCAGTCAGACCCAGTGTTGACATGTGGCAAGACGCTCCTCGGGGCGAGTCTTGCTTGGACCTCTCTCACTGAGGCGCTCAGTCAGACCGAGTAGTGACATGTGGCAAGACGCTCCTCGGGGCGCGTCTTGCTTGGACCTCTCTCCCTGAGGCGCTCAGTCAGACCCAGTGTTGACATTTGGCAAGACACTCCTAGGGGCGCGTCTTGCTTGGGCCTCTCTCCAGAAGGCCCTTAATCAGACCCAGTGTTGACACGTGGCAAGACGCTCCTCGGGGCACGTCTTACTTGGGCCTCTCTCCTGGAGGCGCTCAGTCAGACCAAGTGGTGACATGTGGCCTGACGCTCCTCGGGGTGCGTGTTGCTTGGGCCTCTCTCCTGGAGGCGCTCAGTCAGACCAAGTGGTGACATGTGGCAAGACACTCCTTGGGGCGCGTCTTGCTTGGGCCTCTCTCATGGAGGCCCTCTGTCAGACCCAGTGTTGACATGTGGCAAGACACTCCTCGGGGCGCGTCTTGCTTGGGCCTCTCTCATGGAGGCCCTCTGTCAGACCCAGTGTTGACATGTGTCAAGACGCTCCTCGGGGCGCGTCTTGCTTTGGCCTCTCTCCTGGAGGCGCTCAGTCAGACCGAGTGCTGACATGTGGCAAGACGCTCCTCGGGCCGCGTGTTGCTTGGGCTTCTCTCCTGGATGCCCTCTTTAAGAACCATTGTTGACATGTGGCAACACGCTCCTCGGGGCGCGTCTTGCTTGGGCCTCTCTCCTGGAGGCGCTCAGTCAGACCGAGTGCTGACATGTGGCAAGACGCTCCTCGGGGCGCGTCTTGCTTGGGCTTCTCTCCTGGAGGCGCTCAGAAAGACCCAGTGTTGACATGTGACAAGACGCTCCTCGGGGCGCGTCTTGCTTGGGCCTCTCTCCTGGACGCCCTCTGTCAGACCCAGTGTTGACATGTGGCAAGACGCTCCTCCGGGCGCATCTTGCTTGGGCCTCTCTCCTGGAGGCCCTCAGTCAGACCCATTGTTGACATGTGGCAAGACGCTCCTCGGGGCGCGTCTTGCTTGGGCCTCTCTCTTGGAGGCGCTCAGTCAGACCGAGTGCTGACATGTGGCAAGACGCTCCTCGGGCCGCGTGTTGCTTGGGCTTCTCTCCTGGAGGCCCTCAGTCAGACCCATTGTTGACATGTGGCAAGACGCTCCTCGGGGCGCGTCTTGCTTGGGCCTCTCTCCTGGAGGTGCTCAGTCAGACCGAGTGCTGACATGTGGCAAGACGCTCCTCGGGGCGCGTCTTGCTTGGGCTTCTCTCCTGGAGGCGCTCAGAAAGACCCAGTGTTGACATGTGACAAGACGCTCCTCGGGGCGCGTCTTGCTTGGGCCTCTCTCCTGGAGGCGCTCAGTCAGAACCAGAGGTGACATGTGGCAAGACGCTCCACAGGGCGCGTCTTGCTTGGGCCTCTCTCCTGGAGTCCCTCTGTCAGACCCAGTGTTGACATGTGGCAAGATACTCCTCCGGGCGCATCTTGCTTGGGCCTCTCTCCTGGAGGCCCTCAGTCAGACCGAGTGCTGACATAAGGCAAGACGCTCCTCGGGGCGCGTCTAGCTGGGGCCTCTCTCCTGGAGGCGCTCAGTCAGACCCAGTGCTGACATGTGGCAAGACGCTCCTCGGGGCGCGTCTTGCTTGGGCCTCTCTCCTGGAGGCGCTCAGTCAGACCCAGTGGTGACATGTGGCAAGACACTCCTCGGGGCGCGTCTTGCTTGGGCTTCTCTCCTGGAGGCCCTCTGTCAGACCCAGTGTTGACATGTGTCAAGACGCTCCTCGGGGCGCAGTCTTGCTTGGGCTTCTCTCCTGGAGGCCCTCAGTCAGACCCATTGTTGACATGTGCAAGACGCTCCTCGGGGCGCGTCTTGCTTGGGCTTCTCTCCTGGAGGCGCTCAGACAGACCCAGTGTTGACATGTGACAAGATGCTCCTCGGGGCGCGTCTTGCTTGGGCCTCTCTCCTGGAGGCGCTCAGTCAGAACCAGAGGTGTCATGTGGAAAGACGCTCCTCGGGGCGCGTCTTGCTTGGGCCTCTCTCCTGGAGGCCCTCTGTCAGACCCAGTGTTGACATGTGGAAAGACGCTCCTCCGGGCGCATCTTGCTTGGGCCTCTCTCCTGGAGGCCCTCAGTCAGAGCCAGTGTTGACATGTGGCAAGACTCTCCTCGGGGCGCGTCTTGCTTGGGCCTCTCTCCTGGAGGCGCTCAGTCAGACCCAGTGGTGACACATGGAAAGACGCTCCTCGGGGCGCGTCTTGCTTGGGCCTCTCTCCTGGAGGCGCTCAGTCAGACCCAGTGTTGACACGTGGCAAGACGCTCCTTGGGGCGCGTCTTGCTTGGGCGTCTCTCCTGGAGATGCTCAGTCAGACCCAGTGTTGGCATGTGGCAAGACACTCCTCGGGGCGCGTCTTTGTTGGGCCTCTCTCCTGGAGGCGCTCATTCAGACCCAGTGGTGACATGTGGCAAGACGCTCCTCGGGGCGCGCATTGCTTGGGCCTCTCTCCTGAATGCCCTCTGTCAGACCCAGTGTTGACATGTGTCAAGATGCTCCTCGGGGCGCTTCTTGCTTGGGCCTCTCTCCTGGAGGCCCTCTGTCAGACCCAGTGTTGACATGTGGCAAGACGCTCCTCGGGGCGCGTCTTGCTTGGGCCTCTCTCCTGGAGGCGCTCAGTCAGACCGAGTGCTGACATGTGGCAAGACGCTCCTCAGGCCGCGTGTTGCTTGGGCTTCTCTCCTGGAGGCCCTCAGTCAGACCCATTGTTGACATGTGGCAAGACGCTCCTCGGGGCGCGTCTTGCTTGGGCTTCTCTCCTGGAGGCGCTCAGAAAGACCCATTGTTGACATGTGACAAGACGCTCCTCGGGGCGCGTCTTGCTTGGGCCTCTCTCCTGGAGGTGCTCAGTCAGAACCAGAGGTGACATGTGGCAAGACGCTCCACAGGGCGCGTCTTGCTTGGGCCTCTCTCCTGGAGGCCCTCTGTCAGACCCAGTGTTGACATGTGGCAAGACGCTCCTCCGGGCGCATCTTGCTTGGGCCTCTCTCCTGGAGGCCCTCAGTCAGACCCATTGTTGACATGTGGCAAGACGCTCCTCGGGGCGCGTCTTGCTTGGGCCTCTCTCCTGGAGGCGCTCAGTCAGACCGAGTGCTGACATAAGGCAAGACGCTCCTCGGGGCGCGTCTTGCTTGGGCCTCTCTCCTGGAGGCGCTCAGTCAGACTGAGTAGTGACATGTGGCCTGACGTTCCTCGGGGCGCGTCTTGCTTGGGCCTCTCTCCTGGAGGCGCTCAGTCAGACCCAGTGGTGACATGTGGCAAGACACTCCTCGGGGCGCGTCTTGCTTGGGCCTCTCTCCAGGAGGCCCTCTGTCAGACCCAGGGTTGACATGTGTCAAGACGCTCCTCGGGGCGCAGTCTTGCTTGGGCTTCTCTCCTGGAGGCCCTCAGTGAGACCCATTGTTGACATGTGGCAAGACGCTCCTCGGGGCGCGTCTTGCTTGGGCTTCTCTCCTGGAGGCGCTCAGACAGACCCAGTGTTGACATGTGGAAAGACGCTCCTCCGGGCGCATCTTGCTTGGGCCTCTCTCCTGGAGGCCCTCAGTCAGACCCATTGTTGACATTTGGCAAGACGCTCTTCGGGGCGCGTCTTGCTTGGGCCTCTCTCCTGGAGGCGCTCAGTCAGACCCAGTGTTGACATATGGCAAGACGCTCCTCGGGGCGCGTCTTGCTTGGGCCTCTCTCCTGGAGGCGCTCAGTCAGACCCAGTGGTGACACGTGGAAAGACGCTCTTCGGGGCATTTCTTGCTTGGGCCTCTCTCCTGGAGGCGCTCAGTCAGACCTAGTAGTGACATGTGGCAAGACGCTCCTCGGGGCGCGTCTTGCTGGGGCTTCTCTCATGGAGGCACTCAGTCAGACCCAGTGTTGACATGTGGCAAGACGCTCCTCGGGGCGCGTGTTGCTTGGACCTATCTCCTGGAGGCGCTCAGTCAGACCGAGTAGTGACATGTGGCAAGACGCTCCTCGGGGCACGTCTTGCTTGGGCCTCTCTCCTGGAGGCGCTCAGTCAGACCCAGTGTTGACATGTGGCAAGACGCTCCTCGGGGCGCGTCTTGCTTGGGCTTCTCTCCTGGAGGCCCTCAGTCAGACCCATTGTTGACATGTGGCAAGACGCTCCTCGGGGCGCTTCTTGCTTGGGCCTCTCTCCTGGAGGCGCTCAGTCAGACCCAGTGTTGACATGTGGAAAGACTCTCCTCGGGGCGCGTCTTGCTTGGGCCTCTCTCCTGGAGGCGCTCAGTCAGACTGAGTAGTGACATGTGGCCTGACGTTCCTCGGGGCGCGTCTTGCTTGGGCCTCTCTCCTGGAGTCGCTCAGTCAGACCCAGTGGTGACATGTGGCAAGACACTCCTCGGGGCGCGTCTTGCTTGGGCCTCTCTCCTGGAGGCCCTCTGTCAGACCCAGTGTTGACATGTGGCAAGACGCTCCTCGGGGCGCGTCTTGCTTGGGCTTCTCTCCTGGAGGCCCTCAGTCAGACCCATTGTTGACATAAGGCAAGACGCTCCTCGGGGCGCGTCTTGCTGGGGCCTCTCTCCTGGAGGCGCTCAGTCAGACCCAGTGTTGACATGTGGCAAGACGCTCCTCGGGGCGCGTCTTGCTTGGGCCTCTCTCCTGGAGGCGCTCAGTCAGACTGAGTAGTGACATGTGGCCTGACGTTCCTCGGGGCGCGTCTTGCTTGGGCCTCTCTCCTGGAGGCGCTCAGTCAGACCCAGTGGTGACATGTGGCAAGACACTCCTCGGGGCGCGTCTTGCTTGGGCCTCTCTCCTGGAGGCCCTCTTTCAGACCCAGGGTTGACATGTGTCAAGACGCTCCTCGGGGCGCAGTCTTGCTTGGGCTTCACTCCTGGAGGCCCTCAGTCAGACCCATTGTTGACATGTGGCAAGACGCTCCTCGGGGCGCGTCTTGCTTGGGCTTCTCTCCTGGAGGCGCTCAGACAGACCCAGTGTTGACATGTGGAAAGACGCTCCTCCGGGCGCATCTTGCTTGGGCCTCTCTCCTGGAGGCCCTCAGTCACACCCATTGTTGACATTTGGCAAGACGCTCCTCGGGGCGCGTCTTGCTTGGGCCTCTCTCCTGGAGGCGCTCAGTCAGACCCAGTGTTGACATGTGGCAAGACGCTCCTCGGGGCGCGTCTTGCTTGGGCCTCTCTCCTGGAGGCGCTCAGTCAGACCCAGTGGTGACACGTGGAAAGACGCTCTTCGGGGCACGTCTTGCTTGGGCCTCTCTCCTGGAGGCGCTCAGTCAGACCTAGTAGTGACATGTGGCAAGACGCTCCTTGGGGCGCGTCTTGCTGGGGCTTCTCTCATGGAGGCACTCAGTCAGACCCAGTGTTGACATGTGGCAAGACGCTCCTCGGGGCGCGTGTTGCTTGGACCTATCTCCTGGAGGCGCTCAGTCAGACCGAGTAGTGACATGTGGCAAGATGCTCCTCGGGGCACGTCTTGCTTGGGCCTCTCTCCTGGAGGCGCTCAGTCAGACCCAGTGTTGACATGTGGCAAGACGCTCCTCGGGGCGCGTCTTGCTTGGGCTTCTCTCCTGGAGGCCCTCAGAAAGACCCATTGTTGACATGTGGCAAGACGCTCCTCAGGGCGCTTCTTGCTTGGGCCTCTCTCCTGGAGGCGCTCAGTCAGACCCAGTGTTGACATGTGTCAAGACGCTCCTCGGGCGTTTCTTGCTTGGGCCTCTCTCCTGGAGGCGCTCAGTCAGACCCAGAGGTGACATGTGGCAAGACGCTCCTCTGGCCTCTCTCCTGGAGGCGCTCAGTCAGACCCAGTGTTGACATGTGGCAAGACGCTCCTCGGGGCGCGTCTTGCTGGGGCTTCTCTCATGGAGGCACTCAGTCAGACCCAGTGTTGACATGTGGCAAGATGCTCCTCGGGGCACGTCTTGCTTGGGCCTCTCTCCTGGAGGCGCTCAGTCAGACCCAGAGGAGACATGTGTCGAGACGCTCCTCGGGGCGCGTCTTGCTTGGGCCTCTCTCCTGGAGGCGCTCAGTCAGACCGAGTGCTGACATGTGGCAAGACGCTCCTCCGGGCGCGTCTTGCTTGGGCCTCTCTCCTGGAGGTGCTCAGTCAGACCCAGTGTTCACATGTGGCAAGACGCTCCTCGGGGCACGTCTTGCTTGGGCCTCTCTCCTGGAGGCGCTCAGTTAAACCCAGTGTTGACATGTGGCAAGACGCTCCTCGGGGCGCGTCTTGCTTGGGCTTCTCTCCTGGAGGCCCTCAGTCAGACCCATTGTTGACATAAGGCAAGACGCTCCTCGGGGCGCGTCTTGCTGGGGCCTCTCTCCTGGAGGCGCTCAGTCAGACCCAGTGTTGACATGTGGCAAGACGCTCCTCGGGGCGCGTCTTGCTTGGGCCTCTCTCCTGGAGGCGCTCAGTCAGACTGAGTAGTGACATGTGGCCTGACGTTCCTTGGGGCGCGTCTTGCTTGGGCCTCTCTCCTGGAGGCGCTCAGTCAGACCCAGTGGTGACATGTGGCAAGACACTCCTCGGGGCGCGTCTTGCTTGGGCCTCTCTCCTGGAGGCCCTCTGTCAGACCCAGGGTTGACATGTGTCAAGACGCTCCTCGGGGCGCAGTCTTGCTTGGGCTTCACTCCTGGAGGCCCTCAGTCAGACCCATTGTTGACATGTGGCAAGACGCTCCTCGGGGCGCGTCTTGCTTGGGCTTCTCTCCTGGAGGCGCTCAGACAGACCCAGTGTTGACATGTGGAAAGACGCTCCTCCGGGCGCATCTTGCTTGGGCCTCTCTCCTGGAGAACCTCAGTCAGACCCATTGTTGACATTTGGCAAGACGCTCCTCGGGGCGCGTCTTGCTTGGGCCTCTCTCCTGGAGGCGCTCAGTCAGACCCAGTGTTGACATGTGGCAAGACGCTCCTCGGGGCGCGTCTTGCTTGGGCCTCTCTCCTGGAGGCGCTCAGTCAGACCCAGTGGTGACACGTGGAAAGACGCTCTTCGGGGCACGTCTTGCTTGGGCCTCTCTCCTGGAGGCGCTCAGTCAGACCTAGAAGTGACATGTGGCAAGACGCTCCTTGGGGCGCGTCTTGCTGGGGCTTCTCTCATGGAGGCACTCTGTCAGACCCAGTGTTGACATGTGGCAAGACGCTCCTCGGGGCGCGTGTTGCTTGGACCTATCTCCTGGAGGCGCTCAGTCAGACCGAGTAGTGACATGTGGCAAGACGCTCCTCGGGGCACGTCTTGCTTGGGCCTCTCTCCTGGAGGCGCTCAGTCAGACCCAGTGTTGACATGTGGCAAGACGCTCCTCGGGGCGCGTCTTGCTTGGGCTTCTCTCCTGGAGGCCCTCAGAAAGACCCATTGTTGACATGTGGCAAGACGCTCCTCGGGGCGCTTCTTGCTTGGGCCTCTCTCCTGGAGGCGCTCAGTCAGACCCAGTGTTGACATGTGTCAAGACGCTCCTCGGGCGTTTCTTGCTTGGGCCTCTCTCCTGGAGGCGCTCAGTCAGACCCAGAGGTGACATGTGGCAAGACGCTCCTCTGGCCTCTCTCCTGGAGGCGCTCAGTCAGACCCAGTGTTGACATGTGGCAAGACGCTCCTCGGGGCGCGTCTTGCTGGGGCTTCTCTCATGGAGGCACTCAGTCAGACCCAGTGTTGACATGTGGCAAGATGCTCCTCGGGGCACGTCTTGCTTGGGCCTCTCTCCTGGAGGCGCTCAGTCAGACCCAGAGGAGACATGTGTCGAGACGCTCCTCGGGGCGCGTCTTGCTTGGGCCTCTCTCCTGGAGGCGCTCAGTCAGACCGAGTGCTGACATGTGGCAAGACGCTCCTCCGGGCGCGTCTTGCTTGGGCCTCTCTCCTGGAGGTGCTCAGTCAGACCCAGTGTTCACATGTGGCAAGACGCTCATCGGGGCACGTCTTGCTTGGGCCTCTCTCCTGGAGGCGCTCAGTTAAACCCAGTGTTGACATGTGGCAAGACGCTCCTCGGGGCGCGTCTTGCTTGGGCCTCTCTCCTGGAGGCGCTCAGTCAGACCGAGTGCTGACATGTGGCGAGACGCTCCTCGGGGCGCGTCTTGCTTGGGCCTCTCTCCTGGAGGCGGTCAGTCAGACAGAGTAGTGACATGTGGCAAGACGCTCCTCGGGGCGCGTCTTTCTTGGACCTCTCTCCTGGAGGAGCTCAGTCAGACCCAGTGCTGACATGTGGCAAGAAGGTCCTCGGGGCACGTCTTCCTTGGGCCTCTCTCCTGGAGGCGCTCAGTCAGACCCAGTGTTGACATGTGGCAAGACGCTCCTCGGGGCGCTTCTTGCTTGGGCTTCTCTCCTGGAGGCCCTCAGTCAGACCCATTGTTGACATGTGGCAAGACGCTCCTCGGGGCACGTCTTGCTTGGGCCTCTCTCCTGGAGGCGCTCAGTCAGACCGAGTTGTGACATGTGACAAGACGCTCCTCGGGGCGCGTCTTGCTGGGGCTTCTCTCATGGAGGCACTCAGTCAGACCCAGTGTTGACATGTGGCAAGACGCTCCTCGGGGCGCGTGTTGCTTGGACCTCTCTCCTGGAAGCGCTCAGTCAGACCCAGTGTTGACATGTGTCAAGAAGGTCCTCGGGCGTTTGTTGCTTGGGCCTTTCTCCTGGAGGCGCTCAGTCAGACCCAGAGGTGACATGTGGCAAGACGCTCCTCGGGCCTCTCTCCTGGAGGCGCTCAGTCAGACCCAGTGTTGACATGTGGCAAGACGCTCCTCGGGGTGCATCTTGCTTGGGCCTCTCTCCTGGAGGTGCTCAGTCAGACCCAGTGTTGACATGTGGCAAGACGCTCCTCGGGGCGCTTCTTGCTGGGGCTTCTCTCATGGAGGCACTCAGTCAGACCCAGTGTTGACATGTGGCAAGACGCTCCTCGGGGCACGTGTTGCTTGGTTCTCTCTCCTGGAGGCGCTCCGTCGGACCCAGAGGAGACATGTGTCAAGACGCTCCTCGGGGCGCGTCTTGCTTGGGCCTCTCTCCTGGAGGCGCTCAGTCAGACCGAGTGCTGACATGTGACAAGACACTCCTCCGGGCGCGTCTTGCTTGGGCCTCTCTCCTGGAGGCGCTCAGTCAGACCGAGTGCTGACATAAGGCAAGACGCTCCTCTGGGCGCGTCTTGCTTGGGCCCTTTCTCCAGAAGGCCCTCAATCAGACCCAGTGTTGACACGTGGCAAGACGCTCCTCGGGGCGCTTCTTGCTTGGGCCTGTCTCCTGGAGGCGCTCAGTCAGACCCAGTGTTGACATGTGGCAAGACGCTCCTCGGGGCGCGTATTGCTTGGGCCTCTCTCCTGGATGCCCTCTGTCAGACCCAGTGTTGACATGTGGCAAGACTCTCCTCGGGGCGCGTCTTGCTTGGGCTTCTCTCATGGAGGCCCTCAGTCAGACCCAGTGTTGACATGTGTCAAGACGCTCCTCGGGGCGTGTCTTGCTTGGGCCTCTCTCCTGGAGGCGCTCAGTCAGACCCAGTGTTGACATGTGGCAAGACGCTCCTCGGGGCGCTTCTTGCTTGGGCTTCTCTCCTGGAGGCCCTCAGTCAGACCCATTGTAAACATGTGGCAAGACGCTCCTCGGGGCACGTCTTGCTTGGGCCTATCTCCTGGAGGCACTCAGTCAGACCGAGTAGTGACATGTGACAAGACGCTCCTCGAGGCGCGTCTTGCTTGGGCCTCTCTCCTGGAGGCGCTCAGTCAGACCCAGTGTTGACATGTGGCAAGATGCTCCTCGGGGCGCGTCTTGCTTGGGCCTCTCTCCTGGAGGCGCTCAGTCAGACCCAGTGTTCACATGTGGCAAGACGCTCCTCGGGGCGCATCTCTCTTGGGCCTCTCTCCTGGAGGCGCTCAGTCAGACCCATTGTTGACATGTGGCAAGACGCTCCTCGGAGCACGTCTTGCTTGGGCCTCTCTCCTGGAGGCGCTCAGTCAGACCGAGATCTGACATGTGGCAAGACGCTCCTCGGGGCGCGTCTTGCTTGGGCTTCTCTCCTGGAGGCCCTCAGTCAGACCCATTGTTGACATGTGGCAAGACGCTCCTCGGGGCGCGTCTTATTTGGGCCTCTCTCCTGGAGGCGCTCAGTAAGACCGAGTGCTGACATGTGGCAAGACGCTCCTCGGGGCGCTTCTTGCTTGGACTTCTCTCCTGGAGGCCCTCAGTCAGACCCATTGTTGACATGTGGCAAGATGCTCCTCGGGGCGCATCTTGCTTGGGCCTCTCTCCTTGAGGTCCTCTGTCAGACCCAGTGTTGACATGTGGCAAAACGCTCCTCCGGGCGCGTCTTGCTTGGGCCTCTCTCCTGGAGGCGCTCAGTCAGACCCAGTGTTGACATGTGGCAAGACGCTCCTCGTGCGTTTCTTGCTTGGGCCTCTCTCCCGGAGGCGCTCAGTCAGACCCAGTGTTGAAATGTGACAAGACGCTCCTCGGGGCACGTCTTGCTTGGGCTTCTCTCATGGAGGCCCTCAGTCAGACCCAGTGTTGACATGTGTCAAGACGCTCCTCGGGGCGTGTCTTGCTTGGGCCTCTCTCATGGAGGCACTCTGTCAGACCCAGTGTTGACATGTGGCAAGACGCTCCTCGGGGCGCGTGTTGCTTGGACCTATCTCCTGGAGGCGCTCAGTCAGACCGAGTAGTGACATGTGGCAAGACGCTCCTCGGGGCACGTCTTGCTTGGGCCTCTCTCCTGGAGGCGCTCAGTCAGACCCAGTGTTGACATGTGGCAAGACGCTCCTCGGGGCGCGTCTTGCTTGGGCTTCTCTCCTGGAGGCCCTCAGAAAGACCCATTGTTGACATGTGGCAAGACGCTCCTCGGGGCGCTTCTTGCTTGGGCCTCTCTCCTGGAGGCGCTCAGTCAGACCCAGTGTTGACATGTGTCAAGACGCTCCTCTGGCGTTTCTTGCTTGGGCCTCTCTCCTGGAGGCGCTCAGTCAGACCCAGAGGTGACATGTGGCAAGACGCTCCTCTGGCCTCTCTCCTGGAGGCGCTCAGTCAGACCCAGTGTTGACATGTGGCAAGACGCTCCTCGGGGCGCGTCTTGCTGGGGCTTCTCTCATGGAGGCACTCAGTCAGACCCAGTGTTGACATGTGGCAAGATGCTCCTCGGGGCACGTCTTGCTTGGGCCTCTCTCCTGGAGGCGCTCAGTCAGACCCAGAGGAGACATGTGTCGAGACGCTCCTCGGGGCGCGTCTTGCTTGGGCCTCTCTCCTGGAGGCGCTCAGTCAGACCGAGTGCTGACATGTGGCAAGACGCTCCTCCGGGCGCGTCTTGCTTGGGCCTCTCTCCTGGAGGTGCTCAGTCAGACCCAGTGTTCACATGTGGCAAGACGCTCATCGGGGCACGTCTTGCTTGGGCCTCTCTCCTGGAGGCGCTCAGTTAAACCCAGTGTTGACATGTGGCAAGACGCTCCTCGGGGCGCGTCTTGCTTGGGCCTCTCTCCTGGAGGCGCTCAGTCAGACCGAGTGCTGACATGTGGCGAGACGCTCCTCGGGGCGCGTCTTGCTTGGGCCTCTCTCCTGGAGGCGGTCAGTCAGACAGAGTAGTGACATGTGGCAAGACGCTCCTCGGGGCGCGTCTTTCTTGGACCTCTCTCCTGGAGGAGCTCAGTCAGACCCAGTGCTGACATGTGGCAAGAAGGTCCTCGGGGCACGTCTTCCTTGGGCCTCTCTACTGGAGGCGCTCAGTCAGACCCAGTGTTGACATGTGGCAAGACGCTCCTCGGGGCGCTTCTTGCTTGGGCTTCTCTCCTGGAGGCCCTCAGTCAGACCCATTGTTGACATGTGGCAAGACGCTCCTCGGGGCACGTCTTGCTTGGGCCTCTCTCCTGGAGGCGCTCAGTCAGACCGAGTTGTGACATGTGACAAGACGCTCCTCGGGGCGCGTCTTGCTGGGGCTTCTCTCATGGAGGCACTCAGTCAGACCCAGTGTTGACATGTGGCAAGACGCTCCTCGGGGCGCGTGTTGCTTGGACCTCTCTCCTGGAAGCGCTCAGTCAGACCCAGTGTTGACATGTGTCAAGAAGGTCCTCGGGCGTTTGTTGCTTGGGCCTTTCTCCTGGAGGCGCTCAGTCAGACCCAGAGGTGACATGTGGCAAGACGCTCCTCGGGCCTCTCTCCTGGAGGCGCTCAGTCAGACCCAGTGTTGACATGTGGCAAGACGCTCCTCTGGGTGCATCTTGCTTGGGCCTCTCTCCTGGAGGTGCTCAGTCAGACCCAGTGTTGACATGTGGCAAGACGCTCCTCGGGGCGCTTCTTGCTGGGGCTTCTCTCATGGAGGCACTCAGTCAGACCCAGTGTTGACATGTGGCAAGACGCTCCTCGGGGCACGTCTTGCTTGGTTCTCTCTCCTGGAGGCGCTCCGTCGGACCCAGAGGAGACATGTGTCAAGACGCTCCTCGGGGCGCGTCTTGCTTGGGCCTCTCTCCTGGAGGCGCTCAGTCAGACCGAGTGCTGACATGTGACAAGACGCTCCTCCGGGCGCGTCTTGCTTGGGCCTCTCTCCTGGAGGCGCTCAGTCAGACCGAGTGCTGACATAAGGCAAGACGCTCCTCTGGGCGCGTCTTGCTTGGGCCCTTTCTCCAGAAGGCCCTCAATCAGACCCAGTGTTGACACGTGGCAAGACGCTCCTCGGGGCGCTTCTTGCTTGGGCCTGTCTCCTGGAGGCGCTCAGTCAGACCCAGTGTTGACATGTGGCAAGACGCTCCTCGGGGCGCGTATTGCTTGGGCCTCTCTCCTGGATGCCCTCTGTCAGACCCAGTGTTGACATGTGGCAAGACTCTCCTCGGGGCGCGTCTTGCTTGGGCTTCTCTCATGGAGGCCCTCAGTCAGACCCAGTGTTGACATGTGTCAAGACGCTCCTCGGGGCGTGTCTTGCTTGGGCCTCTCTCCTGGAGGCGCTCAGTCAGACCCAGTGTTGACATGTGGCAAGACGCTCCTCGGGGCGCTTCTTGCTTAGTCTTCTCTCCTGGAGGCCCTCAGTCAGACCCATTGTAAACATGTGGCAAGACGCTCCTCGGGGCACGTCTTGCTTGGGCCTATCTCCTGGAGGCACTCAGTCAGACCGAGTAGTGACATGTGACAAGACGCTCCTCGAGGCGCGTCTTGCTTGGGCCTCTCTCCTGGAGGCGCTCAGTCAGACCCAGTGTTGACATGTGGCAAGATGCTCCTCGGGGCGCGTCTTGCTTGGGCCTCTCTCCTGGAGGCGCTCAGTCAGACCCAGTGTTCACATGTGGCAAGACGCTCCTCGGGGCGCATCTCTCTTGGGCCTCTCTCCTGGAGGCGCTCAGTCAGACCCATTGTTGACATGTGGCAAGACGCTCCTCGGAGCACGTCTTGCTTGGGCCTCTCTCCTGGAGGCGCTCAGTCAGACCGAGATCTGACATGTGGCAAGACGCTCCTCGGGGCGCGTCTTGCTTGGGCTTCTCTCCTGGAGGCCCTCAGTCAGACCCATTGTTGACATGTGGCAAGACGCTCCTCGGGGCGCGTCTTATTTGGGCCTCTCTCCTGGAGGCGCTCAGTAAGACCGAGTGCTGACATGTGGCAAGACGCTCCTCGGGGCGCTTCTTGCTTGGACTTCTCTCCTGGAGGCCCTCAGTCAGACCCATTGTTGACATGTGGCAAGATGCTCCTCGGGGCGCATCTTGCTTGGGCCTCTCTCCTTGAGGTCCTCTGTCAGACCCAGTGTTGACATGTGGCAAAACGCTCCTCCGGGCGCGTCTTGCTTGGGCCTCTCTCCTGGAGGCGCTCAGTCAGACCCAGTGTTGACATGTGGCAAGACGCTCCTCGTGCGTTTCTTGCTTGGGCCTCTCTCCCGGAGGCGCTCAGTCAGACCCAGTGTTGAAATGTGACAAGACGCTCCTCGGGGCACGTCTTGCTTGGGCTTCTCTCATGGAGGCCCTCAGTCAGACCCAGTGTTGACATGTGTCAAGACGCTCCTCGGGGCGTGTCTTGCTTGGGCCTCTCTCCTGGAGGCGCTCAGTCAGACCCAGTGTTGACATGTGGCAAGACGCTCCTCGGGGCACGTCTTGCTTGGGCCTCTCTCCTGGAGGCGCTCAGTCAGACCGAGTAGTGACATGTGGCAAGAGGCTCCTCGGGGCGCGTCTTGTTTGGACCTCCCTCCTGGAGGCGCTCAGTCAGACCGAGTAGTGACATTTGGCAAGACGCTCCTCTGGGCGCGTCTTGCTTGGGCCTCTCTCCTGGAGGAGCTCAGTCAGACCCAGTGGTGACACGTGGCAAGACGCTCCTCGGGGCGCATCTTGCTTGGGCCTCTCCTGGAGGCGCTAAGTCAGACCCAGTGTTGACACGTGGCAAGACGCTCCTCGGGGCGCGTCTTGCTTGGGCCTCTCTCCTGGAGGCGTTCAGTCAGACACAGTGTTGACATGTGGCAAGACACTCCTCGGGGCGCGTCTTGCTTGGGCTTCTCTCATGGAGGCCCTCAGTAAGACCCATTGTTGACATGTGGAAAGAAGCTCCTCGGGGCGCGTCTTGCTTTGGCTTCTCTCCTGGAGGCCCTCAGTCAGACCCATTGTTGACATGTGGCAAGACGCTCCTCGGGGCGCGTATTGCTTGGGCCTCTCTCCTGGATGCCCTCTGTCAGACCCAGTGTTGACATGTGGCAAGACTCTCCTCGGGGCGCGTCTTGCTTGGGATTCTCTCATGGAGGCCCTCAGTCAGACCCAGAGTTGACATGTGTCAAGACGCTCCTCGTGGCGTGTCTTGCTTGGGCCTCTCTCCTGGAGGCGCTCAGTCAGACCCAGTGTTGACATGTGGCAAGACGCTCCTCGGGGCGCTTCTTGCTTGGGGTTCTCTCCTGGAGGCCCTCAGTCAGACCCATTGTTGACATGTGGCAAGACGCTCCTCGGGGCACGTCTTGCTTGGGCCTCTCTCCTGGAGGCGCTCAGTCAGACCGAGTAGTAACATGTGGCAAGACGCTCCTCGGGGCGCGTCTTGCTGGGGCTTCTCTCATGGAGGCACTCAGTCAGACCCAGTGTTGACATGTGGCAAGACGCTCCTCGGGGCGCGTGTTGCTTGGACCTCTCTCCTGGGGGCGCTCAGTCAGACCGAGTAGTGACATGTGGCAAGACGCTCCTCGGGGCACGTCTTGCTTGGGCCTCTCTCCTGGAGGCGCTCAGTCAGACCGAGTAGTGACATGTGACAAGACGCTCCTCGGGGCGCGTCTTGCTGGGGCTTCTCTCATGGAGGCACTCAGTCAGACCCAGTGTTGACATGTGGCAAGACGCTCCTCGGGGCGCTTCTTACTTGGACCTCTCTCCTGGAGGTGCTCAGTCAGACCCAGTGTTGACATGTGTCAAGACGCTCCTCGGGCGATTCTTGCTTGGGCCTCGCTCCTGGAGGCGCTCAGTCAGACCCAGAGGTGACATGTGTCAAGACGCTCCTCGGGCCTCTCTCCTGGAGGCGCTCAGTCAGACCCAGTGTTGACATGTGGCAAGACGCTCCTCGGGGCGCGTCTTGCTTGGGCCTCTCTCCTGGAGGTGCTCAGTCAGACCCAGTGTTGACATGTGGCAAGACGCTCCTCGGGGCGCGTCTTGCTGGGGCTTCTCTCATGGAGGCACTCAGTCAGACCCAGTGTTGACATGTGGAAAGACGCTCCTCGGGGCGCATCTTGCTTGGGCTTCTCTCATGGAGGCCCTCAGTCAGACCCAGTGTTGACATGTGTCAAGTCGCTCCTCGGGGCGTGTCTTGCTTGGGCCTCTCTCCTGGAGGCGCTCAGTCAGACCCAGTGTTGACATGTGGCAAGACGCTCCTCGGGGCACGTCTTGCTTGGGCCTCTCTCCTGGAGGCGCTCAGTCAGACCGAGTAGTGACATGTGGCAAGACGCTCCTCGGGGCGCGTCTTGCTGGGGCTTCTCTCATGGAGGCACTCAGTCAGACCCAGTGTTGACATGTGGCAAGACGCTCCTCGGGGCGCGTGTTGCTTGGACCTCTCTCCTGGAGGCGCTCAGTCAGACCGAGTAGTGACATGTGGCAAGACGCTCCTCGGGGCACGTCTTGCTTGGGCCTCTCTCCTGGAGGCGCTCAGTCAGACAGAGTAGTAACTTGTGACAAGACGCTCCTCTCGGCGCGTCTTGCTGGGGCTTCTCTCATGGAGGCACTCAGTCAGACCCAGTGTTGACATGTGGCAAGACGCTCCTCGGGGCGCTTCTTACTTGGACCTCTCTCCTGGAGGTGCTCAGTCAGACCCAGTGTTGACATATGTCAAGACGCTCCTCGGGCGATTCTTGCTTGGGCCTCTCTCCTGGAGGCGCTCAGTCAGATCCAGAGGTGACATGTGTCAAGACGCTCCTCGGGCCTCTCTCCTGGAGGCCCTCAGTCAGACCCAGTGTTGACATGTGGCAAGACGCTCCTCGGGGCGCGTCTTGCTTGGGCCTCTCTCCTGGAGTCGCTCAGTCAGACCGAGTGCTGACATGTTGCAAGACACTCCTCGGGGCGCGTCTTGCTTGGGCGTCTCTCCTGGAGGCCCTCAGTCAGACCCATTGTTGACATGTGGCAAGACACTCCTCGGGGCGTGTCTTATTTGGGCCTCTCTCCTGGAGGCCCTCAGTCAGACCCAGTGTTGACATGTGGCAAGACGCTCCTCGGGGCGCGTCTTGCTTGGGCCTCTCTCCTGGAGGCGCTCAGTCAGACCAAGTGGTGACATGTGGCAAGACGCTCCTCGGGGCGCGTATTGCTTGGGCCTCTCTCCTGGATGCCCTCTGTCAGACCCAGTGTTGTCATGTGGCAAGACTCTCCTCGGGGCGCGTCTTGCTTGGGCTTCTCTCATGGAGGCCCTCAGTCAGACCCAGTGTTGACATGTGTCAAGACGCTCCTCGGGGCGTGTCTTGCTTGGGCCTCTCTCCTGGAGGCGCTCAGTCAGACCCAGTGTTGACATGTGGCAAGACGCTCCTCGGGGCGCGTCTTGCTTGGGCTTCTCTCCTGGAGGCCCTCAGTCAGACCCATTGTTGACATGTGGCAAGACGCTCCTCGGGGCACGTCTTGCTTGGGCCTCTCTCCTGGAGGTGCTCAGTCAGACCGAGTAGTGACATGTGACAAGACGCTCCTCGGGGCGCGTCTTGCTTGGGCCTCTCTCCTGGAGGCGCTCAGTCAGACCCAGTGTTGACATGTGGCAAGAAGCTCCTCGGGGCGCGTCTTGCTGGGGCTTCTCTCATGGAGGCACTCAGTCAGACCCAGTGTTGACATGTGGCAAGACGCTCCTCGAGGCACGTCTTGCTTGGGCTTCTCTCATGGAGGCCCTCAGTCAGACCCAGTGTTGACATGTGTCAAGACGCTCCTCGGGGCGTGTCTTGCTTGGGCCTCTCTCCTGGAGGCCCTCAGTCAGCCCCAGTGTTGACATGTGGCAAGATGCTACTCGGGGCGCTTCTTGCTTGGGCTTCTCTCCTGGAGGCCCTCAGTCAGACCCATTGTTGACATGTGGCAAGACGCTCCTCGGGGCACGTCTTGCTTGGGCCTCTCTCCTGGAGGCGCTCAGTCAGACCGAGTACTGACATGTGACAAGACGCTCCTCGGGGCGCGTCTTGCTTGGGCCTCTCTCCTGGAGGCGCTCATTCAGACCCGGTGGTGACATGTGGCAAGACGCTCCTCGGGGCGCGTCTAGCTTGGGCCTCTCTCCTGAATGCCCTCAGTCAAACCCAGTGTTGACATGTGGCAAGACTCTCCTCGGGGCACGTCTTGCTTGGGCTTCTCTCATGGATTTCCTCAGTCCGACCCAGTGTTGACATGTGTCAAGACGCTCCTCGGGGCACGTCTTGCTTGGGCCTCTCTCCTGGAGGCGCTCAGTCAGACCCAGAGGAGACATGTGTCAAGACGCTCCTCGGGGCGCGTCTTGCTTGGGACTCTCTCCTGGAGGCGCTCAGTCAGACCGAGTGCTGACATGTGGCAAGACGCTCCTCCGGGCGCGTCTTGCTTGGGCCTCTCTCCTGGAGGCGCTCAGTCAGACCGAGTGCTGACATAAGGCAAGACGCTCCTCGGGGCGCGTCTTGCTGGGGCCTCTCTCCTGGAGGTGCTCAATCAGACCCAGTGGTGACACGTGGCAAGACGCTTCTCGGGGCGCGTCTTGCTTGGGCCTGTCTCCTGGAGGAGCTCAGTCAGACCCAGTGGTGACACGTGGCAAGACGCTCCTCGGTGCGCATCTTGCTTGGGCCTCTCTCCTGGAGGCGCTAAGTCAGACCCAGTGTTGACACGTGGCAAGACGCTCCTCGGGGCGCGTCTTGCTTGGGCCTCTCTCCTGGCGGCGCTCAGTCAGACCCAGTGTTGACAAGTGGCAAGACACTAATCGGGGCGCGTCTTGATTGGGCCTCTCTCATGGAGGCCCTCTGTCAGACCCAGTGTTGACATGTGTCAAGACGCTCCTCGGGGCGCGTCTTGCTTTGGCCTCTCCTGGAGGCCCTCAGTCAGACCCATTGTTGACATGTGGCAAGACGCTCCTCGGGGCGCGTCTTGCTTGGGCCTCTCTCCAGAAGGCCCTCAATCAGACCCAGTTTTGACACGTGGCAAGACGCTCCTCGGGGCGCTTCTTGCTTGGGCTTCTCTCCTGGAGGCGCTCAGTCAGACCCAGTGGTGACATGTGGCAAGACGCTCCTCGGGGCGCGTATTGCTTGGGCCTCTCTCCTGGATGCCCTCTGTCAGACCCAGTGTTGACATGTGGCAAGACTCTCCTCGGGGCGCGTCTTGCTTGGGCTTCTCTCATGGAGGCCCTCAGTCAGACCCAGTGTTGACATGTGTCAAGACGCTCCTCGGGGCGTGTCTTGCTTGCGCCTCTCTCCTGGAGGCGCTCAGTCAGACCCAGTGTTGACATGTGGCAAGACGCTCCTCGGGGCGCTTCTTGCTTGGGCTTCTCTCCTGGAGGCCCTCAGTCAGACCCATTGTTGACATGTGGCAAGACGCTCCTCGGGGCACATCTTGCTTGGGCCTCTCTCCTGGAGGCACTCAGTCAGACCGAGTAGTGACATGTGACAAGACGCTCCTCGGGGCGCGTCTTCCTTGGGCCTCTCTCCTGGAGGCGCTCAGTCAGACCCAGTGTTGACATGTGGCAAGATGCTCCTCGGGGCGCGTCTTGCTTGGGCCTCTCTCCTGGAGGCACTCAGTCAGACCCAGTGTTCACATGTGGCAAGATGCTCCTCGGGGCGCGTCTTGCTTGGGCCTCTCTCCTGGAGGCGCTCAGTCAGACCCATTGTTGACATGTGGCAAGACGCTCCTCGGGGCACGTCTTGCTTGGGCCTCTCTCCTGGAGGCGCTCAGTCAGACCGAGATCTGACATGTGGCAAGACGCTCCTCGGGGCACGTCTTGCTTGGGCTTCTCTCATGGAGGCCCTCAGTCAGACCCAGTGTTGACATGAGACAAGACGCTCCTCGGGGCGCGTCTTGCTTGGGCCTCTCTCCTGGAGGCGCTCAGTCAGACCCAGTGGTGACCTGTGGCAAGACGCTCCTCGGGGCACGTCTTGCTTGGGCCTCTCTCCTGGAGGCGCTCAGTCAGACCGAGTAGTGACATGTGGCAAGACGCTCCTCGGGGCGCGTCTTGCTGGGGCTTCTCTCATGGAGGCACTCAGTCAGACCCAGTGTTGACATGTGGCAAGACGCTCCTCGGGGCACGTCTTGCTTGGGCCTCTCTCCTGGAGGCGCTCAGTCAGACAGAGTAGTAACTTGTGACAAGACGCTCCTCTCGGCGCGTCTTGCTGGGGCTTCTCTCATGGAGGCACTCAGTCAGACCCAGTGTTGACATGTGGCAAGACGCTCCTCGGGGCGCTTCTTACTTGGACCTCTCTCCTGGAGGTGCTCAGTCAGACCCAGTGTTGACATATGTCAAGACGCTCCTCGGGCGATTCTTGCTTGGGCCTCTCTCCTGGAGGCGCTCAGTCAGATCCAGAGGTGACATGTGTCAAGACGCTCCTCGGGCCTCTCTCCTGGAGGCGCTCAGTCAGACCCAGTGTTGACATGTGGCAAGACGCTCCTCGGGGCGCGTCTTGCTTGGGCCTCTCTCCTGGAGTCGCTCAGTCAGACCGAGTGCTGACATGTTGCAAGACACTCCTCGGGGCGCGTCTTGCTTGGGCGTCTCTCCTGGAGGCCCTCAGTCAGACCCATTGTTGACATGTGGCAAGACACTCCTCGGGGCGCGTCTTATTTGGGCCTCTCTCCTGGAGGCCCTCAGTCAGACCCAGTGTTGACATGTGGCAAGACGCTCCTCGGGGCGCGTCTTGCTTGGGCCTCTCTCCTGGAGGCGCTCAGTCAGACCAAGTGGTGACATGTGGCAAGACGCTCCTCGGGGCGCGTATTGCTTGGGCCTCTCTCCAGGATGCCCTCTGTCAGACCCAGTGTTGTCATGTGGCAAGACTCTCCTCGGGGCGCGTCTTGCTTGGGCTTCTCTCATGGAGGCCCTCAGTCAGACCCAGTGTTGACATGTGTCAAGACGCTCCTCGGGGCGTGTCTTGCTTGGGCCTCTCTCCTGGAGGCGCTCAGTCAGACCCAGTGTTGACATGTGGCAAGACGCTCCTCGGGGCGCGTCTTGCTTGGGCTTCTCTCCTGGAGGCCCTCAGTCAGACCCATTGTTGACATGTGGCAAGACGCTCCTCGGGGCACGTCTTGCTTGGGCCTCTCTCCTGGAGGTGCTCAGTCAGACCGAGTAGTGACATGTGACAAGACGCTCCTCGGGGCGCGTCTTGCTTGGGCCTCTCTCCTGGAGGCGCTCAGTCAGACCCAGTGTTGACATGTGGCAAGAAGCTCCTCGGGGCGCGTCTTGCTGGGGCTTCTCTCATGGAGGCACTCAGTCAGACCCAGTGTTGACATGTGGCAAGACGCTCCTCGAGGCACGTCTTGCTTGGGCTTCTCTCATGGAGGCCCTCAGTCAGACCCAGTGTTGACATGTGTCAAGACGCTCCTCGGGGCGTGTCTTGCTTGGGCCTCTCTCCTGGAGGCCCTCAGTCAGCCCCAGTGTTGACATGTGGCAAGATGCTACTCGGGGCGCTTCTTGCTTGGGCTTCTCTCCTGGAGGCCCTCAGTCAGACCCATTGTTGACATGTGGCAAGACGCTCCTCGGGGCACGTCTTGCTTGGGCCTCTCTCCTGGAGGCGCTCAGTCAGACCGAGTACTGACATGTGACAAGACGCTCCTCGGGGCGCGTCTTGCTTGGGCCTCTCTCCTGGAGGCGCTCATTCAGACCCGGTGGTGACATGTGGCAAGACGCTCCTCGGGGCGCGTCTAGCTTGGGCCTCTCTCCTGAATGCCCTCAGTCAAACCCAGTGTTGACATGTGGCAAGACTCTCCTCGGGGCACGTCTTGCTTGGGCTTCTCTCATGGATTTCCTCAGTCCGACCCAGTGTTGACATGTGTCAAGATGCTCCTCGGGGCACGTCTTGCTTGGGCCTCTCTCCTGGAGGCGCTCAGTCAGACCCAGAGGAGACATGTGTCAAGACGCTCCTCGGGGCGCGTCTTGCTTGGGACTCTCTCCTGGAGGCGCTCAGTCAGACCGAGTGCTGACATGTGGCAAGACGCTCCTCCGGGCGCGTCTTGCTTGGGCCTCTCTCCTGGAGGCGCTCAGTCAGACCGAGTGCTGACATAAGGCAAGACGCTCCTCGGGGCGCGTCTTGCTGGGGCCTCTCTCCTGGAGGTGCTCAATCAGACCCAGTGGTGACACGTGGCAAGACGCTTCTCGGGGCGCGTCTTGCTTGGGCCTGTCTCCTGGAGGAGCTCAGTCAGACCCAGTGGTGACACGTGGCAAGACGCTCCTCGGTGCGCATCTTGCTTGGGCCTCTCTCCTGGAGGCGCTAAGTCAGACCCAGTGTTGACACGTGGCAAGACGCTCCTCGGGGCGCGTCTTGCTTGGGCCTCTCTCCTGGCGGCGCTCAGTCAGACCCAGTGTTGACAAGTGGCAAGACACTAATCGGGGCGCGTCTTGCTTGGGCCTCTCTCATGGAGGCCCTCTGTCAGACCCAGTGTTGACATGTGTCAAGACGCTCCTCGGGGCGCGTCTTGCTTTGGCCTCTCCTGGAGGCCCTCAGTCAGACCCATTGTTGACATGTGGCAAGACGCTCCTCGGGGCGCGTCTTGCTTGGGCCTCTCTCCAGAAGGCCCTCAATCAGACCCAGTGTTGACACGTGGCAAGACGCTCCTCGGGGCGCTTCTTGCTTGGGCTTCTCTCCTGGAGGCGCTCAGTCAGACCCAGTGGTGACATGTGGCAAGACGCTCCTCGGGGCGCGTATTGCTTGGGCCTCTCTCCTGGATGCCCTCTGTCAGACCCAGTGTTGACATGTGGCAAGACTCTCCTCGGGGCGCGTCTTGCTTGGGCTTCTCTCATGGAGGCCCTCAGTCAGACCCAGTGTTGACATGTGTCAAGACGCTCCTCGGGGCGTGTCTTGCTTGCGCCTCTCTCCTGGAGGCGCTCAGTCAGACCCAGTGTTGACATGTGGCAAGACGCTCCTCGGGGCGCTTCTTGCTTGGGCTTCTCTCCTGGAGGCCCTCAGTCAGACCCATTGTTGACATGTGGCAAGACGCTCCTCGGGGCACATCTTGCTTGGGCCTCTCTCCTGGAGGCACTCAGTCAGACCGAGTAGTGACATGTGACAAGACGCTCCTCGGGGCGCGTCTTCCTTGGGCCTCTCTCCTGGAGGCGCTCAGTCAGACCCAGTGTTGACATGTGGCAAGATGCTCCTCGGGGCGCGTCTTGCTTGGGCCTCTCTCCTGGAGGCACTCAGTCAGACCCAGTGTTCACATGTGGCAAGATGCTCCTCGGGGCGCGTCTTGCTTGGGCCTCTCTCCTGGAGGCGCTCAGTCAGACCCATTGTTGACATGTGGCAAGACGCTCCTCGGGGCACGTCTTGCTTGGGCCTCTCTCCTGGAGGCGCTCAGTCAGACCGAGATCTGACATGTGGCAAGACGCTCCTCGGGGCACGTCTTGCTTGGGCTTCTCTCATGGAGGCCCTCAGTCAGACCCAGTGTTGACATGTGTCAAGACGCTCCTCGGGGCGTGTCTTGCTTGGGCCTCTCTCCTGGAGGCGCTCAGTCAGACCCAGTGTTGACATGTGGCAAGATGCTCCTCGGGGCGCTTCTTGCTTGGGCTTCTCTCCTGGAGGCCCTCAGTCAGACCCATTGTTGACATGTGGCAAGACGCTCCTCGGGGCACGTCTTGCTTGGGCCTCTCTCCTGGAGGCGCTCAGTCAGACCGAGTAGTGACATGTGACAAGACGCTCCTCGGGAAGCTTCTTGCTTGGGCCTCTCTCCTGGAGACGCTCATTCAGACCCAGTGGTGACATGTGGCAAGACGCTCCTCGGGGCGCGTATTGCTTGGGCCTCTCTCCTGAATGCCCTCAGTCAAACCCAGTGTTGACATGTGGCAAGACTCTCCTCGGGGCGCGTCTTGCTGGGGCTTCTCTCATGGAGGCACTCAGTCAGACCCGGTGTTGACATGTGGCAAGACGCTCCTCGGGGCGCGTGTTGCTTGGACCTCTCTCCTGGAGGCGCTCAGTCAGACCGAGTAGTGACATGTGGCAAGACGCTCCTCGGGGCACGTCTTGCTTGGGCCTCTCTCCTGGAGGCGCTCAGTCAGACCGAGTAGTGACATGTGACAAGACGCTCCTCGGGGCGCGTCTTGCTGGGGCTTCTCTCATGGAGGCACTCAGTCAGACCCAGTGTTGACATGTGGCAAGACGCTCCTCGGGGCGCTTCTTACTTGGACCTCTCTCCTGGAGGTGCTCAGTCAGACCCAGTGTCTACATGTGTCAAGACGCTCCTCGGGTGATTCTTGCTTGGGCCTCGCTCCTGGAGGCGCTCAGTCAGACCCAGAGGTGACATGTGTCAAGACGCTCCTCGGGCCTCTCTCCTGGAGGCGCTCAGTCAGACCCAGTGTTGACATGTGGCAAGACGCTCCTCGGGGCGCGTCTTGCTGGGGCTTCTCTCATGGAGGCACTCAGTCAGACCCAGTGTTGACATGTGGCAAGACGCTCCTCGGGGCGCGTGTTGCTTGGACCTCTCTCCTGGAGGCGCTCAGTCAGACCGAGTAGTGACATGTGGCAAGACGCTCCTCGGGGCACGTCTTGCTTGGGCCTCTCTCCTGGAGGCGCTCAGTCAGACCGAGTAGTGACATGTGACAAGACGCTCCTCGGGGCGCGTCTTGCTGGGGCTTCTCTCATGGAGGCACTCAGTCAGACCCAGTGTTGACATGTGGCAAGACGCTCCTCGGGGCGCTTCTTACTTGGACCTCTCTCCTGGAGGTGCTCAGTCAGACCCAGTGTCTACATGTGTCAAGACGCTCCTCGGGTGATTCTTGCTTGGGCCTCGCTCCTGGAGGCGCTCAGTCAGACCCAGAGGTGACATGTGTCAAGACGCTCCTCGGGCCTCTCTCCTGGAGGCGCTCAGTCAGACCCAGTGTTGACATGTGGCAAGACGCTCCTCGGGGCGCGTCTTGCTGGGGCTTCTCTCATGGAGGCACTCAGTCAGACCCAGTGTTGACATGTGGAAAGACGCTCCTCGGGGCGCATCTTGCTTGGGCTTCTCTCATGGAGGCCCTCAGTCAGACCCAGTGTTGACATGTGTCAAGACGCTCCTCGGGGCGTGTCTTGCTTGGGCCTCTCTCCTGGAGGCGCTCAGTCAGACCCAGTGTTGACATGTCGCAAGACGCTCCTCGGGGCGCTTCTTGCTTGGGCTTCTCTCCTGGAGGCCCTCAGTCAGACCCATTGTTGACATGTGGCAAGACGCTCCTCGGGGCACGTCTTGCTTGGGCCTCTCTCCTGGAGGCGCTCAGTCAGACCGAGTAGTGACATGTGGCAAGACGCTCCTCGGGGAGCTTCTTGCTGGGGCTTCTCTCATGGAGGCACTCAGTCATATCCAGTGTTGACATGTGGCAAGACGCTCCTCGGGGCGCATGTTGCTTGGACCTCTCTCCTGGAGGCGCTCAGTCTGACCGAGTAGTGACATGTGGCAAGACGCTCCTCGGGGCACGTCTTGCTTGGGCCTCTCTCCTGGAGGCGCTCAGTCAGACCGAGTAGTGACATGTGACAAGACGCTCCTCGGGGCGCGTCTTGCTGGGGCTTCTCTCATGGAGGCACTCAGTCAGACCCAGTGTTGACATGTGGCAAGACGCTCCTCGGGGCGCTTCTTACGTGGACCTCTCTCCTGGAGGTGCTCAGTCAGACCCAGTGTTGACATGTGTCAAGACGCTCCTCGGGCGATTCTTGCTTGGGCCTCTCTCCTGGAGGCGCTCAGTCAGACCCAGAGGTGACATGTGTCAAGACGCTCCTCGGGCCTCTCTCCTGGAGGCGCTCAGTCAGACCCAGTGTTGACATGTGGCAAGACACTCCTCGGGGCGCGTCTTGCTTGGGCCTCTCTCCTGGAGGTGCTTAGTCAGACCCAGTGTTGACATGTGGCAAGACGCTCCTCGGGGCGCGTCTTGCTGGGGCTTGTCTCATGGAGGCACTCAGTCAGACCCAGTGTTGACATGTGGAAAGAGGCTCCTCGGGGCACGTCTTGCTTGGGCCTCTCTCCTGGAGGCGCTCAGTCAGACCCAGAGGAGAAATGTGTCAAGACGCTCCTCGGGGCACGTCTTGCTTGGGCGTCTCTCCTGGAGGCGCTCAGTCAGACCCAGTGTTGACATGTGGCAAGACGCTCCTCGGGGCGCGTCTTGCTTGGGCCTCTCTCCTGGAGGCGCTCAGTCAGACCAAGTGCTGA
Source organism: Nothobranchius furzeri (assembly GCF_043380555.1). Lineage (NCBI taxonomy): Eukaryota > Metazoa > Chordata > Actinopteri > Cyprinodontiformes > Nothobranchiidae > Nothobranchius > Nothobranchius furzeri. Next base: position 16,138,508 of record NC_091757.1, on the reverse strand, counting down.
CATGTGGCAAGACTCTCCTCGGGGCGCGTCTTGCTTGGGCCTCTCTCCTGGAGGCCCTCAGTCAGACCCAGTGTTGACATGTGGCAAGACGCTCCTCGGGGCGCGTCTTGCTTGGGCCTCTCTCCTGGAGTCGCTCAGTCAGACCGAGTGCTGACATGTGGCAAGACACTCCTCGGGGCGCGTCTTGCTTGGGCTTCTCTCCTGGAGGCCCTCAGTCAGACCCATTGTTGACATGTGGCAAGACGCTCCTCGGGGCGCGTCTTATTTGGGCCTCTCTCCTGGAGGCCCTCAGTCAGACCCAGTGTTGACATGTGGCAAGAAGTTCCTCGGGGCGCGTCTTGCTTGGGCCTCTCTCCTGGAGGCGCTCAGTCAGACCCAGTGTTGACATGTGGCAAGATGCTCCTCGGGGCGCTTCTTGCTTGGGCTTCTCTCCTGGAGGCCCTCAGTCAAACCCATTGTTTACATGTGGCAAGACGCTCCTCGGGGCACGTCTTGCTTGGGCCTCTCTCCTGGAGGCGCTCAGTCAGACCGAGTAGTGACATGTGACAAGACGCTCCTCGGGGCGCGTCTTGCTTGGGCCTCTCTCCTGGAGGCGCTCAGTCAGACCCAGTGTTGACATGTGGCAAGAAGCTCCTCGGGGCGCGTCTTGCTGGGGCTTCTCTCATGGAGGCACTCAGTCAGACCCAGTGTTGACATGTGGCAAGACGCTCCTCGGGGCACGTCTTGCTTGGGCTTCTCTCATGAAGGCCCTCAGTCAGACCCAGTGTTGACATGTGTCAAGACGCTCCTCGGGGCGTGTCTTGCTTGGACCTCTCTCCTGGAGGCGCTCAGTCAGACCCAGTGTTGACATGTGGCAAGATGCTCCTCGGGGCGCTTCTTGCTTGGGCTTCTCTCCTGGAGGCCCTCAGTCAGACCCATTGTTGACATGTGGCAAGACGCTCCTCGGGGCACGTCTTGCTTGGGCCTCTCTCCTGGAGGTGCTCAGTCAGACCGAGTAGTGACATGTGACAAGACGCTCCTCGGGGCGCGTCTTGCTTGGGCCTCTCTCCTGGAGGCGCTCATTCAGACCCAGTGGTGACATGTGGCAAGACGCTCCTCGGGGCGCAAATTGCTTGGGCCTCTCTCCTGAATGCCCTCAGTCAAACCCAGTGTTGACATGTGGCAAGACTCTCCTCGGGGCGCGTCTTGCTTGGGCTTCTCTCATGGAGACCCTCAGTCCGACCCAGTGTTGCCATGTGTCAAGACGCTCCTCGGGGCGTGTCTTGCTTGGGCCTCTCTCCTGGAGGCGCTCAGTCAGACCGAGTGCTGACATAAGGCAAGACGCTCCTCGGGGCGCGTCTTGCTGGGGCCTCTCTCCTGGAGGTGCTCAATCAGACCCAGTGGTGACACGTGGCAAGACGCTCCTCGGGGCGCGTCTTGCTTGGGCCTGTCTCCTGGAGGAGCTCAGTCAGACCCAGTGGTGACACGTGGCAAGACGCTCCTCGTGCGCATCTTGCTTGGGCCTCTCTCCTGGAGGCGCTAAGTCAGACCCAGTGTTGACATGTGGCAAGACGCTCCTCGGGGCGCGTCTTGCTTGGGCCTCTCTCCTGGGGGCGCTCAGTCAGACCCAGTGTTGACATGTGGCAAGACACTCCTCGGGGCGCGTCTTGCTTGGGCCTCTCTCATGGAGGCCCTCTGTCAGACCCAGTGTTGACATGTGTCAAGACGCTCCTCGGGGCGCGTCTTGCTTTGGCTTCTCTCCTGGAGGCCCTCTGTCAGACCCATTGTTGACATGTGGCAAGACGCTCCTCGGGGCACGTCTTGCTTGGGCCTCTCTCCTGGAGGCACTCAGTCAGACCGAGTAGTGACATGTAACAAGATGCTCCTCGGGGCGCGTCTTGCTTGGGCCTCTCTCCTGGAGGTGCTCAGTCAGACCCAGTGTTGACATGTGGCAAGATGCTCCTCGGGGCGCGTCTTGCTTGAGCCTCTCTCCTGGAGGCGCTCAGTCAGACCCAGTGTTCACATGTGGCAAGACGCTCCTCGGGGCACGTCTTGCTTGGGCCTCTCTCCTGGAGGCGCTCAGTCAGACCGAGATCTGACATGTGGCAAGACGCTCCTCGGGGCGAGTCTTGCTTGGGCCTCTCTCCTGGATGCCCTCTGTCAGACCCAGTGTTGACATGTGGCAAGACTCTTCTCGGGGCGCGTCTTGCTAGGGCTTCTCACATGGAGGCCCTCAGTCAGACCCAGTGTTGGCATGTGTCAAGACGCTCCCCGGGGCGTGTCTTGCTTGGGCCTCTCTCCTGGAGGCGCTCAGTCAGACCCAGTGTTGACATGTGGCAAGACGCTCCTCGGGGCGCTTCTTGCTTGGGCTTCTCTCCTGGAGGCCCTCAGTCAGACCCATTGTTGACATGTGACAAGACGCTCCTCGGGGCACGTCTTGCTTGGACCTCTCTCCTGGAGGCGCTCAGTCAGACCCAGTGTTGACATGTGTCAAGACGCTCCTCGGGCGTTTCTTGCTTGGGCCTCTCTCCTGGAGGCGCTCAGTCAGACCCAGAGGTGACATGTGGCAAGACGCTCCTCGGGCCTCTCTCCTGGAGGCGCTCAGTCAGACCCAGTGTTGACATGTGGCAAGACGCTCCTCGGGGCAAGTCTTGCTTGGGCCTCTCTCCTGGAGGCGCTCAGTCAGACCCAGAGGAGACATGTGTCAAGACGCTCCTCGGGGCGCGTCTTGCTTGGGCCTCTCTCCTGGAGGCACTCAGTCAGACTGAGTGCTGACATAAGGCAAGATGCTCCTCAGGGCGTGTCTTGCTGTGGCCTCTCTCCTGGAGGTGCTCAATCAGACCCAGTGGTGACACGTGGCAAGACGCTCCTCGGGGCGCGTCTTGCTTGGGCCTGTCTCCTGGAGGAGCTCAGTCAGACCCAGTGGTGACACGTGGCAAGACGCTCCTCGGGGCGCATCTTGCTTGGGCCTCTCTCTTGGAGGCGCTAAGTCAGACCCAGTGTTGACACGTGGCAAGACGCTCCTCGGGGCGCGTCTTGCTTGGGCCTCTCTCATGGAGGCCCTCTGTCAGACCCAGTGTTGAGATGTGGCAAGATGCTCCTCGGGGCGCATCTTGCTTGGGCCTCTCTCATGGAGGCCCTCTGACAGACCCAGTGTTGACATGTGTCAAAACGCTCCTCGGGGCGCATCTTGCTTTGGCCTCTCTCCTGGAGGCGCTCAGTCAGACCGAGTGCTGACATGTGGCAAGAAGCTCCTCGGGGCGCGTCTTCCTTGGGCTTCTCTCCTGGAGGCCCTCAGTCAGACACATTGTTGACATGTGGCAAGACGCTCCTCGGGGCGCGTATTGCTTGGGCCTCTCTCCTGGATGCCCTCTGTCAGACCCAGTGTTGACATGTGGCAAGACTCTCCTCGGGGCGCGTCTTGCTTGGGCTTCTCACATGGAGGCCCTCAGTCAGACCCAGTGTTGACATGTGTCAAGACGCTCCTCGGGGCGTGTCTTGCTTGGGCCTCTCTCCTGGAGGCGCTCAGTCAGACCCAGTGTTGACATGTGGCAAGACGCTCCTCGGGGCGCTTCTTGCTTGGGCTTCTCAACTGGAGGCCCTCAGTCAGACCCATTGTTGACATGTGGCAAGACGCTCCTCGGGGCACGTCTTGCTTGGGCCTCTCTCCTGGAGGCACTCAGTCAGACCGAGTAGTGACATGTGACAAGACGCTCCTCGGGGCGCGTCTTGCATGGGCCTCTCTCCTGGAGGCGCTCAGTCAGACCCAGTGTTGACATGTGGCAAGATGCTCCTCGGGGCGCGTCTTGCTTGGGCCTCTCTCCTGGAGGCCCTCTGTCAAACCCAGTGTTGACATGTGGCAAGATGCTCCTCGGGGCGCACCTTGCTTGGGCCTCTCTCATGGAGGCCCTCTGTCAGACCCAGTGTTGACATGTGTCAAGACGCTCTTCGGGGCGCATCTTGCTTTGGCCTCTCTCCTGGAGGCGCTCAGTCAGACCGAGTGCTGACATGTGGCAAGAAGCTCCTCGGGGCGCGTCTTCCTTGGGCTTCTCTCCTGGAGGCCCTCAGTCAGACCCATTGTTGACATGTGACAAGACGCTCCTCGGGGCGCGTATTGCTTGGGCCTCTCTCCTGGATGCCCTCTGTCAGACCCAGTTTTGACATGTGGCAAGACTCTCCTCGGGGCGCGTCTTGCTTGGGCTTCTCTCATGGAGGCCCTCAGTCAGACCCAGTGTTGACATGTGTCAAGACGCTCCTCGGGGCGTGTCTTGCTTGGGCCTCTCTCCTGGAGGCGCTCATTCAGACCCAGTGTTGACATGTGGCAAGACGCTCCTCGGGGTGCTTCTTGCTTGGGCTTCTCTCCTGGAGGCCCTCAGTCAGACCCATTGTTGACATGTGGCAAGACGCTCCTCGGGGCACGTCTTGCTTTGGCCTCTCTCCTGGAGGCACACAGTCAGACCGAGTAGTGACATGTGACAAGACGCTCCTCGGGGCGCGTCTTGCTTGGGCCTCTCTCCTGGAGGCGCTCAGTCAGACCCAGTGTTGACATGTGGCAAGATGCTCCTCGGGGCGCTTCTTGCTTGGGCCTCTCTCCTGGAGGCGCACAGTCAGACCCAGTGTTCACATGTGGCAAGACGCTCCTCGGGGCGCGTCTTGCTTGGGCCTCTCTCCTGGAGGCGCTCAATCAGACCCATTGTTGACATGTGGCAAGACGCTCCTCGGGGCACGTCTTGCTTGGGCCTCTATCCTGGAGGCGCTCAGTCAGACCGAGATCTGACATGTGGCAAGACGCTCCTCGGGGCGCGTCTTGCTTGGGCTTCTCTCCTGGAGGCCCTCAGTCAGACCCATTGTTGACATGTGGCAAGACGCTCCTCGGGGCGCGTCTCATTTGGGCCTCTCTCCTGGAGGCGCTCAGTAAGACCGAGTGCTGACATGTGGCAAGACACTCCTCGGGGCGCTTCTTGCTTGGGCTTCTCTCCTGGAGGCCCTCAGTCAGACCCATTGTTGACATGTGGCAAGATGCTCCTCGGGGCGCATCTTGCATGGGCCTCTCTCCTTGAGGCCCTCTGTCAGACCCAGTGTTGACATGTGGCAAAACGCTCCTCCGGGCGCGTCTTGCTTGGTCCTCTCTCCTGGAGGCGCTCAATCAGACCCAGTTTTGACATATGGCAAGACGCCCCTAGGGGCGCGTCTTGCTTGGGTCTCTCTCCTGGAGGCGCTCAGTCAGACCGAGTGCTGACATGTGGCAAGACGCTCCTCGGGGCGCGTCTTGCTGGGGCTTATCTCATGGAGGCACTCAGTCAGACCCAGTGTTGACATGTGTCAAGACGCTCCTCGGGCGTTTCTTGCTTGGGCCTCTGTCCCGGAGGCGCTCAGTCAGACCCAGTGTTGAAATGTGACAAGACGCTCCTCGGGGCGCGTCTTGCTTGGGCCTCTCTCCTGGAGGTGCTCAGTCAGACCCAGAGGTGACATGTGGCAAGACGCTCCTCGGGGCGCGTCTTGCTTGGGCCTCTCTCCTGGAGAAGCTCAGTCAGACCCAGTGTTGACATGTGTCAAGACGCTCCTCGGGGCGTGTCTTGCTTGGGCCTCTCTCCTGGAGGCGCTCATTCAGACCCAGTGTTGACATGTGGCAAGACGCTCCTCGGGGTGCTTCTTGCTTGGGCTTCTCTCCTGGAGGCCCTCAGTCAGACCCATTGTTGACATGTGGCAAGACGCTCCTCGGGGCACGTCTTGCTTTGGCCTCTCTCCTGGAGGCACTCAGTCAGACCGAGTAGTGACATGTGACAAGACGCTCCTCGGGGCGCGTCTTGCTTGGGCCTCTCTCCTGGAGGCGCTCAGTCAGACCCAGTGTTGACATGTGGCAAGATGCTCCTCGGGGCGCGTCTTGCTTGGGCCTCTCTCCTGGAGGCGCACAGTCAGACCCAGTGTTCACATGTGGCAAGACGCTCCTCGGGGCGCGTCTTGCTTGGGCCTCTCTCCTGGAGGCGCTCAATCAGACCCATTGTTGACATGTGGCAAGACGCTCCTCGGGGCACGTCTTGCTTGGGCCTCTATCCTGGAGGCGCTCAGTCAGACCGAGATCTGACATGTGGCAAGACGCTCCTCGGGGCGCGTCTTGCTTGGGCTTCTCTCCTGGAGGCCCTCAGTCAGACCCATTGTTGACATGTGGCAAGACGCTCCTCGGGGCGCGTCTCATTTGGGCCTCTCTCCTGGAGGCGCTCAGTAAGACCGAGTGCTGACATGTGGCAAGACACTCCTCGGGGCGCTTCTTGCTTGGGCTTCTCTCCTGGAGGCCCTCAGTCAGACCCATTGTTGACATGTGGCAAGATGCTCCTCGGGGCGCATCTTGCATGGGCCTCTCTCCTTGAGGCCCTCTGTCAGACCCAGTGTTGACATGTGGCAAAACGCTCCTCCGGGCGCGTCTTGCTTGGTCCTCTCTCCTGGAGGCGCTCAATCAGACCCAGTTTTGACATATGGCAAGACGCCCCTAGGGGCGCGTCTTGCTTGGGCCTCTCTCCTGGAGGCGCTCAGTCAGACCGAGTGCTGACATGTGGCAAGACGCTCCTCGGGGCGCGTCTTGCTGGGGCTTCTCTCATGGAGGCACTCAGTCAGACCCAGTGTTGACATGTGTCAAGACGCTCCTCGGGCGTTTCTTGCTTGGGCCTCTGTCCCGGAGGCGCTCAGTCAGACCCAGTGTTGAAATGTGACAAGACGCTCCTCGGGGCGCGTCTTGCTTGGGCCTCTCTCCTGGAGGTGCTCAGTCAGACCCAGAGGTGACATGTGGCAAGACGCTCCTCGGGGCGCGTCTTGCTTGGGCCTCTCTCCTGGAGAAGCTCAGTCAGACCCAGTGTTGACATGTGGCAAGACGCTCCTCGGGGCACGTCTTAATTGGGCCTCTCTCCTTGATGCCCTCTGTCAGACCCAGTGTTGACATGTGGCAAGACTCTCCTCGGGGCGCGTCTTGCTTGGGCTTCTCTCATGGAGGCCCTCAGTCAGACCCAGTGTTGACATGTGTCAAGACGCTCCTCGGGGCGTGTCTTGCTTGGGCCTCTCTCCTGGAGGCGCTCAGTCAGACCGAGTAGTGATATGTGGCAAGAGGCTCCTCGGGGCGCGTCTTGTTTGGACCTCCCTCCGTGAGGCGCTCAGTCAGACCGAGTAGTGACATTTGGCAAGACGCTCCTCGGGGCGCGTCTTGCTGGGGCCTCTCATCTGGAGGTGCTCAATCAGACCCAGTGGTGACACGTGGCAAGACGCTCCTCTGGGCGCGTCTTGCTTGGGCCTCTCTCCTGGAGGAGCTCAGTCAGACCCAGTGGTGACACGTGGCAAGACGCTCCTCGGGGCGCGTCTTGCTTGGGCCTCTCTCCTGGAGGCGCTCAGTCAGACCGAGTAGTGATATGTGGCAAGAGGCTCCTCGGGGCGCGTCTTGTTTGGACCTCCCTCCTGGAGGCGCTCAGTCAGACCGAGTAGTGACATTTGGCAAGACGCTCCTCGGGGCGCGTCTTGCTGGGGCCTCTCATCTGGAGGTGCTCAATCAGACCCAGTGGTGACACGTGGCAAGACGCTCCTCTGGGCGCGTCTTGCTTGGGCCTCTCTCCTGGAGGAGCTCAGTCAGACCCAGTGGTGACACGTGGCAAGACGCTCCTCGGGGCGCGTCTTGCTTGGGCCTCTCTCCTGGAGGCGCTCAGTCAGACACAGTGTTGACATGTGGCAAGACACTCCTCGGGGCGCGTCTTGCTTGGGCTTCTCTCATGGAGGCCCTCAGTAAGACCCATTGTTGACATGTGGAAAGAAGCTCCTCGGGGCGCGTCTTGCTTTGGCTTCTCTCCTGGAGGCCCTCAGTCAGACCCATTGTTGACATGTGGCAAGACGCTCCTCGGGGCGCGTATTGCTTGGGCCTCTCTCCTGGATGCCGTCTGTCAGACCCAGTGTTGACATGTGGCAAGACTCTCCTCGGGGCGCGTCTTGCTTGGGCTTCTCTCATGGAGGCCCTCAGTCAGACCCAGTGTTGCCATGTGTCAAGACGCTCCTCGGGGCGTGTCTTGCTTGGGCCTCTCTCCTGGAGGCGCTCAGTCAGACCCAGTGTTGATATGTGGCAAGACGCTCCTCGGGGCGCTTCTTGCTTGGGCTTCTCTCCTGGAGGCCCTCAGTCAGACCCATTGTTGACATGTGGCAAGACGCTCCTCGGGGCACGTCTTGCTTGGGCCTCTCTCCTGGAGGCGCTCAGTCAGACCGAGTCATGACATGTGGCAAGACGCTCCTCGGGGCGCGTCTTGCTGGGGCTTCTCTCATGGAGGCACTCAGTCAGACCCGGTGTTGACATGTGGCAAGACGCTCCTCGGGGCGTGTGTTGCTTGGACCTCTCTCCTGGAGGCGCTCATTCAGACCGAGTAGTGACATGTGGCAAGACGCTCCTCGGGGCACGTCTTGCTTGGGCCTCTCTCCTGGAGGCGCTCAGTCAGACCGAGTAGTGACATGTGACAAGACGCTCCTCGGGGCACGTCTTGCTGGGGCTTCTCTCATGGAGGCACTCAGTCAGACCCAGTGTTGACATGTGGCAAGACGCTCCTCGGGGCGCTTCTTACTTGGACCTCTCTCCTGGAGGTGCTCAGTCAGACCCAGTGTCTACATGTGTCAAGACGCTCCTCGGGTGATTCTTGCTTGGGCCTCGCTCCTGGAGGCGCTCAGTCAGACCCAGAGGTGACATGTGTCAAGACGCTCCTCGGGCCTCTCTCCTGGAGGCGCTCAGTCAGACCCAGTGTTGACATGTGGCAAGACGCTCCTCGGGGCGCGTCTTGCTGGTGCTTCTCTCATGGAGGCACTCAGTCAGACCCAGTGTTGACATGTGGAAAGACGCTCCTCGGGGCGCATCTTGCTTGGGCTTCTCTCATGGAGGCCCTCAGTCAGACCCAGTGTTGACATGTGTCAAGACGCTCCTCGGGGCGTGTCTTGCTTGGGCCTCTCTCCTGGAGGCGCTCAGTCAGACCCAGTGTTGACATGTCGCAAGACGCTCCTCGGGGCGCTTCTTGCTTGGGCTTCTCTCCTGGAGGCCCTCAGTCAGACCCATTGTTGACATGTGGCAAGATGCTCCTCGGGGCACGTCTTGCTTGGGCCTCTCTCCTGGAGGCGCTCAGTCAGACCGAGTAGTGACATGTGGCAAGACGCTCCTCGGGGCGCTTCTTGCTGGGGCTTCTCTCATGGAGGCACTCAGTCAGACCCAGTGTTGACATGTGGCAAGACGCTCCTCGGGGCGCATGTTGCTTGGACCTCTCTCCTGGAGGCGCTCAGTCTGACCGAGTAGTGACATGTGGCAAGACGCTCCTCGGGGCACGTCTTGCTTGGGCCTCTCTCCTGGAGGCGCTCAGTCAGACCGAGTAGTGACATGTGACAAGACGCTCCTCGGGGCGCGTCTTGCTGGGGCTTCTCTCATGGAGGCACTCAGTCAGACCCAGTGTTGACATGTGGCAAGATGCTCCTCGGGGCGCTTCTTACTTGGACCTCTCTCCTGGAGGTGCTCAGTCAGACCCAGTGTTGACATGTGTCAAGACGCTCCTCGGGCGATTCTTGCTTGGGCCTCTCTCCTGGAGGCGCTCAGTCAGACCCAGAGGTGACATGTGTCAAGACGCTCCTCGGGCCTCTCTCCTGGAGGCGCTCAGTCAGACCCAGTGTTGACATGTGGCATTACGCTCCTCGGGGCGCGTCTTGCTTGGGCCTCTCTCCTGGAGGTGCTTAGTCAGACCCAGTGTTGACATGTGGCAAGACGCTCCTCGGGGCGCGTCTTGCTGGGGCTTCTCTCATGGAGGCACTCAGTCAGACCCAGTGTTGACATGTGGAAAGAGGCTCCTCGGGGCACGTCTTGCTTGGGCCTCTCTCCTGGAGGCGCTCAGTCAGATCCAGAGGAGAAATGTGTCAAGACGCTCCTCGGGGCACGTCTTGCTTGGGCGTCTCTCCTGGAGGCGCTCAGTCAGACCCAGTGTTGACATGTGGCAAGACGCTCCTCGGGGCGCGTCTTGCTTGGGCCTCTCTCCTGGAGGCGCTCAGTCAGACCAAGTGCTGACATGTGGCAAGACTCTCCTCGGGGCGCGTCTTGCTTGGGCCTCTCTCCTGGAGGCCCTCAGTCAGACCCAGTGTTGACATGTGGCAAGACGCTCCTCGGGGCGCGTCTTGCTTGGGCCTCTCTCCTGGAGTCGCTCAGTCAGACCGAGTGCTGACATGTGGCAAGACACTCCTCGGGGCGCGTCTTGCTTGGGCTTCTCTCCTGGAGGCCCTCAGTCAGACCCATTGTTGACATGTGGCAAGACGCTCCTCGGGGCGCGTCTTATTTGGGCCTCTCTCCTGGAGGCCCTCAGTCAGACCCAGTGTTGACATGTGGCAAGAAGTTCCTCGGGGCGCGTCTTGCTTGGGCCTCTCTCCTGGAGGCGCTCAGTCAGACCCAGTGTTGACACGTGGCAAGACGCTCCTCGGGGCGCTTCTTGCTTGGGCTTCTCTCCTGGAGGCCCTCAGTCAAACCCATTGTTTACATGTGGCAAGACGCTCCTCGGGGCACGTCTTGCTTGGGCCTCTCTCCTGGAGGCGCTCAGTCAGACCGAGTAGTGACATGTGACAAGACGCTCCTCGGGGCGCGTCTTGCTTGGGCCTCTCTCCTGGAGGCGCTCAGTCAGACCCAGTGTTGACATGTGGCAAGAAGCTCCTCGGGGCGCGTCTTGCTTGGGCTTCTCTCATGGAGGCACTCAGTCAGACCCAGTGTTGACATGTGGCAAGACGCTCCTCGGGGCACGTCTTGCTTGGGCTTCTCTCATGAAGGCCCTCAGTCAGACCCAGTGTTGACATGTGTCAAGACGCTCCTCGGGGCGTGTCTTGCTTGGGCCTCTCTCCTGTAGGCGCTCAGTCAGACCCAGTGTTGACATGTGGCAAGATGCTCCTCGGGGCGCTTCTTGCTTGGGCTTCTCTCCTGGAGGCCCTCAGTCAGACCCATTGTTGACATGTGGCAAGACGCTCCTCGGGGCACGTCTTGCTTGGGCCTCTCTCCTGGAGGTGCTCAGTCAGACCGAGTAGTGACATGTGACAAGACGCTCCTCGGGGCGCGTCTTGCTTGGGCCTCTCTCCTGGAGGCGCTCATTCAGACCCAGTGGTGACATGTGGCAAGACACTCCTTGGGGCGCAAATTGCTTGGGCCTCTCTCCTGAATGCCCTCAGTCAAACCCAGTGTTGACATGTGGCAAGACTCTCCTCGGGGCGCGTCTTGCTTGGGCTTCTCTCATGGAGACCCTCAGTCCGACCCAGTGTTGCCATGTGTCAAGACGCTCCTCGGGGCACGTCTTGCTTGGGCCTCTCTCCTGGAGGCGCTCAGTCAGACCCAGAGGAGACATGTGTCAAGACGCTCCTCGGGGCGCGTCTTGCTTGGGCCTCTCTCCTGGAGGCGCTCAGTCAGACCGAGTGCTGACATGTGGCAAGACGCTCCTCCGGGCGCGTCTTGCTTGGGCCTCTCTCCTGGAGGCGCTCAGTCAGACCGAGTGCTGACATAAGGCAAGACGCTCCTCGGGGCGCGTCTTGCTGGGGCCTCTCTCCTGGAGGTGCTCAATCAGACCCAGTGGTGACACGTGGCAAGACGCTCCTCGGGGCGCGTCTTGCTTGGGCCTGTCTCCTGGAGGAGCTCAGTCAGACCCAGTGGTGACACGTGGCAAGACGCTCCTCATGCGCATCTTGCTTGGGCCTCTCTCCTGGAGGCGCTAAGTCAGACCCAGTGTTGACATGTGGCAAGACGCTCCTCGGGGCGCTTCTTGCTTGGGCTTCTCTCCTGGAGGCCCTCAGTCAAACCCATTGTTTACATGTGGCAAGACGCTCCTCGGGGCACGTCTTGCTTGGGCCTCTCTCCTGGAGGCGCTCAGTCAGACCGAGTAGTGACATGTGACAAGACGCTCCTCGGGGCGCGTCTTGCTTGGGCCTCTCTCCTGGAGGCGCTCAGTCAGACCGAGTGCTGACATGTGGCAAGAAGCTCCTCGGGGCGCGTCTTGCTTGGGCTTCTCTCCTGGAGGCCCTCAGTCAGACCCATTGTTGACATGTGGCAAGACGCTCCTCGGGGCGCGTCTTGCTTGGGCCTCTCTCCAGAAGGCCCTCAATCAGACCCAGTGTTGACACGTGGCAAAACGCTCCTCGGGGCGCTTCTTGCTTGGGCCTCTCTGCTGGAGGCGCTCAGTCAGACCCAGTGGTGACATGTGGCAAGACGCTCCCCGGGGCGTGTCTTGCTTGGGCCTCTCTCCTGGAGGCGCTCAGTCAGACCCAGTGTTGACATGTGGCAAGACGCTCCTCGGGGCGCTTCTTGCTTGGGCTTCTCTCCTGGAGGCCCTCTGTCAGACCCATTGTTGACATGTGGCAAGACGCTCCTCGGGGCACGTCTTGCTTGGGCCTCTCTCCTGGAGGCACTCAGTCAGACCGAGTAGTGACATGTGACAAGATGCTCCTCGGGGCGCGTCTTGCTTGGGCCTCTCTCCTGGAGGCGCTCAGTCAGACCCAGTGTTGACATGTGGCAAGATGCTCCTCGGGGCGCGTCTTGCTTGAGCCTCTCTCCTGGAGGCGCTCAGTCAGACCCAGTGTTCACATGTGGCAAGACGCTCCTCGGGGCACGTCTTGCTTGGGCCTCTCTCCTGGAGGCGCTCAGTCAGACCGAGATCTGACATGTGGCAAGACGCTCCTCGGGGCGCGTCTTGCTTGGGCCTCTCTCCTGGAGGCCCTCTGTCAAACCCAGTGTTGACATGTGGCAAGATGCTCCTCGGGGCGCATCTTGCTTGGGCCTCTCTCATGGATGCCCTCTGACAGACCCAGTGTTGATATGTGTCAAGACGCTCCTCGGGGCGCATCTTGCTTTGGCCTCTCTCCTGTAGGCGCTCAGTCAGACCGAGTGCTGACATGTGGCAAGAAGCTCCTCGGGGCGCGTCTTCCTTGGGCTTCTCTCCTGGAGGCCCTCAGTCAGACCCATTGTTGACATGTGGCAAGACGCTCCTCGGGGCGCGTATTGCTTGGGCCTCTCTCCTGGATGCCCTCTGTCAGACCCAGTGTTGACATGTGGCAAGACTCTTCTCGGGGCGCGTCTTGCTTGGGCTTCTCACATGGAGGCCCTCAGTCAGACCCAGTGTTGGCATGTGTCAAGACGCTCCCCGGGGCGTGTCTTGCTTGGGCCTCTCTCCTGGAGGCGCTCAGTCAGACCCAGTGTTGACATGTGGCAAGACGCTCCTCGGGGCGCTTCTTGCTTGGGCTTCTCTCCTGGAGGCCCTCAGTCAGACCCATTGTTGACATGTGACAAGACGCTCCTCGGGGCACGTCTTGCTTGGACCTCTCTCCTGGAGGCGCTCAGTCAGACCCAGTGTTGACATGTGTCAAGACGCTCCTCGGGCGTTTCTTGCTTGGGCCTCTCTCCTGGAGGCGCTCAGTCAGACCCAGAGGTGACATGTGGCAAGACGCTCCTCAGGCCTCTCTCCTGGAGGCGCTCAGTCAGACCCAGTGTTGACATGTGGCAAGACGCTCCTCGGGGCAAGTCTTGCTTGGGCCTCTCTCCTGGAGGCGCTCAGTCAGACCGAGTAGTGACATGTGGCAAGACGCTCCTCGGGGCGCTTCTTGCTGGGGCTTCTCTCATGGAGGCACTCAGTCAGACCCAGTGTTGACATGTGGCAAGACGCTCCTCGGGGCGCATGTTGCTTGGACCTCTCTCCTGGAGGCGCTCAGTCTGACCGAGTAGTGACATGTGGCAAGACGCTCCTCGGGGCACGTCTTGCTTGGGCCTCTCTCCTGGAGGCGCTCAGTCAGACCGAGTAGTGACATGTGACAAGACGCTCCTCGGGGCGCGTCTTGCTGGGGCTTCTCTCATGGAGGCACTCAGTCAGACCCAGTGTTGACATGTGGCAAGATGCTCCTCGGGGCGCTTCTTACTTGGACCTCTCTCCTGGAGGTGCTCAGTCAGACCCAGTGTTGACATGTGTCAAGACGCTCCTCGGGCGATTCTTGCTTGGGCCTCTCTCCTGGAGGCGCTCAGTCAGACCCAGAGGTGACATGTGTCAAGACGCTCCTCGGGCCTCTCTCCTGGAGGCGCTCAGTCAGACCCAGTGTTGACATGTGGCAAGACGCTCCTCGGGGCGCGTCTTGCTTGGGCCTCTCTCCTGGAGGTGCTTAGTCAGACCCAGTGTTGACATGTGGCAAGACGCTCCTCGGGGCGCGTCTTGCTGGGGCTTCTCTCATGGAGGCACTCAGTCAGACCCAGTGTTGACATGTGGAAAGAGGCTCCTCGGGGCACGTCTTGCTTGGGCCTCTCTCCTGGAGGCGCTCAGTCAGATCCAGAGGAGAAATGTGTCAAGACGCTCCTCGGGGCACGTCTTGCTTGGGCGTCTCTCCTGGAGGCGCTCAGTCAGACCCAGTGTTGACATGTGGCAAGACGCTCCTCGGGGCGCGTCTTGCTTGGGCCTCTCTCCTGGAGGCGCTCAGTCAGACCAAGTGCTGACATGTGGCAAGACTCTCCTCGGGGCGCGTCTTGCTTGGGCCTCTCTCCTGGAGGCCCTCAGTCAGACCCAGTGTTGACATGTGGCAAGACGCTCCTCGGGGCGCGTCTTGCTTGGGCCTCTCTCCTGGAGTCGCTCAGTCAGACCGAGTGCTGACATGTGGCAAGACACTCCTCGGGGCGCGTCTTGCTTGGGCTTCTCTCCTGGAGGCCCTCAGTCAGACCCATTGTTGACATGTGGCAAGACGCTCCTCGGGGCGCGTCTTATTTGGGCCTCTCTCCTGGAGGCCCTCAGTCAGACCCAGTGTTGACATGTGGCAAGAAGTTCCTCGGGGCGCGTCTTGCTTGGGCCTCTCTCCTGGAGGCGCTCAGTCAGACCCAGTGTTGACACGTGGCAAGACGCTCCTCGGGGCGCTTCTTGCTTGGGCTTCTCTCCTGGAGGCCCTCAGTCAAACCCATTGTTTACATGTGGCAAGACGCTCCTCGGGGCACGTCTTGCTTGGGCCTCTCTCCTGGAGGCGCTCAGTCAGACCGAGTAGTGACATGTGACAAGACGCTCCTCGGGGCGCGTCTTGCTTGGGCCTCTCTCCTGGAGGCGCTCAGTCAGACCCAGTGTTGACATGTGGCAAGAAGCTCCTCGGGGCGCGTCTTGCTTGGGCTTCTCTCATGGAGGCACTCAGTCAGACCCAGTGTTGACATGTGGCAAGACGCTCCTCGGGGCACGTCTTGCTTGGGCTTCTCTCATGAAGGCCCTCAGTCAGACCCAGTGTTGACATGTGTCAAGACGCTCCTCGGGGCGTGTCTTGCTTGGGCCTCTCTCCTGGAGGCGCTCAGTCAGACCCAGTGTTGACATGTGGCAAGATGCTCCTCGGGGCGCTTCTTGCTTGGGCTTCTCTCCTGGAGGCCCTCAGTCAGACCCATTGTTGACATGTGGCAAGACGCTCCTCGGGGCACGTCTTGCTTGGGCCTCTCTCCTGGAGGTGCTCAGTCAGACCGAGTAGTGACATGTGACAAGACGCTCCTCGGGGCGCGTCTTGCTTGGGCCTCTCTCCTGGAGGCGCTCATTCAGACCCAGTGGTGACATGTGGCAAGACACTCCTTGGGGCGCAAATTGCTTGGGCCTCTCTCCTGAATGCCCTCAGTCAAACCCAGTGTTGACATGTGGCAAGACTCTCCTCGGGGCGCGTCTTGCTTGGGCTTCTCTCATGGAGACCCTCAGTCCGACCCAGTGTTGCCATGTGTCAAGACGCTCCTCGGGGCACGTCTTGCTTGGGCCTCTCTCCTGGAGGCGCTCAGTCAGACCCAGAGGAGACATGTGTCAAGACGCTCCTCGGGGCGCGTCTTGCTTGGGCCTCTCTCCTGGAGGCGCTCAGTCAGACCGAGTGCTGACATGTGGCAAGAAGCTCCTCGGGGCGCGTCTTGCTTGGGCTTCTCTCCTGGAGGCCCTCAGTCAGACCCATTGTTGACATGTGGCAAGACGCTCCTCGGGGCGCGTCTTGCTTGGGCCTCTCTCCAGAAGGCCCTCAATCAGACCCAGTGTTGACACGTGGCAAAACGCTCCTCGGGGCGCTTCTTGCTTGGGCCTCTCTGCTGGAGGCGCTCAGTCAGACCCAGTGGTGACATGTGGCAAGACGCTCCCCGGGGCGTGTCTTGCTTGGGCCTCTCTCCTGGAGGCGCTCAGTCAGACCCAGTGTTGACATGTGGCAAGACGCTCCTCGGGGCGCTTCTTGCTTGGGCTTCTCTCCTGGAGGCCCTCTGTCAGACCCATTGTTGACATGTGGCAAGACGCTCCTCGGGGCACGTCTTGCTTGGGCCTCTCTCCTGGAGGCACTCAGTCAGACCGAGTAGTGACATGTGACAAGATGCTCCTCGGGGCGCGTCTTGCTTGGGCCTCTCTCCTGGAGGCGCTCAGTCAGACCCAGTGTTGACATGTGGCAAGATGCTCCTCGGGGCGCGTCTTGCTTGAGCCTCTCTCCTGGAGGCGCTCAGTCAGACCCAGTGTTCACATGTGGCAAGACGCTCCTCGGGGCACGTCTTGCTTGGGCCTCTCTCCTGGAGGCGCTCAGTCAGACCGAGATCTGACATGTGGCAAGACGCTCCTCGGGGCGCGTCTTGCTTGGGCCTCTCTCCTGGAGGCCCTCTGTCAAACCCAGTGTTGACATGTGGCAAGATGCTCCTCGGGGCGCATCTTGCTTGGGCCTCTCTCATGGATGCCCTCTGACACACCCAGTGTTGATATGTGTCAAGACGCTCCTCGGGGCGCATCTTGCTTTGGCCTCTCTCCTGTAGGCGCTCAGTCAGACCGAGTGCTGACATGTGGCAAGAAGCTCCTCGGGGCGCGTCTTCCTTGGGCTTCTCTCCTGGAGGCCCTCAGTCAGACCCATTGTTGACATGTGGCAAGACGCTCCTCGGGGCGCATATTGCTTGGGCCTCTCTCCTGGATGCCCTCTGTCAGACCCAGTGTTGACATGTGGCAAGACTCTTCTCGGGGCGCGTCTTGCTTGGGCTTCTCACATGGAGGCCCTCAGTCAGACCCAGTGTTGGCATGTGTCAAGACGCTCCCCGGGGCGTGTCTTGCTTGGGCCTCTCTCCTGGAGGCGCTCAGTCAGACCCAGTGTTGACATGTGGCAAGACGCTCCTCGGGGCGCTTCTTGCTTGGGCTTCTCTCCTGGAGGCCCTCAGTCAGACCCATTGTTGACATGTGACAAGACGCTCCTCGGGGCACGTCTTGCTTGGACCTCTCTCCTGGAGGCGCTCAGTCAGACCCAGTGTTGACATGTGTCAAGACGCTCCTCGGGCGTTTCTTGCTTGGGCCTCTCTCCTGGAGGCGCTCAGTCAGACCCAGAGGTGACATGTGGCAAGACGCTCCTCAGGCCTCTCTCCTGGAGGCGCTCAGTCAGACCCAGTGTTGACATGTGGCAAGACGCTCCTCGGGGCAAGTCTTGCTTGGGCCTCTCTCCTGGAGGCGCTCAGTCAGACCGAGTAGTGACATGTGGCAAGACGCTCCTCGGGGCGCTTCTTGCTGGGGCTTCTCTCATGGAGGCACTCAGTCAGACCCAGTGTTGACATGTGGCAAGACGCTCCTCGGGGCGCATGTTGCTTGGACCTCTCTCCTGGAGGCGCTCAGTCTGACCGAGTAGTGACATGTGGCAAGACGCTCCTCGGGGCACGTCTTGCTTGGGCCTCTCTCCTGGAGGCGCTCAGTCAGACCGAGTAGTGACATGTGACAAGACGCTCCTCGGGGCGCGTCTTGCTGGGGCTTCTCTCATGGAGGCACTCAGTCAGACCCAGTGTTGACATGTGGCAAGATGCTCCTCGGGGCGCTTCTTACTTGGACCTCTCTCCTGGAGGTGCTCAGTCAGACCCAGTGTTGACATGTGTCAAGACGCTCCTCGGGCGATTCTTGCTTGGGCCTCTCTCCTGGAGGCGCTCAGTCAGACCCAGAGGTGACATGTGTCAAGACGCTCCTCGGGCCTCTCTCCTGGAGGCGCTCAGTCAGACCCAGTGTTGACATGTGGCAAGACGCTCCTCGGGGCGCGTCTTGCTTGGGCCTCTCTCCTGGAGGTGCTTAGTCAGACCCAGTGTTGACATGTGGCAAGACGCTCCTCGGGGCGCGTCTTGCTGGGGCTTCTCTCATGGAGGCACTCAGTCAGACCCAGTGTTGACATGTGGAAAGAGGCTCCTCGGGGCACGTCTTGCTTGGGCCTCTCTCCTGGAGGCGCTCAGTCAGATCCAGAGGAGAAATGTGTCAAGACGCTCCTCGGGGCACGTCTTGCTTGGGCGTCTCTCCTGGAGGCGCTCAGTCAGACCCAGTGTTGACATGTGGCAAGACGCTCCTCGGGGCGCGTCTTGCTTGGGCCTCTCTCCTGGAGGCGCTCAGTCAGACCAAGTGCTGACATGTGGCAAGACTCTCCTCGGGGCGCGTCTTGCTTGGGCCTCTCTCCTGGAGGCCCTCAGTCAGACCCAGTGTTGACATGTGGCAAGACGCTCCTCGGGGCGCGTCTTGCTTGGGCCTCTCTCCTGGAGTCGCTCAGTCAGACCGAGTGCTGACATGTGGCAAGACACTCCTCGGGGCGCGTCTTGCTTGGGCTTCTCTCCTGGAGGCCCTCAGTCAGACCCATTGTTGACATGTGGCAAGACGCTCCTCGGGGCGCGTCTTATTTGGGCCTCTCTCCTGGAGGCCCTCAGTCAGACCCAGTGTTGACATGTGGCAAGAAGTTCCTCGGGGCGCGTCTTGCTTGGGCCTCTCTCCTGGAGGCGCTCAGTCAGACCCAGTGTTGACACGTGGCAAGACGCTCCTCGGGGCGCTTCTTGCTTGGGCTTCTCTCCTGGAGGCCCTCAGTCAAACCCATTGTTTACATGTGGCAAGACGCTCCTCGGGGCACGTCTTGCTTGGGCCTCTCTCCTGGAGGCGCTCAGTCAGACCGAGTAGTGACATGTGACAAGACGCTCCTCGGGGCGCGTCTTGCTTGGGCCTCTCTCCTGGAGGCGCTCAGTCAGACCCAGTGTTGACATGTGGCAAGAAGCTCCTCGGGGCGCGTCTTGCTTGGGCTTCTCTCATGGAGGCACTCAGTCAGACCCAGTGTTGACATGTGGCAAGACGCTCCTCGGGGCACGTCTTGCTTGGGCTTCTCTCATGAAGGCCCTCAGTCAGACCCAGTGTTGACATGTGTCAAGACGCTCCTCGGGGCGTGTCTTGCTTGGGCCTCTCTCCTGGAGGCGCTCAGTCAGACCCAGTGTTGACATGTGGCAAGATGCTCCTCGGGGCGCTTCTTGCTTGGGCTTCTCTCCTGGAGGCCCTCAGTCAGACCCATTGTTGACATGTGGCAAGACGCTCCTCGGGGCACGTCTTGCTTGGGCCTCTCTCCTGGAGGTGCTCAGTCAGACCGAGTAGTGACATGTGACAAGACGCTCCTCGGGGCGCGTCTTGCTTGGGCCTCTCTCCTGGAGGCGCTCATTCAGACCCAGTGGTGACATGTGGCAAGACACTCCTTGGGGCGCAAATTGCTTGGGCCTCTCTCCTGAATGCCCTCAGTCAAACCCAGTGTTGACATGTGGCAAGACTCTCCTCGGGGCGCGTCTTGCTTGGGCTTCTCTCATGGAGACCCTCAGTCCGACCCAGTGTTGCCATGTGTCAAGACGCTCCTCGGGGCACGTCTTGCTTGGGCCTCTCTCCTGGAGGCGCTCAGTCAGACCCAGAGGAGACATGTGTCAAGACGCTCCTCGGGGCGCGTCTTGCTTGGGCCTCTCTCCTGGAGGCGCTCAGTCAGACCGAGTGCTGACATGTGGCAAGACGCTCCTCCGGGCGCGTCTTGCTTGGGCCTCTCTCCTGGAGGCGCTCAGTCAGACCGAGTGCTGACATAAGGCAAGACGCTCCTCGGGGCGCGTCTTGCTGGGGCCTCTCTCCTGGAGGTGCTCAATCAGACCCAGTGGTGACACGTGGCAAGACGCTCCTCGGGGCGCGTCTTGCTTGGGCCTGTCTCCTGGAGGAGCTCAGTCAGACCCAGTGGTGACACGTGGCAAGACGCTCCTCATGCGCATCTTGCTTGGGCCTCTCTCCTGGAGGCGCTAAGTCAGACCCAGTGTTGACATGTGGCAAGACGCTCCTCGGGGCGCTTCTTGCTTGGGCTTCTCTCCTGGAGGCCCTCAGTCAAACCCATTGTTTACATGTGGCAAGACGCTCCTCGGGGCACGTCTTGCTTGGGCCTCTCTCCTGGAGGCGCTCAGTCAGACCGAGTAGTGACATGTGACAAGACGCTCCTCGGGGCGCGTCTTGCTTGGGCCTCTCTCCTGGAGGCGCTCAGTCAGACCGAGTGCTGACATGTGGCAAGAAGCTCCTCGGGGCGCGTCTTGCTTGGGCCTCTCTCCAGAAGGCCCTCAATCAGACCCAGTGTTGACACGTGGCAAAACGCTCCTCGGGGCGCTTCTTGCTTGGGCCTCTCTGCTGGAGGCGCTCAGTCAGACCCAGTGGTGACATGTGGCAAGACGCTCCCCGGGGCGTGTCTTGCTTGGGCCTCTCTCCTGGAGGCGCTCAGTCAGACCCAGTGTTGACATGTGGCAAGACGCTCCTCGGGGCGCTTCTTGCTTGGGCTTCTCTCCTGGAGGCCCTCTGTCAGACCCATTGTTGACATGTGGCAAGACGCTCCTCGGGGCACGTCTT
Organism: Nothobranchius furzeri; assembly: GCF_043380555.1. Taxonomy (NCBI): domain Eukaryota; kingdom Metazoa; phylum Chordata; class Actinopteri; order Cyprinodontiformes; family Nothobranchiidae; genus Nothobranchius; species Nothobranchius furzeri. Next base: position 16,117,887 of record NC_091757.1, on the reverse strand, counting down.
GCTTGGGCCTCTCTCCTGGAGGCACTCAGTCAGACCGAGTAGTGACATGTGACAAGATGCTCCTCGGGGCGCGTCTTGCTTGGGCCTCTCTCCTGGAGGCGCTCAGTCAGACCCAGTGTTGACATGTGGCAAGATGCTCCTCGGGGCGCGTCTTGCTTGAGCCTCTCTCCTGGAGGCGCTCAGTCAGACCCAGTGTTCACATGTGGCAAGACGCTCCTCGGGGCACGTCTTGCTTGGGCCTCTCTCCTGGAGGCGCTCAGTCAGACCGAGATCTGACATGTGGCAAGACGCTCCTCGGGGCGCGTCTTGCTTGGGCCTCTCTCCTGGAGGCCCTCTGTCAAACCCAGTGTTGACATGTGGCAAGATGCTCCTCGGGGCGCATCTTGCTTGGGCCTCTCTCATGGATGCCCTCTGACAGACCCAGTGTTGATATGTGTCAAGACGCTCCTCGGGGCGCATCTTGCTTTGGCCTCTCTCCTGTAGGCGCTCAGTCAGACCGAGTGCTGACATGTGGCAAGAAGCTCCTCGGGGCGCGTCTTCCTTGGGCTTCTCTCCTGGAGGCCCTCAGTCAGACCCATTGTTGACATGTGGCAAGACGCTCCTCGGGGCGCGTATTGCTTGGGCCTCTCTCCTGGATGCCCTCTGTCAGACCCAGTGTTGACATGTGGCAAGACTCTTCTCGGGGCGCGTCTTGCTTGGGCTTCTCACATGGAGGCCCTCAGTCAGACCCAGTGTTGGCATGTGTCAAGACGCTCCCCGGGGCGTGTCTTGCTTGGGCCTCTCTCCTGGAGGCGCTCAGTCAGACCCAGTGTTGACATGTGGCAAGACGCTCCTCGGGGCGCTTCTTGCTTGGGCTTCTCTCCTGGAGGCCCTCAGTCAGACCCATTGTTGACATGTGACAAGACGCTCCTCGGGGCACGTCTTGCTTGGACCTCTCTCCTGGAGGCGCTCAGTCAGACCCAGTGTTGACATGTGTCAAGACGCTCCTCGGGCGTTTCTTGCTTGGGCCTCTCTCCTGGAGGCGCTCAGTCAGACCCAGAGGTGACATGTGGCAAGACGCTCCTCAGGCCTCTCTCCTGGAGGCGCTCAGTCAGACCCAGTGTTGACATGTGGCAAGACGCTCCTCGGGGCAAGTCTTGCTTGGGCCTCTCTCCTGGAGGCGCTCAGTCAGACCCAGAGGAGACATGTGTCAAGACGCTCCTCGGGGCGCGTCTTGCTTGGGCCTCTCTCCTGGAGGCACTCAGTCAGACTGAGTGCTGACATAAGGCAAGATGCTCCTCAGGGCGCGTCTTGCTGTGGCCTCTCTCCTGGAGGTGCTCAATCAGACCCAGTGGTGACACGTGGCAAGACGCTCCTCGGGGCGCGTCTTGCTTGGGCCTGTCTCCTGGAGGAGCTCAGTCAGACCCAGTGGTGACACGTGGCAAGACGCTCCTCGGGGCGCATCTTGCTTGGGCCTCTCTCTTGGAGGCGCTAAGTCAGACCCAGTGTTGACACGTGGCAAGACGCTCCTCGGGGCGCGTCTTGCTTGGGCCTCTCTCCTGGAGGCGCTCAGTCAGACCCAGTGTTGACATGTGGCAAGATACTCCTCGGGGCGCGTCTTGCTTGGGCCTCTCTCATGGAGGCCCTCTGTCAGACCCAGTGTTGACATGTGGCAAGACTCTCCTCGGGCCTCTCTCCTGGAGGCGCTCAGTCAGTCCCAGTGTTTACATGTGGCAAGACGCTCCTCGGGGCACGTCTTGCTTGGGCTTCTCTCATGGAGGCCCTCAGTCCGACCCAGTGTTGACATGTGTCAAGACGCTCCTCGGGGCACGTCTTGCTTGGGCCTCTCTCCTGGAGGCGCTCAGTCAGACCCAGAGGAGACATGTGTCAAGACGCTCCTCGGGGCGCTTCTTGCTTGGGCCTCTCTCCTGGAGGCGCTCAGTCAGACCGAGTGCTGACATGTGGCAAGACGCTCCTCCGGGCGCGTCTTGCTTGGGCCTCTCTCCTGGAGGCGCTCAGTCAGACCGAGTGCTGACATAAGGCAAGACGCTCCTCGGGGCGCGTCTTGCTGGGGCCTCTCTCCTGGAGGTGCTCAATCAGACCCAGTGGTGACACGTGGCAAGACGCTCCTCGGGGCGCGTCTTGCTTGGGCCTGTCTCCTGGAGGAGCTCAGTCAGACCCAGTGGTGACACGTGGCAAGACGCTCCTCGTGCGCATCTTGCTTGGGCCTCTTTCCTGGAGGCGCTAAGTTAGACCCAGTGTTGACATGTGGCAAGACGCTCCTCGGGGCGCGTCTTGCTTGGGCCTCTCTCCTGGGGGCGCTCAGTCAGACCCAGTGTTGACATGTGGCAAGACACTCCTCGGGGCGCGTCTTGCTTGGGCCTCTCTCATGGAGGCCCTCTGTCAGACCCAGTGTTGAGATGTGGCAAGATGCTCCTCGGGGCGCATCTTGCTTGGGCCTCTCTCATGGAGGCCCTCTGACAGACCCAGTGTTGACATGTGTCAAGACGCTCCTCGGGGCGCATCTTGCTTTGGCCTCTCTCCTGGAGGCGCTCAGTCAGACCGAGTGCTGACATGTGGCAAGAAGCTCCTCGGGGCGCGTCTTCCTTGGGCTTCTCTCCTGGAGGCCCTCAGTCAGACCCAGTGTTGACATGTGTCAAGACGCTCCTCGGGGCGTCTTGCTTGGGCCTCTCTCCTGGAGGCGCTCAGTCAGACCCAGTGTTGACATGTGGCAAGACGCTCCTCGGGGCGCTTCTTGCTTGGGCTTCTCTCCTGGAGGCCCTCAGTCAGACCCATTGTTGACATGTGACAAGACGCTCCTCGGGGCACGTCTTGCTTGGACCTCTCTCCTGGAGGCGCTCAGTCAGACCCAGTGTTGACATGTGTCAAGACGCTCCTCGGGCGTTTCTTGCTTGGGCCTCTCTCCTGGAGGCGCTCAGTCAGACCCAGAGGTGACATGTGGCAAGACGCTCCTCGGGCCTCTCTCCTGGAGGCGCTCAGTCAGACCGAGTGCTGACATGTGGCAAGACGCTCCTCCGGGCGCGTCTTGCTTGGGCCTCTCTCCTGGAGGCGCTCAGTCAGACCGAGTGCTGACATAAGGCAAGACGCTCCTCGGGGCGCGTCTTGCTGGGGCCTCTCTCCTGGAGGTGCTCAATCAGACCCAGTGGTGACACGTGGCAAGACGCTCCTCGGGGCGCGTCTTGCTTGGGCCTGTCTCCTGGAGGAGCTCAGTCAGACCCAGTGGTGACACGTGGCAAGACGCTCCTCGTGCGCATCTTGCTTGGGCCTATTTCCTGGAGGCGCTAAGTTAGACCCAGTGTTGACATGTGGCAAGACGCTCCTCGGGGCGCGTCTTGCTTGGGCCTCTCTCCTGGGGGCGCTCAGTCAGACCCAGTGTTGACATGTGGCAAGACACTCCTCGGGGCGCGTCTTGCTTGGGCCTCTCTCATGGAGGCCCTCTGTCAGACCTAGTGTTGAGATGTGGCAAGATGCTCCTCGGGGCGCATCTTACTCGGGCCTCTCTCATGGAGGCCCTCTGACAGACCCAGTGTTGACATGTGTCAAGACGCTCCTCGGGGCGCATCTTGCTTTGGCCTCTCTCCTGGAGGCGCTCAGTCAGACCGAGTGCTGACATGTGGCAAGAAGCTCCTCGGGGCGCGTCTTCCTTGGGCTTCTCTCCTGGAGGCCCTCAGTCAGACCCATTGGTAACATGTGGCAAGACGCTCCTCCGGGCGCCTCTTGCTTGGGCCTCTCTCCTGGAGGCGCTCAGTCAGACCGAGTGCTGACATAAGGCAAGACGCTCCTCGGGGCGCGTCTTGCTGGGGCCTCTCTCCTGGAGGTGCTCAATCAGACCCAGTGGTGACACGTGGCAAGACGCTCCTCGGGGCGCGTCTTGCTTGGGCCTGTCTCCTGGAGGAGCTCAGTCAGACCCAGTGGTGACACGTGGCAAGACGCTCCTCGTGCGCATCTTGCTTGGGCCTCTCTCCTGGAGGCGCTAAGTTAGACCCAGTGTTGACATGTTGCAAGACGCTCCTCGGGGCGCGTCTTGCTTGGGCCTCTCTCCTGGGGGCGCTCAGTCAGACCCAGTGTTGACATGTGGCAAGACACTCCTCGGGGCGCGTCTTGCTTGGGCCTCTCTCATGGAGGCCCTCTGTCAGACCCAGTGTTGACATGTGTCAAGACGCTCCTCGGGGCGCGTCTTGCTTTGGCCTCTCCTGGAGGCGCTCAGTCAGACCGAGTGCTGACATGTGGCAAGAAGCTCCTCGGGGCGCGTCTTGCTTGGGCTTCTCTCCTGGAGGCCCTCAGTCAGACCCATTGTTGACATGTGGCAAGATCCTCCTCGGGGCGCGTCTTGCTTGGGCCTCTCTCCAGAAGGCCCTCAATCAGACCCTGTGTTGACACGTGGCAAGACGCTCCTTGGGGCGCTTCTTGCTTGGGCCTCTCTGCTGGAGGCGCTCAGTCAGACCCAGTGGTGACATGTGGCAAGACGCTCCTCGGGGCGCGTATTGCTTATGCCTCTCTCCTGGATGCCCTCTGTCAGACCCAGTGTTGACATGTGGCAAGACTCTCCTCGGGGCGCGTATGCTTGGGCTTCTCTCATGGAGGCCCTCAGTCAGACCCAGTGTTGACATGTGTCAAGACGCTCCCCGGGGCGTGTCTTGCTTGGGCCTCTCTCCTGGAGGCGCTCAGTCAGACCCAGTGTTGACATGTGTCAAGACGCTCCTCGGGGCGCTTCTTGCTTGGGCTTCTCTCCTGGAGGCCCTCAGTCAGACCCATTGTTGACATGTGGCAAGACGCTCCTCGGGGCACGTCTTGCTTGGGCCTCTCTCCTGGAGGCACTCAGTCAGACCGAGTAGTGACATGTGACAAGATGCTCCTCGGGGCGCGTCTTGCTTGGGCCTCTCTCCTGGAGGCGCTCAGTCAGACCCAGTGTTGACATGTGGCAAGATGCTCCTCGGGGCGCGTCTTGCTTGAGCCTCTCTCCTGGAGGCGCTCAGTCAGACCCAGTGTTCACATGTGGCAAGACGCTCCTCGGGGCACGTCTTGCTTGGGCCTCTCTCCTGGAGGCGCTCAGTCAGACCGAGATCTGACATGTGGCAAGACGCTCCTCGGGGCGCGTCTTGCTTGGGCCTCTCTCCTGGAGGCCCTCTGTCAATCCCAGTGTTGACATGTGGCAAGATGCTCCTCGGGGCGCATCTTGCTTGGGCCTCTCTCATGGAGGCCCTCTGACAGACCCAGTGTTGACATGTGTCAAGACGCTCCTCGGGGCGCATCTTGCTTTGGCCTCTCTCCTGGAGGCGCTCAGTCAGACCGAGTGCTGACATGTGGCAAGAAGCTCCTCGGGGCGCGTCTTCCTTGGGCTTCTCTCCTGGAGGCCCTCAGTCAGACCCATTGTTGACATGTGGCAAGACGCTCCTCGGGGCGCGTATTGCTTGGGCCTCTCTCCTGGATGCCCTCTGTCAGACCCAGTGTTGACATGTGGCAAGACTCTCCTCGGGGCGCGTCTTGCTTGGGCTTCTCACATGGAGGCCCTCAGTCAGACCCAGTGTTGACATGTGTCAAGACGCTCCTCGGGGCGTGTCTTGCTTGGGCCTCTCTCCTGGAGGCGCTCAGTCAGACCCAGTGTTGACATGTGGCAAGACGCTCCTCGGGGCGCTTCTTGCTTGGGCTTCTCTCCTGGAGGCCCTCAGTCAGACCCATTGTTGACATGTGACAAGACGCTCCTCGGGGCACGTCTTGCTTGGACCTCTCTCCTGGAGGCGCTCAGTCAGACCCAGTGTTGACATGTGTCAAGACGCTCCTCGGGCGTTTCTTGCTTGGGCCTCTCTCCTGGAGGCGCTCAGTAAGACCCAGAGGTGACATGTGGCAAGACGCTCCTCGGGCCTCTCTCCTGGAGGCGCTCAGTCAGACCCAGTGTTGACATGTGGCAAGACGCTCCTCGGGGCACGTCTTGCTTGGGCCTCTCTCCTGGAGGCGCTCAGTCAGACCCAGAGGAGACATGTGTCAAGACGCTCCTCGGGGCGCGTCTTGCCTGGGCCTCTCTCCTGGAGGCGCTCAGTCAGACTGAGTGCTGACATAAGGCAAGATGCTCCTCAGGGCGCGTCTTGCTGGGGCCTCTCTCCTGGAGGTGCTCAATCAGACCCAGTGGTGACACGTGGCAAGACGCTCCTCGGGGCGCGTCTTGCTTGGGCCTCTCTCCTGGAGGAGCTCAGTCAGACCCAGTGGTGACACGTGGCAAGACGCTCCTCGGGGCGCATCTTGCTTGGGCCTCTCTCCTGGAGGCGCTAAGTCAGACCCAGTGTTGACACGTGGCAAGACGCTCCTCGGGGCGCGTCTTGCTTGGGCCTCTCTCCTGGAGGCGCTCAGTCAGACCCAGTGTTGACATGTGGCAAGACACTCCTCGGGGCGCGTCTTGCTTGGGCCTCTCTCATGGAGGCCCTCTGTCAAACCCAGTGTTGACATGTGGCAAGACGCTCCTCGGGCCTCTCTCCTGGAGGCGCTCAGTCAGTCCCAGTGTTTACATGTGGCAAGACGCTCCTCGGGGCACGTCTTGCTTGGGCCTCTCTCCTAGAGGCGCTCAGTCAGACCCAGAGGAGACATGTATCAAAACGCTCCTCGGGGCGCGTCTTGCTTTGGCCTCTCTCCTGGAGGCGCTCAGTCAGACTGAGTGCTGACATAAGGCAAGATGCTCCTCAGGGCGCGTCTTGCTGGGGCCTCTCTCCTGGAGGTGCTCAATCAGACCCAGTGGTGACACGTGGCAAGACGCTCCTCGGGGCGCGTCTTGCTTGGGCCTCTCTCCTGGAGGCGCTCAGTCAGACCCAGAGGAGAAATGTGTCAAGACGCTCCTCGGGGCGCGTCTTGCTTGGGCCTCTCTCCTGGAGGCACTCAGTCAGACCCAGTGGTGACATGTGGAAAGACGCTCCTCGGGGCGCATCTTGCTTGGGCCTCTCTCCTGGAGGCGCTCAGTCAGACCCAGTGTTGACACGTGGCAAGACGCTCCTCGGGGCGCGTCTTGCTTGGGCCTCTCTCATGGAGGCGCTCAGTCAGACCGAGTGTTGGCATGTGGCAAGACATTCCTCGGGGCGCGTCTTGGTTGGGCCTCTCTCCTGGAGGCGCTCATTCAGACCCAGTGCTGACATGTGACAAGACGCTCCTCGGGGCGCGTATTGCTTGGGCTTCTCTCCTGAATGCCCTCTGTCAGACCGAGTAGTGACATGTGGCAAGAGGCTCCTCGGGGCGCATCTTGTTTGGACCTCCCTCCTGGAGGCCCTCAGTCAGACCGAGTAGTGACATTTGGCAAGACGCTCCTCGGGGCGCGTCTTGCTGGGGCCTCTCTCCTGGAGGTGCTCAATCAGACCCAGTGGTGACACGTGGCAAGACGCTCCTCTGGGCGCGTCTTGCTTGGGCCTCTCTCCTGGAGGAGCTTAGTCAGACCCAGTGGTGACAAGTGGCAAGACGCTCCTTGGGGCGCATCTTGCTTGGGCCTCTCTCCTGGAGGCGCTAAGTCAGACCCAGTGTTGACACGTGGCAAGACGCTCCTCGGGGCGCGTCTTGCTTGGGCCTCTCTCCTGGAGGCGCTCAGTCAGACACAGTGTTGACATGTGGCAAGACACTCCTCGGGGCGCGTCTTGCTTGGGCTTCTCTCATGGATGCCCTCAGTAAGACCCATTGTTGACATGTGGAAAGAAGCTCCTCGGGGCGCGTCTTGCTTTGGCTTCTCTCCTGGAGGCCCTCAGTCAGACCCATTGTTGACATGTGGCAAGACGCTCCTCGGGGCGCGTATTGCTTGGGCTTCTCTCCTGGATGCCCTCTGTCAGACCAAGTGTTGACATGTGGCAAGACTCTCCTCGGGGGGCGTCTTGCTTGGGCTTCTCTAATGGAGGCCCTCAGTCAGACCCAGTGTTGACATGTGTCAAGACGCTCCTCGGGGCGTGTCTTGCTTGGGCCTCTCTCCTGGAGGCGCTCAGTCAGACCCAGTGTTGACATGTGGCAAGACGCTCCTCGGGGCGCTTCTTGCTTGGGCTTCTCTCCTGGAGGCCCTCAGTCAGACCCATTGTTGACATGTGGCAAGACGCTCCTCGGGGCACGTCTTGCTTGGGCCTCTCTCCTGGAGGCGCTCAGTCAGACCGAGTAGTGACATGTGGCAAGACGCTCCTCGGGGCGCGTCTTGCTGGGGCTTCTCTCATGGAGGCACTCAGTCAGACCCAGTGTTGACATGTGGCAAGACGCTCCTCGGGGTGCGTGTTGCTTGGACCTCTCTCCTGGAGGCGCTCAGTCAGACCGAGTAGTGACATGTGGCAAGACGCTCCTCGGGGCACGTCTTGCTTGGGCCTCTCTCCTGGAGGCGCTCAGTCAGACCGAGTAGTGACATGTGACAAGACGCTCCTCGGGGCGCGTCTTGCTGGGGCTTCTCTCATGGAGGCACTCAGTCAGACCCAGTGTTGACATGTGGCAAGACGCTCCTCGGGGCGCTTCTTACTTGGACCTCTCTCCTGGAGGTGCTCAGTCAGACCCAGTGTTGACATGTGTCAAGACGCTCCTCGGGCGATTCTTGCTTGGGCCTCGCTCCTGGAGGCGCTCAGTCAGACCCAGTGTTGACATGTGACAAGACGCTCCTCGGGGCGCGTCTTGCTTGGGCCTCTCTCCTGGAGGCGCTCAGTCAGACCCAGAGGTGACATGTGTCAAGGAGCTCCTCGGGCCTCTCTCCTGGAGGCGCTCAGTCAGACCCAGTGTTGACATGTGGCAAGACGCTCCTCGGGGCGCGTCTTGCTTGGGCCTCTCTCCTGGAGGTGCTCAGTCAGACCCAGTGTTGACATGTGGCAAGACGCTCCTCGGGGCGCGTATTGCTGGGGCTTCTCTCATGGAGGCACTCAGTCAGACCCAGTGTTGACATGTGGTAAGACGCTCCTCGGGGCACGTCTTGCTTGGGCCTCTCTGCTGGAGGCGCTCAGTCAGACCCAGAGGAGAAATGTGTCAAGACGCTCCTCGGGGGGCGTCTTGCTTGGGCGTCTCTCCTGGAGGCGCTCAGTCAGACCCAGTGTTGACATGTGGCAAGACGCTCCTCGGAGCGCGTCTTGCTTGGGCCTCTCTCCTGGAGGCGCTCAGTCAGACCGAGTGCTGACATGTGGCAAGAATCTCCTCGGGGCGCGTCTTGCTTGGGCCTCTCTCCTGGAGGGGCTCAGTCAGACCCAGTGTTGACATGTGGCAAGACGCTCCTCGGGGCGCGTCTTGCTTGGGCCTCTCTCCTGGAGGTGCTCAGTCAGACCGAGTGCTGACATGTGGCAAGACACTCCTCGGGGCGCGTCTTGCTTGGGCTTCTCTCCTGGAGGCCCTCAGTCAGACCCATTGTTGACATGTGGCAAGACGCTCCTCGGGGCGCGTCTTATTTGGGCCTATCTCCTGGAGGCCCTCAGTCAGACCCAGTGTTGACATGTGGCAAGACGCTCCTCGGGGCACGTCTTGCTTGGGCCTCTCTCCTGGAGGCGCTCAGTCAGACCCAGAGGAGAAATGTGTCAAGACGCTCCTCGGGGCGCGTCTTGCTGGGGCTTCTCTCATGGAGGCACTCAGTCAGACCCAGTACTGACATGTGGAAAGACGCTCCTCGGGGCACGTCTTGCTTGGGCCTCTCTCCTGGAGGCCCTCAGTCAGACCCAGTGTTGACATGTGGCAAGACGCTCCTCGGGGCGCGTCTTGCTTGGGCCTCTCTCCTGGAGGCGCTCAGTCGGACCGGGTGCTGACATGTGGCAAGACGCTCCTCGGGGCGCTTCTTGCTTGGGCCTCTCTCCTGGATGCGCTCAGTCAGACCCAGTGGTGACATGTGGCAAGACGCTCCTCGGGGCGCGTATTGCTTGGGCCTCTCTCCTGGATGCCCTCTGTCAGACCCAGTGTTGACATGTGTCAAGACGCTCCTCGGGGTGTGTCTTGCTTGGGCCTCTCTCCTGGAGGCGCTCAGTCAGACCCAGTGTAGAAATGTGGCAAGACGCTCCTCGGGGCGCTTCGTGCTTGGGCTTCTCTCCTGGAGGCCCTCAGTCAGACCCATTGTTGACATGTGGCAAGACGCTCCTCGGGGCACGTCTTGCTTGGGCCTCTCTCCTGGAGGCGCTCAGTCAGACCGAGTAGTGACATGTGACAAGACGCTCCTCGGGGCGCGTCTTGCTTGGGCCTCTCTCCTGGAGGCGCTCAGTCAGACCCAGTGTTGACATGTGGCAAGAAGCTCCTCGGGGCGAGTCTTGCTGGGGCTTCTCTCATGGAGGCACTCAGTCAGACCCAGTGTTGACATGTGGCAAGACGCTCCTCGGGGCACGTCTTGCTTGGGCTTCTCTCATGGAGGCCCTCAGTCAGACCCAGTGTTGACATGTGTCAAGACGCTCCTCGGGGCGTGTCTTGCTTGGGCCTCTCTCCTGGAGGCGCTCAGTCAGACCCAGTGTTGACATGTGGCAATATGCTCCTCTGGGCGCTTCTTGCTTGGGCTTCTCTCCTGGAGGCCCTCAGTCAGACCCATTGTTGACATGTGGCAAGACGCTTCTCGGGGCACGTCTTGCTTGGGCCTCTCTCCTGGAGGCGCTCAGTCAGACCGAGTAGTGACATGTGGCAAAACTCTCCTCGGGGCGCGTCTTGATTGGGCTTCTCTCATGGAGGAACTCAGTCCGACCCAGTGTTGACATGTGTCAATACGCTAATCGGGGCACGTCTTGCTTGGGCCTCTCTCCTGGAGGCGCTCAGTCAGACCCAGAGGAGACATGTGTCAAGACGCTCCTCTGGGCGCGTCTTGCTTGGGCTTCTCTCCTGGAGGCCCTCAGTCAGACCCATTGTTGACATGTGGCAAGACGCTCCTCGGGGCACGTCTTGCTTGGGCCTCTCTCCTGGAGGCGCTCAGTCAGACCGAGTAGTGACATGTGGCAAGACGCTCCTCGGGGCGCGTCTTGCTTGGACCTCCCTCCTGGAGGCGCTCAGTCAGACCGAGTAGTGACATTTGGCAAGACGCTCCTCGGGGCGCGTCTTGCTTGGACCTCTCTCCTGGAGGCGCTCAGTTAGACCGAGTAGTGACATGTGGCAAGACGCTCCTCGGGGCGCGTCTTGCTTGGGCCTCTCTCCTGGAGGCGCTCAGTCAGACCGAGTGCTGACATAAGGCAAGACGCTCCTCGGGGCGCGTCTTGCTGGGGCCTCTCTCCTGGAGGAGCTCAGTCAGACCCAGTGGTGACACGTGGCAAGACGCTCCTCGGGGCGCGTCTTGCTTTGGCTTCTCTCCTGGAGGCCCTCAGTCAGACCCATAGTTGACATGTGGCAAGACGCTCCTCGGGGCGCGTATTGCTTGGACCTCTCTCCTGGATGCCCTCTGTCAAACCCAGTGTTGACATGTGGCAAGACTCTCCTCGGGGCGCGTCTTGCTTGGGCTTCTCTCATGGAGGCCCTCAGTCAGACCCAGTGTTGACATGTGTCAAGACGCTCCTCGGGGCGTGTCTTGCTTGGGCCTCTCTCCTGGAGGCGCTCAGTCAGACCCAGTGTTGACATGTGGCAAGACGCTCCTCGGGGCGCTTCTTGCTTGGGCTTCTCTCCTGGAGGCCCTCAGTCAGACCCATTGTTGACATGTGGCAAGATGCTCCTCGGGGCCTGCTTGCTTGGGCCTCTCTCCTGGAGGCGCTCAGTCAGACCGAGTAGTGACATGTGGCAAGACGCTCCTCGGGGCGCGTCTTGCTGGGGCTTCTCTCATGGAGGCACTCAGTCAGACCCAGTGTTGACATGTGGCAAGATGCTCCTCGGGGTGCGTGTTGCTTGGACCTCTCTCCTGGAGGCGCTCAGTTAGACCGAGTAGTGACATGTGGCAAGACGCTCCTCGGGGCGCGTCTTGCTTGGGCCTCTCTCCTGGAGGCGCTCAGTCAGACCGAGTGCTGACATAAGGCAAGACGCTCCTCGGGGCGCGTCTTGCTGGGGCCTCTCTCCTGGAGGAGCTCAGTCAGACCCAGTGGTGACACGTGGCAAGACGCTCCTCGGGGCGCGTCTTGCTTTGGCTTCTCTCCTGGAGGCCCTCAGTCAGACCCATAGTTGACATGTGGCAAGACGCTCCTCGGGGCGCGTATTGCTTGGACCTCTCTCCTGGATGCCCTCTGTCAAACCCAGTGTTGACATGTGGCAAGACTCTCCTCGGGGCGCGTCTTGCTTGGGCTTCTCTCATGGAGGCCCTCAGTCAGACCCAGTGTTGACATGTGTCAAGACGCTCCTCGGGGCGTGTCTTGCTTGGGCCTCTCTCCTGGAGGCGCTCAGTCAGACCCAGTGTTGACATGTGGCAAGACGCTCCTCGGGGCGCTTCTTGCTTGGGCTTCTCTCCTGGAGGCCCTCAGTCAGACCCATTGTTGACATGTGGCAAGATGCTCCTCGGGGCCTGCTTGCTTGGGCCTCTCTCCTGGAGGCGCTCAGTCAGACCGAGTAGTGACATGTGGCAAGACGCTCCTCGGGGCGCGTCTTGCTGGGGCTTCTCTCATGGAGGCACTCAGTCAGACCCAGTGTTGACATGTGGCAAGATGCTCCTCGGGGTGCGTGTTGCTTGGACCTCTCTCCTGGAGGCGCTCAGTCAGACCGAGTAGTGACATGTGGCAAGACGCTCCTCGGGGCGCGTCTTGCTTGGGCTTCTCTCCTGGAGGCCCTCAGTCAGACCCATTGTTGACATGTGGCAAGAAGCTCCTCGGGGCGCTTCTTGCTTGGGCCTCTCTCCTGGAGGCGCTCAGTCAGACCGAGTGCTGACATGTGGCAAGACGCTCCTCGGGGCGCGTCTTGCTGGGGCCTCTCTCCTGGAGGTGCTCAGTCAAACCCAGTGTTGACATGTGTCAAGACGCTCCTCGGGCGTTTCTTGCTTGCGCCTTTCTCCTGGAGGCGCTCAGTCAGACCCAGAGGTGACATGTGGCAAGACGCTCCTCGGGCCTCTCTCCTGGAGGCGCTCAGTCAGACCCAGTGTTGACATGTGGCAAGACGCTCCTCGGGGCGCGTCTTGCTTGGGCCTCTCTCCTGGAGGTGCTCAGTCAGACCCAGTGTTGACATGTGGCAAGACGCTCCTCGGGGCGCGTCTTGCTGGGGCTTCTCTCATGGAGGCACTCAGTCAGACCCAGTGTTGACATGTGGCAAGATGCTCGTCGGCGCACGTCTTGCTTGGGCCTCTCTCCTGGAGGCGCTCAGTCAGACCCAGAGGAGACGAGTGTCAAGACCCTCCTCGGGGCGCGTCTTGCTTGGGCCTCTCTCCTGGAGGCGCTCAGTCAGACCGAGTGCTGACATGTTCAAGGACGCACATCCGGGCGCGGCTTGCTTGGGCCTCTCTCCTGGAGGCGCTCAGTCAGACCCAGTGTTGACATGTGGCAAGACGCTCCTCGGGGCGCGTCTTGCTTGGGCCTCTCTCCTGGAGGCGCTCAGTCAGACCGAGTGCTGACATGTGGCAAGACGCTCCTCGGGGCGCATCTTGCTTGGGCTTCTCTCCTGGAGGCCCTCAGTCAGACCCAGTGTTGACATGTGGCAAGACGCTCCTCGGGGCGCATCTTATTTGGGCCTCTCTCCTGGAGGCCCTCAGTCAGGCCCAGTGTTGACATGTGGCAAGACGCTCCTCGGGGCGCGTCTTGCTTAGGCTTCTCTCCTGGAGGCCCTCAGTCGGACCCATTGTTGCCATGTGGCAAGACGCTCCTCGGGGCACGTCTTGCTTGGGCCTCTCTCCTGGAGGCGCTCAGTCAGACCGAGTAGTGACATGTGGCAAGACGCTCCTCGGGGCGCGTCTTGCTTGGGCCTCTCTCCAGAAGGCCCTCAATCAGACCCAGTGTTGACATGTTGCAAGACGCTCCTCCGGGCGCGTCTTAATTGGGCCTCTCTCCTGGAGGCGCTCAGTCAGACCCAGTGTTGACATGTGGCAAGACGCTCCTCGGGGCACGTCTTGCTTGGGCCTCTCTCCTGGAGGTGCTCAGTCAGACCGAGTGCTGACATGTGGCAAGACACTCCTCGGGGCGCGTCTTGCTTGGGCTTCTCTCCTGGAGGCCCTCAGTCAGACCCATTGTTGACATGTGGCAAGACGCTCCTCGGGGCGCGTCTTATTTGGGCCTCTCTCCTGGAGGCCCTCAGTCAGACCCAGTGTTGACATGTGGCAAGACTCTCCTCGGGGCACGTCTTGCTTGGGCCTCTCTCCTGGAGGCGCTCAGTCAGACCCAGAGGAGAAATGTGTCAAGACGCTCCTCGGGGCGCGTCTTGCTGGGGCTTCTCTCATGGAGGCACTCAGTCAGACCCAGTGTTGACATGTGGAAAGACGCTCCTCGGGGCACGTCTTGCTTGGGCCTCTCTCCTGGAGGCCCTCAGTCAGACCCAGTGTTGACATGTGGCAAGACGCTCCTCGGGGCGCGTCTTGCTTGGGCCTCTCTCCTGGAGGCGCTCAGTCAGACCGGGTGCTGACATGTGGCAAGACGCTCCTCGGGGCGCTTCTTGCTTGGGCCTCTCTCCTGGATGCGCTCAGTCAGACCCAGTGGTGACATGTGGCAAGACGCTCCTCGGGGCGCGTATTGCTTGGGCCTCTCTCCTGGATGCCCTCTGTCAGACCCAGTGTTGACATGTGTCAAGACGCTCCTCGGGGCGTGTCTTGCTTGGGCCTCTCTCCTGGAGGCGCTCAGTCAGACCCAGTGTAGAAATGTGGCAAGACGCTCCTCGGGGCGCTTCGTGCTTGGGCTTCTCTCCTGGAGGCCCTCAGTCAGACCCATTGTTGACATGTGGCAAGACGCTCCTCGGGGCACGTCTTGCTTGGGCCTCTCTCCTGGAGGCGCTCAGTCAGACCGAGTAGTGACATGTGACAAGACGCTCCCCGGGGCGCGTCTTGCTTGGGCCTCTCTCCTGGAGGCGCTCAGTCAGACCCAGTGTTGACATGTGGCAAGAAGCTCCTCGGGGCGAGTCTTGCTGGGGCTTCTCTCATGGAGGCACTCAGTCAGACCCAGTGTTGACATGTGGCAAGACGCTCCTCGGGGCACGTCTTGCTTGGGCTTCTCTCATGGAGGCCCTCAGTCAGACCCAGTGTTGACATGTGTCAAGACGCTCCTCGGGGCGTGTCTTGCTTGGGCCTCTCTCCTGGAAGCGCTCAGTCAGACCCAGTGTTGACATGTGGCAAGATGCTCATGGGGGCGCTTCTTGCTTGGGCTTCTCTCCTGGAGGCCCTCAGTCAGACCCATTGTTGACATGTGGCAAGACGCTCCTCGGGGCACGTCTTGCTTGGGCCTCTCTCCTGGAGGCGCTCAGTCAGACCGAGTAGTGACATGTGACAAGACGCTCCTCGGGGCGCGTCTTGCTTGGTTCTCTCTCCTGGAGGCGCTCATTCAGACCCAGTGGTGACATGTGGCAAGACGCTGCTCGGGGCGCGTATTGCTTGGGCCTCTCTCCTGAATGCCCTCAGTCAAACCCAGTGTTGACATGTGGCAAGACTCTCCTCGGGGCGCGTCTTGCTTGGGCTTCTCTCATGGAGGCCCTCAGTCCGACCCAGTGTTGACATGTGTCAAGACGCTAATCGGGGCACGTCTTGCTTGGGCCTCTCTCCTGGAGGCGCTCAGTCAGACCCAGAGGAGACATGTGTCAAGACGCTCCTCTGGGCGCGTCTTGCTTGGGCTTCTCTCCTGGAGGCCCTCAGTCAGACCCATTGTTGACATGTGGCAAGACGCTCCTCGGGGCACGTCTTGCTTGGGCCTCTCTCCTGGAGGCGCTCAGTCAGACCGAGTAGTGACATGTGGCAAGACGCTCCTCGGGGCGCGTCTTGCTTGGACCTCTCTCCTGGAGGCGCTCAGTTAGACCGAGTAGTGACATGTGGCAAGACGCTCCTCGGGGCGCGTCTTGCTTGGGCCTCTCTCCTGGAGGCGCTCAGTCAGACCGAGTGCTGACATAAGGCAAGACGCTCCTCGGGGCGCGTCTTGCTTGGGCCTCTCTCCTGGAGGCGCTCAGTCAGACCGAGTGCTGACATAAGGCAAGACGCTCCTTGGGGCGCGTCTTGCTTTGGCTTCTCTCCTGGAGGCCCTCAGTCAGACCCATTGTTGACATGTGGCAAGACGCTCCTCGGGGCGCGTATTGCTTGAACCTCTCTCCTGGATGCCCTCTGTCAAACCCAGTGTTGACATGTGGCAAGACTCTCCTCGGGGCGCGTCTTGCTTGGGCTTCTCTCATGGAGGCCTTCAGTCAGACCCAGTGTTGACATGTGTCAAGACGCTCCTCGGGGCGTGTCTTGCTTGGGCCTCTCTCCTGGAGGCGCTCAGTCAGACCCAGTGTTGACATGTGGCAAGACGCTCCTCGGGGCGCTTCTTGCTTGGGCTTCTCTCCTGGAGGCCCTCAGTCAGACCCATTGTTGACATGTGGCAAGATGCTCCTCGGGGCCTGCTTGCTTGGGCCTCTCTCCTGGAGGCGCTCAGTCAGACCGAGTAGTGACATGTGGCAAGACGCTCCTCGGGGCGCGTCTTGCTGGGGCTTCTCTCATGGAGGCACTCAGTCAGACCCAGTGTTGACATGTGGCAAGATGCTCCTCGGGGTGCGTGTTGCTTGGACCTCTCTCCTGGAGCCGCTCAGTCAGACCGAGTAGTGACATGTGGCAAGACGCTCCTCGGGCGCGTCTTGCTTGGGCTTCTCTCCTGGAGGCCCTCAGTCAGACCCATTGTTGACATGTGGCAAGAAGCTCCTCGGGGCGCTTCTTGCTTGGGCCTCTCTCCTGGAGGCGCTCAGTCAGACCGAGTGCTGACATGTGGCAAGACGCTCCTCGGGGCGCGTCTTGCTGGGGCCTCTCTCCTGGAGGTGCTCAGTCAAACCCAGTGTTGACATGTGTCAAGACGCTCCTCGGGCGTTTCTTGCTTGCGCCTTTCTCCTGGAGGCGCTCAGTCAGACCCAGAGGTGACATGTGGCAAGACGCTCCTCGGGCCTCTCTCCTGGAGGCGCTCAGTCAGACCCAGTGTTGACATGTGGCAAGACGCTCCTCGGGGCGCGTCTTGCTTGGGCCTCTCTCCTGGAGGTGCTCAGTCAGACCCAGTGTTGACATGTGGCAAGACGCTCCTCGGGGCGCGTCTTGCTGGGGCTTCTCTCATGGAGGCACTCAGTCAGACCCAGTGTTGACATGTGGCAAGATGCTCGTCGGGGCACGTCTTGCTTGGGCCTCTCTCCTGGAGGCGCTCAGTCAGACCCAGAGGAGACGAGTGTCAAGACCCTCCTCGGGGCGCGTCTTGCTTGGGCCTCTCTCCTGGAGGCGCTCAGTCAGACCGAGTGCTGACATGTTCAAGGACGCACATCCGGGCGCGGCTTGCTTGGGCCTCTTTCCTGGAGGCGCTCAGTCAGACCCAGTGTTGACATGTGGCAAGACGCTCCTCGGGGCGCGTCTTGCTTGGGCCTCTCTCCTGGAGGCGCTCAGTCAGACCGAGTGCTGACATGTGGCAAGACGCTCCTCGGGGCGCATCTTGCTTGGGCTTCTCTCCTGGAGGCCCTCAGTCAGACCCAGTGTTGACATGTGGCAAGACGCTCCTCGGGGCGCATCTTATTTGGGCCTCTCTCCTGGAGGCCCTCAGTCAGACCCAGTGTTGACATGTGGCAAGACGCTCCTCGGGGCGCGTCTTGCTTAGGCTTCTCTCCTGGAGGCCCTCAGTCAGACCCATTGTTGCCATGTGGCAAGACGCTCCTCGGGGCACGTCTTGCTTGGGCCTCTCTCCTGGAGGCGCTCAGTCAGACCGAGTAGTGACATGTGGCAAGACGCTCCTCGGGGCGCGTCTTGCTTGGGCCTCTCTCCAGAAGGCCCTCAATCAGACCCAGTGTTGACATGTTGCAAGACGCTCCTCCGGGCGCGTCTTAATTGGGCCTCTCTCCTGGAGGCGCTCAGTCAGACCCAGTGTTGACATGTGGCCTGACGCTCCTCGGGGCGCGTGTTGCTTGGGCCTCTCTCCTGGAGGCGCTAAGTCAGACCAAGTGGTGACATGTTGCAAGACACTCCTCGGGGCGCGTCTTGCTTGGGCCTCTCTCCTGGAGGCGCTCAGTCAGACCGAGTGCTGACATGTGGAAAGACGCTCCTCGGGGCCCGTCTTGCTTGGGCTTCTCTCCTGGAGGCGCTCAATCAGACCCAGTGGTGACATGTGGCAAGACACTCCTCGGGGCGCGTCTTGCTTGGGCCTCTCTCCTGGAGGCCCTCTATCAGACCCAGTGTTGGCATGTGGCAAGACGCTCCTCAGGGCGCTTCTTGGTTGGGCCTCTCTCCTGGAGGCGCTCAGTCAGATCCAGTGTTGACATGTGGCAAGATGCTCCTCGGGGCGCGTCTTGCTTGAGCTTCTCTCCTGGAGGCCCTCAGTCAGACCCATTGTTGACATGTGGCAAGACGCTCCTCGGGGCACGTCTTGCTTGGGCCTCTCTCCTGGAGGCGCTCAAACAGACCGTGTAGTGACATGTGGCAAGAAGCTCCTCGGGGCGCGTCTTGCTGGGGCTTCTCTCATGGAGGCACTCAGTCAGACCCAGCATTGACATGTGGCAAGACGCTCCTCGGGGCGCGTCTTGCTTGGACCTCTCTCCCTGAGGCGCTCAGTCAGACCGAGTAGTGACATGTGGCAAGACGCTCCTCGGGGCGCTTCTTGCTTGGACCTCTCTCCCTGAGGCGCTGAGTCAAACCCAGTGTTGACATTTGGCAAGACACTCCTCGGGGCGCGTCTTGCTTGGGCCTCTCTCATGGAGGCCCTCTGTCAGACCCAGTGTTGACATGTGTCAAGACGCTCCTCGGGGGGCGTCTTGCTTTGGCCTCTCTCCTGGAGGCGCTCAGTCAGACCGAGTGCTGACATGTTGCAAGAAGATCCTCGGGGCGCGTCTTGCTTGGGCTTCTCTCCCGGAGGCCCTCAGTAAGAACCATTGTTGACATGTGGCAAGACGCTCCTCGGGGCGCGTCTTGCTTGGGCCTCTCTCCAGAAGGCCCTCAATCAGACCCAGTGTTTACACGTGGCAAGACGCTCCTCGGGGCGCGTCTTGCTTGGGCCTCTCTCCTGGAGGCGCTCAGTCAGACTGAGTAGTGACATGTGGCCTGACGCTCCTCGAACGCGTGTTGCTTGGGCCTCTCTCCTGGAGGCGCTCAGTCAGACCAAGTGGTGACATGTGGCAAGACTATCCTCGGGGCGTGTCTTGCTTGGGCCTCTCTCCTGGAGGCCCTCTGTCAGACCCAGTGTTGACATGTGGCAAGACACTCCTCGGGGCGCGTCTTGCTTGGGCCTCTCTCATGGAGGCCCTCTGTCAGACCCAGTGTTGACATGTGTCAAGACGCTCCTCGGGGCGCGTCTTGCTTGGGCCTCTCTCCTGGAGGCGCTCAGTCAGACTGAGTAGTGACATGTGGCCTGACGCTCCTCGGGGCACGTGTTGCTTGGGCCTCTCTCCTGGAGGCGCTCAGTCAGACCAAGTGGTGACATGTGGCAAGACACTCCTCAGGGCGCGTCTTGCTTGGGCCTCTCTCCAGAAGGCCCTCAATCAGACCCAGTGTTGACATGTGGCAAGACGCTCCTCGGGGCGCGTCTTGCTTGGGCCTCTCTCCTGGAGGCGCTCAGTCAGACTGAGTAGTGACATGTGGCCTGACGCTCCTCGGGCGCGTGTTGCTTGGGCCTCTCTCCTGGAGGCGCTCAGTCAGAACCAAGTGGTGACATGTGGCAAGACAATCCTCGGGGCGCGTCTTGCTTGGGCCTCTCTCCTGGAGGCCCTCTGTCAGACCCAGTGTTGACATGTGGCAAGACACTCCTCGGGGCGCGTCTTGCTTGGGCGTCTCTCATGGAGGCCTTCTGTCAGACCCAGTGTTGACATGTGTCAAGACGCTCCTCGGGGCATGTCTTGCTTTGGCCTCTCTCCTGGAGGCGCTCAGTCAGACCGAGTGCTGACATGTGGCAAGAAGCTCCTCGGGGCGTGTATTGCTTGGGCTTCTCTCCTTGAGGCCCTCAGTAAGACCCATTGTTGACATGTGGCAAGACGCTCCTCGGGGCGCGTCTTGCTTGGACCTCTCTCCTGGAGGCGCTCAGTCAGACTGAGTAGTGACATGTGGCCTGACGCTCCTTGAGGCGCGTGTTGCTTGGGCCTCTCTCCTGGAGGTGCTCAGTCAGACCCAGTGTTGACATGTGGCAAGGCACTCCTCGGGGCGCGTCTTGCTTGGGCCTCTCTCATGGAGGCCCTCTGTCAGACCCAGTGTTGACATGTGTCAAGACGCTCCTCGGGACGCGTCTTGCTTTGGCCTCTCTCCTGGAGGCGCTCAGTCAGACCGAGTGCTGACATGTGGCAAGACGCTCCTCGGGCCGCGTGTTGCTTGGGCTTCTCGCCTGGATGCCCTCAGTCAGACCCATTGTTGACATGTGGCAAGACGCTCCTCGGGGCGCGTGTTGCTTGGGCCTCTCTCCTGGAGGCGCTCAGTCAGACTGAGTGCTGACATGTGGCAAGACGCTCCTCGGGGCGCGTCTGGCTTGGGCTTCTCTCCTGGAGGCGCTCAAAAAGACCCAGTGTTGACATGTGACAAGACGCTCCTCGGGGCGCGTCTTGCTTGGCCCTCTATCCTGGAGGCGCTCAGTCAGAACCAGAGGTGACATGTGGCAAGACGCTCCTCGGGGCGCGTCTTGCTTGGGCCTCTCTCCTGGAGGCCCTCTGTCAGACCCAGTGTTGACATGTGGCAAGACGCTCCTCCGGACGCATCTTGCTTGGGCCTCTCTCCTGGAGGCCCTCAGTCAGACCCTTTGTTGACATGTGGCAAGACGCTCCTCGGGGCGCGTCTTGCTTGGGCCTCTCTCCTGGAGGCGCTCAGTCAGACCGAGTGCTGACATAAGGCAAGACGCTCCTCGGGGCGCGTCTTGCTGGGGCCTCTCTCCTGGAGGCGCTCAGTCAGACCCAGTGCTGACATGTGCCAAGACGCTCCTCGGGGCGCGTCTTGCTTGGGCCTCTCTCCTGGAGGCGCTCAGTCAGACTGAGTAGTGACATGTGGCCTGACGCTCCTCGGGGCACGTCTTGCTTGGGCCTCTCTCCTGGAGGCGCTCAGTCAGACCCAGTGGTGACATGTGGCAAGACACTCCTCGGGGTGCGTCTTGCTTGGGCCTCTCTCGTGGAGGCCCTCTGTCAGACCCAGTGTTGACATGTGTCAATACGCTCCTCGGGGCGCGTCTTGCTTGGGCTTCTCTCCTGGAGGCCCTCAGTCAAACCCATTGTTGACATGTGGCAAGACGCTCCTCGGGGCGCGTCTTGCTTGGGCCTCTCTCCTGGAGGTGCTCAGACAGACCCAGTGTTGACATGTGACAAGACGCTCCTCGCGGCGCGTCCTGCTTGGGCCTCTTTCCTGGAGGCGCTCAGTCAGAACCAGAGGTGACATGTGGCAAGACGCTCCTCGGGGCGCGTCTTGCTTGGGCCTCTCTCCTGGAGGCGCTCAGTCAGACCTAGTGCTGACATAAGGCAAGACGCTCCTCGGGGCGCGTCTTGCTGGGGCTTCTCTCCTGGAGGCGCTCAGTCAGACCGAGTGCTGACATAAGGCAAGACGCTCCTCGGGGCGCGTCTTGCTGGGGCTTCTCTCATGGAGGCACTCAGTCAGACCCAGTGTTGACATGTGGCAAGATGCTCCTCGGGGTGCGTGTTGCTTGGACCTCTCTCCTGGAGGCGCTCAGTCAGACCGAGTAGTGACATGTGGCAAGACGCTCCTCGGGGCGCGTCTTGCTTGGGCCTCTCTCCTGGAGGCGCTCAATTAGACCCAGTGTTGACATGTGGCAAGACGCTCCTCGGGGCGCGTCTTGCTTGGGCTTCTCTCCTGGAGGCCCTCAGTCAGACCCATTGTTGACATGTGGCAAGAAGCTCCTCGGGGCGCTTCTTGCTTGGGCCTCTCTCCTGGAGGCGCTCAGTCAGACCGAGTGCTGACATGTGGCAAGACGCTCCTCGGGGCGCGTCTTGCTGGGGCCTCTCTCCTGGAGGTGCTCAGTCAAACCCAGTGTTGACATGTGTCAAGACGCTCCTCGGGCGTTTCTTGCTTGTGCCTTTCTCCTGGAGGCGCTCAGTCAGATCCAGAGGTGACATGTGGCAAGACGCTCCTCGAGCCTCTCTCCTGGAGGCGCTCAGTCAGACCCAGTGTTGACATGTGGCAAGACGCTCCTCGGGGCGCGTCTTGCTTGGGCCTCTCTCCTGGAGGTGCTCAGTCAGACCCAGTGTTGACATGTGGCAAGACGCTCCTCGGGGCGCGTCTTGCTGGGGCTTCTCTCATGGAGGCACTCAGTCAGACCCAGTGTTGACATGTGGCAAGATGCTCGTCGGGGCACGTCTTGCTTGGGCCTCTCTCCTGGAGGCGCTCAGTCAGACCCAGAGGAGACAAGTGTCAAGACCCTCCTCGGGGCGCGTCTTGCTTGGGCCTCTCTCCTGGAGGCGCTCAGTCAGACCGAGTGCTGACATGTTCAAGGGCGCACATCCGGGCGCGGCTTGCTTGGGCCTCTCTCCTGGAGGCGCTCAGTCAGACCCAGTGTTGACATGTGGCAAGACGCTCCTCGGGGCGCGTCTTGCTTGGGCCTCTCTCCTGGAGGCGCTCAGTCAGACCGAGTGCTGACATGTGGCAAGACGCTCCTCGGGGCGCATCTTGCTTGGGCTTCTCTCCTGGAGGCCCTCAGTCAGACCCAGTGTTGACATGTGGCAAGACGCTCCTCGGGGCGCGTCTTATTTGGGCCTCTCTCCTGGAGGCCCTCAGTCAGACCCAGTGTTGACATGTGGCAAGACGCTCCTCGGGGCGCGTCTTGCTTGGGCTTCTCTCCTGGAGGCCCTCAGTCAGACCCATTGTTGACATGTGGCAAGACGCTCCTCGGGGCACGTCTTGCTTGGGCCTCTCTCCTGGAGGCGCTCAGTCAGATGAGTAGTGACATGTGGCAAGACGCTCCTCGGGGCGCGTCTTGCTTGGGCCTCTCTCCAGAAGGCCCTCAATCAGACCCAGTGTTGACATGTTGCAAGACGCTCCTCCGGGTGCGTCTTAATTGGGCCTCTCTCCTGGAGGCGCTCAGTCAGACCCAGTGTTGACATGTGGCCTGACGCTCCTCGGGGCGCGTGTTGCTTGGGCCTCTCTCCTGGAGGCGCTAAGTCAGACCAAGTGGTGACATGTTGCAAGACACTCCTCGGGGCGCGTCTTGCTTGGGCCTCTCTCCTGGAGGTGCTCAGACAGACCCAGTGTTGACATGTGACAAGACGCTCCTCGGGGTGCGTCCTGCTTGGGCCTCTTTCCTGGAGGCGCTCAGTCAGAACCAGAGGTGACATGTGGCAAGACGCTCCTCGGGGCGCGTCTTGCTTGGGCCTCTCTCCTGGAGGCGCTCAGTCAGACCTAGTGCTGACATAAGGCAAGACGCTCCTCGGGGCGCGTCTTGCTGGGGCTTCTCTCCTGGAGGCGCTCAGTCAGACCGAGTGCTGACATAAGGCAAGACGCTCCTCGGGGCGCGTCTTGCTGGGGCTTCTCTCATGGAGGCACTCAGTCAGACCCAGTGTTGACATGTGGCAAGATGCTCCTCGGGGTGCGTGTTGCTTGGACCTCTCTCCTGGAGGCGCTCAGTCAGACCGAGTAGTGACATGTGGCAAGACGCTCCTCGGGGCGCGTCTTGCTTGGGCCTCTCTCCTGGAGGCGCTCAATTAGACCCAGTGTTGACATGTGGCAAGACGCTCCTCGGGGCGCGTCTTGCTTGGGCTTCTCTCCTGGAGGCCCTCAGTCAGACCCATTGTTGACATGTGGCAAGAAGCTCCTCGGGGCGCTTCTTGCTTGGGCCTCTCTCCTGGAGGCGCTCAGTCAGACCGAGTGCTGACATGTGGCAAGACGCTCCTCGGGGCGCGTCTTGCTGGGGCCTCTCTCCTGGAGGTGCTCAGTCAAACCCAGTGTTGACATGTGTCAAGACGCTCCTCGGGCGTTTCTTGCTTGTGCCTTTCTCCTGGAGGCGCTCAGTCAGATCCAGAGGTGACATGTGGCAAGACGCTCCTCGAGCCTCTCTCCTGGAGGCGCTCAGTCAGACCCAGTGTTGACATGTGGCAAGACGCTCCTCGGGGCGCGTCTTGCTTGGGCCTCTCTCCTGGAGGTGCTCAGTCAGACCCAGTGTTGACATGTGGCAAGACGCTCCTCGGGGCGCGTCTTGCTGGGGCTTCTCTCATGGAGGCACTCAGTCAGACCCAGTGTTGACATGTGGCAAGATGCTCGTCGGGGCACGTCTTGCTTGGGCCTCTCTCCTGGAGGCGCTCAGTCAGACCCAGAGGAGACAAGTGTCAAGACCCTCCTCGGGGCGCGTCTTGCTTGGGCCTCTCTCCTGGAGGCGCTCAGTCAGACCGAGTGCTGACATGTTCAAGGGCGCACATCCGGGCGCGGCTTGCTTGGGCCTCTCTCCTGGAGGCGCTCAGTCAGACCCAGTGTTGACATGTGGCAAGACGCTCCTCGGGGCGCGTCTTGCTTGGGCCTCTCTCCTGGAGGCGCTCAGTCAGACCGAGTGCTGACATGTGGCAAGACGCTCCTCGGGGCGCATCTTGCTTGGGCTTCTCTCCTGGAGGCCCTCAGTCAGACCCAGTGTTGACATGTGGCAAGACGCTCCTCGGGGCGCGTCTTATTTGGGCCTCTCTCCTGGAGGCCCTCAGTCAGACCCAGTGTTGACATGTGGCAAGACGCTCCTCGGGGCGCGTCTTGCTTGGGCTTCTCTCCTGGAGGCCCTCAGTCAGACCCATTGTTGACATGTGGCAAGACGCTCCTCGGGGCACGTCTTGCTTGGGCCTCTCTCCTGGAGGCGCTCAGTCAGATGAGTAGTGACATGTGGCAAGACGCTCCTCGGGGCGCGTCTTGCTTGGGCCTCTCTCCAGAAGGCCCTCAATCAGACCCAGTGTTGACATGTTGCAAGACGCTCCTCCGGGTGCGTCTTAATTGGGCCTCTCTCCTGGAGGCGCTCAGTCAGACCCAGTGTTGACATGTGGCCTGACGCTCCTCGGGGCGCGTGTTGCTTGGGCCTCTCTCCTGGAGGCGCTAAGTCAGACCAAGTGGTGACATGTTGCAAGACACTCCTCGGGGCGCGTCTTGCTTGGGCCTCTCTCCTGGAGGTGCTCAGTCAGACCGAGTGCTGACATGTGGAAAGACGCTCCTCGGGGCCCGTCTTGCTTGGGCTTCTCTCCTGGAGGCGCTCAATCAGACCCAGTGGTGACATGTGGCAAGACACTCCTCGGGGCGCGTCTTGCTTGGGCCTCTCTCCTGGAGGCCCTCTGTCAGACCCAGTGTTGGCATGTGGCAAGACGCTCCTCAGGGCGCTTCTTGGTTGGGCCTCTCTCCTGGAGGCGCTCAGTCAGATCCAGTGTTGACATGTGGCAAGATGCTCCTCGGGGCGTGTCTTGCTTGAGCTTCTCTCCTGGAGGCCCTCAGTCAGACCCATTGTTGACATGTGGCAAGACGCTCCTCGGGGCACGTCTTGCTTGGGCCTCTCTCCTGGAGGCGCTCAAACAGACCGAGTAGTGACATGTGGCAAGACGCTCCTCGGGGCTCGTCTTGCTGGGGCTTCTCTCATGGAGGCACTCAGTCAGACCCAGCATTGACATGTGGCAAGACGCTCCTCGGGGCACGTCTTGCTTGGGCCTCTCTCCTGGAGGCGCTCAATCAGACCCAGTGGTGACATGTGGCAAGACACTCCTCGGGGCGCGTCTTGCTTGGGCCTCTCTCATGGAGGCCCTCTGTCAGACCCAGTGTTGACATGTGTCAAGACGCTGCTCGGGGGGCGTCTTGCTTTGGCCTCTCTCCTGGAGGCGCTCAGTCAGACTGAGTGCTGACATGTGGCAAGAAGCTCCTCGGGGCGCGTCTTGCTTGGGCTTCTCTCCCGGAGGCCCTCAGTAAGAACCATTGTTGACATGTGGCAAGACGCTCCTCGGGGCGCGTCTTGCTTGGGCCTCTCTCCAGAAGGCCCTCAATCAGACCCAGTGTTTACACGTGGCAAGACGCTCCTCGGGGCGCGTCTTGCTTGGGCCTCTCTCCTGGAGGCGCTCAGTCAGACTGAGTAGTGACATGTGGCCTGACGCTCCTCGGGGCGCGTGTTGCTTGGGCCTCTCTCCTGGAGGCGCTCAGTCAGACCAAGTGGTGACATGTGGCAAGACAATCCTCGGGGCGTGTCTTGCTTGGGCCTCTCTCCTGGAGGCCCTCTGTCAGACCCAGTGTTGACATGTGGCAAGACACTCCTCGGGGCGCGTCTTGCTTGGGCCTCTCTCATGGAGGCCCTCTGTCAGACCCAGTGTTGACATGTGTCAAGACGCTCCTCGGGGCGCGTCTTGCTTGGGCCTCTCTCCTGGAGGCGCTCAGTCAGACTGAGTAGTGACATGTGGCCTGACGCTCCTCGGGGCGCGTGTTGCTTGGGCCTCTCTCCTGGAGGCGCTCAGTCAGACCAAGTGGTGACATGTGGCAAGACACTCCTCGGGGCGCGTCTTGCTTGGGCCTCTCTCCAGAAGGCCCTCAATCAGACCCAGTGTTGACACGTGGCAAGGCGCTACTCGGGGAGCGTCTTGCTTGGGCCTCTCTCCTGGAGGCGCTCAGTCAGACCGAGTGCTGACATAAGGCAAGACGCTCCTCGGGGCGCGTCTTGCTGGGGCTTCTCTCCTGGAGGCGCTCAGTCAGACCCAGTGCTGACATGTGGCAAGACGCTCCTCGGGGCGCGTCTTGCTTGGGCCTCTCTCCTGGAGGCGCTCAGTCAGACCCAGTGTTGACATGTGGCAAGACGCTCCTCGGGGCGCGTCTTGCTTGGGCCTCTCTCCTGGAGGCGCTCAGTCAGACCCAGTGTTGACATGTGGCAAGACGCTCCTCGGGGCGCGTCTTGCTTGGGCCTTTCTCCTGGAGGCGCTCAGTCAGACCCAGTGGTGACACATGGAAAGACGCTCCTCGGGGTGCGTCTTGCTTGGGCTTCTCTCCTGGAGGCGCTCAGTCAGACCCAGTGTTGACACGTGGCAAGACGCTCCTCGGGGCGCGTCTTGCTTGGGCCTCTCTCCTGGAGGTGCTCAGTCAGACCCAGTGTTGGCATGTGTCAAGACGCTCCTCGGGGCGTGTCTTGCTTGGGCCTCTCTCCAGAAGGCCCTCAATCAGACCCAGTGTTTACACGTGGCAAGACGCTCCTCGGGGCGCGTCTTGCTTGGGCCTCTCTCCTGGAGGCGCTCAGTCAGACTGAGTAGTGACATGTGGCCTGACGCTCCTCGGGGCGCGTGTTGCTTGGGCCTCTCTCCTGGAGGCGCTCAGTCAGACCAAGTGGTGACATGTGGCAAGACAATCCTCGGGGCGTGTCTTGCTTGGGCCTCTCTCCTGGAGGCCCTCTGTCAGACCCAGTGTTGACATGTGGCAAGACACTCCTCGGGGCGCGTCTTGCTTGGGCCTCTCTCATGGAGGCCCTCTGTCAGACCCAGTGTTGACATGTGTCAAGACGCTCCTCGGGGCGCGTCTTGCTTGGGCCTCTCTCCTGGAGGCGCTCAGTCAGACTGAGTAGTGACATGTGGCCTGACGCTCCTCGGGGCGCGTGTTGCTTGGGCCTCTCTCCTGGAGGCGCTCAGTCAGACCAAGTGGTGACATGTGGCAAGACACTCCTCGGGGCGCGTCTTGCTTGGGCCTCTCTCCAGAAGGCCCTCAATCAGACCCAGTGTTGACACGTGGCAAGACGCTACTCGGGGAGCGTATTGCTTGGGCCTCTCTCCTGGAGGCGCTCAGTCAGACCGAGTGCTGACATAAGGCAAGACGCTCCTCGGGGCGCGTCTTGCTGGGGCTTCTCTCCTGGAGGCGCTCAGTCAGACCCAGTGCTGACATGTGGCAAGACGCTCCTCGGGGCGCGTCCTGCTTGGGCCTCTCTCCTGGAGGCGCTCAGTCAGACCCAGTGTTGACATGTGGCAAGACGCTCCTCGGGGCGCGTCTTGCTTGGGCCTCTCTCCTGGAGGCGCTCAGTCAGACCCAGTGTTGACATGTGGCAAGACGCTCCTCGGGGCGCGTCTTGCTTGGGCCTTTCTCCTGGAGGCGCTCAGTCAGACCCAGTGGTGACACATGGAAAGACGCTCCTCGGGGTGCGTCTTGCTTGGGCCTCTCTTCTGAATGCCCTCTGTCAGACCCAGTGTTGACATGTGGCAAGACTCTCCTCGGGGCGCGTCTTGCTTGGGCTTCTCTCATGGAGGCCCTCAGTCCGACCCAGTGTTGACATGTGTCAAGACGCTCCTCGGGGCGTGTCTTGCTTGGGCCGCTCTCCTGGAGGCCCTCAGTCAGACCCATTGTTGACATGTGGCAAGACGCTCCACGGGGCACGTCTTGCTTGGGCCTCTCTCCTGGAGGCGCTCAGTCAGACCGAGTAGTGACATGTGGCAAGACGCTCCTCGGGGCGCGTCTTGCTTGGACCTCCCTCCTGGAGGCGCTCAGTCAGACCGAGTAGTGACATTTGGCAAGACGCTCCTCGGGGCGCGTCTTGCTTGGACCTCTCTCCTGGAGGCGCTCAGTTAGACCGAGTAGTGACATGTGGCAAGACGCTCCTCGGGGCGCGTCTTGCTGGGGCCTCTCTCCTGGAGGTGCTCAATCAGATCCAGTGGTGACACGTGGCAAGACGCTCCTCTGGGCGCGTCTTGCTTGGGCCTCTCTCCTGGAGGAGCTCAGTCAGACCCAGTGGTGACACGTGGCAAGACGCTCCTCGGGGCGCATCTTGCTTGGGCCTCTCTCCTGGAGGCGCTAAGTCAGACCCAGTGTTGACATGTTGCAAGACACTCCTCGGGGCGCGTCTTGCTTGGGCCTCTCTCCTGGAGGCGCTCAGTCAGACCGAGTGCTGACATGTGGAAAGACGCTCCTCGGGGCCCGTCTTGCTTGGGCTTCTCTCATGGAGGCCCTCAGTAAGACCCATTGTTGACATGTGGAAAGAAGCTCCTCGGGGCGCGTCTTGCTTTGGCTTCTCTCCTGGAGGCCCTCAGTCAGACCCATTGTTGACATGTGGCAAGACGCTCCTCGGGGCGCGTATTGCTTGGGCTTCTCTCCTGGATGCCCTCTGTCAGACCCAGTGTTGTCATGTGGCAAGACTCTCCTCGGGGAGCGTCTTGCTTGGGCTTTTCTCATGGAGGCCCTCAGTCAGACCCATTGTTGACATGTGGCAAGACGCTCCTCGGGGTGCGTCCTATTTGGGCCTCTCTCCTGGAGGCCCTCAGTCAGACCCAGTGTTGACATGTGGCAAGGCGCTCCTCAGGGCGCATCTTGCTTGGGCTTCTCTCCTGGAGGCCCTCAGTCAGACCCATTGTTGACATGTGGCAAGACGCTCCTCGGGGCACGTCTTGCTTGGGCTTCTCTCCTGGAGGCCCTCAGTCAGACCCATTGTTGACATTTGGCAAGACGCTCCACGGGGCACGTCTTGCTTGGGCCTCTCTCCTGGAGGCGCTCAGTCAGACCGAGTGCTGACATAAGGCAAGACGCTCCTCGGGGCGCGTCTTGCTGGGGCTTCTCTCCTGGAGGCGCTCAGTCAGACCCAGTGCTGACATGTGGCAAGACGCTCCTCGGGGCGCGTCTTGCTTGGGCCTCTCTCCTGGAGGCGCTCAGTCAGACCCAGTGTTGACATGTGTCAAGACGCTCCTCGGGGCGCGTCTTGCTTGGGCCTCTCTCCTGGAGGCGCTCAGTCAGACCCAGTGTTGACATGTGGCAAGAAAGCTCCTCGGGGCGCGTCTTGCTTGGGCCTTTCTCCTGGAGGCGCTCAGTCAGACCCAGTGGTGACACATGGAAAGACGCTCCTCGGGGTGCGTCTTGCTTGGGCTTCTCTCCTGGAGGCGCTCAGTCAGACCCAGTGTTGACACGTGGCAAGACGCTCCTCGGGGCGCGTCTTGCTTGGGCCTCTCTCCTGGAGGCGCTCAGTCAGACCCAGTGTTGGCATGTGGCAAGACACTCCTCGGGGCGCGTCTTGGTTGGGCCTCTCTCCTGGGGGCGCTCATTCAGACCCAGTGGTGACATGTGGCAAGAAGCTCCTCGGGGCGCGTATTGCTTGGGCCTCTCTTCTGAATGCCCTCTGTCAGACCGAGTGTTGACATGTGGCAAGACTCTCCTCGGGGCGCGTCTTGCTTGGGCTTCTCTCATGGAGGCCCTCAGTCCGACCCAGTGTTGACATGTGTCAAGACGCTCCTCGGGGCGTGTCTTGCTTGGGCCGCTCTCCTGGAGGCGCTCAGTCAGACCCAGTGTTGACATGTGGCAAGACGCTCCTCTGGGCGCGTCTTGCTTGGGCTTCTCTCCTGGAGGCCCTCAGTCAGACCCATTGTTGACATGTGGCAAGACGCTCCACGGGGCACGTCTTGCTTGGGCCTCTCTCCTGGAGGCGCTCAGTCAGACCGAGTAGTGACATGTGGCAAGACGCTCCTCGGGGCGCGTCTTGCTTGGACCTCCCTCCTGGAGGCGCTCAGTCAGACCGAGTAGTGACATTTGGCAAGTCGCTCCTCGGGGCGCGTCTTGCTTGGACCTCTCTCCTGGAGGCGCTCAGTTAGACCGAGTAGTGACATAGGGCAAAACGCTCCTCGGGGCGCGTCTTGCTGGGGCCTCTCTCCTGGAGGTGCTCAATCAGATCCAGTGGTGACACGTGGCAAGACGCTCCTCTGGGCGCGTCTTGCTTGGGCCTCTCTCCTGGAGGAGCTCAGTCAGACCCAGTGGTGACACGTGGCAAGACGCTCCTCGGGGCGCATCTTGCTTGGGCCTCTCTCCTGGAGGCACTAAGTCAGACCCAGTGTTGACACGTGGCAAGACGCTCCTCGGGGCGCGTCTTGCTTGGGCCTCTCTCCTGGAGGCGCTCAGTCAGACACAGTGTTGACATGTGGCAAGACACTCCTCGGGGCGCGTCTTGCTTGGGCTTCTCTCATGGAGGCCCTCAGTAAGACCCATTGTTGACATGTGGAAAGAAGCTCCTCGGGGCGCGTCTTGCTTTGGCTTCTCTCCTGGAGGCCCTCAGTCAGACCCATTGTTGACATGTGGCAAGACGCTCCTCGGGGCGCGTATTGCTTGGGCTTCTCTCCTGGATGCCCTCTGTCAGACCCAGTGTTGACATGTGGCAAGACTCTCCTCGGGGATCGTCTTGCTTGGGCTTTTCTCATGGAGGCCCTCAGTCAGACCCATTGTTGACATGTGGCAAGACGCTCCTCGGGGCGCGTCCTATTTGGGCCTCTCTCCTGGAGGCCCTCAGTAAGACCCAGTGTTGACATGTGGCAAGGCGCTCCTCAGGACGCATCTTGCTTGGGCTTCTCTCCTGGAGGCCCTCAGTCAGACCCATTGTTGACATGTGGCAAGACGCTCCTCGGGGCACGTCTTGCTTGGGCCTCTCTCCTGGAGGCGCTCAGTTAGACCGAGTAGTGACATGTGGCAAGACGCTCCTCGGGGCGCGTCTTGCTGGGGCCTCTCTCCTGGAGGCGCTCAGTCAGACCCAGTGCTGACATGTGGCAAGACACTCCTCGGGGCGCGTCTTGCTTGGGCCTCTCTCCTGGAGGCGCTCAGTCAGACTGAGTAGTGACATGTGGCCTGACGCTCCTCGGGGCACGTCTTGCTTGGGCCTCTCTCCTGGAGGCGCTCAGTCAGACCCAGTAGTGACATGTGGCAAGACACTCCTCGGGGCGCGTCTTGCTTGGGCCTCTCTCCTGGAGGCCCTCTGTCAGACCCAGTGTTGACATGTGTCAAGACGCTCCTCGGGGCGCGTCTTGCTTGGGCTTCTCTCCTGGAGGCCCTCAGTCAAACCCATTGTTGCTATGTGGCAAGACGCTCCTCGGGGCGCGTCTTGCTTGGGCTTCTCTCCTGGAGGCGCTCAGACAGACCCAGTGTTGACATGTGACAAGACGCTCCTCGGGGCGCGTCTTGCTTGGGCCTCTCTCCTGGAGGCGCTCAGTCAGAACCAGAGGTGACATGTGGCAAGACGCTCCTCGGTGCGCATCTTGCTTGGGCCTCTCTCCTGGAGGCCCTCTGTCAGACCCAGTGTTGACATGTGGCAAGACGCTCCTCCGGGCGCATCTTGCTTGGGCCTCTCTCCTGGAGGACCTCAGTCAGACCCATTGTTGACATGTGGCAAGACGCTCCTCGGGGCGCGTCTTGCTTGGGCCTCTATCCTGGAGGCGCTCAGTCAGACCGAGTGCTGACATAAGGCAAGACGCTCCTCGGGGCGCGTCTTGCTGGGGCCTCTCTCCTGGAGGCGCTCAGTCAGACCCAGTGCTGACATGTGGCAAGACGCTCCTCGGGGCGCGTCTTGCTTGGGCCTCTCTCCTGGAGGCGCTCAGTCAGACCCAGTGGTGACACGTGGAAAGACGCTCCTCGGGGCGCGTCTTGCTTGGGCCTCTCTCCTGGAGGCGCTCAGTCCGACCCAGTGTTGACACGTGGCAAGATGCTCCTCGGGGCGCGTCTTGCTTGCGCCTCTCTCCTGGAGGCGCTCAGTCAGACCCAGTGTTGGCATGTGGCAAGACACTCCTCGGGGCGCGTCTTGGTTGGGCCTCTCTCCTGGAGGCGCTCATTCAGACCCAGTGGTGACATGTGGCAAGACGCTCCTCGGGGTGCTTATTGCTTGGGCCTCTCTCCTGAATGCCCTCGGTCAGACCGAGTGTTGACATGTGGCAAGACTCTCCTCGGGGCGCGTCTTGCTTGGGCTTCTCTCATGGAGGCCCTCAGTCAGACCCAGTGTTGACATGTGGCAAGACGCTCCTCTGGGCGCGTCTTGCTTGGACTTCTCTCCTGGAGGCCCTCAGTCAGACCCATTGTTGACATGTGGCAAGACGCTCCTCGGGGCACGTCTTGCTTGGGCCTCTCTCCTGGAGGCGCTCAGTCAGACCGAGTAGTGACATGTGGCAAGACGCTCCTCGGGGCTCGTCTTGCTTGGACCTCCCTCCTGGAGGCACTCAGTCAGACCGAGTAGTGACATTTGGCAAGACGCTCCTCGGGGCGCGTCTTGCTTGGACCTCTCTCCAGGAGGTGCTCAGTTAGACCGAGTAGTGACATGTGGCAAGACGCTCCTCGGGGCGCGTCTTACTGGGGCCTCTCTCCTGGAGGTGCTCAATCAAATCCAGTGGTGACACGTGGCAAGACGCTCCTCTGGGCGCATCTTGCTTGGGCCTCTCTCCTGGAGGAGCTCAGTCAGACCCAGTGGTGACACGTGGCAAGACGCTCCTCGGGGCACTTTTTGCTTGGGCCTCTCTCCTGGAGGCGCTCAGTCAGACCCAGTGTTGACACGTGGCAAGACGCTCCTCGGGGCGCGTCTTGCTTGGGCCTCTCTCCTGGAGGCGCTCAGTCAGACACAGTGTTGACATGTGGCAAGACACTCCTCGGGGCGCGTCTTGCTTGGGCTTCTCTCATGGAGGCCCTCAGTAAGACCCATTGTTGACATGTGGAAAGAAGCTCCTCGGGGCGCGTCTTGCTTTGGCTTCTCTCCTGGAGGCCCTCAGTCAGACCCATTGTTGACATGTGGCAAGACGCTCCTTGGGGCGCGTATTGCTTGGGCCTCTCTCCTGGATGCCCTCTGTCAGACCCAGTGTTGACATGTGGCAAGACTCTCCTCGGGGCGCGTCTTGCTTGGGCTTCTCTCATGGAGGCCCTCAGTCAGACCCAGTGTTGACATGTGTCAAGACGCTCCTCGGGGCGTGTCTTGCTTGGGCCTCTCTCCTGGAGGCGCTCAGTCAGACCCAGTGTTGACATGTGGCAGGACGCTCCTCGGGGCGCTTCTTGCTTGGGCTTCTCTCCTGGAGGCCCTCAGTCAGACCCATTGTTGACATGTCGCAAGACGCTCCTCGGGGCACGTCTTGCTTGGGCCTCTCTCCTGGAGGCGCTCAGTCAGACCGAGTAGTGACATGTGGCAAGACGCTCCTCGGGGCGCGTCTTGCTGGGGCTTCTCTCATGGAGGCACTCAGTCAGACCCAGTGTTGACATGTGGCAAGACGCTCCTCGGGGCGCGTGTTGCTTGGACCTCTCTCCTGGAGGCGCTCAGTCAGACCGAGTAGTGACATGTGGCAAAACGCTCCTCAGGGCGCGTCCTACTTGGGCCTCTCTCCTGGAGGTGCTCAATTAGACCCAGTGTTGACATGTGGCAAGACGCTCCTCGGGGCGCGTCTTGCTTGGGCTTCTCTCCTGGAGGCCCTCAGTCAGACCCATTGTTGACATGTGGCAAGACGCTCCTCGGGGCGCTTCTTGCTTGGGCCTCTCTCCTGGAGGCGCTCAGTCAGACCGAGTGCTGACATGTGGCAAGACGCTCCTCGGGGCGCGTCTTGCTGGGGCCTCTCTCCTGGAGGTGCTCAGTCAGACCCAGTGTTGACATGTGTCAAGACGCTCCTCGGGCGTTTCTTGCTTGCGCCTCTCTCCTGGAGGCGCTCAGTCAGACACAGAGGTGACATGTGGCAAGACGCTCCTCGGGCCTCTCTCCTGGAGGCGCTCAGTAAGACCCAGTGTTGACATGTGGCAAGACGCTCCTCGGGGCGCGTCTTGCTTGGGCCTCTCTCCTGGAGGTGCTCAGTCAGACCCAGTGTTGACATGTGGCAAGACGCTCCTCGGGGCGCGTCTTGCTGGGGCTTCTCTCATGGAGGCACTCAGTCAGACCCAGTGTTGACATGTGGCAAGATGCTCCTCGGGGCACGTCTTGCTTGGGCATCTCTCCTGGAGGCGCTCAGTCAGACCCAGAGGAGACATGTGTCAAGACGCTCCTCGGGGCGCGTCTTGCTTGGGCCTCTCTCCTGGTGGCGCTCAGTCAGACCGAGTGCTGACATGTGGCAAGACGCTCCTCCGGGCGCGTCTTGCTTGGGCCTCTCTCCTGGAGGCGCTCAGTCAGACCCAGTGTTCACATGTGGCAAGACGCTCCTCGGGGCACGTCTTGCTTGGGCCTCTCTCCTAGAGGCGCTCAGTCAGACCCAGTGTTGACATGTGGCAAGACGCTCCTCGGGGCGCGTCTTGCTTGGGCCTCTCTCCTGGAGGCGCTCAGTCAGACCGAGTGCTGACATGTGGCAAGACGCTCCTCGGGGCGCATCTTGCTTGGGCTTCTCTCCTGGAGGCCCTCAGTCAGACCCAATGTTGACATGTTGCAAGACGCTCCTCGGGGCGCGTCTTATTTGGGCCTCTCTCCTGGGGGCCCTCAGTCAGACCCAGTGTTGACATGTGGCAAGACGCTCCTCGGGGCGCGTCTTGCTTGGGCCTCTCTCCTGGAGGCGCTCAGTCAGACCGAGTAGTGACATGTGGCAAGACGCTCCTCGGGGCGCGTCTTGCTTGGACCTCCCTCCTGGAGGCGCTCAGTCAGACCGAGTAGTGACATGTGGCAAGACGCTCCTCGGGGCGGGTCTTGCTTGGGCCTCTCTCCTGGAGGCGCTCAGTCAGACCGAGTGCTGACATGAGGCAAGATGCTCCTCGGGGCGCGTCTTGCTGGGGCCTCTCTCCTGGAGGTGCTCAATCAGACCCAGTGGTGACACGTGGCAAGACGCTCCTCGGGGTGTGTCTTGCTTGGGCCTCTCTCCTGGAGGAGCTCAGTCAGACCCAGTGGTGACACGTGGCAAGACGCTCCTCGGGGCGCATCTTGCTTGGGCCTCTCTCCTGGAGGCGCTAAGTCAGACCCAGTGTTGACACGTGGCAAGACGCTCCTCAGGCCGCGTCTTGCTTGGGCCTCTCTCCTGGAGGCGCTCAGTCAGACCCAGTGTTGACATGTGGCAAGACACTCCCCGGGGCGCGTCTTGCTTGGGCCTCTCTCATGGAGGCCCTCTGTCAGACCCAGTGTTGACATGTGTCAAGACGCTCCTCGGGGCGCATCTTGCTTTGGCCTCTCTCCTGGAGGCGCTCAGTCGGACCGAGTGCTGACATGTGGCAAGAAGCTCCTCGGGGTGCGTCTTCCTTGGGCTTCTCTCCTGGAGGCCCTCAGTCAGACCCATTGTTGACATGTGGCAAGATGCTCCTCGGGGCGCGTATTGCTTGGGCCTCTCTCCTGGATGCCCTCTGTCAGACCCAGTGTTGACATGTGGCAAGACTCTCCTCGGGGCGCGTCTTGCTTGGGCTTCTCACATGGAGGCCCTCAGTCAGACCCAGTGTTAACATGTGTCAAGACGCTCCTCGGGGCGTGTCTTGCTTGGGCCTCTCTCCTGGAGGCGCTCAGTCAGACCCAGTGTTGACATGTGGCAAGACGCTCCTCGGGGCGCTTCTTGCTTGGGCTTCTCTCCTGGAGGCCCTCAGTCAGACCCATTGTTGACATGTGGCAAGACGCTCCTCGGGGCACGTCTTGCTTGGGCCTCTCTCCTGGAGGCGCTCAGTCAGACCGAGTAGTGACATGTGACAAGATGCTCCTCGGGGCGCGTCTTGCTGGGGCTTCTCTCATGGAGCCACTCAGTCAGACCCAGTGTCACATGTGGCAAGACGCTCCTCGGGGCGCGTGTTGCTTGGACCTCTCTCCTGGAGGCGCTCAGTCAGACCCAGTGTTGACATGTGTCAAGACGCTCCTCGGGCGTTTCTTGCTTGGGCCTCGCTCCTGGAGGGGCTCAGTCAGACCCAGTGTTGACATGTGACAAGACGCTCCTCGGGCCTCTCTCCTGGAGGCGCTCAGTCAGACCCAGAGGTGACATGTGTCAAGACGCTCCTCGGGCCTCTCTCCTGCAGGCGCTCAGTCAGACCCAGTGTTGACATGTGGCAAGACGCTCCTCGGGGCACGTCTTGCTCGGGCCTCTCTCCTGGAGGTGCTCAGTCAGACCCAGTGTTGACATGTGGCAAGACGCTCCTCGGGGCGCGTCTTGCTGGGGCTTCTCTCATGGAGGCACTCAGTCAGACCCAGTGTTGACAAGTGGAAAGACGCTCCTCGGGGCACGTCTTGCTTGGGCCTCTCTCCTGGAGGCGCTCAGTCAGACCCAGAGGAGAAATGTGTCAAGACGCTCCTCGGGGCGCATCTTGCTTGGGCGTGTCTCCTGGAGGCGCTCAGTCAGACCGAGTGCTGACATGTGGCAAGACTCTCCTCGGGGCGCGTCTTGCTTGGGCCTCTCTCCTGGAGGCGCTCAGTCAGACCCAGTGTTGACATGTGGCAAGACGCTCCTCGGGGCGCGTCTTGCTTGGGCCTCTCTCCTGGAGGTGCTCAGTCAGACCCAGTGTTGACATGTGGCAAGACGCTCCTCGGGGCGCGTCTTGCTGGGGCTTCTCTCATGGAGGCACTCAGTCAGACCCAGTTTTGACATGTGGCAAGATGCTCCTCGGGGCACGTCTTGCTTGGGCCTCTCTCCTGGAGGCGCTCAGTCAGACCCAGAGGAGACATGTGGCAAGACGCTCCTCGGGGCGCGTCTTGCTTGGGCCTCTCTCCTGGAGGTGCTCAGTCAGACCCAGTGTTGACATGTGGCAAGACGCTCCTGGGGGCGCGTCTTGCTGGGGCTTCTCTCATGGAGGCACTCAGTCAGACCCAGTGTTGACATGTGGCAAGACGCTCCTCGGGGAGCGTCTTGCTTGGGCCTCTCTCCTGGAGGCGCTCAGTCAGACCGAGTGCTGACATGTGGCAAGACGCTCCTCGGGGCGCATCTTGCTTGGGCTTCTCTCCTGGAGGCCCTCAGTCAGACCCAATGTTGACATGTTGCAAGACGCTCCTCAGGGCGCGTCTTATTTGGGCCTCTCTCCTGGGGGCCCTCAGTCAGACCCAGTGTTGACATGTGGCAAGACGCTCCTCGGGGCGCGTCTTGCTTGGGCCTCTCTCCTGGAGGCGCTCAGTCAGACCGAGTAGTGACATGTGGCAAGACGCTCCTCGGGGCGCGTCTTGCTTGGACCTCCCTCCTGGAGGCGCTCAGTCAGACCGAGTAGTGACATGTGGCAAGACGCTCCTCGGGGCGGGTCTTGCTCGGGCCTCTCTCCTGGAGGCGCTCAGTCAGACCCAGAGGTGACATGTGTCAAGACGCTCCTCGGGCCTCTCTCCTGCAGGCGCTCAGTCAGACCCAGTGTTGACATGTGGCAAGACACTCCTCGGGGCGCGTCTTGCTTGGGCCTCTCTCCTGGAGGTGCTCAGTCAGACCCAGTGTTGACATGTGGCAAGACGCTCCTCGGGGCGCGTCTTGCTGGGGCTTCTCTCATGGAGGCACTCAGTCAGACCCAGTGTTGACAAGTGGAAAGACGCTCCTCGGGGCACGTCTTGCTTGGGCCTCTCTCCTGGAGGCGCTCAGTCAGACCCAGAGGAGAAATGTGTCAAGACGCTCCTCGGGGCGCATCTTGCTTTGGCGTGTCTACTGGAGGCGCTCAGTCAGACCGAGTGCTGACATGTGGCAAGACTCTCCTCGGGGCGCGTCTTGCTTGGGCCTCTCTCCTGGAGGCGCTCAGTCAGACCCAGTGTTGACATGTGGCAAGACGCTCCTCGGGGCGCGTCTTGCTTGGGCCTCTCTCCTGGAGGTGCTCAGTCAGACCCAGTGTTGACATGTGGCAAGACGCTCCTCGGGGCGCGTCTTGCTGGGGCTTCTCTCATGGAGGCACTCAGTCAGACCCAGTGTTGACATGTGGCAAGATGCTCCTCGGGGTACGTCTTGCTTGGGCCTCTCTCCTGGAGGCGCTCAGTCAGACCCAGAGGAGACATGTGTCAAGACGCTCCTCGGGGAGCGTCTTGCTTGGGCCTCTCTCCTGGAGGCGCTCAGTCAGACCGAGTGCTGACATGTGGCAAGACGCTCCTCGGGGCGCATCTTGCTTGGGCTTCTCTCCTGGAGGCCCTCAGTCAGACCCAATGTTGACATGTTGCAAGACGCTCCTCAGGGCGCGTCTTATTTGGGCCTCTCTCCTGGGGGCCCTCAGTCAGACCCAGTGTTGACATGTGGCAAGACGCTCCTCGGGGCGCGTCTTGCTTGGTTCTCTCTCCTGGAGGCGCTCAGTCAGACCGAGTAGTGACATGTGGCAAGACGCTCCTCGGGGCGCGTCTTGCTTGGACCTCCCTCCTGGAGGCGCTCAGTCAGACCGAGTAGTGACATGTGGCAAGACGCTCCTCGGGGCGGGTCTTGCTTGGGCCTCTCTCCTGGAGGCGCTCAGTCAGACCGAGTGCTGACATAAGGCAAGATGCTACTCGGGGCGCGTCTTGCTGGGGCCTCTCTCCTGGAGGTGCTCAATCAGACCCAGTGGTGACACGTGGCAAGACGCTCCTCGGGGCGTGTCTTGCTTGGGCCTCTCTCCTGGAGGAGCTCAGTCAGACCCAGTGGTGACACGTGGCAAGACGCTCCTCGGGGCGCATCTTGCTTGGGCCTCTCTCCTGGAGGCGCAAAGTCAGACCCAGTGTTGACATGTGGCAAGACGCTCCTCGGGGCGCGTCTTGCTGGGGCTTCTCTCATGGAGGCACTCAGTCAGACCCAGTTTTGACATGTGGCAAGATGCTCCTCGGGGCACGTCTTGCTTGGGCCTCTCTCCTGGAGGCGCTCAGTCAGACCCAGAGGAGACATGTGGCAAGACGCTCCTCGGGGCGCGTCTTGCTTGGGCCTCTCTCCTGGAGGTGCTCAGTCAGACCCAGTGTTGACATGTGGCAAGACGCTCCTCGGGGCGCATCTTGCTTGGGCTTCTCTCCTGGAGGCCCTCAGTCAGACCCAATGTTGACATGTTGCAAGACGCTCCTCAGGGCGCGTCTTATTTGGGCCTCTCTCCTGGGGGCCCTCAGTCAGACCCAGTGTTGACATGTGGCAAGACGCTCCTCGGGGCGCGTCTTGCTTGGGCCTCTCTCCTGGAGGCGCTCAGTCAGACCGAGTAGTGACATGTGGCAAGACGCTCCTCGGGGCGCGTCTTGCTTGGACCTCCCTCCTGGAGGCGCTCAGTCAGACCGAGTAGTGACATGTGGCAAGACGCTCCTCGGGGCGGGTCTTGCTCGGGCCTCTCTCCTGGAGGCGCTCAGTCAGACCCAGAGGTGACATGTGTCAAGACGCTCCTCGGGCCTCTCTCCTGCAGGCGCTCAGTCAGACCCAGTGTTGACATGTGGCAAGACACTCCTCGGGGCGCGTCTTGCTTGGGCCTCTCTCCTGGAGGTGCTCAGTCAGACCCAGTGTTGACATGTGGCAAGACGCTCCTCGGGGCGCGTCTTGCTGGGGCTTCTCTCATGGAGGCACTCAGTCAGACCCAGTGTTGACAAGTGGAAAGACGCTCCTCGGGGCACGTCTTGCTTGGGCCTCTCTCCTGGAGGCGCTCAGTCAGACCCAGAGGAGAAATGTGTCAAGACGCTCCTCGGGGCGCATCTTGCTTTGGCGTGTCTCCTGGAGGCGCTCAGTCAGACCGAGTGCTGACATGTGGCAAGACTCTCCTCGGGGCGCGTCTTGCTTGGGCCTCTCTCCTGGAGGCGCTCAGTCAGACCCAGTGTTGACATGTGGCAAGACGCTCCTCGGGGCGCGTCTTGCTTGGGCCTCTCTCCTGGAGGTGCTCAGTCAGACCCAGTGTTGACATGTGGCAAGACGCTCCTCGGGGCGCGTCTTGCTGGGGCTTCTCTCATGGAGGCACTCAGTCAGACCCAGTGTTGACATGTGGCAAGATGCTCCTCGGGGTACGTCTTGCTTGGGCCTCTCTCCTGGAGGCGCTCAGTCAGACCCAGAGGAGACATGTGTCAAGACGCTCCTCGGGGAGCGTCTTGCTTGGGCCTCTCTCCTGGAGGCGCTCAGTCAGACCGAGTGCTGACATGTGGCAAGACGCTCCTCGGGGCGCATCTTGCTTGGGCTTCTCTCCTGGAGGCCCTCAGTCAGACCCAATGTTGACATGTTGCAAGACGCTCCTCAGGGCGCGTCTTATTTGGGCCTCTCTCCTGGGGGCCCTCAGTCAGACCCAGTGTTGACATGTGGCAAGACGCTCCTCGGGGCGCGTCTTGCTTGGTTCTCTCTCCTGGAGGCGCTCAGTCAGACCGAGTAGTGACATGTGGCAAGACGCTCCTCGGGGCGCGTCTTGCTTGGACCTCCCTCCTGGAGGCGCTCAGTCAGACCGAGTAGTGACATGTGGCAAGACGCTCCTCGGGGCGGGTCTTGCTTGGGCCTCTCTCCTGGAGGCGCTCAGTCAGACCGAGTGCTGACATAAGGCAAGATGCTACTCGGGGCGCGTCTTGCTGGGGCCTCTCTCCTGGAGGTGCTCAATCAGACCCAGTGGTGACACGTGGCAAGACGCTCCTCGGGGCGTGTCTTGCTTGGGCCTCTCTCCTGGAGGAGCTCAGTCAGACCCAGTGGTGACACGTGGCAAGACGCTCCTCGGGGCGCATCTTGCTTGGGCCTCTCTCCTGGAGGCGCAAAGTCAGACCCAGTGTTGACACGTGGCAAGACGCTCCTCAGGCCGCGTCTTGCTTGGGCCTCTCTCCTGGAGGCGCTCAGTCAGACCCAGTGTTGACATGTGGCAAGACACTCCTCGGGGCGCGTCTTGCTTGGGCCTCTCTCATGGAGGCCCTCTGTCAGACCCAGTGTTGACCTGTGTCAAGACGCTCCTCGGGGCGCATCTTGCTTTGGCCTCTCTCCTGGAGGCGCTCAGTCAGACCGAGTGCTGACATGTGGCAAGAAGCTCCTCGGGGCGCGTCTTCCTTGGGCTTCTCTCCTGGAGGCCCTCAGTCAGACCCATTGTTGACATGTGGCAAGACGCTCCTCGGGGCGCGTATTGCTTGGGCCTCTCTCCTGGATGCCCTCTGTCAGACCCAGTGTTGACATGTGGCAAGACTATCCTCGGGGCGCGTCTTGCTTGGGCTTCTCACATGGAGGCCCTCAGTCAGACCCAGTGTTAACATGTGTCAAGATGCTCCTCGGGGCGTGTCTTGCTTGGGCCTCTCTCCTGGAGGCGCTCAGTCAGACCCAGTGTTGACATGTGGCAAGACGCTCCTCGGGGCGCTTCTTGCTTGGGCTTCTCTCCTGGAGGCCCTCAGTCAGACCCATTGTTGACATGTGGCAAGACGCTCCTCGGGGCACGTCTTGCTTGGGCCTCTCTCCTGGAGGCGCTCAGTCAGACCGAGTAGTGACATGTGACAAGATGCTCCTCGGGGCGCGTCTTGCTGGGGCTTCTCTCATGGAGGCACTCAGTCAGACCCAGTGTTGACATGTGGCAAGACGCTCCTCGGGGCGCGTGTTGCTTGGACCTCTCTCCTGGAGGCGCTCAGTCAGACCCAGTGTTGACATGTGTCAAGACGCTCCTCGGGCGTTTCTTGCTTGGGCCTCGCTCCTGGAGGGGCTCAGTCAGACCCAGTGTTGACATGTGACAAGACGCTCCTCGGGGCGCGTCTTGCTTGGGCCTCTCTCCTGGAGGCGCTCAGTCAGACCCAGAGGTGACATGTGTCAAGACGCTCCTTGGGCCTCTCTCCTGGAGGTGCTCAGTCAGACCCAGTGTTGACATGTGGCAAGACGCTCCTCGGGGCGCGTCTTGCTTGGGCCTCTCTCCTGGAGGTGCTCAGTCAGACCCAGTGTTGACATGTGGCAAGACGCTCCTCGGGGCGCGTCTTGCTGGGGCTTCTCTCATGGAGGCACTCAGTCAGACCCAGTGTTGACAAGTGGAAAGACGCTCCTCGGGGCACGTCTTGCTTGGGCCTCTCTCCTGGAGGCGCTCAGTCAGACCCAGAGGAGAAATGTGTCAAGACGCTCCTCGGGGCGCGTCTTGCTTGGACGTGTCTCCTGGAGGCGCTCAGTCAGACCGAGTGCTGACATGTGGCAAAACTCTCCTCGGGGCACATCTTGCTTGGGCCTCTCTCCTGGAGGCGCTCAGTCAGACCCAGTGTTGACATGTGGCAAGACGCTCCTCGGGGCGCGTCTTGCTTTGGCCTCTCTCCTGGAGGCGCTCAGTCAGACCGAGTGCTGACATGTGGCAAGACGCTCCTCGGGGCGCGTCTTGCTTGGGCTTCTCTCCTGGAGGCACTCAGTCAGACCCATTGTTGACATGTGGCAAGACGCTCCTCGGGGCGCGACTTATTTGGGCCTCTCTCCTGGAGGCCCTCAGTCAGACCCAGTGTTGACATGTGGCAAGACGCTCCTCGGGGCGCGTCTTGCTTGGGCTTCTCTCCTGCAGGCCCTCAGTCAGACCCATTGTTGACATGTGGCAAGACGCTCCTCGGGGCACGTCTTGCTTGGGCCTCTCTCCTGGAGGCGCTCAGTCAGACCGAGTAGTGACATGTGGCAAGACGCTCCTCGGGGCGCGTC
The DNA here is from genome assembly GCF_043380555.1 of Nothobranchius furzeri. Classification (NCBI taxonomy): domain Eukaryota; kingdom Metazoa; phylum Chordata; class Actinopteri; order Cyprinodontiformes; family Nothobranchiidae; genus Nothobranchius; species Nothobranchius furzeri. Next base: position 16,074,897 of record NC_091757.1, on the reverse strand, counting down.
TTGCTTGGGCTTCTCTCCTGGAGGCCCTCAGTCAGACCCATTGTTGACATGTGGCAAGACGCTCCTCGGGGCACGTCTTGCTTGGGCCTCTCTCCTGGAGGCGCTCAGTCAGACCGAGTGCTGACATAAGGCAAGACGCTCCTCGGGGCGCGTCTTGCTGGGGCCTCTCTCCTGGAGGTGCTCAATCAGACCCAGTGATGACACGTGGCAAGACGCTCCTCGGGGCGCGTCTTGCTTGGGCCTCTCTCCTGGAGGAGCTCAGTCAGACCCAGTGGTGACACGTGGCAAGACGCTCCTCGGGGCGCATCTTGCTTGGGCCTCTCTCCTGGAGGCGCTAAGTCAGACCCAGTGTTGACACGTGGCAAGACGCTCCTCGGGGCGCGTCTTGCTTGGGCTTCTCTCCTGGAGGCCCTCAGTCAGACCCATTGTTGACATGTGGCAAGACGCTCCTCGGGGCACGTCTTGCTTGGGCCTCTCTCCTGGAGGCGCTCAGTCAGACCGAGTAGTGACATGTGGCAAGACGCTCCTCGGGGCGCGTCTTGCTTGGGCTTCTCTCCTGGAGGCCCTCAGTCAGACCCATTGTTGACATGTGGCAAGACGCTCCTCGGGGCACGTCTTGCTTGGGCCTCTCTCCTGGAGGCGCTCAGTCAGACCGAGTGCTGACATAAGGCAAGACGCTCCTCGGGGCGCGTCTTGCTGGGGCCTCTCTCCTGGAGGTGCTCAATCAGACCCAGTGATGACACGTGGCAAGACGCTCCTCGGGGCGCGTCTTGCTTGGGCCTCTCTCCTGGAGGAGCTCAGTCAGACCCAGTGGTGACACGTGGCAAGACGCTCCTCGGGGCGCATCTTGCTTGGGCCTCTCTCCTGGAGGCGCTAAGTCAGACCCAGTGTTGACACGTGGCAAGACGCTCCTCGGGGCGCGTCTTGCTTGGGCCTCTCTCCTGGAGGCGCTCAGTCAGACCCAGTGTTGACATGTGGCAAGACACTCCTCGGGGCGCGTCTTGCTTGGGCCTCTCTCATGGAGGCCCTCTGTCAGACCCAGTGTTGACATGTGTCAAGACGCTCCTCGGGGCGCGTCTTGCTTTGGCCTCTCTCCTGGAGGCGCTCAGTCAGACCGAGTGCTGACATGTGGCAAGAAGCTCCTCGGGGCGCGTCTTGCTTGGGCTTCTCTCCTGGAGGCCCTCAGTCAGACCCATTGTTGACATGTGGCAAGACGCTCCTCGGGGCGCGTCTTGCTTGGGCCTCTCTCCAGAAGGCCCTCAATCAGACCCAGTGTTGACACGTGGCAAGACGCTCCTCGGGGCGCTTCTTGCTTGGGCCTCTCTCCTGGAGAAGCACAGTCAGACCCAGTGGTGACATGTGACAAGACGCTCCTCAGGGCGCGTATTGCTTGGGCCTCTCTCCTGGATGCCCTCTGTCAGACCCAGTGTTGACATGTGGCAAGACTCTCCTCGGGGCGCGTCTTGCTTGGGCTTCTCTCATGGAGGCCCTCAGTCAGACCCAGTGTTGACATGTGTCAAGACGCTCCTCGGGGCGTGTCTTGCTTGGGCCTCTCTCCTGGAGGCGCTCAGTCAGACCCAGTGGAAACATGTGGCAAGACGCTCCTCGGGGCGCTTCTTGCTTGGGCTTCTCTCCTGGAGGCCCTCAGTCAGACCCATTGTTGACAAGTGGCAAGACGCTCCTCGGGGCACGTCTTGCTTGGGCCTCTCTCCTGGAGGCGCTCAGTCAGACCGAGTAGTGACATGTGACAAGACGCTCCTCGGGGCTCGTCTTGCTTGGGCCTCTCTCCTGGAGGAGCTCAGTCAGACCCAGTGTTGATATGTGGCAAGACGCTCCTCGGGGCGCGTATTGCTTGGGCCTCTCTCCTGGAGGTTCTCAGTCAGACCCAGTGTTTACATGTGGCAAGATGCTCCTCGGGGCGCGTCTTGCTGGGGCTTCTCTCATGGAGGCACTCAGTAAGACCCAGTGTTGACATGTGGCAAGACGCTCCTCCGGGCACGTCTTGCTTGGGCCTCTCTCCTGGAGGCGCTCAGTCAGACCGAGTGCTGACATGTGGCAAGACGCTCCTCGGGGCGCTTCTTGCTTGGGCCTCTCTCCTGGAGGCGCTCAGTCAGACCCAGTGGTGACATGTTGCAAGACGCTCCTCCGGGCGCGTATTGCTTGGGCCTCTCTCCTGGATGCCCTCTGTCAGACCCAGTGTTGACATGTGGCAAGACTCTCCTCGGGGCGCGTCTTGCTTGGGCTTCTCTCATGGAGGCCCTCAGTCAGACCCAGTGTTGACATGTGTCAAGACGCTCCTCGGGGCGTGTCTTGCCTCTCTCCTGGAGGCGCTCAGTCAGACCCAGTGTTGACATGTGGCAAGACGCTCCTCGGGGCGCTTCTTGCTTGGGCTTCTCTCCTGGAGGCCCTCAGTCAGACCCATTGTTGACATCTGGCAAGACGCTCCTCGGGACACGTCTTGCTCTGGCCTCTCTCCTGGAGGCGCTCAGTCAGACCGAGTAGTGACATGTGGCAAGACGCTCCTCGGGGCGCGTCTTGCTTGGACCTCCCTCCTGGAGGCGCTCAGTCAGACCGAGTAGTGACATGTGGCAAGACGCTCCTCGGGGCGCGTCTTGCTTGGGCCTCTCTCCTGGAGGCGCTCAGTCAGACCGAGTGCTGACATAAGGCAAGATGCTCCTCGGGGCGCGTCTTGTTGGGGCCTCTCTCCTGGAGGTGCTCAATCAGACCCAGTGGTGACACGTGGCAAGACGCTCCTCGGGGCGTGTCTTGCTTGGGCCTCTCTCCTGGAGGAGCTCAGTCAGACCCAGTGGTGACACGTGGCAAGACGCTCCTCGGGGCGCATCTTGCTTGGGCCTCTCTCCTGGAGGCGCTAAGTCAGACCCAGTGTTGACACGTGGCAAGACGCTCCTCAGGCCGCGTCTTGCTTGGGCCTCTCTCCTGGAGGCGCTCAGTCAGACCCAGTGTTGACATGTGGCAAGACACTCCCCGGGGCGCGTCTTGCTTGGGCCTCTCTCATGGAGGCCCTCTGTCAGACCCAGTGTTGACATGTGTCAAGACGCTCCTTGGGGCGCATCTTGCTTTGGCCTCTCTCCTGGAGGCGCTCAGTCAGACCGAGTGCTGACATGTGGCAAGAAGCTCCTCGGGGCGCGTCTTCCTTGGGCTTCTCTCCTGGAGGCCCTCAGTCAGACCCATTGTTGACATGTGGCAAGACGCTCCTCGGGGCGCGTATTGCTTGGGCCTCTCTCCTGGATGCCCTCTGTCAGACCCAGTGTTGACATGTGGCAAGACTCTCCTCGGGGCGCGTCTTGCTTGGGCTTCTCACATGGAGGCCCTCAGTCAGACCCAGTATTAACATGTGTCAAGACGCTCCTCGGGGCGTGTCTTGCTTGGGCCTCTCTCCTGGAGGCGCTCAGTCAGACCCAGTGTTGACATGTGGCAAGACGCTCCTCGGGGCGCTTCTTGCTTGGGCTTCTCTCCTGGAGGCCCTCAGTCAGACCCATTGTTGACATGTGGCAAGACGCTCCTCGGGGCACGTCTTGCTTGGGCCTCTCTCCTGGAGGCGCTCAGTCAGACCGAGTAGTGACATGTGACAAGATGCTCCTCGGGGCGCGTCTTGCTGGGGCTTCTCTCATGGAGGCACTCAGTCAGACCCAGTGTTGACATGTGGCAAGACGCTCCTCGGGGCGCGTGTTGCTTGGACCTCTCTCCTGGAGGCGCTCAGTCAGACCCAGTGTTGACATGTGTCAAGACGCTCCTCGGGCGTTTCTTGCTTGGGCCTCGCTCCTGGAGGGGCTCAGTCAGACCCAGTGTTGACATGTGACAAGACGCTCCTCGGGGCACGTCTTGCTTGGGCCTCTCTCCTGGAGGCGCTCAGTCAGACCCAGAGGTGACATGTGTCAAGACGCTCCTCGGGCCTCTCTCCTGGAGGCGCTCAGTAAGACCCAGTGTTGACATGTGGCAAGACGCTCCTCGGGGCGCGTCTTGCTTGGGCCTCTCTCCTGGAGGTGCTCAGTCAGACCCAGTGTTGACATGTGGCAAGACGCTCCTCGGGGCGCGTCTTGCTGGGGCTTCTCTCATGGAGGCACTCAGTCAGACCCAGTGTTGACAAGTGGAAAGACGCTCCTCGGGGCACGTCTTGCTTGGGCCTCTCTCCTGGAGGCGCTCAGTCAGACCCAGTGTTGACATGTGGCAAGACGCTCCTTGGGGCACGTCTTGCTTGGGCCTCTCTCCTGGAGGTGCTCAGTCAGACCCAGTGTTGACATGTGGCAAGACGCTCCTCGGGGCGCGTCTTGCTGGGGCTTCTCTCATGGAGGCACTCAGTCAGACCCAGTGTTGACATGTGGCAAGATGCTCCTCGGGGCACGTCTTGCTTGGGCCTCTCTCCTGGAGGCGCTCAGTCAGACCCAGAGGAGACATGTGTCAAGACGCTCCTCGGGGCGCGTCTTGCTTGGGCCTCTCTCCTGGAGGCGCTCAGTCAGACCGAGTGCTGACATGTGGCAAGACGCTCCTCCGGGCGCGTCTTGCTTGGGCCTCTCTCCTGGAGGCGCTCAGTCAGACCCAGTGTTCACATGTGGCAAGACGCTCCTCGGGGCACGTCTTGCTTGGGCCTCTCTCCTGGAGGCGCTCAGTCAGACCCAGTGTTGACATGTGGCAAGACGCTCCTCGGGGCGCGTCTTGCTTGGGCCTCTCTCCTGGAGGCGCTCAGTCAGACCGAGTGCTGACATGTGGCAAGACGCTCCTCGGGGCGCATCTTGCTTGGGCTTCTCTCCTGGAGGCCCTCAGTCAGACCCAATGTTGACATGTTGCAAGACGCTCCTCGGGGCGCGTCTTATTTGGGCCTCTCTCCTGGGGGCCCTCAGTCAGACCCAGTGTTGACATGTGGCAAGACGCTCCTCGGGGCGCGTCTTGCTTGGGCCTCTCTCCTGGAGGCGCTCAGTCAGACCGAGTAGTGACATGTGGCAAGACGCTCCTCGGGGCGCGTCTTGCTTGGACCTCCCTCCTGGAGGCGCTCAGTCAGACCGAGTAGTGACATGTGGCAAGACGCTCCTCGGGGCGGGTCTTGCTTGGGCCTCTCTCCTGGAGGCGCTCAGTCAGACCGAGTGCTGACATAAGGCAAGATGCTCCTCGGGGCACGTCTTGCTGGGGCCTCTCTCCTGGAGGTGCTCAATCAGACCCAGTGGTGACACGTGGCAAGACGCTCCTCGGGGCGTGTCATGCTTGGGCCTCTCTCCTGGAGGAGCTCAGTCAGACCCAGTGGTGACACATGGCAAGACCCTCCTCGGGGCACATCTTGCTTGGGCCTCTCTCCTGGAGGCGCTCAGTCAGACCCAGTGTTGACATGTGGCAAGACACTCCTCGGGGCTCGTCTTGCTTGGGCCTCTCTCTTGGAGGCCCTCTGTCAGACCCAGTGTTGACATGTGTCAAGATGCTCCTCGGGGCGCGTCTTGCTGGGGCTTCTCTCATGGAGGCACTAAGTCAGACCCAGTGTTGACATGTGGCAAGACGCTCCTCGGGGCGCATGTTGCTTGGACCTCTCTCCTGGAGGCGCTCAGTCAGACCCAGTGTTGACATGTGTCAAGACGCTCCTCGGGCGTTTCTTGCTTGGGCTTCGCTCCTGGAGGGGCTCAGTCAGACCCAGTGGTGACATGTGACAAGACGCTCCTCGGGGCGCGTCTTGCTTGGGCCTCTCTCCTGTAGGCGCTCAGTCAGACCCAGAGTTGACATGTGTCAAGACGCTCCTCGGGCCTCTCTCCTGGAGGCGCTCAGTCAGACCCAGTTTTGACATGTGGCAAGACGCTCCTCGGGGCGCGTCTTGCTTGGGCCTCTCTCCTGGAGGTGCTCAGTCAGACCCAGTGTTGACTTGTGGCAAGACGCTCCTCGGGGCGCGTCTTGCTGGGGCTTCTCTCATGGAGGCACTCAGTCAGACCCAGTGTTGACAAGTGGAAAGACGCTCCTCGGGGCACGTCTTGCTTGGGCCTCTCTCCTGGAGGCGCTCAGTCAGACCCAGAGGAGAAATGTGTCAAGACGCTCCTCGGGGCGCGTCTTGCTTGGGCGTGTCTCCTGGAGGCGCTCAGTCAGACCGAGTGCTGACATGTGGCAAGACTCTCCTCGGGGCGCGTCTTGCTTGGGCCTCTCTCCTGGAGGCGCTCAGTCAGACCCAGTGTGGACATGTGGCAAGACGCTCCTCGGGGCGCGTCTTGCTTGGGCCTCTCTCCTGGAGGCGCTCAGTCAGACCGAGTGCTGACATGTGGCAAGACGCTCCTCGGGGCGCGTCTTGCATGGGCTTCTCTCCTGGAGGCGCTCAGTCAGACCCATTGTTGACATGTGGCAAGACGCTCCTCGGGGCGCGTCTTATTTGGGCCTCTCTCCTGGAGGCCCTCAGTCAGACCCAGTGTTGACATGTGGCAAGACGCTCCTCGGGGCGCGTCTTGCTTGGGCTTCTCTCCTGGAGGCCCTCAGTCAGACCCATTGTTGACATGTGGCAAGACGCTCCTCGGGGCACGTCTTGCTTGGGTCTCTCTCCTGGAGGCGCTCAGTCAGACCGAGTAGTGACATGTGGCAAGACGCTCCTCGGGGCGCGTCTTGCTTGGGCCTCTCTCCTGGAGGCGCTCAGTCAGACCGAGTGCTGACATAAGGCAAGACGCTCCTCGGGGCGCTTCTTGCTGGGGCCTCTCTCCTGGAGGTGCTCAATCAGACCCAGTGGTGACACGTGGCAAGACGCTCCTCGGGGCGCGTCTTGCTTGGGCCTCTCTCCTGGAGGCGCTAAGTCAGACCCAGTGTTGACATGTGTCAAGACGCTCATCGGGCGTTTCTTGCTTGGGCTTCGCTCCTGGAGGGGCTCAGTCAGACCCAGTGTTGACATGTGACAAGACGCTCCTCGGGGCGCGTCTTGCTTGGGCCTCTCTCCTGTAGGCGCTCAGTCAGACCCAGAGGTGACATGTGTCAAGACGCTCCTCGGGCATCTCTCCTGGAGGCGCTCAGTCAGACCCAGTTTTGACATGTGGCAAGACGCTCCTCGGGGCGCGTCTTGCTTGGGCCTCTCTCCTGGAGGTGCTCAGTCAGACCCAGTGTTGACATGTGTCAAGACGCTCCTCGGGCGTTTCTTGCTTGGGCTTCGCTCCTGGAGGGGCTCAGTCAGACCCAGTGTTGACATGTGACAAGACGCTCCTCGGGGCGCTTCTTGCTTGGGCCTCTCTCCTGTAGGCGCTCAGTCAGACCCAGAGGTGACATGTGTCAAGACGCTCCTCGGGCCTCTCTCCTGGAGGCGCTCAGTCAGACCCAGTTTTGACATGTGGCAAGACGCTCCTCGGGGCGCATCTTGCTTGGGCCTCTCTCCTGGAGGTGCTCAGTCAGACCCAGTGTTGACTTGTGGCAAGACGCTCCTCGGGGCGCGTCTTGCTGGGGCTTCTCTCATGGAGGCACTCAGTCAGACCCAGTGTTGACAAGTGGAAAGACGCTCCTCGGGGCACGTCTTGCTTGGGCCTCTCTCCTGGAGGCGCTCAGTCAGACCCAGAGGAGAAATGTGTCAAGACGCTCCTCGGGGCGCGTCTTGCTTGGGCGTGTCTCCTGGAGGCGCTCAGTCAGACCGAGTGCTGACATGTGGCAAGACTCTCCTCGGGGCGCGTCTTGCTTGGGCCTCTCTCCTGGAGGCGCTCAGTCAGACCCAGTGTGGACATGTGGCAAGACGCTCCTCGGGGCGCGTCTTGCTTGGGCCTCTCTCCTGGAGGCGCTCAGTCAGACCGAGTGCTGACATGTGGCAAGACGCTCCTCGGGGCGCGTCTTGCTTGGGCTTCTCTCCTGGAGGCGCTCAGTCAGACCCATTGTTGACATGTGGCAAGACGCTCCTCGGGGCGCGTCTTATTTGGGCCTCTCTCCTGGAGGCCCTCAGTCAGACCCAGTGTTGACATTTGGCAAGACGCTCCTCGGGGTGCGTCTTGCTTGGGCTTCTCTCCTGGAGGCCCTCAGTCAGACCCATTGTTGACATGTGGCAAGACGCTCCTCGGGGCACGTCTTGCTTGGGTCTCTCTCCTGGAGGCGCTCAGTCAGACCGAGTAGTGACATGTGGCAAGACGCTCCTCGGGGCGCGTCTTGCTTGGGCCTCTCTCCTGGAGGCGCTCAGTCAGACCGAGTGCTGACATAAGGCAAGACGCTCCTCGGGGCGCTTCTTGCTGGGGCCTCTCTCCTGGAGGTGCTCAATCAGACCCAGTGGTGACACGTGGCAAGATGCTCCTCGGGGCGCGTCTTGCTTGGGCCTCTCTCCTGGAGGAGCTCAGTCAGACCCAGTGGTGACACGTGGCAAGACGCTCCTCGGGGCGCATCTTGCTTGGGCCTCTCTCCTGGAGGCGCTCAGTCAGACCCAGTGTTGACATGTGGCAAGACACTCCTCGGGGCGCGTCTTGCTTGGGCCTCTCTCATGGAGGCCCTCTGTCAGACCCAGTGTTGACATGTGTCAAGACGCTCCTCGGGGCGCGTCTTGCTTTGGCCTCTCTCCTGGAGGCGCTCAGTCAGACCGAGTGCTGACATGTGGCAAGAAGCTCCTCGGGGCGCGTCTTGCTTGGGCTTCTCTCCTGGAGGCCCTCAGTCAGACCCATTGTTGACATGTGGCAAGACGCTCCTCGGGGCGCGTCTTGCTTGGGCCTCTCTCCAGAAGGCCCTCAATCAGACCCAGTGTTGACACGTGGCAAGACGCTCCTCGGGGCGCTTCTTGCTTGGGCCTCTCTCCTGGAGAAGCTCAGTCAGACCCAGTGGTGACATGTGACAAGACGCTCCTCAGGGCGCGTATTGCTTGGGCCTCTCTCCTGGATGCCCTCTGTCAGACCCGATGTTGACATGTGGCAAGACTCTCCTCGGGGCGCGTCTTGCTTGGGCTTCTCTCATGGAGGCCCTCAGTCAGACCCAGTGTTGACATGTGTCAAGACGCTCCTCGGGGCGTGTCTTGCTTGGGCCTCTCTCATGGAGGCGCTCAGTCAGACCCAGTCTTGACATGTGGCAAGACGCTCCTCGGGGCGCTTCTTGCTTGGGCTTCTCTCCTGGAGGCCCTCAGTCAGACCCATTGTTGACATGTGGCAAGACGCTCCTCGGGGCGCGTCTTGCTGGGGCTTCTCTCATGGAGGCACTCAGTCAGACCCAGTCTTGACATGTGGCAAGACGCTCCTCGGGGCACGTCTTGCTTGGGCCTCTCTCTTGGAGGCGCTCAGTCAGACCGAGTGCTGACATGTGGCAAGACGCTCCTCGGGGCGCTTCTTGCTTGGGCCTCTCTCCTGGAGGCGCTCAGTCAGACCCAGTGGTGACATGTGGCAAGACGCTCCTCCGGGCGCGTATTGCTTGGGCCTCTCTCCTGGATGCCCTCTGTCAGACCCAGTGTTGACATGAGGCAATACTCTCCTCGGGGCGCGTCTTGCTTGGGCTTCTCTCATGGAGGCCCTCAGTCAGACCCAGTGTTGACATGTGTCAAGACGCTCCTCGGGGCGTGTCTTGCCTCTCTCCTGGAGGCGCTCAGTCAGACCCAGTGTTGACATGTGGCAAGACGCTCCTCGGGGCGCTTCTTGCTTGGGCTTCTCTCCTGGAGGCCCTCAGTCAGACCCATTGTTGACATCTGGCAAGACGCTCCTCGGGGCACGTCTTGCTTGGGCCTCTCTCCTGGAGGCACTCAGTCAGACCGAGTAGTGACATGTGACAAGACGCTCCTCGGGGCGCGTCTTGCTTGGGCCTCTCTCCTGGAGGCGCTCAGTCAGACCCAGTGTTAACATGTGGCAAGACGCTCCTCGGGGCGCGTCTTGCTTGGGCCTCTCTCCTGGAGGTTCTCAGTCAGACCCAGTGTTGACATGTGGCAAGATGCTCCTCGGGGCGCGTCTTGCTGGGGCTTCTCTCATGGAGGCGCTTAGTCAGACCCAGTGTTGACATGTGGCAAGACGCTCCTCGGGGCACTTCTTGCTTGGGCTTCTCTCATGGAGGCCCTCAGTCAGACCCAGTGTTGACATGTGTCAAGACGCTCCTCGGGGCGTGTCTTGCATGGGCCTCTCTCCTGGAGGCGCTCAGTCAGACCCATTGTTGACATGTGGCAAGACGCTCCTCGGGGCGCGTCTTGCTTGGGCTTCTCTTCTGGAGGCACTCAGTCAGACCCATTGTTGACATGTGGCAAGACGCTCCTCGGGGCACGACTTGCTTGGGCCTCTCTCCTGGAGGCGCTCAGTCAGACCCAGAGGAGACATGTGTCAAGATGCTCCTCGGGGCGCGTCTTGCTTGGGCCTCTCTCCTGGAGGCGCTCAGTCAGACCGAGTGCTGACATGTGGCAAGACGCTCCTCCGGGCGCGTCATGCTTGGGCCTCTCTCCTGGAGGCGCTCAGTCAGACCCAGTGTTGACATGTGGCACGACGCTCCTCGGAGCGCGTCTTGCTTGGGCCTCACTCCAGAAGGCCCTCAATCAGACCCAGTGTTGACATGTGGCAAAACGCTCCTCCAGGCGCATCTTGCTTGGGCCTCTCTCCTGGAGGCGCTCAGTCAGACCCAGTGTTGACATGTGGCAAGACGCTCCTTGGGGCGCGTCTTGCTGGGGCTTCTCTCATGGAGGCACTCAGTCAGACCCAGTGTTGACATGTGGCAAGACGCTCCTCAGGGCGCGTCTTGCTTGGGCCTCTCTCCTGGGGAGGCGCTCAGTCAGACCGAGTGCTGACATGTGGCAAGACGCTCCTCGGGGCACGTCTTGCTGGGGCTTCTCTCCTGGAGGCGCTCAGTCAGACCCAGTGTTGACATGTGACAAGACGCTCCTCGGGGCACGTCTTGCTTGGGCCTCTCTCCTGGAGGCGCTCAGTCAGACCCAGAGGTGACATGTGGCTAGACGCTCCCCGGGGCGCGTCTTGCTTGGGCCTCTCTCCTGGAGGCGTTCAGTCAGACCCAGTGTTGACATGTGGCAAGACGCTCCTCGGGGCGCGTCTTGCTTGGGCCTCTCTCCTGGAGGCGCTCAGTCAGACCCAGTGTTGACATGTGGCAAGACGCTCCTCGGGGCACGTCTTGCTTGGGCCTCTCTCCTGGAGGCGCTCAGTCAGACCCAGAGGAGACATGTGTCAAGATGCTCCTCGGGGCGCGTCTTGCTTGGGCCTCTCTCCTGGAGGCGCTCAGTCAGACCAAGTGCTGACATGTGGCAAGACGCTCCTCCGGACGCGTCTTGCTTGGGCCTCTCTCCTGGAGGCGCTCAGTCAGACCCAGTGTTCACATGTGGCAAGACGCTCCTCGGGGCGCGTCGTGCTTGGGCCTCTCTCCTGGAGGACTCTCAGTCAGACCCAGTGTTGACATGTGGCAAGACGCTCCTCGGGGCGTGTCTTGCTTGGGCCTCTCTCCTGGAGGCGCTCAGTCAGACCGAGTGCTGACATGTGGCAAGACGCTCCTCGGGGCGCGTCTTGCTTGGGCTTATCTCCTGGAGGCCCTCAGTCAGACCCATTGTTGACATGTGGCAAAACGCTCCTCCAGGCGCGTCTTGCTTGGGCCTCTCTCCTGGAGGCGCTCAGTCAGACCCAGTGTTGACATGTGGCAAGACGCTCCTCAGGGCGCGTCTTGCTTGGGCCTCTCTCCTGGGGAGGCGCTCAGTCAGACCGAGTGCTGACATGTGGCAAGACGCTCCTCGGGGCACGTCTTGCTGGGGCTTCTCTCCTGGAGGCGCTCAGTCCGACCCAGTGTTGACATGTGACAAGACGCTCCTCGGGGCGCGTCTTGCTTGGGCCTCTCTCCTGGAGGCGCTCAGTCAGACCCAGAGGTGACATGTGGCAAGACGCTCCTCGGGGCGCGTCTTGCTTGGGCCTCTCTCCTGGAGGCGCTCAGTCAGACCCAGTGTTGACATGTGGCAAGACGCTCCTCGGGGCGCGTCTTGATTGGGCCTCTCTCCTGGAGGCCCTCAGTCAGACCCTTCGTTGACATGTGGCAAGACGCTCCTCGGGGCGCGTCTTGCTTGGCCCTCTCTCCTGGAGGCGCTCAGTCAGACCGAGTGCTGACATGTGGCAAGACGCTCCTCGGGGCGCATCTTGCTTGGGCTTCTCTCCTGGAGGCCCTCAGTCAGACCCATTGTTGACATGTGGCAAGACGCTCCTCAGGGCACGTCTTGCTTGGGCCTCTCTCCTGGGGAGGCGCTCAGTCAGACCGAGTGCTGACATGTGGCAAGACGCTCCTCGGGGCACGTCTTGCTGGGGCTTCTCTCCTGGAGGCGCTCAGTCAGACCCAGTGTTGACATGTGACAAGACGCTCCTCGGGGCGCGTCTTGCTTGGGCCTCTCTCCTGGAGGCGCTCAGTCAGACCCAGAGGTGACATGTGGCTAGACGCTCCTCGGGGCGCGTCTTGCTTGGGCTTCTCTCCTGGAGGCCCTCAGTCAGACCCATTGTTGACATGTGGCACGACGCTCCTCGGAGCGCGTCTTGCTTGGGCCTCACTCCAGAAGGCCCTCAATCAGACCCAGTGTTGACATGTGGCAAAACGCTCCTCCAGGCGCATCTTGCTTGGGCCTCTCTCCTGGAGGCGCTCAGTCAGACCCAGTGTTGACATGTGGCAAGACGCTCCTTGGGGCCCGTCTTGCTGGGGCTTCTCTCATGGAGGCACTCAGTCAGACCCAGTGTTGACATGTGGCAAGACGCTCCTCAGGGCGCGTCTTGCTTGGGCCTCTCTCCTGGGGAGGCGCTCAGTCAGACCGAGTGCTGACATGTGGCAAGACGCTCCTCGGGGCACGTCTTGCTGGGGCTTCTCTCCTGGAGGCGCTCAGTCAGACCCAGTGTTGACATGTGACAAGACGCTCCTCGGGGCGCGTCTTGCTTGGGCCTCTCTCCTGGAGGCGCTCAGTCAGACCCAGAGGTGACATGTGGCTAGACGCTCCTCGGGGCGCGTCTTGCTTGGGCCTCTCTCCTGGAGGCGTTCAGTCAGACCCAGTGTTGACATGTGGCAAGACGCTCCTCGGGGCGCGTCTTGCTTGGGCCTCTCTCCTGGAGGCGCTCAGTCAGACCCAGTGTTGACATGTGGCAAGACGCTCCTCGGGGCACGTCTTGCTTGGGCCTCTCTCCTGGAGGCGCTCAGTCAGACCCAGAGGAGACATGTGTCAAGATGCTCCTCGGGGCGCGTCTTGCTTGGGCCTCTCTCCTGGAGGCGCTCAGTCAGACCAAGTGCTGACATGTGGCAAGACGCTCCTCCGGGCGCGTCTTGCTTGGGCCTCTCTCCTGGAGGCGCTCAGTCACACCCAGTGTTCACATGTGGCAAGACGCTCCTTGGGGCGCGTCGTGCTTGGGCCTCTCTCCTGGAGGACTCTCAGTCAGACCCAGTGTTGACATGTGGCAAGACGCTCCTCGGGGCACGTCTTGCTTGGGCCTCTCTCCTGGAGGCGCTCAGTCAGACCGAGTGCTGACATGTGGCAAGATGCTCCTCGGGGCGCGTCTTGCTTGGGCTTATCTCCTGGAGGCCCTCAGTCAGACCCATTGTTGACCTGTGGCAAGATGCTCCTCGGGGCGCGACTTGCTTGGGCCTCTCTCCAGAAGGCCCTCAATCAGACCCAGTGTTGACATGTGGCAAAACGCTCCTCCAGGCGCGTCTTGCTTGGGCCTCTCTCCTGGAGGCGCTCAGTCAGACCCAGTGTTGACATGTGGCAAGACGCTCCTCAGGGCGCGTCTTGCTTGGGCCTCTCTCCTGGGGAGGCGCTCAGTCAGACCGAGTGCTGACATGTGGCAAGACGCTCCTCGGGGCACGTCTTGCTGGGGCTTCTCTCCTGGAGGCGCTCAGTCCGACCCAGTGTTGACATGTGACAAGACGCTCCTCGGGGCGCGTCTTGCTTGGGCCTCTCTCCTGGAGGCGCTCAGTCAGACCCAGAGGTGACATGTGGCAAGACGCTCCTCGGGGCGCGTCTTGCTTGGGCCTCTCTCCTGGAGGCGCTCAGTCAGACCCAGTGTTGACATGTGGCAAGACGCTCCTCGGGGCGCATCTTGATTGGGCCTCTCTCCTGGAGGCCCTCAGTCAGACCCTTCGTTGACATGTGAAAAGACGCTCCTCGGGGCGCGTCTTGCTTGGCCCTCTCTCCTGGAGGCGCTCAGTCAGACCGAGTGCTGACATGTGGCAAGACGCTCCTCGGGGCGCATCTTGCTTGGGCTTCTCTCCTGGAGGCCCTCAGTCAGACGCATTGTTGACATGTGGCAAGACGCTCCTCAGGGCACGTCTTGCTTGGGCCTCTCTCCTGGGGAGGCGCTCAGTCAGACCGAGTGCTGACATGTGGCAAGACGCTCCTCGGGGCACGTCTTGCTGGGGCTTCTCTCCTGGAGGCGCTCAGTCAGACCCAGTGTTGACATGTGACAAGACGCTCCTCGGGGCGCGTCTTGCTTGGGCCTCTCTCCTGGAGGCGCTCAGTCAGACCCAGAGGTGACATGTGGCTAGACGCTCCTGGGGGCGCGTCTTGCTTGGGCTTCTCTCCTGGAGGCCCTCAGTCAGACCCATTGTTGACATGTGGCACGACGCTCCTCGGAGCGCGTCTTGCTTGGGCCTCACTCCAGAAGGCCCTCAATCAGACCCAGTGTTGACATGTGGCAAAACGCTCCTCCAGGCGCATCTTGCTTGGGCCTCTCTCCTGGAGGCGCTCAGTCAGACCCAGTGTTGACATGTGGCAAGACGCTCCTTGGGGCCCGTCTTGCTGGGGCTTCTCTCATGGAGGCACTCAGTCAGACCCAGTGTTGACATGTGGCAAGATGCTCCTCAGGGCGCGTCTTGCTTGGGCCTCTCTCCTGGGGAGGCGCTCAGTCAGACCGAGTGCTGACATGTGGCAAGACGCTCCTCGGGGCACGTCTTGCTGGGGCTTCTCTCCTGGAGGCGCTCAGTCAGACCCAGTGTTGACATGTGACAAGACGCTCCTCGGGGCGCGTCTTGCTTGGGCCTCTCTCCTGGAGGCGCTCAGTCAGACCCAGAGGTGACATGTGGCTAGACGCTCCTCGGGGCGCGTCTTGCTTGGGCCTCTCTCCTGGAGGCGTTCAGTCAGACCCAGTGTTGACATGTGGCAAGACGCTCCTCGGGGCGCGTCTTGCTTGGGCCTCTCTCCTGGAGGCGCTCAGTCAGACCCAGTGTTGACATGTGGCAAGACGCTCCTCGGGGCACGTCTTGCTTGGGCCTCTCTCCTGGAGGCGCTCAGTCAGACCCAGAGGAGACATGTGTCAAGATGCTCCTCGGGGCGCGTCTTGCTTGGGCCTCTCTCCTGGAGGCGCTCAGTCAGACCAAGTGCTGACATGTGGCAAGACGCTCCTCCGGGCGCGTCTTGCTTGGGCCTCTCTCCTGGAGGCGCTCAGTCAGACCCAGTGTTCACATGTGGCAAGACGCTCCTCGGGGCGCGTCGTGCTTGGGCCTCTCTCCTGGAGGACTCTCAGTCAGACCCAGTGTTGACATGTGGCAAGACGCTCCTCAGGGCACGTCTTGCTTGGGCCTCTCTCCTGGAGGCGCTCAGTCAGACCGAGTGCTGACATGTGGCAAGACGCTCCTCGGGGCGCGTCTTGCTTGGGCTTATCTCCTGGAGGCCCTCAGTCAGACCCATTGTTGACATGTGGCAAGACGCTCCTCGGGGCGCGACTTGCTTGTGCCTCTCTCGAAAAGGCCCTCAATCAGACCCAGTGTTGACATGTGGCAAAACGCTCCTCCAGGCGCGTCTTGCTTGGGCCTCTCTCCTGGAGGCGCTCAGTCAGACCCAGTGTTGACATGTGGCAAGACGCTCCTCAGGGCGCGTCTTGCTTGGGCCTCTCTCCTGGGGAGGCGCTCAGTCAGACCGAGTGCTGACATGTGGCAAGACGCTCCTCGGGGCACGTCTTGCTGGGGCTTCTCTCCTGGAGGCGCTCAGTCAGACCCAGTGTTGACATGTGACAAGACGCTCCTCGGGGCGCGTCTTGCTTGGGCCTCTCTCCTGGAGGCGCTCAGTCAGACCCAGAGGTGACATGTGGCAAGACGCTCCTCGGGGCGCGTCTTGCTTGGGCCTCTCTCCTGGAGGCGCTCAGTCAGACCCAGTGTTGACATGTGGCAAGACGCTCCTCGGGGCGCGTCTTGATTGGGCCTCTCTCCTGGAGGCCCTCAGTCAGACCCTTCGTTGACATGTGGCAAGACGCTCCTCGGGGCGCGTCTTGCTTGGCCCTCTCTCCTGGAGGCGCTCAGTCAGACCGAGTGCTGACATGTGGCAAGACGCTCCTCGGGGCGCATCTTGCTTGGGCTTCTCTCCTGGAGGCCCTCAGTCAGACCCATTGTTGACATTTGGCAAGACGCTCCTCAGGGCGCATCTTGGTTGGGCCTCTCTCCTGGAGGCGCTCAGTCAGACCGAGTGCTGACATGTGGCAAGACGCTCCTCGGGGCACGTCTTGCTGGGGCTTCTCTCCTGGAGGCGCTCAGTCAGACCCAGTGTTGACATGTGACAAGATGCTCCTCGTGGCGCGTCTTGCTTGGGCCTCTCTCCTGGAGGCGCTCAGTGAGACCCAGAGGTGACATGTGGCAAGACGCTCCTCGGGGCGCGTCTTGCTTGGGCCTCTCTCCTGGAGGCCCTCTGT
This sequence comes from Nothobranchius furzeri, assembly GCF_043380555.1. Taxonomy (NCBI): domain Eukaryota; kingdom Metazoa; phylum Chordata; class Actinopteri; order Cyprinodontiformes; family Nothobranchiidae; genus Nothobranchius; species Nothobranchius furzeri. Next base: position 16,058,371 of record NC_091757.1, on the reverse strand, counting down.
CAGACCCAGTGTTGACATGTGGTAAGGACACGATCACGCCGACCCTATTGTTGGAGAACCTGCTGAGTTCGTCGAACAAGTAGACGCCGGATTGGGCGCGGGCACGCGCTTGTTTTAGAGGCGTTTTCGCGCAGCCTCTACCCTGCACGACCGCTCGTGGCCGCACTAGCTATATTTATCTTTATTTGTTTCACACACACACACACACACACACACACACACACACACACACGCACGCGCGCACACACACACACACACACACACACACACACACACACACACACACACACACACACACACACACACAGGCCCTTGCGTGCAAACCCCGGTCAGGCCTTTAGTGTACACATCAGAGACATGTTGTTCTTTCACAGAACTGAGGTTGTTCATTACTAAATGACTTTTACGGGAATATTGTTATTATACTATTCAACAGGTAGATCATAATAATGTGTATTAAACCTACAACCTAGCACTGATGACAGAGGGACCTTATTTAAATTAGTACTTAATGGAAACGATACATAATGATACATAAGAGCCATGTCATACATTCAGCCTAGGAATACTAGCATTGTGCACTATTAAAAATATACACATCAATTGCTCGAATCCCATTGTTGCAAAGTAAAACTCTAATAAAACTCTAGTCTGACATCAACAGAGAAGACTTAGTGTATGTACTACAAATACAGCATTAGGATTTCGAGTGGACCGTGCACCTTGTGAATCATCAGAGGCTTATGACGCAATATATCTTCCAGTTGCTATTAGACAAGTTATCACAATTACGTTGATTAATAAATCCAGTGTTGTAGCGACTGCAGCCAGCGCCGCCGCGCAACTCGTGTCGGTGTTATCTCTCGATACTTTCATTCGTATCCGAGCGTATGCAGAATCTGAGGATCTGGTGAAGTTGCTTGTCACTAGCTTGCGCACATTTGATATGGCACTTTGCACGTGACTCACACAACCTGCAGTGGCGACCGTCGCATCAGTGCAAAGTTTTTCCGATATATCGCTCGCAACATCGTTTGTCATTTGCTGTACACTGCGCACAATGGCCGCGAGGTCGCGGAGAGGGTCTTCGTTACGAGTTGTGTAATATCCGCTGACTTGCCGATTCAATTCTGGTGGCGCTGACCCAAACGAGAACACTTTTAAGGTGCATGTCGTGGTAACTCTAGTAGCACCGTGGTTGACGAGGACGATCATCTTTAGCAATAGTTCATCTCGAAGCGCAACGATGGTGAGGGCGACGGGTTGGCCGGTTCCGCCTTCAGGCCACTCGGTTGCCGCTAGATTGCCCAATGCCAAACACGCAGACGAACCCTGTACACACTCAATAACCCATGTGCGATCGTTGATTTCTGCTAGTACGTTTGCTAGTTCTATGTGCTTCCACGGATCGGGCGTGGGCACGCGCTTGTTTTAGAGGCGTTTTCGCGCAGCCTCTACCCTGCACGACCGCTCGTGGCCGCACTAGCTATATTTATCTTTATTTGTTTCACACACACACACACACACACACACACACACACACACACACACACACACACACACACACACACACACACACACACACACACACACACACACACACACACACACACACACAGACAGGCCCTTGCGTGCAAACCCCGGTCAGGCCTGCAGTGTACACATCAGAGACATGATGTTCTTTCACAGAACTGAGGTTGTTCATTACTAAATGACTTTTACAGGAATATTGTTATTATACTATTCAACAGGTTGATCATAATAATGTGTATTAAACCCACAACCTAGCACTGAGGACAGAGGGACTTTATTTAAATTAGTACTTAATGGAAACGATACATAATGATACATAAGAGCCATGTCATACATTCAGCCTAGGAATAGTAGCATTGTGCACTATTAAAAATATACACATCAATTGCTCGAATCCAATTGTTGCAAAGTAAAACTCTAATAAAACTCTAGACTGACATCAACAGAGAAGACTTAGTGTATGTACTACAAATACAGCATTAGGATTTCGAGTGGACCGTGCACTTTGTGAACCATCAGAGGCTTATGACGGGGTTTGCACGCAAGGGCCTGTGTGTGTGTGTGCGTGCGTGTGTGTGTGTGTGTGTGTGTGTGTGTGTGTGTGTGTGTGTGTGTGTGTGTGTGTGTGTGTGTGAAACAAATAAAGATAAATATAGCTAATGCGGCCACTAGCGGTCGTGCAGGGTAGAGGCTGCGCGAAAACGCCTCTAAAACAAGCGCGTGCCCACGCCCGATCCGTGGAAGCACGTAGAACTAGCAAACGTACTAGCAGAAATCAACGATCGCACACGGGTCATTGAGTGTGTACAGGGTTCGTCTGCGTGTGTGGCATTGGGCAATCTAGCGGCAACCGAGTGGCCTGAAGGCGGAACCGGCCAACCCGTCGCCCTCACCATCGTTGTGCTTCGAGATGAACTATTGCTAAAGATGATCGTCCTCGTCAACCACGGCGCTACCAGAGTTGCCACGACATGCGCCTTAAACGCGTTCTCGTTTGGGTCAGCGCCACCAGAATTGAATCGGCAAGTCAGCGGATATTACACAACTCGTAACGAAGACCCTCTCCGCGACCTCGCGGCCAGTGTGCGCAGTGTACAGTAAATGACAAACGATGTTGCGAGCGATATATCGGAAAAACTTTGCAGTGACGCGACGGTTGCCACTGCAGGTTGTGTGAGTCTCACGCAAAGTGCCATATCAAACGTGCGCAAGCTAGTGACAAGCAACTTCACCAGATCCGTAGATTCTGCATACGCTTGGATACGAATGAAAGTATCGACAGATAACACCGACACGAGTTGCGCGACGGCGCTGGCTGCAGTCGCTACAACACTGGATTTATTAATCAACGTAATTGTGACCGTAATGGCGTATCGAGTGTGCACCAGAAACTACAACCAGTACTACAGAAAACTGGCATGAGGGTCGCGGTCTAACGTTATGTTGGTGTCTCGCATTGACCGTCGACGGCCGTTTGCCAGCGGCTGAAAATGGCACAGTTGACGAAATGGAAACGCCGACCGTCGATAGTGCACTCTCGCAAGTTCCAACCGCACCATCTCAGGAGACAGACCACAGAGTCATATTAGCGGAGGGTAGATAGAAAATGCGCAAACCGCCTCAACCGCCCATATACATACTATACGAGTTCAACATAGAGTGGAGTAAGAAGTTACTACCGATTGATTGTATTTCCAACGTGCAAGCAGCTGGTGTGTGACGCTTTACTGGAGTATCACAGAGGTTGCGATGTCCTGTGTTCCACGAGCGCATGGAAACAAGTGAACGAACTTCTACGGACCGTACTGTTGGGGTGTGAGCGAGCTGTAAAATCAATACACGCTAGACACGCGGACTTTGCCGCGTTACTGGACACGCATATCGCCACAACAAAACCGGGTCAAGTGTTCGGGGCGTCACCGCGCTCGACTATACACGTCTTGGCCTACCACGAGTACATGAGCCCACAAGATCCTAAGCGAGGTCGAAGCCGTTGTGTCTACCCAACGCAAATTCAGCACAGCCGTGCGCGCTAAGACAAGTCCCTCTAGACTGCTGGAAACTTTGGAAACGTGGAAGGCTTGCGTGTTCGCGCTTTCTACACATCTCAACGGTATGATCGCGATACTCTCGGCCGCATAACAACTAATGGTCATGTGTTCGGAAGGTCTGATCAGGTCTGACATGACCGGTTGTCAATCGACGTCGAGCGTGCACTCACACACGGATATCCTGGCGTACAGTAAAGCGACAGCGACCTCTACGCTCACGTTGATCGCCAATGTTTCGAAGGGCAATCGAGTGTGTTGGCTGACGAAAGCTATGGTGACCGACAGTCGCGTCGACTACAATGTGCCTCATTGCGATTGGAGAGGCGTATGTGATCCTTTGCAAATCGACAACACCACCGCGGTCGAGTGCGAAGTCATGGTCGGCGGCGTGTTGTCCTTACTGTGCCCCTTTCAATGTGACGGTCCGTGTCACGGACCGGTGTGTTACAACCCGACTAACGAAACGTACCAGGTGATAACATTGCATCTGCCCATTACAGCGGAGCGAGCGTTTCGCCACACTCCCAAACCAAGGTTAATAGTTGTAGCGCACGCCCTTTCGGACCTTGTTGCACGCGAAACACTGGCGTACACTCACAACATCACGCTCGAGACAGCTCAAGCGTTACGCAAAACAAAGGACGTGTTCAAATCCATAGAGAATATACGGTCTTTAGCGTATGCGTATATAAAGAAGGTCGATGACATTTACAGAAGTGGCGGCGTGGGCACCACAGTAGAACAACAAGGTGCTCTCAAGCACACACAGATACTGGCCGCATTATCACTCGCGATGTCTATCCTGACATGCCCGTTTCTGATTTCTATGTATATTAAATTATGACAAGAGCTATGGTGGTTACGATTACACTCTGACCACGTGCCTTAGTTTCTGCTAGTGACCTATAAATATATTTGACCACTTGCTCTCACTGCCATTAAAGCGGCTGTACCCACACGTACAACACCCAAGAAAAAAAATGATCTCGCTGTCTGTACTGGGTGTACTCTCAGTCGTCGCAGTTGCTCAGGCCATGGTGGTACGCTCACATAACGCCTCTGAGATACGTCCCATCACACCACCTCCTAGACTACTCGCGAAGGAGTATTCAACACCCCCTTTGTACGAAGACAACCATTATAACGAGCACAGCACAACGCTTGCCGCACGCAAAGACAACATGCAGGAGACAACGCTACCACCTGTTGTGGGAACAACGGATTCGAGTGACAACGATCGCGACTATGACGAGCACATTACAACACCCTCTGTGCACGAAGACCAGATGCAGGAGACAACGCTACCACCTGTCGTGAGAAACAAGAGTTTGGTTAACAATGATCATCGTCGAGTCCCATTGTAAACGGGCGCGCCATTGCACACATCGTACATGTGTGTTAACCCACCTGTATGCGACAGACTTTGTGTGTTGCATGACATCGAGATGTATTGACGTCTGTGTCAATACAGGACTCTCTAAGCTGGGAGCTGGACGCTAACGACCCGTGCATGCGCCACACAAAAGGTAACTCGACTAACTACAAAACGCATATTGTGATGTAGAAAGTTGGCTCGACTGTTTGAATCAGCTGCAGCTGCGGTTTACTCACGAAGTGAATCGCACGCTTGTTAGAAGTACATTCGGAGCACTTAAAAAATACATCGCTCTCATCGAGTTCCGTCTCAGCGTTCACCGGCTGATGGGCAAGAGCGTGACATGGGATCGCCAGGAACTTACTTAAGGACTATCATCTCATTTGGCATTTACTCACGGACCCAAGAAACCAGTTCCGAAAAATGGTCGAGAATTATAACTTGTCTAATAGCAACTGGAAGATATGTTGCGTCATAAGCCTCTGATGGTTTACAAGGTGCACGGTCCACTCGAAATCCTAATGCTGTATTTGTAGTACATACACTAAGTCTTCTCTGTTGATGTCGGACTAGAGTTTTATTAGAGTTTTACTATGCAACAATGGGATTCGAGCAATTGATGTGTATATTTTTAATAGTGCACAATGCTACTATTTCTAGGCTGAATGTATGACATGGCTCTTATGTATCATTATGTATCGTTTCCATTAAATACTAATTTAAATAAAGTCCCTCTGTCCTCAGTGCTAGGTTGTGGGTTTAATACACATTATTATGATCAACCTGTTGAATAGTATAATAACAATATTCCTGTAAAAGTCATTTAGTAATGAACAACCTCAGTTCTGTGAAAGAACATCATGTCTCTGATGTGTACCTTGCAGGCCTGACCGGGGTTTGCACGCAAGGGTCTGTGTGTGTGTGTGTGTGTGTGTGTGTGTGTGTGTGTGTGTGTGTGTGTGTGTGTGTGTGTGTGTGTGTGTGTTTGTGTGTGTGTGTGTGTGTGTGTGTGAGTGTGTGTGTCACCCACATGTCTCCTCTGGGTCTGACTGAGCGCCTCCAGGAGAGAAGCCCCAGCAAGACGCGCCCCGAGGAGCATCTTGCCACATGTCAGCACTCGGTCTGACTGAGCGCCTCCAGGAGAGAGGCCCAAGCAAGACGTGCCCCGAGGAGCGTCTTGCCACATGTCAACACTGGGTCTGACTGAGCGCCTCCAGGAGAGAGGCCCAAGCAAGACGCGCCCCGAGGAGCGTCTTGCCACATGTCTCTGGGTCTGACTGAGCGCCTCCAGGAGAGAGGCCCAAGCAAGACGTGCCCCGAGGAGCGTCTTGCTTCATGTCAACACTGGGTCTGACTGAGTGCCTCCATTAGAGAAGCCCCAGCAAGACGCGCCCCGAGGAGCATCTTGCCACATGTCAACACTGGGTCTGACTGAGAACCTCCAGGAGAGAGGCCCAAGCAAGACGCGCCCCGAGGAGCGTCTTGCCACATGTCACCTCTGTGTCTGACTGAGCACCTCCAGGAGAGAGGCCCAAGCAAGACGCACCCCGAGGAGCGTCTTGTCACATATCAACACTGGGTCTGACTGAGCGCCTCCAGGAGAGAAGCACCAGCAAGACGTGCCCCGAGGAGCGTCTTGCCACATGTCAGCACTCGGTCTGACTGAGCACCTCCAGGAGAGAGGCCCAAGCAAGATGCGCCCCGAGGAGCGTCTTGCCACACGTCAACAATGGGTCTGACTGAGGGCCTCCAGGAGAGAAGCCCAGGCAAGATGTGCCCCGAGGAGCGTCTTTCCACATGTCAGCACTCGGTCTGACTGAGCGCCTCCAGGAGAGAGGCCCAAGCAAGAAACGCCCCGAGAAGCGTCTTGTCACATGTCAACACTGGGTCTGACTGAGCGCCTCCAGGAGAGAAGCCCCAGCAAGACACGTCCCGAGGAGCGTCTTGCCACATGTCAACGAAAGGTCTGACTGAGGGCCTCCAGGAGAGAAGCCCAAGCAAGACGCGCTCCGAGGAGCGTCTTGCCACATGTCAGCACTAGGACTGACTGAGCGCCTCCAGGAGAGAGGCCCAAGCAAGACGCGCCCCGAGGAGCGTCTTGCCACATGTCAACACTGGGTCTGACTGAGCGCCTCCAGGAGAGAGGCCCAAGCAAGACGCGCCCCGAGGAGCGTCTTGCCACATGTTAACACTGGGTCTGACAGAGGGCCTCCAGGAGAGAGGCCCAAGCAAGACGCGCCCCGAGGAGCGTCTTGCCACATGTCACCTCTGGGTCTGACTGAGCGCCTCCAGGAGAGAAGCCCCAGCAAGACACGCCCCGAGGAGCGTCTTGCCACATGTCAGCACTAGGTCTGACTGAGCGCCTCCAGGAGAGAGGCCCAAGCAAGACGCGCCCCGAGGAGCGTCTTGCCACATGTCAACACTGGGTCTGACTGAGCGCCTCCAGGAGAGAGGCCCAAGCAAGAAACGCCCGAGGAGCCTCTTGCCACATGTCAACACTGGGTCTGACTGATCGCCTCCCCAGGAGAGAGGCCCAAGCAAGACGCGCCACGAGGAGCGTCTTGCCACATGTCAACAATGGGTCTGACTGAGGGCCTCCAGGAGAGAAGCCCAAGCAAGACGCGCCCCAAGGAGCATCTTGCCACATGTCAGCACTCGGTCTGACTGAGTGCCTCCAGGAGAGAGGACCAAGCAAGTCGTGCCCCGAGGAGCGTCTTGCCACATGTCAACACTGGGTCTGACTGAGCTTCTCCAGGAGAGAGGCCCAAGCAAGACGCGCCCCGAGGAGCATCTTGCCACATGTCACCTCTGGGTCTGACTGAGCACCTCCAGGAGAGAGGCCCAAGCAAGACGCGCCCCTAGGAGCGTCTTGTCACATTTCAACACTGGGTCTGACTGAGCGCCTCCAGGAGAGAGGCCCAAGCAAGAAACGCCCGAGGAGCGTCTTGACACATGTCAACACTGGGTCTGACTGATCGCCTCCCCAGGAGAGAGGCCCAAGCAAGACGCGTCCTGAGGAGCGTCTTCCCACATGTCAACACTGGGTCTGACTGAGCGCCTCCAGGAGAGAGGCCCAAGCAAGACGCGCCTGGAGGAGCGTTTTGCCACATGTCAACACTGGGTCTGACAGAGGGCCTCAAGGGGAGAGGCCCAAGCAAGATGCACCCTGAGGAGCATCTTGCCACATATGGGTCATCTTGCCACATTGGGCTGCCACAATGGGTCTGACTGAGGGCCTCCAGGAGAGAAGCCCAAGCAAGAAGCGCCCCGAGGAGCGTCTTGCCACATGTCAGCACTCGGTCTTACTGAGCGCCTCCAGGAGAGAGGCCCAAATGAGACGCGCCCCGAGGAGCGTCTTGCCACATGTCAGCACTCGGTCTTACTGATCGCCTCCCCAGGAGAGAGGCCCAAGCAAGACGCGCCACGAGGAGCGTCTTGCCACATGTCAACAATGGGTCTGACTGAGGGCCTCCAGGAGAGAAGCCCAAGCAAGACGCGCCCCAAGGAGCATCTTGCCACATGTCAGCACTCGGTCTGACTGAGTGCCTCCAGGAGAGAGGACCAAGCAAGACGTGCCCCGAGGAGCGTCTTGCCACATGTCAACACTGGGTCTGACTGAGCTTCTCCAGGAGAGAGGCCCAAGCAAGACGCGCCCCGAGGAGCATCTTGCCACATGTCACCTCTGGGTCTGACTGAGCACCTCCAGGAGAGAGGCCCAAGCAAGACGCGCCCCTAGGAGCGTCTTGTCACATTTCAACACTGGGTCTGACTGAGCGCCTCCAGGAGAGAGGCCCAAGCAAGAAACGCCCGAGGAGCGTCTTGACACATGTCAACACTGGGTCTGACTGATCGCCTCCCCAGGAGAGAGGCCCAAGCAAGACGCGTCCTGAGGAGCATCTTGCCACATGTCAACACTGGGTCTGACTGAGTGCCTCCATGAGAGAAGCCCCAGCAAGATGCGCCCCAAGGAGCGTCTTGCCACATGTCAACACTGGGTCTGACTGAGCGCCTCCAGGAGAGAGGCCCAAGCAAGACGCGCCTGGAGGAGCGTTTTGCCACATGTCAACACTGGGTCTGACAGAGGGCCTCAAGGGGAGAGGCCCAAGCAAGATGCACCCTGAGGAGCATCTTGCCACATATGGGTCATCTTGCCACATTGGGCTGCCACAATGGGTCTGACTGAGGGCCTCCAGGAGAGAAGCCCAAGCAAGAAGCGCCCCGAGGAGCGTCTTGCCACATGTCAGTACTCGGTCTTACTGAGCGCCTCCAGGAGAGAGGCCCAAATGAGACGCGCCCCGAGGAGCGTCTTGCCACATGTCAACAATGGGTCTGACTGAGGGCCTCCAGGAGAGAAGCCCAAGCAAGACGCGCCCCGAGGAGCGTCTTGCCACATGTCAGCACTCGGTCTGACTGAGCGCCTTCAGGAGAGAGGCCCAAGCAAGACGTGCCCCGAGGAGCGTCTTGCCACATGTCAACACTGGGTCTGACTGAGCGCCTCCAGGAGAGAGGGCCAAGCAAGACGCGCCCCGAGGAGCGTCTTGCCACATGTGAACACTGGGTCTGACTGAGCGCCTCCAGGAGAGAGGCCCAAGCAAGACGCGCCCGGAAGAGCGTCTTGCCACATGTCAGCACTCGGTCTGACTGAGCGCCTCCAGGAGAGAGGCCCAAGCAAGACGCGCCCCGAGGAGCATCTTGACACATGTCTCCTCTGGGTCTGACTGAGCGCCTCCAGGAGAGAGGCCCAAGCAAGACGTGCCCCGAGGAGCGTCTTGCTTCATGTCAACACTGGGTCTGACTGAGTGCCTCCATTAGAGAAGCCCCAGCAAGACGCGCCCCGAGGAGCATCTTGCCACATGTCAACACTGGGTCTGACTGAGAACCTCCAGGAGAGAGGCCCAAGCAAGACGCGCCCCGAGTAGCGTCTTGCCACATGTCACCTCTGGGTCTGACTGAGCACCTCCAGGAGAGAGGCCCAAGCAAGACGCGCCCCGAGGAGCGTCTTGTCACATGTCAACACTGGGTCTGACTGAGCGCCTCCAGGAGAGAAGCCCCAGCAAGACGTGCCCCGAGGAGCGTCTTGCCACATGTCAGCACTCGGTCTGACTGAGCACCTCCAGGAGAGAGGCCCAAGCAAGATGCGCCCCGAGGAGCGTCTTGCCACATGTCAACAATGGGTCTGACTGAGGGCCTCCAGGAGAGAAGCCCAGGCAAGATGTGCCCCGAGGAGCGTCTTGCCACATGTCAGCCCTCGGTCTGACTGAGCGCCTCCAGGAGAGAGGCCCAAGCAAGACGCGCCCCGAGAAGCGTCTTGTCACATGTCAACACTGGGTCTGACTGAGCGCCTCCAGGAGAGAAGCCCCAGCAAGACACGTCCCGAGGAGCGTCTTGCCACATGTCAACGAAGGGTCTCACTTAGGGCCTCCAGGAGAGAAGCCCAAGCAAGACGCGCTCCGAGGAGCGTCTTGCCACATGTCAGCACTAGGACTGACTGAGCGCCTCCAGGAGAGATGCCCAAGCGAGACGTGCCCCGAGGAGCGTCTTGCCACATGTCAACACTGGGTCTGACTGAGCGCCTCCAGGACAGAGGCCCAAGCAAGACGCGCCCCGAGGAGCGTCTTGCCACATGTCAACACTGGGTCTGACAGAGGGCCTCCAGGAGAGAGGCCCAAGCAAGACGCGCCCCGAGGAGCGTCTTGCCACATGTCACCTCTGGGTCTGACTGAGCGCCTCCAGGAGAGAAGCCCCAGCAAGACGCGCCCCGAGGAGCGTCTTGCCACATGTCAGCACTAGGTCTGACTGAGCGCCTCCAGGAGAGAGGCCCAAGCAAGACGCGCCCCGAGGAGCGTCTTGCCACATGTCAACACTGGGTCTGACTGAGCGCCTCCAGGAGAGAGGCCCAAGCAAGAAACGCCCGAGGAGCCTCTTGACACATGTCAACACTGGGTCTGACTGATCGCCTCCCCAGGAGAGAGGCCCAAGCAAGACGCGCCCCGAGGAGCGTCTTGCCACATGTCAACAATGGGTCTGACTGAGGGCCTCCAGGAGAGAAGCCCAAGCAAGACGCGCCCCAAGGAGCATCTTGCCACATGTCAGCAATCGGTCTGACTGAGCGCCTCCAGGAGAGAGGCCCAAGCAAGACGTGCCCCGAGGAGCGTCTTGCCACATGTCAACACTGGGTCTGACTGAGCTTCTCCAGGAGAGAGGCCCAAGCAAGACGCGCCCCGAGGAGCATCTTGCCACATGTCACCTCTGGGTCTGACTGAGCACCTCCAGGAGAGAGGCCCAAGCAAGACGCGCCCCGAGGAGCGTCTTGTCACATGTCAACACTGGGTCTGACTGAGCGCCTCCAGGAGAGAGGCCCAAGCAAGAAACGCCCGAGGGGCGTCTTGACACATGTCAACACTGGGTCTGACTGATCGCCTCCCCAGGAGAGAGGCCCAAGGAAGACGCGCCCTGAGGAGCCTCTTGCCACATGTCAACACTGGGTCTGACTGAGCGCCTCCAGGAGAGAGGCCCAAGCAAGACGCGCCTGGAGGAGCGTTTTGCCACATGTCAACACTGGGTCTGACAGAGGGCCTCAAGGGGAGAGGCCCAAGCAAGATGCACCCCGAGGAGCATCCTTCCACATATGGGTCATCTTGCCACATTGGGCTGCCACAATGGGTCGGACTGAGGGCCTCCAGGGGAGAAGCCCAAGCAAGAAGCGCCCCGAGGAGCGTCTTGCCACATGTCAGCACACGGTCTTACTGTGCGCCTCCAGGAGAGAGGCCCAAATGAGACGCGCCCCGAGGAGCGTCTTGACACATGTCAACAATGGGTCTGACTGAGGGCCTCCAGGAGAGAAGCCCAAGCAAGACGCGCCCCGAGGAGCGTATTGCCACATGTCAGCACTCGGTCTGACTGAGCGCCTCCAGGAGAGAGGCCCAAGCAAGACGCGCCCCGAGGAGAGTCTTGCCACATGTGAACACTGGGTCTGACTGAGCGCCTCCAGGAGAGAGGCCCAAGCAAGACGCGCCCGGAGGTGCGTCTTGCCACATGTCAGCACTCGGTCTGACTGAGAGCCTCCAGGAGAGAGGCCCAAGCAAGACGCGCCCCGAGGAGCATCTTGACACATGTCTCCTCTGGGTCTGACTGAGCGCCTCCATTAGAGAAGCCCCAGCAAGACGCGCCCCGAGGAGCATCTTGCCACATGTCAACACTGGGTCTGACTGAGAACCTCAAGGAGAGAGGCCTAAATTAGACGCGCCCCGAGGAGCGTCTTGCCACATGTCAACACTGGGTCCGACTGAGGGCCTCCAGGAGAGAAGCCCAAGCAAGATGCGCCCCGAGGAGCGTCTTGCCACATGTCAGCACTCGGTCTGACTGAGCGCCTCGAGGAGAGAGGCCCAAGCAAGACGCGCCCCGAGGAGCGTCTTGCCACATGTCAACACTGGGTCTGACTGAGCGCCTCCAGGAGAGAGGCCCAAGCAAGACGCGCCCCGAGGAGCGTCTTGCCACATGTGAACACTGGGTCTAATTGAGCGCCTCCAGGAGAGAGGCCCAAGCAAGACGCGCCCCGAGGAGCGTCTTGCCACATGTCATTACTCGGTCTGACTGAGCGCCTCCAGGAGAGAGGTCCAAGCAACACGCGCCCCGAGGAGCGTCTTGCCACATGTCACCACTGGGTCTGACTGAGTGCCTCCATGAGAGAAGCCCCAGCAAGACGCGCCCCGAGGAGCGTCTTACCACATGTCACTACTCGGTCTGACTGAGCGCCTCCAGGAGAGAGGCCCAAGCAAGACGTGCCCCGAGGAGCGTCTTGCCACATGTCAACAATGGGTCAGACTGAGGGCCTCCAGGAGAGAAGCCCAAGCAAGAAGCGCCCCGAGGAGCGTCTTGCCACATGTCAACACTGGGTCTGACTGAGCGCCTCCAGGAGAGAGGCCCAAGCAAGACACGCCCCGAGGAGCGTCTTGACACATGTAAACACTGGGTCTGACTGAGGGCCTCCATGAGAGAAGCCCAAGCAAGACGCGCCCCGAGGAGAGTCTTGCCACATGTCAACACTGGGTCTGACAGAGGGCATCCAGGAGAGAGGCCCAAGCAATACGCGCCCCGAGGAGCGTCTTGCCACATGTAAACAATGGGTCTGACTGAGGGCCTCCAGGAGAGAAGCCAAAGCAAGACGCGCCCCGAGGAGCTTCTATCCACATGTCAACAATGGGTCTTACTGAGGGCCTCCATGAGAGAAGCCCAAGCAAGACGCGCCCCGAGGAGTGTCTTGCCACATGTCAACACTGTGTCTGACTGAGCGCCTCCAGGAGAGAGGCCCAAGCGAGACGCGCCCCGAGGAGCGTCTTGCCACGTGTCAACACTGGGTCTGACTTAGCGCCTCCAGGAGAGAGGCCCAAGCAAGATGCGCCCCGAGGAGCGTCTTGCCACGTGTCACCACTGGGTCTGACTGAGCGCTTCCAGGAGGGAGGTCCAAGCAAGACGCGCCCCGAGGAGCGTCTTGCCACATGTCACTACTCGGTCTGACTGAGCGCCTCCAGGAGAGAGGCCCAAGCAAGACGTGCCCCGAGGAGCGTCTTGCCACATGTCAACAATGGGTCTGACTGAGGGCCTCCAGGAGAGAAGCCCAAGCAAGACGCACCCGGAGGAGCGTCTTGCCACATGTCAACACTGGGTCTGACTGAGCGCCTCCAGGAGAGAGGCCCAAGCAAGACACGCCCCGAGGAGCGTCTTGCCACATGTCAACACTGTGTCTGACTGAGCGCCTCCAGGAGAGAGGCCCAAGCGAGACGCGCCCCGAGGAGCGTCTTGCCACGTGTCAACACTGGGTCTGACTTAGCGCCTCCAGGAGAGAGGCCCAAGCAAGATGCGCCCCGAGGAGCGTCTTGCCAAATGTCACTACTCGGTCTGACTGAGCGCCTCCAGGAGGGAGGTCCAAGCAAGACGCGCCCCGAGGAGCGTCTTGCCACATGTCACTACTCGGTCTGACTGAGCGCCTCCAGGAGAGAGGCCCAAGCAAGACGTGCCCCGAGGAGCGTCTTGCCACATGTCAACAATGGGTCTGACTGAGGGCCTCCAGGAGAGAAGCCCAAGCAAGACGCGCTCGGAGGAGCGTCTTGCCACATGTCAACACTGGGTCTGACTGAGCGCCTCCAGGAGAGAGGCCCAAGCAAGACACGCCCCGAGGAGCGTCTTGACACATGTCAACACTGGGTCGGACTGAGGGCCTCCATGAGAGAAGCGCAAGCAAGATGCGCCCCGAGGAGAGTCTTGCCACACGTCAACACTCGGTCTGACAGAGGGCATTCAGGAGAGAGGCCCAAGCAATACGCGCCCCGAGGAGCGTCTTGCCACATGTCACCACTGGGTCTGAATGAGCGCCTCCAGGAGAGAGGCCCAACCAAGACGCGCCCCGAGGAGTGTCTTGCCACATGCCAACACTGGGTCTGACTGAGCGCCTCCAGGAGAGAGGCCCAAGCAAGACGCGCCCCGAGGAGCGTCTTGCCACGTGTCAACACTGGGTCTGACTGAGCGCCTCCAGGAGAGAGGCCCAAGCAAGACGCGCCCCGAGGAGCGTCTTTCCACGTGTCACCACTGGGTCTGACTGAGCGCCTCCAGGAGAGAGGCCCAAGCAAGACGCGCCCCGAGGAGTGTCTTGCCACATGTCAACACTGGGTCTGACTGAGCGCCTCCAGGAGAGAGGCCCAAGCAAGATGCACCCCGAGGAGCGTCTTGCCACATGTGAACACTGGGTCTGACTGAGCGCCTCCAGGAGAGAGGCCCAAGCAAGACGCGCCCCGAGGAGCGTCTTGCCACATGCCATCAATGGGTCTCACTGAGGGCCTCCAGGAGAGAGGCCCAAGCAAGATGCGCCCGGAGGAGCGTCTTGCCACATGTCAACACTGGGTCTGACAGAGGGCCTCCAGGAGAGAGGCCCAAGCAAGACGCGCCCCGAGGAGCGTCTTGCCACATGTCACCTCTGGTTCTGACTGAGCGCCTCCAGGAGAGAGGCCCAAGCAAGACGCGCCCCGAGGAGGGTCTTGTCACATGTCAACACTGGGTCTGTCTGAGCGCCTCCAGGAGAGAAGCCCAAGAAAGACGCGCCCCGAGGAGCGCCTTGCCACATGTCAACAATGGGTCTGACTGAGGGCCTCCAGGAGAGAAGCCCAAGCAAGACGCGCCCCGAGGAGCGTCTTGACACATGTCAACACTGGGTCTGACAGAGGGCCTCCACGAGAGAGGCCCAAGCAAGACGCGCCCCGAGGAGTGTCTTGCCACATGTCACCACTGGGTCTGACTGAGCGCCTCCAGGAGAGAGGCCCAAGCAAGACGCGCCCCGAGGAGCGTCTTGCCACATGTCACTACTCGGTCTGACTGAGCGCCTCCAGGAGAGAGGTCCAAGCAACACGCGCCCCGAGGAGCGTCTTGCCACATGTCACCACTGGGTCTGACTGAGTGCCTCCATGAGAGAAGCCCCAGCAAGACGCGCCCCGAGGAGCGTCTTGCCACATGTCACTACTCGGTCTGACTGAGCGCCTCCAGGAGAGAGGCCCAAGCAAGACGTGCCCCGAGGAGCGTCTTGCCACATGTCAACAATGGGTCTGACTGAGGGCCTCCAGGAGAGAAGCCCAAGCAAGACGCGCCCGGAGGAGCGTCTTGCCACATGTCAACACTGGGTCTGACTGAGCGCCTCCAGGAGAGAGGCCCAAGCAAGACACGCCCCGAGGAGCGTCTTGACACATGTCAACACTGGGTCGGACTGAGGGCCTCCATGAGAGAAGCGCAAGCAAGATGCGCCCTGAGGAGAGTCTTGCCACACGTCAACACTCGGTCTGACAGAGGGCATTCAGGAGAGAGGCCCAAGCAATACGCGCCCCGAGGAGCGTCTTGCCACATGTCACCACTGGGTCTGAATGAGCGCCTCCAGGAGAGAGGCCCAACCAAGACGCGCCCCGAGGAGTGTCTTGCCACATGCCAACACTGGGTCTGACTGAGCGCCTCCAGGAGAGAGGCCCAAGCAAGACGCGCCCCGAGGAGCGTCTTGCCACGTGTCAACACTGGGTCTGACTGAGCGCCTCCAGGAGAGAGGCCCAAGCAAGACGCGCCCCGAGGAGCGTCTTTCCACGTGTCACCACTGGGTCTGACTGAGCGCCTCCAGGAGAGAGGCCCAAGCAAGACGCGCCCCGAGGAGTGTCTTGCCACATGTCAACACTGGGTCTGACTGAGCGCCTCCAGGAGAGAGGCCCAAGCAAGACGCGCCCCGAGGAGCGTCTTGCCACATGTCAACACTGGGTCTGACTGAGCGCCTCCAGGAGAGAGGCCCAAGCAAGACGCGCCCCGAGGAGCGTCTTGCCACATGCCATCAATGGGTCTCACTGAGGGCCTCCAGGAGAGAGGCCCAAGCAAGATGCGCCCGGAGGAGCGTCTTGCCACATGTCAACACTGGGTCTGACAGAGGGCCTCCAGGAGAGAGGCCCAAGCAAGACGCGCCCCGAGGAGCGTCTTGCCACATGTCACCTCTGGTTCTGACTGAGCGCCTCCAGGAGAGAGGCCCAAGCAAGACGCGCCCCGAGGAGGGTCTTGTCACATGTCAACACTGGGTCTGTCTGAGCGCCTCCAGGAGAGAAGCCCAAGAAAGACGCGCCCCGAGGAGCGCCTTGCCACATGTCAACAATGGGTCTGACTGAGGGCCTCCAGGAGAGAAGCCCAAGCAAGACGCGCCCCGAGGAGCGTCTTGACACATGTCAACACTGGGTCTGACAGAGGGCCTCCACGAGAGAGGCCCAAGCAAGACGCGCCCCGAGGAGTGTCTTGCCACATGTCACCACTGGGTCTGACTGAGCGCCTCCAGGAGAGAGGCCCAAGCAAGACGCGCCCCGAGGAGCGTCTTGCCACATGTCAGCACTGGGTCTGACTGAGCGCCTCCAGGAGAGAGGCCCCAGCAAGACGCGCCCCGAGGAGCGTCTTGCCTTATGTCAGCACTGGGTCTGACTGAGCGCCTCCAGGAGAGAGGCCCAAGCAAGACGCGCCCCGAGGAGCGTCTTGCCACATGTCAACAATGGGTCTGACTGAGGGCCTCCAGGAGAGAGGCCCAAGCAAGATGCGCCCGGAGGAGCGTCTTGCCACATGTCAACACTGGGTCTAACAGAGGGCCTCCAGGAGAGAGGCCCAATTAAGACGCACCCCGAGGAGCGTCTTGCCACATGTCACCTCTGGTTCTGACTGAGCGCCTCCAGGAGAGAGGCCCAAGCAATACGCGCCCCGAGGAGCGTCTTGTCACATGTCAACACTGGGTCTTTCTGAGCGCCTCCAGGAGAGAAGCCCAAGCAAGATGTGCCCCGAGGAGCGTCTTGCCACATGTCAGCACTCGGTCTGACTGAGCGCCTCCAGGAGAGAGGCCCAAGCAAGACGCGCCCCGAGGAGCGTCTTGCCACATGTCAACAATGGGTCTGACTGAGGGCCTCCAGGAGAGAAGCCCAAGCAACACGTGGCCCGAGGAATGTCTTGCCATATGTCAGCACTCGGTCTGACTGAGCGCCTCCAGGAGAGAGGCCCAAGCAAGACGCGCACCGAGGAGCTTCTTGCCACATGTCAACAATGGGTCTGACTGAGGGCCTCCAGGAGAGAAGCCCAAGCAAGACGCGCCCCGAGGAGCGTCTTGACACATGTCAACACTGGGTCTGACAGAGAACCTCCAGGAGAGAGGCCCAAGCAAGACGCGCCCCGAGGAGTGTCTTGCCACATGTCACCACTTGGTCTGGCTGAGAGCCTCCAGGAGAGAGGCCCAAGCAAGACGCGCCCCGAGGAGCGTCTTGCCACATGTCAACAATGGGTCTTACTGAGGGCCTCCAGGAGAGAAGCCCAAGCAAGACGCGCCCCGAGGAGCTTCTTGCCACATGTCAGCACTCAGTCTGACTGAGCGCCTCCAGGAGAGAGGCCAAAGCAAGACGAGTCCCGAGGAGCGTCTTGACACATGTCAACACTGGGTCTGACAAAGGGCCTCCATGAGAGAGGCCCAAGCAAGACGCGCCCCGAGGAGTGTCTTGCCACATGTCAACACTGGGTCTGACAGAGGGCCTCCAGGAGAGAGGCCCAAGAAAGACACGCCCCGAGGATTGTCTTGCCACATGTCACCACTTGGTCTGACTGAGCGCCTCCAGGAGAGAGGCCCAAGCAACACGCGCCCCGAGGAACGTCAGGCCACATGTCACTACTAAGTCTGACTGAGCGCCTCCAGGAGAGAGGCCCAAGCAAGATGCGCCTGGAGGAGCGTCTTGCCACATGTCAACACTGGGTCTAACAGAGGGCCTCCAGGAGAGAGGCCCAATTAAGACGCACCCTGAGGAGCGTCTTGCCACATGTCACCTCTGGTTCTGACTGAGCGCCTCCAGGAGAGAGGCCCAAGCAATACGCGCCCCGAGGAGCGTCTTGTCACATGTCAACACTGGGTCTTTCTGAGCGCCTCCAGGAGAGAAGCCCAAGCAAGACGCGCCCCGAGGAGCGTCTTGCCACATGTCAACAATGGGTCTGACTGAGGGCCTCCAGGAGAGAAGCCCAAGCAACACGCGGCCCGAGGAATGTCTTGCCATATGTCAGCACTCGGTCTGACTGAGCGCCTCCAGGAGAGAGGCCCAAGCAAGACGCGCACCGAGGAGCTTCTTGCCACATGTCAACAATGGGTCTGACTGAGGGCCTCCAGGAGAGAAGCCCAAGCAGGACGCGCCCCGAGGAGCGTCTTGACACATGTCAACACTGGGTCTGACAGAGAACCTCCAGGAGAGAGGCCCAAGCAAGACGCGCCCCGAGGAGTGTCTTGCCACATGTCACCACTTGGTCTGGCTGAGAGCCTCCAGGAGAGAGGCCCAAGCAAGACGCGCCCCGAGGAGCGTCTTGCCACATGTCAACAATGGGTCTTACTGAGGGCCTCCAGGAGAGAAGCCCAAGCAAGACGCGCCCCGAGGAGCTTCTTGCCACATGTCAGCACTCAGTCTGACTGAGCGCCTCCAGGAGAGAGGCCAAAGCAAGACGAGCCCCGAGGAGCGTCTTGACACATGTCAACACTGGGTCTGACAGAGGGCCTCCATGAGAGAGGCCCAAGCAAGACGCGCCCCGAGGAGTGTCTTGCCACATGTCAACACTGGGTCTGACAGAGGGCCTCCAGGAGAGAGGCCCAAGAAAGACACGCCCCGAGGATTGTCTTGCCACATGTCACCACTTGGTCTGACTGAGCGCCTCCAGGAGAGAGGCCCAAGCAACACGCGCCCCGAGGAACGTCAGGCCACATGTCACTACTCAGTCTGACTGAGCGCCTCCAGGAGAGAGGCCCAAGCAAGACGCGCCCCGAGGAGCGTCTTGCCACGTGTCAACACTGGGTCAGATTGAGGGCCTTCTGGAGAGAGGCCCAAGCATGACGCGCCCCGAGGAGCGTCTTGCCACATGTCAACAATGGTTCTTACTGAGGGCCTCCGGGAGAGAAGCCCAAGCAAGACGCGCCCCGAGGAGCTTCTTGCCACATGTCAGCACTCGGTCTGACTGAGCGCCTCCAGGAGAGAGGCCAAAGCAAGACGCCCCCCGAGGAGCGTCTTGACACATGTCAACACTGGGTCTGACAGAGGGCCTCCATGAGAGAGGCCCAAGCAAGACGCGCCCCGAGGAGTGTCTTGCCAAATGTAAACACTGGGTCTGACTGAGCGCCTCAGGGAGAGAGGTCCAAGCAAGACGCGCCCCGAGGAGTGTCTTGCCACATGCCAACACTGGGTCTGACTGAGCGCCTCCAGGAGAGAGGCCCAAGGAAGACGCGCCCCGAGGAGCGTCTTGCCACGTGTCAACACTGGGTCTGACTGAGCGCCTCCAGGAGAGAGGCCCAAGCAAGACGCGCCCCGAGGAGCGTCTTTCCACGTGTCACCACTCGGTCTGACTGAGCGCCTCCAGGAGAGAGGCCCAAGCAAGACGTGCCCCGAGGAGCGTCAGGCCACATGTCACTACTCAGTCTGACTGAGCGCCTCCAGGAGAGAGGCCCAAGCAAGACGCGCCCCGAGGAGCGTCTTGCCACATGTCAGCACTGGGTCTGACTGAGCGCCTCCAGGAGAGAGGCCCCAGCAAGACGCGCCCCGAGGAGCGTCTTGCCTTATGTCAGCACTCGGTCTGACTGAGCACCTCCAGGAGAGAGGCCCAAGCAAGACGCGCCCAGAGGAGCGTCTTGCCACATGTCAACAATGGGTCTGACTGAGGGCCTCCAGGAGAGAGGGCCAAGCAAGATGCGCCCGGAGGAGCGTCTTGCCACATGTCAACACTGGGTCTAACAGAGGGCCTCCAGGAGAGAGGCCCAAGCAAGACGCGCCCCGAGGAGCGTCTTGCCACATGTCACCTCTGGTTCTGACTGAGCGCCTCCAGGAGAGAGGCCCAAGCAATACGCGCCCCGAGGAGCGTCTTGTCACATGTCAACACTGGGTCTTTCTGAGCGCCTCCAGGAGAGAAGCCCAAGCAAGACGTGCCCCGAGGAGCGTCTTGCCACATGTCAGCACTCGGTCTGACTGAGCGCCTCCAGGAGAGAGGCCCAAGCAAGATGCGCCCTGAGGAGCGTCTTGCCACATGTCAACACTGGGTCTGACTGAGCGCCTCCAGGAGAGAGGCCCAAGCAAGACGCGCCTGGAGGAGCGTTTTGCCACATATCAACACTGGGTCTGACAGAGGGCCTCAAGGGGAGAGGCCCAAGCAAGATGCACCCCGAGGAGCATCTTGCCACATATGGGTCATCTTGCCACATTGGGCTGCCACAATGGGTCTGACTGAGGGCCTCCAGGAGAGAAGCCCAAGCAAGAAGCGCCCCGAGGAGCGTCTTGCCACATGTCAGCACTCGGTCTTACTGTGCGCCTCCAGGAGAGAGGCCCAAATGAGACGCGCCCCGAGGAGCGTCTTGCCACATGTCAGCACTCGGTCTGACTGAGCGCCTCCAGGAGAGAGGCCCAAGCAAGACGCGCCCCGAGGAGCGTCTTGCCACATGTGAACACTGGGTCTGACTGAGCGCCTCCAGGAGAGAGGCCCAAGCAAGACGCGCCCCGAGGAGCATCTTGACACATGTCTCCTCTGGGTCTGACTGAGCGCCTCCATTAGAGAAGCCCCAGCAAGACGCGCCCCGAGGAGCATCTTGCCACATGTCAACACTGGGTCTGACTGAGAACCTCAAGGAGAGAGGCCCAAGCAAGACGCGCCCCGAGGAGCGTCTTGCCACATGTCACTACTCGGTCTGACTGAGCGCCTCCAGGAGGGAGGTCCAAGCAAGACGCGCCCCGAGGAGCGTCTTGCCACATGTCACTACTCGGTCTGACTGAGCGCCTCCAGGAGAGAGGCCCAAGCAAGAAGTGCCCCGAGGAGCGTCTTGCCACATGTCAACAATGGGTCTGACTGAGGGCTTCCAGGAGAGAAGCCCAAAGCAAGACGCGCACCGAGGAGCGTCTTGCCACATGTCAACACTGGGTCTGATTGAGGGCCCCCAGGAGAGAGTCCCAAATAAGACGCGCCCCGAGGAGCGTCTTGCCACATGTCAACACTGGGTCTGACTGAGGGCCTCCAGGAGAGAAGCCCAAGCAAGATGCGCCCCGAGGAGCGTCTTGCCACATGTCAGCACTCGGTCTGACTGAGCGCCTCCAGGAGAGAGGCCCAAGTAAGACGCGCCCCGAGGAGCGTCTTGCCACATGTGAACACTGGGTCTAATTGAGCGCCTCCAGGAGAGAGGCCCAAGCAAGACGCGCCCCGAGGAGCGTCTTGCCACATGTCACTACTCGGTCTGACTGAGCGCCTCCAGGAGAGAGGTCCAAGCAACACGCGCCCCGAGGAGCGTCTTGCCACATGTCACCACTGGGTCTGACTGAGTGCCTCCATGAGAGAAGCCCCAGCAAGACGCGCCCCGAGGAGCGTCTTACCACATGTCACTACTCGGTCTGACTGAGCGCCTCCAGGAGAGAGGCCCAAGCAAGACGTGCCCCGAGGAGCGTCTTGCCACATGTCAACAATGGGTCTGACTGCGGGCCTCCAGGAGAGAAGCCCAAGCAAGAAGCGCCCCGAGGAGCGTCTTGCCACATGTCAACACTGGGTCTGACTGAGCGCCTCCAGGAGAGAGGCCCAAGCAAGACACGCCCCGAGGAGCGTCTTGACACATGTAAACACTGGGTCTGACTGAGGGCCTCCATGAGAGAAGCCCAAGCAAGACGCGCCCCAAGGAGAGTCTTGCCACATGTCAACACTGGGTCTGACAGAGGGCATCCAGGAGAGAGGCCCAAGCAATACGCGCCCCGAGGAGCGTCTTGCCACATGTAAACAATGGGTCTGACTGAGGGCCTCCAGGAGAGAAGCCAAAGCAAGACGCGCCCCAAGGAGCTTCTATCCACATGTCAACAATGGGTCTTACTGAGGGCCTCCATGAGAGAAGCCCAAGCAAGACGCACCCCGAGGAGTGTCTGGCCACATGTCAACACTGTGTCTGACTGAGCGCCTCCAGGAGAGAGGCCCAAGCGAGACGCGCCCCGAGGAGCGTCTTGCCACGTGTCAACACTGGGTCTGACTTAGCGCCTCCAGGAGAGAGGCCCAAGCAAGATGCGCCCCGAGGAGCGTCTTGCCACGTGTCACCACTGGGTCTGACTGATCGCGTCCAGGAGGGAGGTCCAAGCAAGACGCGCCCCGAGGAGCGTCTTGCCACATGTCACTACTCGGTCTGACTGAGCGCCTCCAGGAGAGAGGCCCAAGCAAGACGCGCCCCGAGGAGCGTCTTTCCACATGTCACTACTCGGTCTGACTGAGCGCCTCCAGGAGAGAGGCCCAAGCAAGACGTGCCCCGAGGAGCGTCTTGCCACATGTCAACAATGGGCCTGACTGAGGGCCTCCAGGAGAGAAGCCCAAGCAAGACGCGCCCGGAGGAGCGTCTTGCCACATGTCAACACTGGGTCTGACTGAGCGCCTCCAGGAGAGAGGCCCAAGCAAGACACGCCCCGAGGAGCGTCTTGACACATGTCAACACTGGGTCGGACTGAGGGCCTCCATGAGAGAAGCCCAAGCAAGATGCGCCCCGAGGAGAGTCTTGCCACACGTCAACACTCGGTCTGACAGAGGGCATTCAGGAGAGAGGCCCAAGCAATACGCGCCCCGAGGAGCGTCTTGCCACATGTCACCACTGGGTCTGAATGAGCGCCTCTAGGAGAGAGGCCCAACCAAGACGCGCCCCGAGGAGTGTCTTGCCACATGCCAACACTGGGTCTGACTGAGCGCCTCCAGGGGAGAGGCCCAAGCAAGACGCGCCCCGAGGAGCGTCTTGCCACGTGTCAACACTGGGTCTGACTGAGCGCCTCCAGGAGAGAGGCCCAAGCAAGACGCGCCCCGAGGAGCGTCTTTCCACGTGTCACCACTGGGTCTGACTGAGCGCCTCCAGGAGAGAGGCCCAAGCAAGACGCGCCCCGAGGAGTGTCTTGCCACGTGTCAACACTGGGTCTGACTGAGCGCCTCCAGGAGAGAGGCCCAAGCAAGACGCGCCCCGAGGAGCGTCTTTCCACGTGTCACCACTGGGTCTGACTGAGCGCCTCCAGGAGAGAGGCCCAAGCAAGACGCGCCCCGAGGAGCGTCTTGCCACATGTCAACACTGGGTCTGACTGAGTGCCTCCAGGAGAGAGGCCCAAGCAAGACGCGCCCCGAGGAGCGTCTTGCCACATGCCATCAATGGGTCTGACTGAGGGCCTCCAGGAGAGAGGCCCAAGCAAGATGCGCCCGGAGGAGAGTCTTGCCACATGTCAACACTGGGTCTGACAGAGGGCCTCCAGGAGAGAGGCCCAAGCAAGACGCGCCCCGAGGAGCGTCTTGCCACATGTCACTTCTGGTTCTGACTGAGCGCCTCCAGGAGAGAGGCCCAAGCAAGACGCGCCCCGAGGAGGGTCTTGTCACATGTCAACACTGGGTCTGTCTGAGCGCCTCCAGGAGAGAGGCCCAAGCAAGACGCGCCCCGAGGAGCGTCTTGCCACATGTGAAAACTGGGTCTGACTGAGCGCCTTCAGGAGAGAGGCCCAAGCAAGACGCGCCCGGAGGAGCGTCTTGCAACATGTCAGCACTCGGTCTGACTGAGCGCCTCCACGAGAGAGGCCCAAGCAAGACGCGCCCCGAGGAGGGTCTTGACAGATGTCTCCTCTGGGTCTGACTGAGCG
Source organism: Nothobranchius furzeri (assembly GCF_043380555.1). Taxonomy (NCBI): domain Eukaryota; kingdom Metazoa; phylum Chordata; class Actinopteri; order Cyprinodontiformes; family Nothobranchiidae; genus Nothobranchius; species Nothobranchius furzeri. Next base: position 16,034,237 of record NC_091757.1, on the reverse strand, counting down.
CCTCCAGGAGAGAGGCCCAAGCAAGACGTGCCCCGACAAGCATCTTGCCACATGTCAACACTGGGTCTGACTGAGTGCCTCCATGAGAGAAGCCCCAGCAAGACGCTCCCCGAGGAGCGTCTTGCCACATGTCAACACTGGGTCTGACTGAGCACCTCCAGGAGAGAGGCCCCAGCAAGACGCGCCCCGAGGAGCGTCTTGCCACTTGTCAACACTGGGTCTGACTGAGCGCCTCCAGGAGAGAGGCCCGAGGAGCGTCTTGCCACATGTCACCTCTGGGTCTGACTGAGCGCCTCCAGGAGAGAGGCGCAAGCAAGAAACGCCCGAGGAGCGTTTTGACACATGTCAACACTGGGTTTGACTGAGCACCTCCAGGAGAGAGGCCCCAGCAAGACGCGCCCCGAGGAGCGTCTTGCCACATATCAGCACTCGGTCTGACTGAGCGCCTCAAGGAGAGAGGCCCAAGCAAGAAGCGCCCCGATGAGCTTCTTGCCACATGTCAACAATGGGTCTGACTGAGGGCCTCCAGGAGAGAAGCCCAAGCAAGACGCGCCCCGAGGAGCGTCTTGCCACATGTCAACACTGGGTCTAATTGAGCGCCTCCAGGAGAGAGGTCCAAGCAACACGCGCCCCAAGGAGTGTCTTGCCACATGTCAACACTGGGTCTGACTGAGTGCCTCCATGAGAGAAGCCCCAGCAAGATGCGCCCCGAGGAGCGTCTTGCCACATGTCACTACTCGGTCTGACTGAGCGCCTCCAGGAGAGAGGCCCAAGCAAGAGGTGCCCCGAGGAGCGTCTTGCCACATGTCAACAATGGGTCTGACTGAGGGCCTCCAGGAGAGAAGCCCAAGCAAGAAGCGCCCAGAGGAGCGTCTTGCCACATGTCACTACTCATTCTGACTGAGCGCCTCCAGGAGAGAGGCCCAAGCAAGACGCGCCCCGAGGAGCGTCTTGCCACGTGTCAACACTGGGTCTGATTGAGGGCCTTCTGGAGAGAGGCCCAAGCAAGACGCGCCCCGAGGAGCGTCTTGCCACATGTCACCACTTGGTCTTACTGAGCGCCTCCAGGAGAGAGGCCCAAGCAACACGCACCACGAGTAGCGTCAGGCCACATGTCACTACACAGTCTGACTGAGCGCCTCCAGGAGAGAGGCCCAAGCAAGACGCGCCCCGAGGAGCGTCTTGCCACATGTCAACAATGGGTCTTACTGAGGGCCTCCAGGAGAGAAGCCCAAGCAAGACGCGCCCCGAGGAGCTTCTTGCCACATGTCAGCACTTGGTCTGACTGAGCGCCTCCAGGAGAGAGGCCAAAGCAAGACGCGCCCCGAGGAGCGTCTTGACACATGTCAACACTGACTCTGACAGAGGGCCTCCATGAGAGAGGCCCAAGCAAGACGCGCCCCGAGGAGTGTCTTGCCACATGTCAACACTGGGTCTGACAGAGGGCCTTCAGGAGAGAGGCCCAAGCAAGACGCGCCCCGAGGAGCATCTTGCCACATGTCAACACTGGGTCTGACTGAGAACCTCAAGGAGAGAGGCCCAAGCAAGATGCGCCCCGAGGAGCGTCTTGCCACATGTCACTACTCGGTCTGACTGAGCGCCTCCAGGAGGGAGGTCCAAGCAAGACGCGCCCCGAGGAGCGTCTTGCCACATGTCACTACTCGGTCTGACTGAGCGCCTCCAGGAGAGAGGCCCAAGCAAGACGTGCCCCGAGGAGCGTCTTTCCACATGTCAACAATGGGTCTGACTGAGGGCTTCCAGGAGAGAAGCCCAAAGCAAGACGCGCACCGAGGAGCGTCTTGCCACATGTCAACACTGGGTCTGACTGAGGGCCTCCAGGAGAGAAGCCCAAGCAAGATGCGCCCCGAGGAGCGTCTTGCCACATGTCAGCACTCGGTCTGACTGAGCGCCTCGAGGAGAGAGGCCCAAGCAAGACGCGCCCCGAGGAGCGTCTTGCCACATGTCAACACTGGGTATGACTGAGCGCCTCCAGGAGAGAGGCCCAAGCAAGACGCGCCCCGAGGAGCGTCTTGCCACATGTGAACACTGGGTCTAATTGAGCGCCTCCAGGAGAGAGGCCCAAGCAAGACGCGCCCCGAGGAGCGTCTTGCCACATGTCACTACTCGGTCTGACTGAGCGCCTCCAGGAGAGAGGTCCAAGCAACACGCGCCCCGAGGAGCGTCTTGCCACATGTCACCACTGGGTCTGACTGAGTGCCTCCATGAGAGAAGCCCCAGCAAGACGCGCCCCGAGGAGCGTCTTACCACATGTCACTACTCGGTCTGACTGAGCGCCTCCAGGAGAGAGGCCCAAGCAAGACGTGCCCCGATGAGCGTCTTGCCACATGTCAACAATGGGTCTGACTGAGGGCCTCCAGGAGAGAAGCCCAAGCAAGAAGCGCCCCGAGGAGCGTCTTGCCACATGTCAACACTGGGTCTGACTGAGCGCCTCCAGGAGAGAGGCCCAAGCAAGACACGCCCCGAGGAGCGTCTTGACACATGTAAACACTGGGTCTGACTGAGGGCCTCCATGAGAGAAGCCCAAGCAAGACGCGCCCCAAGGAGAGTCTTGCCACATGTCAACACTGGGTCTGACAGAGGGCATCTAGGAGAGAGGCCCAAGCAATACGCGCCCCGAGGAGCGTCTTGCCACATGTAAACAATGGGTCTGACTGAGGGCCTCCAGGAGAGAAGCCAAAGCAAGACGCGCCCCAAGGAGCTTCTATCCACATGTCAACAATGGGTCTTACTGAGGGCCTCCATGAGAGAAGCCCAAGCAAGACGCGCCCCGAGGAGTGTCTGGCCACATGTCAACACTGTGTCTGACTGAGCGCCTCCAGGAGAGAGGCCCAAGCGAGACGCGCCCCGAGGAGCGTCTTGCCACGTGTCAACACTGGGTCTGACTTAGCGCCTCCAGGAGAGAGGCCCAAGCAAGATGCGCCCCGAGGAGAATCTTGCCACGTGTCACCACTGGGTCTGACTGAGCGCGTCCAGGAGGGAGGTCCAAGCAAGACGCGTCCTGAGGAGCGTCTTGCCACATGTCACTACTCGGTCTGACTGAGCGCCTCCAGGAGAGAGGCCCAAGCAAGACGCGCCCCGAGGAGCGTCTTGCCAAATGTCACTACTCGGTCTGACTGAGCGCCTCCAGGAGGGAGGTCCAAGCAAGACGCGCCCCGAGGAGCGTCTTGCCACATGTCACTACTCGGTCTGACTGAGCGCCTCCAGGAGAGAGGCCCAAGCAAGACGTGCCCCGAGGAGCGTCTTGCCACATGTCAACAATGGGTCTGACTGAGGGCCTCCAGGAGAGAAGCCCAAGCAAGACGCGCCCGGAGGAGCGTCTTGCCACATGTCAACACTGGGTCTGACTGAGCGCCTCCAGGAGAGAGGCCCAAGCAAGACACGCCCCGAGGAGCGTCTTGACACATGTCAACACTGGGTCGGACTGAGGGCCTCCTTGAGAGAAGCCCAAGCAGGATGCGCCCCGAGGAGAGTCTTGCCACACGTCAACACTCGGTCTGACAGAGGGCACTCAGGAGAGAGGCCCAAGCAATACGCGACCCGAGGAGCGTCTTGCCACATCCCACCACTGGGTCTGAATGAGCGCCTCCAGGAGAGAGGCCCAAGCAAGACGCGCCCCGAGGAGCGTCTTGCGACATGTCAACACTGGGTCTGACTGAGCACCTCCAGGAGAGAGGCCCAAGCAAGACGCGCCCCAAGGAGCGTCTTGCCACATGTCACCTCTGGTTCTGACTGAGCGCCTCCAGGAGAGAGGCCCAAGCAAGACGCGCCCCGAGGAGCGTCTTGCCACATGTCAACAATGGGTCTGACTGAGGGCCTCCAGGAGAGAAGCCCAAGCAACACGCGGCCCGAGGAGCGTCTTGCCACATGTCAGCACTCGGTCTGACTGAGCGCCTCCAGGAGAGAGGCCAAAGCAAGACGCGCCCCGAGGAGCGTCTTGACACATGTCAACACTGGGTCTGACAGAGGGCCTCCAGGAGAGAGGCCAAAGCAAGACGCGCCCCGAGAAGTGTCTTGCCACATGTCACCACTTGGTCTGACTAAGCGCCTCCAGGAGAGAGGCCCAAGCAACACGCGCCCCGAGGAGCGTCAGGCCACATGTCACTACTCATTCTGACTGAGCTTCTCCAGGAGAGAGGCCCAAGCAAGACGCGCCCCGAGGAGCGTCTTGCCACGTGTCAACACTGGGTCTGATTGAGGGCCTTCTGGAGAGAGGCCCAAGCAAGACGCGGCCCGAGGAGCGTCTTGACACATGTTAACACTGGGTCTGACAGAGGGCCTCCAGGAGAGAGGCCCAAGCAAGACGCGCCCCGAGGAGTGTCTTGCCACATGTCACCACTGGGTCTGACTGAGCGCCTCCAGGGGAGAGGCCCAAGCAAGACGCGCCCCGAGGAGCGTCAGGCCACATGTAAACAATGGGTCTGACTGAGGGCCTCCAGGAGAGAAGCCCAAGCAACACGCGGCCCGAGGAGCGTCTTGCCACATGTCAGCACTCGGTCTGACTGAGCGCCTCCAGGAGATAGGCCAAAGCAAGACGCGCCCTGAGGAGCGTCTTGACACATGTCAACACTGGGTTTGACTGAGCGCCTCCAGGAGAGAGGCCCAAGCAACACGCGCCCCGAGGAGCGTCTTGCCACATGTGAACACTGGGTCTAATTGAGCGCCTCCAGGAGAGAGGCCCAAGCAAGACGCGCCCCGAGGAGTGTCTTGCCACATGTCACTACTCGGTCTGACTGAGCGCCTCCAGGAGAGAGGACCAAGCAACACGCGCCCCGAGGAGCGTCTTGCCACATGTCACCACTGGGTCTGACTGAGTGCCTCCATGAGAGAAGCCCCAGCAAGACGCGCCCCGAGGAGCGTCTTACCACATGTCACTACTCGGTCTGACTGAGCGCCTCCAGGAGAGAGGCCCAAGCAAGACGTGCCCCGATGAGCGTCTTGCCACATGTCAACAATGGGTCTGACTGAGGGCCTCCAGGAGAGAAGCACAAGCAAGAAGCGCCCCGAGGAGCGTCTTGCCACATGTCAACACTGGGTCTGACTGAGCGCCTCCAGGAGAGAGGCCCAAGCAAGACACGCCCCGAGGAGCGTCTTGACACATGTAAACACTGGGTCTGACTGAGGGCCTCCATGAGAAAAGCCCAAGCAAGACGCGCCCCAAGGAGAGTCTTGCCACATGTCAACACTGGGTCTGACAGAGGGCATCCAGGAGAGAGGCCCAAGCAATACGCGCCCCGAGGAGCGTCTTGCCACATGTAAACAATGGGTCTGACTGAGGGCCTCCAGGAGAGAAGCCAAAGCAAGACGCGCCCCAAGGAGCTTCTATCCACATGTCAACAATGGGTCTTACTGAGGGCCTCCATGAGAGAAGCCCAAGCAAGACGCGCCCCGAGGAGTGTCTGGCCACATGTCAACACTGTGTCTGACTGAGCGCCTCCAGGAGAGAGGCCCAAGCGAGACGCGCCCCGAGGAGCGTCTTGCCACGTGTCAACACTGGGTCTGACTTAGCGCCTCCAGGAGAGAGGCCCAAGCAAGATGCGCCCCGTGGAGAATCTTGCCACGTGTCACCACTGGGTCTGACTGAGCGCGTCCAGGAGGGAGGTCCAAGCAAGACGCGTCCTGAGGAGCGTCTTGCCACATGTCACTACTCGGTCTGACTGAGCGCCTCCAGGAGAGAGGCCCAAGCAAGACGCGCCCCGAGGAGCGTCTTGCCAAATGTCACTACTCGGTCTGACTGAGCGCCTCCAGGAGGGAGGTCCAAGCAAGACGCGCCCCGAGGAGCGTCTTGCCACATGTCACTACTCGGTCTGACTGAGCGCCTCCAGGAGAGAGGCCCAAGCAAGACGTGCCCCGAGGAGCGTCTTGCCACATGTCAACAATGGGTCTGACTGAGGGCCTCCAGGAGAGAAGCCCAAGCAAGACGCGCCCGGA